>NC_133451.1:73548125-74211250 GCF_048565385.1 Saimiri boliviensis | reverse complement strand
ACAAATGCCGGGCTCAGCTGTAACTTTTTAATCAGCTCTCCTGGGATGTTCATGCTGGCCTTTTCTACTTCTTTCTGGTGCTTTTTTTCCCCTTGTTCTTACTGCCTTCTTCCTGTCCTCCCTGCATGTTTGTGTTCTTACCCAACATCTGCCCTTGGCCCACGGGGCAATTTCCAGCTCTGGATATTGTCAATTTTTTTTTTCTTTTACAACATCTCCCTCATGGCAATAAATACATATTTACATTTCAATAGCAACTCCTGGGTATGTTTAAAAAATTCCACCGACATATAATTAATATTTAACAGGAAATTTTGGTTCCCCTTTCTGTTTTCTCTCCTCCCTCCCTCTTCCATCACCCATGGCTTTCAGAAGGGGCTACATTTCTCACACATTGCCAGCTGCGAGTGCAAGTGAAGCTTAAAATAGCCAGGCTTGACTGCTTGTGCTTTTCACACTTTGAACCTGTGATGACTGTTGTTCAGCTTATGATTGTGGCTGCTATCTCTCACCTTTTTCCTCAGGGACTCACCACACCTTGTTATACATAAACTATCCAGTGCTTGACTTACAGAAAGAAATAATGATGACTCCTTTCTCTCACTTCACACCTCTAGGCAACCTCTCTGAACTATCATAGAGAAAGCTGAAGATGGTAATCTGTATACCAATGCTCACGTTTCTCTTTTCCACTCTATCCTCAACCTCATCCCTACGCCTCTAGGTTTGTACAAGTGGATTGAGAGTAAGAAAATCAATGAAAACATATCAAAGACTTTTCACTTTTTTTAAGGAAGTAAAATAAAAACAATTTAATTTTGTATATAATTTGTAAATTTCTAAGCATTTCAATTTGCAAGTCACAATAATACTTTGGAAGTAGAAAGGACTATTAAATTATAATATTATTATATCCAATTTTCTAACAAAGAAATCAAGGTTCAGGGAGGTTAACTGTTTTTCTGACAATGAACAGAAAAACTCACATCACACATCATAAATTATTTTGCATTCTCTATCCTCTTGTAGTTCAGGATTAAGCTAATTCATTTATTCATTCACCCCTAATATTTCTTGGACTCTTACAATGAGTGAAGCTTAGTGTTGATTGCATGTCTGGGTTTTGCTTGTGTTAGGGGTATGGTTTAAAGTTGTTCTACATATGTCTTAATTAACCTGTCTTCCCTCAACCCCCTTAATGCACTAACTGTACTTTAGCACTTGGTTGATTCTCACATTATGTCATCTATCTTTCTTATAGTGGACCCAGGAGAACATATTTCCTGCAAGAATCAGCCAGGACCTTCATAAACACATTGACTTTTTCAAGAATTAATGGATTCTTATTTATTGGCCTTATATTTTCCTGCTTGTATACTTTTTCATATCATTTTTTCTATTTAGGTTCCATAATGATGAAAAAAGGAGTCATATATAAGTATTTTCTATCCCAAGTTGAGAAAAACCACATAAATATTCATTCTTCAAGCTTTTATTAGACTTCAACATAAAATATCTTATTTTTGATATAATGTATCAACGTTTAATAATAGACGTATCAGAAAAGAGCATAGCAAGCATATATGTCTTTGATGTGATATATTTGAAATAATTCGGTCCTGATGTCATAGGCGGTTCCACTCATTTAAATATGTGTGAGACAGATAATGAGGAAGATGTGATGTTGCAATCCTCAAGGTTCCTCTGAAGTGAATTATTAAGGCAATAAAATATTGGCTAACTAAGACCCAGACAAAATTATTTTTTTACATTGTAAAGGTATTCATTATAAAAAACAATAGTTACATCATAAATTAAAAGCAAAGTGAAAAGGAAAACATTTTCCCAGAAATAGATTAAATTATATCAACAAATCCATAATTTTGGTAAAATGTAAATATTCTTTTTATTGTGCAGATCCCTTTTTTTGTGGTAAAGTTGCAATATCTCATTATAGGCCTCATCTAGTCATTGATTAAATTGATTAATAGTTTAGATTAGATAAAATATGAGTTAACTTTTATTGAAAACATAGTATGTGTTAAGGAGTATTCCAAAAACTTTAGGTTTATTATTATATTAATTTATCTTTCCAACCCACTGGAGTAGGTGCTATTATTATTCATTTTGCAGATGGGAAAACTAAGGCTCAGTGGGGTTAAATAATATTTCCCAGATCATACAGCTAATAAAATTGAAACAACCTGGTTTCATAAACATGAACTCTTGAAATTAACTCCATCAAGCCCATGCTCTATCAGGTACATTTTGAAAGACCATTATCAGGAAGCTCATTGATGATGGAAGAATTAAAAGTCTATTCTGATCACATTTTCTAAAGAGACACATAGTTTGACAAACAACAACATACTCTGTATGGCATATAGCAGCCACTCGATAATTTCACTGGGTCATTGGGGAAAGATGTTTGAAATCAGAGTTTTCCTGGAAAACCTTGGAAGGTCTGGTATTGTATACATGTCCTTCAAGGTGTTAATCATAGAACTTATGCATAAGATGCATATTTGATATTCCTCCTTGCTATGATCTGAATCTTTGTGTCCCTTCAAAATTCATATGCTAAAACTTAATCCTCCAGGTAATAGTATTAAGAGGCGAGGTTTTTTGGGAAGGGACTAAGTGATAAGACCTCTACCCTCATAAGTGGGATTAGTGTTGTTATAAAAGAGGTTAAAGGGAGCTCCTTGGCCTTTTCTGCTATGTAAGGACATGGCAGTAGGTCACCATCTGTGAAGGAGAGAGAGAGAGTCTTCACCAGAGGCCAAATCTACTGGTGCATTGATCTTGGACTTCCCAGCCTCCAGAACCATAAGAAATAAATTTCTATTATTTATAAACTACCCGATCTAAAACATTTTGTTATAGTGGCCTGAACAAACTAAGACACTCCTCTGGAATAAAAGACTTCTTAATATTCTTTTTCAAGGGCTACTGGCATTTAGCTAGTCATTCATCCACAACTTAATGATTTAATCTCTTTTTGACTTGTAATATTTGATCTTCTGGCAATTTATGAATTGATTGAATGCTTGACTTTGTTTTAGAGCAGGAAGTATAAAATAGTCTTTGCATTATTTATAATTATCTTTAATCTAGGTTTGATGGAAAATGATGGTATATTTTCAGTGTTCTGTTGGGATAAGTTGCTGGAGTTTTTCTTAAAGTGAAATACTGTAGACTGGGTTGCTATTTAGCAACCAAACATATAATCAAAGCAATGGGAAAGTTGGAGGAGAGAAATTCTTGCACCTTTAATTTGTTTATAAAAATAAGACAAACATTTCAAAAAGAAACATTGTCCAGTTCTAAACTGCAACAGAGGTTACATCTTTCTAAATCACTTGTTTGGAAAATTCAAATAGTCTTGTCTCTATTTGAGAGAGGTCCAGCATCAATATTGGTGAGTTTGCAGTGTGGAAATTTTAGGCTCTTGTATAAGTCAGGGCTTCACATAAAAGAAAAGAAAGAGAGTAGAAACTTGTGTCTGGCCTGTTATTCCTGCACACCCTCACTTCCTGATGTCATGAATCTTAAGAGAGTATTTTAAAAACAAATCATAAAGTATAAATTAGCTTAGCATGACATTGTACACCATAAATATATATAGTTTTTATTTGTTAATTTCAAAATGAATAAAGACAGTGAAACAATAAAAATGTATAACATATTTTAACTTACTTGGATGTCATCTTCAGCAACAGCAGCAATACAGTAAGGGTACTATTATAAAACAAGGAAGTCTCAATCAATTTATGTTGTGGTGAGTATGAAATAATTTATGAGTAAAAATATCCATGCAAACATCAGGATGGGTGAGGTAACCAGAAGAGAGGAGTGATACATGTATATCCCACTGTTTTATCCAGTTGATTAATATTCCCAGTGACATTTATGTTTAGAATTTGCATTACGTAATTTTAAAACAAGTCCTGACTGAAGGTGAATACTAGGCTTATGGAGACATAACAAGCAGGTATTGTAAAGATAATTTACTTTTTTCAGGTCATTCTCCTATGCCTGTGACAAATGTAATGCTGAGTCAGTTGTATATTTAATTGTTAGATTTGTAATCTTTCTACAAAATGCCACCTGAATGTGGAGATAAGTTTGTCACCATCAAAGAATAAAACTAACAAAAAAAAAGCATATAAGATATTCTTAGAAGCAAAATAGAGGGGAGATAAGAGCATGGACTGGGGTTCCATTGCAAGGGTTCAGATTCAGGCTCTGCTGCTTATAGGTGTTTGGGCCTCAGAAATTTACTTAACCTTTTTGTGCCTCAGTTTCTGTTTGTAAAATGAAGACAATGAACAGTATTTTCTTCATAGGTCTGCTGTGAAGATTAATTAAGATAACACAAGTCAATTATTAGAACACTATGTAGAACATGGTATGTATAAGTGACAGCTATTTATGTTTTCTACAAAACTGTTCCCTGTTGAAAAAATAGTTTGCAGGTATGCAATTAATAGAGGCAATCAGGAAAGTGTCTCACTCTAATTGAGGTATATAAGCTGTTTCTTCAGAAGCTGAAAAAAACATAATCTAGTTGATATTGTTGGTCCCAAACTGATTAAAAATGTGTCAATGGGAGACTGAGGCAGGCCATGGGAAACAAAGAGTGAGACTTGATCAGGGGTGACTTACAGGTGGTCTACATTGAGGGTGCTGGGCAAACTGCTTCCCTTGTCAGATTTAAGCCCATTGTGGAGTGGAGACAAACAGAATGACATGATTCATGAACTAGTCCAAACCCTTTTCACTCCCTCCACACTTGTTCTCAGGCCCTATTCTGAGAGGAGTTTAGTTTCTCAATTGCTGGGGAGAGAATAGACTAACCATCCAACCTGAGTATTACAACATTCTTGGTCTCTGCATTTCTTTTTGTAGTTCTTTATATATGCATTTTGGATTTATATCAGGTTCTTAAAATCTTTTACTTAGAAAGGCAATACACTTTGCATATTGTGCAAAAGGTCTCAAATTGGAATGTGTAAAACAATCACCTGAGAATTTTTTTTTTAAATCTAAACTTCTATTCCCAGTTCTCTCTACAATACATGCACACACACGTGCTGATTCAGAAAGTATGACCTAGGGGCCAACAGTCAACATTATCGACATGTACCTTAAACCAATCTGATGTAGGTGGTCTTTGGATCACACTTTGCATTGATATATTGAGGATAATTAACTTTATGATTAGAACAGTATTTGAAACAGGTTTGTATCATAATTTCAGTAGACAGTCCTGGGCACCATAACATGAGATGTTGAAATCCCAAAATTCCTAAAGTCTAAGTCTATAAAATCTAAAATCTTTAACATCTAAAATCCTGAACATCACAATCACAGGATAGTTACATCATGTTAGGCAGAACAATTATTTCCTTAATATCTTCCTCTGGAAATTAAGTATGGTTTAAGCAGATACATATGGGTGCCAACTTAAAAAGGGGTAGACTGTGAACTTAATTGTTGTTGTCAACTTGACTGGATGAAGGAGTAACTAGAGACCCGATAAAGCATTATTTTCAATGTGTCTGTGAGGGTGTGTGTATTAGTCTGTTCTCATGCTGCTAATAAATACTCTGAGAGTTGGATCCATTTTCTTCTGCTGTCTTGAACACCAGAACCCCAGACTCACTGGACTTTGGACTCCAGGACCCCCGACCTTGGGGAGGTCCTTAGACTTTCAGCTTTGAACTAAGGGTTAAACCATCAACTTCTCTGGTTCTCAGAATTAAAACCTTGCAACTTTCCCAATAAATGAAGAAATGCCCTTTTTATACATCTGCATTTATGAAAGATAAAATTTCTTGAGCTGTCAGCTCTTTGGGGGACTGCATATGCTGTAGTGATCCATTGTGGTTTTTGACCAATGTTGTCAAAAGACAAGCTGTCCATGGAGGTATGGCAGGTGCCTGTAGTTATGAAACTGGGGTCACACGATTATCAACCATAGTGGTATGTGTTTATACATTTGGCTTTTGGACTTGTTATCTCATTTTGAGTATGGCTCATCTGCTCATAACTGTTCTCCCCGTGTGAGTGTCGTTAGTGTACATGAGTGTTTATGCTTGCAAAATATATATTGCATATTTTATTGTGTAAATTGGCCTATGAAATGTTCTGTTGTGTTTGTATGTTTCTCAAATATATCGTCATTAAAAATGTAAATGAATGTTTTTTAAATATTTTTTAAATTTTTTCTAGAATTATATTTTTGGGATTTTAAACTTTAGACCAAAATTTCATATTGGGGATTTCAACTTCAGATTTAAGGCATTTGGGATTGTATCTTTTGGGATTATAATCAGTTCTCTTTGAACCCAAACTCTGCCTCTTTCTAAAATCTGCATGACTTTGGGTGAATGACTCAACATTTCTAAATTTCACTTTTCTCACCTTGTAAGTTAGGAATATAATGCTCTGGTGAGTATCAAAAGACATATTGTAAAAAGAGTACCAAACACAGTTTTTGTATGGCAGTTATTATTTAGTCAAAGTGAGATAGGCTCTCTGAATGTATTGATTTCAAAGAGAAATGAAACACTTATTAAAATGATCACAACTATGAATACTAGGTACTTGACAATAGACGATAATGACTCCACCAAGAGACTGCAGGCTTCAGAAGCTTTTCTGTGAATTTCTTCAAAGCGTTTAACCCACAGCGGATGCTAAATAGATAGCAAGTCCCTTTTCTGCTGCAGAAACTGTTAGCATTTCTTTTTGAGATCTTTTTCATATGTTTTTTGTTTCAGAAAATTTCTAAGGTGCCTGAGCAAAGTTCCAAAGCACACACTGGTATATCACACTTCTTTTCTGGTTGGAGCAAATGACACAAAAGTTAATATATCTTTCCTTATTGAATCCCTGAATCTGATGCAGTTTTTAAAGAACAGAAACCACAGCTTTGTGATGATTTTAGTTAAGTTACAGAGATTTTTGAGCTGAAAATGATCCTAAAAATCATCTGCCCCCTAACTTATCTAGTGTAAAGACGAAGAAACTGAGTCCTGGAGGTGCTCATGGCTGGTCTTCATTCCTGTTTCTTGCCTATTCTGTTACTCTTTTATGCATTTTTGACATGGTGCTCTGGAAAGAAGGGTCACAGCTGCTCAGTGTGCTCCGTTGTCAGCATGGTTCAGGAGTGACAGATTTCATGTAAGTTGGATTTTGTTCAGTGCTAGGAGATCAATGTGTGAGTGGCTTCAGACAGCTTTGCTTTGCTTTCCAGATGAAAATCTGACAGAGTCCAGGCACCTTGGATACTACTGTGACTTGAAAAATGAGGTATAAGAGAGGGTGCTGGTGGGTGGGAGAAGGGCCAACCTGCTCTCGGGAATACTTTAGACAAAAAAGCTAAGGACTACAAAGTGACTCTTGAGTATGTGACTTTTTAAAACCCTCATTTATTTTAACGGGAAGGGCTCTTTTTGCCATGAGTTGTTTTATGTTTTACTTGATATGCAATGTCAACTATCATATAATTGGTCTTGGTCCTTCTAATTATAAAGGTTAAGTTAGAAATTAATTTCATTATTAACATTGTATTGGGCAAGCTTACTATGGGAATAAGAGGAAGGCTACTTTGTCCACTTCTTATAGTACTTCTTCTTCCTCCATATGATACTGGAATCTTGAGTTATGTGCAGAAACGTTTATACTTTAATCTTGGTTTGTACACACTGAGAAAACCAAAATTCAGCTTGTAAATCAGAAGTTAATTTTGCATTCCAAACTTTCAATAGGAATGTTTTATGTTTCTCTAGGTAAATCTATCAGACCCTCACAATACACATCTATGTCCTAAATTAATATACCCTGACTCTGATCACTTTTTTTTCAAGAGAGTGTCTTGTTACGTTGCCGAGACTGGTCTTAAACTCTTGGCCTCAAGCAGTCCTCTTGCCTTGGCCCCCTAAAGCACTGGGATTACAGCCATGAGCCACCAAGCCTGACCTGTGACCACTTAACTACCTTTCTGACAATTCTGGATGAGTTATGTTCAATGTGTAACATTAGAAAATAGTATATGTATTTCTGACCCTTGATAATTAAAGAACAACGATAAAATAGTATTAGTAGAAAGAAACAAGAAATAAAGGAAGGGAAGAAGGAAGAAAGGAATGTAGAAAAAGGAAGGAAAAGAAATAGGGAGAGAAGAAGGAAAAATACTGACCATAAGGGGAAATCCATTGTGTGGCTAGGTTAAGAGCCAACAGAAAGTAGTAGGTTTCTATAAAAATGACAGGCTTGGGTAAACAGAGGAAGCTCATGAGAAAAGGCAAAAGCTCAATCTATGCTCATCGACTGTTTTATGTTCCTGAGAATTATTACTCTATGCTACTAGTGATTTCTTCCTTGTTGAAGTCTTTTATTGAGGCCCTGTCCACTATGTGACTATTCCTGTGTCCTGTTTCTCTGCTCCTGGTAGAAACAAGAGGGTATTGAGGCATGTCTATTTTCAATTTGCTTAATTCAGTAACTTGCTAATAGAGGTCAGGCATGTACTGTAGCCAGAAGTGGAATTTGTAATCTTACATAGCAGACTTAAATAATCTGTTTTCTGTATATCTATTGTGTGCTCTTATGCAAGTTATAAAACCTCTCTGATTCTCACTTTCTTCATCTTAATAGGGACAACAATTGGTGTTTATAGTTGTGTGTTTGAAGGACATTGTACCACAGCGTGAGAAGCAGGTGTGAACATCTCTTCTAACTCCATGATCAGAGATGCCACATTAGCAGCCTGAAATGGAAAAATTAGTAGTAAAAATATTTACACTACAGAAATTGGCAAAGAATTCAAATCATGGTTTTTTCTTTTCAGAAATTATTAAACATTTATTAGTACCTCTCTGTTTGTGTAAGAAATGAGAAAATAAATAGGATTTTGCCAATTGTAGGGATGCAATATCTATTTTTCTTTACTTCAGTCATCCCTATAGACTATTTCCATCTGAAAACCTTTTATCTTTATTCCCTTAAATGAAATAAAACAAACGACAATAAAATTTTACTTGGAAAAGCTATTTCATATTGCAGTCTCCGTACTTTATTTTATCTGGCTCAGTTCTTGTTTTCCCTTTATCTTTTGACACTACTCAGAAGAGATCAGAAGTTCCGTCACTTTTCTTGAATTTTTCTTACATGATGCCTAGTACAGTGTCTCGTGAAGATAAGTATTATACTCCATTTTGATGATGATTTTCGGTGTGAATCTAGATTGTTCAACACTATCTTTAGTGAAGAGTGTTAACAGTTAAAAGTTTAACGTAAGAATTATAATAGGTTTTACACATATTTAAGGTGGAAGACAGGTTTTATGAAGAAGATGGTATATGTGCTGATTGTGGGATATGCTAAGATACCTCTGTGAGAAGGGCAAGAATAAAAGTTAAGACAAATGGGTCAAAGAGGACTGAATTGCTAGAGAAAGGGCAGAAACCTGGCATATCACTGAAGAGATCTGTGTTAGTGAGAAGTCTGAGGTGAAATTGGAAAATTAGGCTGAGATTACACCTTAAAAGGCCAACAGAAGAGTTTATACTTCCTTTACCAGACAAGAAAAGGATTCCAGACTATGAAACAATCAGGCGTACATTTTAGAAAGAATAATTAGGCAGTGCAAACTATGTATTGGGAGAGGAAGTGTTGGAGAGTCATACATAAAGAGTATTAGCCTCCCTTAGCCTCAGTTTCCCTGCCTGGCAACTTTGAATAATAATGTCCTCTTCTAAGTTTATGAGGATAATTAGATGAAGCCATATCTATGGATGGACATGCCTCTGGCATAGAGTAGATATCAAGAGAGCTTCTTTCTCTTTCCAAATCTGTCTTATATGAAGGGATTTTTAATTGAAGATTGCCTTGCCTAAAGAAAGAGAAATTTAAAATTGTTTGACCAAAAAATAAAGTATACAAGATCCTTTTACAAAATATAAAACATGAGAGCTGAGAACATATAACTGGATAGAAAAGATGCCAATAATCTATACTGAAATTGATGTAAGCTGTTGTATATTAAAAAATATTTAAGAACAAGAGGAGAAAGATGTGTAGGAAAGAGACAAGCTAGAGAAATACCATTGTAGGTTGCAGGCTCTGATTCTCAGCATTCCAGTAATTAGCACATCTTGACAGGGTGAAAGCGGCCACCCAGTCTCTCTCTTTGAAGGGGCAGAGGTCATTGACAGCTGGTGCTTGGGCCTTTGGGGGATATTCTTCTTGAGACCAGCTGGGGGAAATGGATCCCCAGGAAGAGTGGTCACTCGATGATGAGAGCTCTGTTCCTTTTTCTTGTAAACAGTGAACACCCTTGAAGACCCATCTGCACTGTTGCAATACATTCTGCACCTGGGTTTTTGTTTTCTTTGCTGAAGAACAGTTGCCTAGTATGCATCAGGAGTTCCCATCTGTCGCACAGATAGTCATGGAGTTCTTGACTGCATGCATTTTGTCTGAGAATGAGTGGCTCAATTCATTCCTACTCTAAAACAAAACCTCACCCTGGTCCCAAATTGCAATATTATAAATATTTCAGTGGTATGATCTGGTTGTAGCAGAAAATGAAAAAAATCATATACCTATACAAGACTTAGAAATGGTATCCTTCTTGCTTGGTCATTTAATTAAAGTCTCCTACTTCTCAGACTTCAATTTCAGAATTTTTCCTAGACACTACAATTAGTGTCTAGGAAAACAATGTTCTGAAAATTCAAAAACACTTTAAATTTGTCACTTGGTGAGAAATGCTGAAATCTGCATTTTAAAAGTTAAAAAATAAGATGCCAAGAAGGACAATATTTTCCAATACCTTTTTTTAAAAGCTAGAGAAACAAGGGCAGACATTTCTTGAATCCATAAGCTTTCGAATTCTAATTCTGCCTACTTATATTTACATTGTCTTTCTGCTGTTTGTACCTGCATGGTTTTGTTACAGACGGAGCATTATGACTTGCCCCAAAGGCAGCAGCATTTGATTGAGGCAGGCGCTTTTGCCCTTTACTCCAGAGAGAGCCAGAGACGTTTCTTGCCATCTCTAGAAACTCTGCCTAGTAACTTATCATGAAAACGTGTCTGCCCTGATCATTGGAAGTGGTTGAGAAAAGTTGGGACCCTTATTTAGAGCTAAGAAAAATAGAATTTAAAGAGAGTTAAGTTGTCATAACAAACAAGACTCCAGAAATTTTTGCTAAAACCTGACCACTAGGTGGCAAATCGTCTGGACATGAGAAAGCTGATTCCTGGTCTTTTTTGGTTCTAACAGCGTTGGCAGTTGTACAATGTAGAAATCTGGTTGAGCATCCTCAGCCATGACACAGTGACTCAAAGTACCTAGCCACAGTGAAGGGGATGCCATTGAAACACTGTTCTAATAAGGTTGACATGGATTTTCGAGTGTGCTTAGATGAACAAACTAATTCTGTGAAGACATAAATGACAGAGCCTATCTATGCTTTGCATAGAATTTTACTTAGTTTGCCTTCTGTCCTTTACTCTAAAAATGGGAACCATATGCACTTCACAGTATTGCCAGAGGGTAAAATAAAATAACCCTTGAAGGGTTACCTGGTACATACCAGTTCCTCAATAAATACTTGTTCGGAGTGACTGGAGTAGTCAATAACCAAAATAGAAGCAGATACAGGTTTCCCTAAAATGCCTTTAATTGAAGATTACATTGCCTACAGAAAAGAAAATTTTAAACGTTCTGACAAGAAAATAAATGCCTTTAATTGAAGATTATATTGCCTATACAAAAGAAAATTTTAAATGTTCTGACAAGAAAATAAAGTATGCAAGATCCTTTTATAAAGTACAAAAATATTTATAGTTTAAAATACGCTCTTCAAAAAGTTTCTGCGAAAAGGTGTCTCACTGTCTGGAAAAACTACTTGAAAAGGGTGGGTTATCACTCCAGATCTTGGACAAAGGTCTATTGTAAATGCAAGGTGCTGTGGCAATTTGTATATATATATATATATATATATATATATATACACACACACACACACACACACACACACACATATATATATATATTGCACTATTAGTTTTTTTTTCTAGAACGCTGTAGTTGCAGATTGTGGAAAATAAAGTATAGAATGCTCAGTAGTGTTTAGCTCTTACAGAAAAATAAAACTATGGATAATTAAAAGTAATGTAAATTCATGTCTGAGTATTTTGAACTGTTAAATACGTCTCTTCTGTGCTTAAGATAGCTTCCCCAGGGCACCTGTAAATGCCAGTCAACCAGCTTCCAGAATTTACACAATAAGAGTCTTTCATTCCATCATAAGAAAAGCTATATAAATGGAAACAGTAGGTTCTAACAGCATTGGCAGTTGTACAATGTAGAAATCTGGTTGAGCATCCTCAGCCATGACATGTTGAACCTATATTCTTTAAAAACACATTTTCCAAACTCAGTCATATTCACATACTTACATTTCATGAAAGAAAAATTTATTAAAAACAAAACAAACTTCCATACAACATTGCCCCATATATCTTCACTCTGCAATTTCATTCATTTTGGTGATGGTGCCATTGCAGTATCACTTTTCATGTATTTTAAATCAATCTCTTAAAATGCCTCTCAACTGAGTCCAAGTAGACATATTTTGGTTTGTTTCTTTGATGACAATTTCCTTTGTTTGACTAATTGCATTTATACACCACCTTATCTATATTTCTCTACGAACCGTCCTTGTAAAGTTGGTTCATCATGAAGATGAAGATGTTGAGACTCTGAGAGGCCATTTTGTCTTCAGCCACATCGCTATTATTACTCAGCAAAATCAAGATTTCGATCTGAGTCTGTTGACCACAAGTTTAATACTCACATCACAAGATCTATGTGGGTCTAGGAAACTAAACAGGGATATGAATTAAATGAGTTTTAGCTGTAAAGAGAACTGTTGCTCAAGTCCTATGCTGATTCTAACTGCAGATAGTGAAAAACAAAACCAACAAACAAAAAACAGCAACAGATACTAGGCATGTTGGGACAAGAAAAAGAAACACAGATATTTGGAATAAGACACAAAATAGGAAAAACAGAAGAAAAAAAATGTAAGGATGTAGGGAGAAGAAAGAGCCACATACGAATTTTCGGATCACTACTCTGGCATCCGCCCCATCCTCTTTCACACCCATGGATCACATACTACATTTGTTGTTTCTGACTTGTGCTTCCAGAGAATACTGTACGTCTCCAATTATGACACTTACCATATTTTAATTACTTATTTTTTCATTTTCCCTATAATTTAGTAAGCCTCATGGAGGTGACATTATCTTTTCATACCTTTGAGCTTGTTATATAATATGTGCTCACTAGATATGTTTTGAACCCATTAACAAATAGGGAACAGTGTGATACCTCAGACTGCTTGGATGCTACTAAGTTTTGACCATATCTATTCTACAGGCAAGAAATCTTGAAGCTGGACAATTCATAATTGCGGAGACATGGGATGAATCTAAGTGCCTATCAGTCAATGAATGGATAAAGAAAATGTGGTATAAATATATTAAGGAGTACTATTCAACCACAAAAGAATGAAACAATGTCTTTTGCAGTAACTCGGGCATAACTGAAAGCCATTATTCCTGAAGTAACTCAGGAATGGAAACCCAGCTACTTCATGTTCTCACTTATCAGTGGGAGCTAAGTTAGGAGGAAGCAGGGGCATAGAGAGTGATAAGACATTGGAGACTCAGAGAGGAGAGAGTGGAAGAGGGGTAGGGGATGAAATATAATACTACCTACTGGATATAATATACACTATTTGGGTGACAGGTACATTAAACCTCAGACTTCAGCACAATACAATTCATCTATGTAACCAAAAGCCACTTGTGCCACTAAAGCTAGTGAAATAAAAATAGATAAATAATATGGACAACACAACAAAATGAAATCTTGAAGCTTAAAGGATGGCTTGAAAGTGAATTTAATATGTGTGGATCCTTAAAGAGTTGCCATTTGGACTGATTAAATATTTGCATCATTAAAAATGTGCTGTATATTAAACTCTTTTAATGAACAGAGAGGATAAGATCCTTGTTATTGAATTTTGGAATTTTCTGAATGATCACTGGTTGTAGTCTGTTTCATTATAGTAGAGTTTTAAAATTACATAATTGAACATGGCTTATGATATACTCATATTAGAAAGTCAGTTTATTTCATAATATTGAATCCGTTTGGCAGTGGAAAGCTTATTTCTTCTTTATTGATTTGATTAGAAAGCACTTGATTTATTCTCCTATAATAATAATGACTCTAATGTTTTTGATCTGTGCCTGAGGTCATTTATCCCTCAAGAGCCTTTATGCATATTTTCTAATTTTTCACTTTCTGAGTTTTAGGACCATATCTATTAAATTATTAGGTAATTAAATAAAAAAATAGGAAAGAAAAAAGTGTCTTTCTGGGAAGAAAAATAGTTTCCTTAATTGAATTTTTAAAAATAAATACTCGAACTTTATAGAACCCTAGAACAATTCTTCAAGGGCTTCTTTCTCTTCCTACTATCTAAATCTTAAAGGGCTCTTCCTCTTCCTACTATTTAAATCTTACTTAAGCTGAAAAACAAGTGCATGTTTTTAGACCAAAGAAAGATCAGAAAATGGAAATATTCAACTAATTCTATGTGCTAATATTTTTAATTAAACATATAATATAGATTATGTTATGAACATGAAACTCAAACAAGTAGCCATTTTCTTTTTCTAAAGCTTAGGACATCTTTAACATGCCTGAGTTTCTGAGACACTAATCTTACTTCATCTGCTGAATAGTCCAGAAATGTTCCTACCTAATGAATACATTTTTAAGTTAGATTAAGTGAGAATTGATAAACAGCTGGATATATGTGTGAATGTTTGTTTATGTGTCATATTCTTTGACAGTGCATTTTCAGTGACTAGAATGCTCTTCAAAGGTCATCTTTGGATTGCATGTACTAACATGGCACTCTCTACATGGAGGCAGGATGCTTGCTAGGCTGGGATAGAGTCTGGGACTTCTGAAGAGAAAGAAATATTTTATAAATACGATTATTTGGTTTAGTGTATTTCACTGATATGGTATATTAGATTTGGTTTTGTATTACTTCTCCTCTTCTCCTCCTCCTCTTCCCTCCCTTCCTTCTTCTTTTTGCTATCTCCAAGTATTTAGTAAAGTATTTTAATGCTGCAATTTTACTGCTGTCTATATGTATTTAGTCAAGTCTATTTAATGAGTTGGCTTATTCCAAACCAGGCTAAGAGCAGCCAAGGGAAATCATGAATGCACACCGAGACAACATGGATAAAGAGAGAGCAGTGTCCCTTGAGGCTGCTGAACTCAAGCAGCCACAATTGACAACCATTTTTCCACAGGGAGGGGGAATCGCAGGGGAAAGAAATCAGGGCTACAATTCCTAGTCACTGCTTTCCCTGGGATGAATTTTTTTTAATTTTCAGATTTGAAAATTCTTAGTTTATATTCAGGAAATATAGACAGTATTCCCATAACTAGGTACTGAGCTTACTGAAGCATATATAAAGAAGAAGAAAGTATGGTATCTAAATCTAAGGAATTTGAAATTTAAAAAATATGAATATTTGCATTATGTTATAATTTACAAGGCACTTTACCACATAATTTTGTATGGATTACATGATTACTATCTGAATTTTACAAATAAAGACATCTTTTGGCCGGGTAACTCAGCCTGGGTGATACAGGTAGAAGAAATTTGTTGTTATTTTGTTCTGACTTCACAGAAAATGTTCTTTGAACTGTTGTATCACATAGTGTTTTTCTTTTTATCTTTTCCTTAAAATTTCCAGTTTATGAAATATTTAAATTATACATATATACATGCTACTACAAAGTAAAAGAAAATGTTAATCTTTCCTCTATATTTGTTTCAGCCTTCTTTTTTTCAAAAACCCTTGTTTCTGAACAATGTAATATATTTGCATTGTTCGAAAATTGTTCAAAAAAGCATATTACATTATATTGTTCAAAAAAAGAACACATTTCCCCCAAATGATTTTCTCCAGAGGTTAAGTTGTTCACATTACACTGTTCAAAAAAAAGAACATGTTTCTCTCAAATGCTATTCTCCAGAGGTTAAGTTTTGTGAATAGGTATTGCTTAAGATATTCTATAAATAAATTCAAATGTATAAATATATATAATAAAATGTTAAATATGATTTTTTTCTCCAAACACCTAGAACAATACAATAGATGCAAACTATGTCCACATCATAAAGCAAGATATTTGATTTTCTATGCAGTATGTACAAAAGCCGTAAAGCTCATTTGGCTCCATTGGTCCTTGACCTATCATGGGCTACAAAATAGAAATAAGGCGAGAAAAACATTTTTGGAGAGGCATGTTTCTGCTTTAAGAATTTCTTTCCCAACTGACCAGAACCTGGAGGATTGTTCTTCATATTAGCTCAAGTGAGAAAAGATGTTTCGAGAGAATTACTTTTCAAGAGAATTACAACTATGTTGTCTGGAGTTTGGAGGACACAAGGAACAGTAGCTGACTCCTGTCTGCAAAGTCAAGGGCAAGAGAGTCTTGAACAGTCGTCCCCAAACTTTTTACACAGGGGGCCAGTTCACTGTCCCTCAGACCGTTGGAGGGCCACCACATACTGTGCTCCTCTCACTGACCACCAATGAAAGAGGTGCCCCTTCCTGAAGTGCGGCGGGGGGCCGGATAAATGGCCTCAGGGGGCTGCATGCGGCCCGCGGGCCATAGCTTGGGGACGCCTGGTCTTGAAGGACAGAGCACATAGAGGGCTGCAAGTGCCTATTATCTGAGAACAAAGATGGGGGAGAGGGCAAATGTGGTGAGGGTGAAGGCAGCTTATTAGGAATCGTTTTAAAAGGAATCTCACTTCAGAGGACAGTCAGGAGGTGCACAAAACTCCAGCTGAAGCCTGGACCCCCTGACTGGAGGAATGACCTAAGCAGTCAGCCGGAGCGGGAGAAAGAGCACAGTGAGTGTGCCTCCATCACAGTTGGGGAACCAACACTAGGTTACAACTTCCTCAGCCACCCGAGGCTATGTCCTTTCTCCCTAATCTCCCTTCCTTGCAGCCAAACCCTAGAAAGATAAGAAACAGCAACTATCAAGCAGGAGAGGAGTATTTTAAGAGCAAGAAAGAATGTACAAGAAGCTATATTCTCCCTTATTCTAGGCTTCCAAGCTTGAAGCTAGCCATAGTCTTGGGGTTAGGGGAAGTAGTAGTTATTAAAAGTTTTTCACTAACATCTTGTTTATATAATAGTCATACTTACAGTACAGTATACAAATATTAGGGAGGGATAGTTTTAAATTATTTTTTTTATTGTTACCCTTGACTACTGTTGGTAAACTGAACCTTTCCCTCCAAACTCAAGACTTCTGGTGTTTGCCAAATTTCATGGTGTTAATACTCCCATCATAGTCCATATCAAGCTACCAGAGTTTTAAAAGCTGCCTTAAAGAATCCTTGAATAGTAAGCAAGTTCAAAATTTAACTGAAATGGTATAAGCTAATTGAGTTTGTTTTTGACTGAGCAAAGAATGGAAAAGCTCTGGGATGAATTTCTCTTGAAGTTTAGGTGAGAGTTGGTGTTGGGGAGAGAACAGGCCCACTGAATCAGTTTAGCAGTGAGTGGTGAGAAAGAATTACATATTTGTATTATTGCGTTTAGCTCACTGAGTTTGAATATTTATCAAATGCAATGTTGAAAGGGATTTTTTTTTTTCTAAATGTTGGTGAAAGCTGAAAGCTAAAAACAATAAGAGATAAACATTCCTGTATTCTCAAGAGAATTACCCCATTTATCTCCTCATTTTACATGGTGACCAAACTTGGTGAACATGTCTCCATGGTTTTCAAGTCCAAAAATACACAGGGAAATTGGGCAAGCATATACCCAATGTTGACTGGGCTGCAGAATTATGGGCTCAAGTGTAGCCATGGGACTTGACCACAGAATTGGGTATGATCTCTGTGTATGTTAGGGGTTGGAAATGTATATGGTCATGAAAATCAGTGATTTTTTTTCCCTCCTGGATAATTCTGCAAGAGGAAAGTGAGCAAATTGAAGAAAGAGGGTTGGCCTTCTATTCATTGGCAGGAACATAAAATATGTCATTTCCTGAAGAGTATATGGTATTTAGCAGGGGGTAGGCCTGAGACATCTTGAAAGGATCCCACCATGGAGGGCTACCTGCCAGGCCATAACACAACTGAAAGGGGCTAACTCATTATTTCTTTTCTTTTTTTATATTTTGGTACTTTATTTATTTTATTTCAATAGGTTTTTGGAGAACAGGTGGTGTTTTGTTACACGAATAAGTTCTTTAGTGGTGATTTCTGAGATTTTGGTATTCCTATCACCCAAGCAGTGTACACTTTATCCAATGTGTAGTCTTTTATCCCTCACTGCCCTCCCACCCTTTTCTGAGTCCCCAAAGTCCATTGTATCATTCTTAGGCCTTTGAATCCTCATAGCTTAGTTCTCACTTATGAGTGAGAACATACAGCATTTGGTTTTCCATTCCTGAGTTATTTCACTTAGAAGAATGGTGCCTAATTCCATCCAGGTTGCTATGACTGCCATTATTTCATTCTTATTTATGGAGGAGTAGTTTTCCATGATATACAGGTACCACAATTTCTGTATCCACTGGTTCACTGATGGGCATTTGGATTGGTTCCATATTGTTGCCATTGCAAATTGTGATGCTATAGACATGGTTGTTCAAATACCTTTTTTGTATATTGACTTCTTTTCCTCTGGGTAATCAGTAATGGGGTGGCTGGATAAAATGGTAGTTCTACTTTTAGTTATTTAAGGAATCTCCACACTGTTTTTCATAGTGGTAGTACTAGTTTACTTTCCCATCAGCAGTGTAGAAGTGTTTTCTTTTCACTGCATCTGTGCTAACACCTATTATTTTTTATTTTTTGATTATGGCCATTCTTGCAGGAGTAAGGTGGTATTGCATTGTGGTTTTGATTTGCATTTCCCTGATCCTTAGTGATGTTGAACATTTTTTTCACGTTTGTTGGCCATTTGTATATCTTCTTTTGAAAATTGTCTATTCACGCCTTAGCCCTCTTTTTGATGGAATTTTTTTTTTTTTCTTGCTGACTTGTTTGAGTTCCTTGTAGACTCTGAATGTTAGTACTTTGTTGGCTATCTCGTTGTTTCGAGCAGAAGTAAATGTACCACTGTCTAGAGATTCTCATTAGAGATGAGTTAAGTTGAGTATGTGTATTTTTAAATGAATTTCCCAATTATGTGTAATATCACACCAAAAATTTAGAATGCACTCAAATCTTAGATGACAACCTAAACATTTTTCCACAATCACCTACCTGAATATATCCATCATTGTCTCTCTACAAATAAAACAAACAATTTGGAAATAGTAAATTATGTAAACTTTTTGGAAACTAAATATAGAAAATGCAAATGAGAATATACCTGCAATTGTAGAATGGATTTATTTCCCTTGCTGCTCAAAATGTGCATATTTTATTTATTTAAAATATAAATTTTTTTTAGCACTGTATTACATTGATGTATACCCAGAAAATGACAAGCAGCTACTCATAAAACATGAGTCCACAATTCCACTATATTTTAGAGATTAGAGGAATTGAAATTCAATAAAATATATTTGATTGCTAATATTTTCTTTTTAATATGTAAGATTATTTTGATCTAGATATTTCAGAATCTTCAGCAACCTCAGTTAAACTCACATAGAAATCTGCATGGTAAAGCAGAAGATAACACTTGAATTGTGTCCACATATTATATACTTTTCTCATGGGAAGCAAGTTTTTGTTGCTGGTAACTTACAGTTGTTTTGGGGCATAATTTTTCCCTTGCATTTCAAAATATCACTTCTGTTATAAAGAGAATGATAGCATGGCAGCAGAGCAAACTATTGGAGGTGAGCATAAGTTCCTTCTGGCTTGAGCACACATCTGCACATGAAGCCAGTTTAGCTTTGACAGCTATTCGAAGAGCTAAACTTCTTTAGGCTCTTTTGTTTGAATGCAGTTCTCAAGATTACTTTCCCTTATTGTCATTTTGAGACACTGCCCAGGGAGATGGCCAAGATCTGTGATTTTATGGCACATGGCTGGCTTGAGTGATTAATTTTGATTTCCAGTGTATTATAAAGGCCTATCTATCTGCAGAAAGTTTGAGGAAGTGAGGACCTTTTCCTAGAGTTTAGTCCATGTAACCTCTGAGGATCCTGCCATATTGCTTTCTGGAATTGTACAAGTCTGACTTCAAGTCACATCCTTTAATATTTCAAAAGAAAATAAGGAACAATGAAACAAAAACTACCCCAAATACACACAACTATGCATTCCTTTTTTTGGATAAAAAAGTCTAAATTATTTCATATGTAGAGGTAAATCAAATAATAATGCCCTTCTTCATTATTTCCACACATCATCTTCCCTTTCTGTCTTAATACCAAATTCTAGCCAGCTGACTCTGTTAAAGTCATCTATTTCCTCTCAAGTGCTTCACCTGGTATTAGGTTGCCCAAAACAGATCTCTGCAGTAAAGATTCCACAAGTTCCCCAATTTGGGGGACAGTAAAACATATTCACACCCAGACCAAATTCAGTTCAGAATATGTTAATCAGATACAGCCATTGCAGAAGTATCAATATTCACATTTTTCAATGGGACAGAAATTATTTGAATGTGTTCAGACTTTCAATTTCACTATAAGAAAACTTAACCTAGCCCTTAGTCTTCTGGAGTTAATTTACTATGTGTATTGTTTCTATCATTAAAGATAATATGATTGACCTGTTACAAGTGATTGACTATGTTGACTGGCAGTTTTAGCCAAATTGCCTTTTCTATTTTCTATTGGCACAAACATCAAAAAGGCTCAGAAAGCCAGATGCCAAATGGAATTTCAGAAATGAAGCTTTGTTTTGCAAACCCTATGTAAGATTCCCCCTGACACAGGGAAATAGAAAGTAGCCACTTAGAATATTGCCATTCAGTGTCCAAATGATACATTTCAGGTCCACTATCACACAAGATAGACCAAACAGATTACCACTTTATCAAAGACATACAAAGCTGAGTGCCCTCAAAAAACAAAGTATTATTCTGTATATTGTCTACTTTTGTGCTGAAATACAAAGAACATTTGCTAGTCTGTGGCCTTTACCACTCACAGGCAGTACTTTACAAAATTAAGATTTAGGTTATGGATGTAGTCAGGCTTGACTCAACCTTTAAGTTACCTGAACTTTCCTGGGCATCATCTTTTTTCTCCTAATTTTATGAGTATTAGAGGATGAAGTATGCAAATATACTCAAAACAGTACCTGAATGTAGTAGGCATTTAGCAAATGTTACTATCCTTTCCTTTTATTCACTAAAAATATACAGAAACTACTCCCAAAGGGGATGCAAAAGCTGCTTTCATGAACTTTGTTATATATTAATTGCATGTTTAGGCAACTGAAGAAAACATTTCTAGTGCAAAATGATACTAAGTTATAACTTTTTAGCTCTTGGATAAATTTAATAGATTCCATGAAGATGCTGGGCTAATAAGTATAAGTCAGAATAATAAAAACCAAGCTTTTCCCCCGCTTCTTCCAATTAACTGTTGTTCCACTGTCACTAGGTTCTATATTGTTTAATCTCATCATCACTTTACTAGATTCTCAGGCTAGAGATCAGTAGGTCATTTGCAATTTCTTCTTTTCCCATAATTAATAGGTCTCTAAATCACATTAATTGTACTTCCAAAATATTCCTCACATTTGTTTCCTTCTTTTAGACCTCCATCACTGCCTTGTAATTTTCTGCATGAATTATTGCATTGACTCCTAAGTGACCCTTCCAGCCTCTCATCTCTTCAGTCTAATTTATCCGTTACACTAAGCAATCTAATCATATTACTGAGCTGCTCAAAAACTCACCAACCTCTCTTTTTCTCTTTGCCAGAATTTAATCTAATCTAAAACTAAAATACTCTTTCTTCCATTTTGTCTGACCTAAATCTTATTACTATTTCAACAATTTTTGTTTTCCTAGGCTTATCAGAACAAAATACAAATGCATGGGCAGAGTGTGCAAGACCTTTCGTGACCTCGTCTTTGTGCACCTCTCCTTCTTGATGTCTCACCATTCACATCCTACCCAAGACATCTTGTTCCAGCAGGTCTAATCTACTTAGTATTCTTCAATCATGTCCTGTTCTCTCCATGAGTTTTCTTTTATTATATCTGTCCCATCTTTGCCTAGCTATTTCCTTTTTCTTCAGGGCCCACCTCAGGGATTATCTCATCCAGAAAGTTTTCTGGTTGCTTCTTCTTTAGACTATCAAATAATCTTATGAAAACTCTGTCTTGTTATTTTAAGTACTGAATTAAAATAACAATTATCTATCCTACCGTCATATTCTCACTTCTCAGAAATTCTTACATGTTTTCAGGAACAGGTGAATCTACCAAAATTTAAATAACTGAAAACGAATAATTGAAATCCAGATAAATCTTTGTGAATTAACCAACTATGAATTGTCTTAGTGCTTATGTTTCTTATTTTGATATTCGCAATTTTCAGTACAGTGCTCAATCGAGTAGATATTCAATAAATGATCTCCTAAATAAAATTTAATTACTGCTTTTATATCCCCAGATTTTGTTAGTCCCAGCAACAGTGATTTTCTTTTTCAAAAAAGTGCTGTTTTTCAACAGTGCCATTTTAGAAGTGTGAGTATTCTGTAGGAATAATAAAGATATTTTGCATGTCATGAAGGAGATTCTCTTTTCTAAAAATATTGAGACAGTTTTTTTAAATCTCTTTTCTTTTTAAATGACTCCCACTTTAGCTCATTTAATTCACATTTTATTTGGCTAAAATGTCCTCAAACCCAAGAGGGTATTCTGATAACTTTCATGTGGTTATCATTTCTGGAAAAATCATTCTCCTGTCATCCATATGTCTGGCACATTTGTAACACTCTGTCCTCTGCCTAGAGCTCTGAGATGACATTGTTTAGAGAAGACAGAATTGTCATTTTCAAAATATGAAAATATAACCAAATCAGAGAAAGGAGAAAGAAACATTGCATATCATTAAACCACCTTATCAACATAGGGAAATGTTCAGACTACAATAATGTTCATGGTCTAATGATTGTCTACAGTGTTTATTGCATTGTATGCTATAGAGAGACCCAGATGATGTTGTATCAGGTGAATTTACTATGACTACCTTCTAAGAACATAATATAATACTTAGTATTATTAAGGCAATTCAATAAAACTAATAACTAAAAATCATAAGTGTTTTATTTAAAGCAGATCAGAAATACCAGGTCTTCTTTAAACTGGTCAACAGGAAATATGATAAATAAAATTTAAAAAATTCTTGAGTATTTACTTAGTGCCATTATCTGAAGTCAAGGCTTCAGAAGTTCAAAGAAGAAAGTCAAGATTCTTGTTCTTGTAAAACTTATAAATTTAATAAGGACAAAGCAATATTTCTGCAAAGAAGGCAGAATGAGGTAAAACCAAATTAAGAGATATAAACAGTGGTCAGGAAAGCACATATGTGAAAAATGACTGATATCCAGCTAGAGAAATTAGAAAGGACCACTTAGAGGAATTGATAATGAATTTTAAACTTGAAGGACCGCTAGAATTTCAGCAAATGAAGATGCAGAGAAGCACATTTTATGCAAAAGACATGCAAAGGCACACTGGTGAAAAAATGAAGAATCAATTTGGGGGAAGACTTATAGACATTCCTTAGATATGTAGTAGTGAAGGAAAATAGTGGAAGATGTCTACAATAAAATTATAAAATCTTTTGTATGTAAACTTGAGTCATTTGAATTGTATTTGGTAGGCAAATGATTGCTGGGAAGAATCTTGAGTTGGAGTATGGATGATCAGATATGTTCTTAAATTGTTTAACCTAGCAGCACATGAGTGTTAATTTTCTATTGTTACTGTAAGAAATTACCACAAACCTAATGACTTAAAGCAACACAAGTTAGTTAGCACAAGGTCAGAAGTCTGATGTAGGACTCACAGGACTAAAATCAAGGTGTCAGAGGGCTATTTTCCTTTCTGCAGGTTGTAGAAGAAAATCTGTTTTCTTATCTTTTCCTTGCCAGATTTGAGGGACTGCCTCTATGCCTAATATTGATCTATTTTTGGTTATAAGCCATTTTAAATTAAACAATATTTTCTTTCTTAAAAATTGATTTGTGTTATTTAAATATAAATACTATTGAAATAAAGATCATCAGTGATAAGAACTGGGAGAGCCAAAGAAAATTTAAAAGCTGGTAGTATCCACCGATCTGTTTTTGAAAGTGTAAGAATAGAGCAAATGAAATGTTAGATAAATCACAACCTAGGGTAAATATATTCCTAGGTATTTTTCTCTGGCAACTATTGCAAATGGGATTGCCTTCTTGATTTTTTTCCCCACTTGATCATTATTGGTGTATAGAAATGCTACTGATTTTTGTATGTTGATTTTGTATCCTGAAACTTTACAATCAAATCTAAGAGTTTTATGGAGGAATCTTGAGAGCTTTGTAAGTAGAAGATCATATTGTTAGTGAACAGAAATTTGACCATGTAGAAATAAGTGAAAATAAAGCAAAGACTAGTTCAAGACTAATAGCAGCTACCAGGTGTCCATTCATGCAGTTTTGATAGGCTGCTGGAAGCTGAAATCCACCAATGAGAAATTGCTCAATAATTTCATTTGTATTTGCTGGTTAATATTCATTAATAACTAAATGCTGTATTACTATTTCATAACTTATTACTTAAAATCTTTAAGAAGGCTGGTAATAAATGCTATCAAACTAGGAGGCCTTGATACAGGTTTTCTTAACCCTACGAACACTTAAGACTAAATCAGACTTGGGAGGAAACCTCTACTAATTAAGATTAATTAAGTGGATTGAGAGTCATACTTTGTTTTGTTATCAATAGCAAACTTGCTAAACTGAAGAAAGAAAGGAGGTACTTCATGCGGAATGGATATAATAGTGGCTACCCCAAAATAATCTGCAGGCATTTTTGGCTGTCATACTGTCACAGTTGTGATGTGGATGCTACCAGCTAGAGGCCAGAGGTGTGGCTGAACATCCTGCAATGTACACAGGACATCCTTCCTGCCACAGCTTAAAACAAAGAATTACCAGCCCCTAATGTCAATAGTGCTGATTTGAGAAACCCTGATTTATACTAGCTAAAAAGCTGGACAGAAATTTCTCTACTTCTTTGTCCTCTCTTCCCCTCACTTTTAATTTTAGAATAATGTCATAATTTGTCCAAATGAAACATTTCTTGAAACATAAATGAGAGTTGTTCTGGCTGAAATCGCTCAGGAGTCTTGAAGCTCATGGCTTTGCATCCCATCACCCTTTGAGAAGGCCCTTAAAGCTCCTAAACATGACATCAGATCTCTGAAGAATACAATTTAAAATGTACGGCTTTCTAACACGGGTATCACTATTCTACCATTTCTCTCAGAATAACTGGACAAGAAGAGGAAGGGGTCCTTGAAGTGCTATGCATATGCTGGGAGGTATAATATCTTTGGTCAGAGACAGATCTTGATAAAAATGCATGGTAGAAATAAAAATTTCCATTATATCCATTGACATTTGGTATGATGAACATAGAAGAGAGTTCCAACCTCAGCCCGAGAGAGCTACACTACATAAATGATTTCAAAAGACAGTTGCACACATTTTGCTGTAGTTCTGAAATAGATATGAGTAGAGAATTTAAACAACGTCTGAGAGCAGATGAGTTGGGACAGTAGAAATTTCACTATCTTCTGTGGTTGCAGGTGCCATGCATAATGTCTAGATACATTCTACTTCAATTGAAAGCTGATTTATTTCAGAAGCTAAAATTTATTGAATATTTACTATGTGGCAGGTATTATTCTAAATGGTTGTCAATTATTATTATTATTATATTATTACCTATATTATTATTCCTTGGTTGTCTATTTTAACCTTATATAGTCTTTTGGAATTAAAAAAATTAAAGATAATACAATAAATTATTATGTGAACTATGAAAAAATTAATCAACATGAACTTGCCCCTAAAAAATATTAAAATCTACCGTAAGGAAAAAGAAATTAAAGCATTTGGTGATGACCCAGCAAGACACAATATAGGGACAGTAGAAATAAATGGAAAAAAAGAGGGAGATGATTTACTAAGACAAATATGGAATTGAGAACAATGGAATAAAAATGGATTTTTTTTTGAAAAATGACATTGGAATTAATCAATAGTTATTTGAGAAAATATTAAGTTTCTGCATCTTTTATCAAAAATCAATCACATGTGAACAAAACTGTACATCTAAATGACAAAACTATTAGCAAAAAATTGAAAAGTTATCATTTTTGAGTGGGGAAGTCTTTTTGCCATGAAATGCAAATCTATTAATAAAACCATAATTGAACTTAACTACTCACAAATAAATTCTTATGCAAAATAGAATTTACTATAGAACATTAAAAACTAATAAATCAACTGAGAAAATTACTTGCATTTGATGTTTTAGAAAAAAATATTTTCATATATCTCAAACTTTTTCAAATCAATTAAAAAATAAACACAAAATAAGAATTAGGTAAAAATGCAAAAAGTATAAAGATATTCAATATACATATGAAAATATGCTCAAACTCAGTTATAATTAAAGAAATACACCCAAAAAAGTACAATGGAATACAAATACTTATCTACTACAGAAGCAGATAATGAAAAGATCATGGGGACCCATTATCAATGAAGGGAAAGATACACCTAAATATACCGTCTCTACTAAAATACAAAAATTAGCTGAGTGTGGTGGTGTGTGCCTGTAATCCCAGATACTAGGGAGGCTGAAGTAGAAGAATCATTCCAACCCAGGAAGCAGAGGTTGCAGTGAGCTGAGATCACACCACTGCACTCCAACCTGGTGACAGAGTGAAAATCCAGCTAAAATAAAATAAAAATAAAAAATTTAATATATATATACGTTTTTATATATACATATATACACTGTAGAATTATGAATTGGTGCAGCTTTTGGGATGGTAATTTGATAAAAGTTGTCAATATTTAAGCACACTTATCTTTTAATCCGGTTGCTTCATCTTTACTAATTTCTCTCACACGTATACTCACTTCATTGCACAAAACTACTTGAGAAAAGAATTTTAACAAAAGTATAGCTTATGACAACAAATGCTTAAACAGTATCAATATCCAACTGGTTAAAAACATTGTGGTCGTTGCAAACATTGAAATGGTATGCAGTCTTAGGAAGAGTGAAAATGTTCGTGGTCGCTGAGTCAAGACTAAATATTTGCTAAGGTGAGTGGATTGTCCTCATTCTGAGTGTGCAACAATGAGAAACAGGAACATAAAAACAAGAATATGAAAACACTACTCACACACATACACGTGCATTCACAGTTTTTTGGAAAAAGATACAAGAAACTGTTAGGAGTGGTGTCTTACCTAGAGTGGAACGTGCATGAGGAAGCAGGGCCAGATCTAGGGTGAGGTGAGACAGGCACCAAGGTATAATAAATTTGAGGAAGTGCTCTGAGCTTGTCTCCTTAGATTTTGTACCCTAAGCATCTCATGTGTCTCACTCTACTCCTGGACTGTGAGGGAGAAGACTTTACTTTCATTTTTATATTTTGCAATTCTAATTGAATTATTTTCCATAAAAATGTAAATATTATTTTGGAATTAAGAAGAAAAAAATTACTTGATAAAATTAGAATGTAAGAATAGGGAATCAAGGAAAACTACCAAAAATATCACCACAAAACTAATTTTAAATTCAACAAATATTATTGAAAGAAAAAATCTATTAAAAAAAAACAACCCCTCCAGATTATGTGAATAAGTATAAAAAAGTGTTGGGAATGACAATAAGATGATTCTTCATCAGATGAATAAACACAGAAATAAAGCAGTTGTGGTATTTAAAGATTCAGAAAAAAAGAGGATTCAAGTGAAAAATGAAAAACGTAAGTTTTTTTTTTTTTTTGAAGTAATGGTACAACTCATGTTGACAATGCCCATGAAGAATAGCAAAAGAAGGCTTCAAAATCAATTAAGCAGAGGTTGCTGAATTTGAAAAGAGTAATAAACACTTTTTTTTGATAGAAAACATGGCCATGTCTCTAGTAAATTTTGATGAGCCAAAATAAATAGATACATACATATGAACATATATATGCATATATACATAAAAGACATAGTTACTTATGCTGATAAAGTTTATGTACACAACTGCTGGGAAGATGGATGACGAAGAACAGCTCAGGACTTCAGCTCCCAGTGAAATTGCAGAGGGTGAGTGGATGCTGCATTTCCAGACGAATTTTTATTGCCCACAAACCAAGAGATACCTAGGCAGAGGGGTCGCCAGCACTGCTGTTCTGGCCAGTGTGGCTGTTTTGGCCCCAGGGGGGCTGATTTGGCCTGCACAGCTGCTTTGACCGCTCCCCTGTATGGCGGTTCTCTGTACAAAAGCCACTGGTCTGGGAGCCCTCTTAGCTGGCGATTAGAGCCCTGAGACACCAGAGTTGCCCATTCAACTGAAATAGCGAGCCAGGCTAGGAGATTCCTAGGCAAAAAAACTGCCAGGAACCTCGGCGCACAGGCTCAGTGAGCAGCAGCATGGGAGATCCCAGCACTTTTTCAACAAGCGACTGGAAGCCTGGGTCATTCAACTTAAAAAAAAAAAAAAAAAAAAAAAAAAAAGTCAGGGAGCCAGGTGATCAGGCTTGGTTGGTCCTATTCACCGCCCCCCCCCCCACGCCATGACCAACAACAACAAAAACAGTAATTGAAAACGCTCTGGGTTGAGCATTTCACAGCAAGCACAGCTGAACTCGGGACAGTCCGGCTCTGTGGGGGAGGGGTGTCCACCATTACTGAGGCTCTCCACCACTACGGAGGCAGGCCTTTGCCGAGGTAACCCGCCATTGCTGAGGCAACCCGCCACAACAGAGAGAGTCTGCCATAACAGAGGCAGGGCCACCATTGCTGAGGCAGTTCTAACTACACCCATATAAACAGGACTGCGGGGAAGATCACATGGCAGCTGGGCAGAGCCCACAGCAGCTCAGCAAAGCCTCTGCAGGCAGACAGTGACTAGGTGGGCTGTTAGCTGGGCAGGGCAGCCCTGAAAGAAAAAACAAAAAGGGCAGCAGCACAACGGAAACTCATAAAGCCCTAAATCCCTGGGACAGAGCACCTAGGAACAAAAAGTTGTTTATGAGTTCAGCTGCAACAGACCTAAACATACCTCCCCAGCAGCTCTGAATGAACAATGGAGCTCACAGCTCAGAACATGAGCCCCAATAAAAGACAGACTGTCTCCTCAAGCAGCTCCCTGACCCCCATAGATCCAAAGAGTAACCTCATAAAGGAGAGAATGGACTGACAGTTGGCGAGCATCCTTCTGGGACAAAGATAGCAGAAGAGGAAACTGGTAGCAACCCTTACTGTTCTGCAGCTACTGCAGGTGATCCCCAGGCAAGCAGGGCCTGGAGAGGACCTCAGCAGTCCTACAGCAGAGGGGCCAGATTGTTAGAAGGAAAGCTTAAAAAAAATAATAAATAAAAAATAAAAGAAGTAACTTCAGCATCCACAAACTGGAAGCTCACTCAAAGACCCAATCTGAAAGACAGTAACTACAAAGACAACAGGTGGATAAACCCACAAAGATGGGAAGAAACCAGCATAAAAAGGATGAAAACTCCCAAAACCAGAACACCTCTCCTCCTAAAAGGGATCACAACTCCTCATCAGCAAGGGAACCAGACCGGATGGAGAAGGAGTGTGATGAAATGACAGAATCAGACTTCAGAAGGTGGGTAGTAAGAAACTACAGTGAGCTAAAAGATCATGTTCTAACTCAATGCAAAGAAACTAAGAACCTTGAAAAAAGATTGGATGAAATACTAACAAGAATGGACAACATAGAGAGGAATATAAGTGAATTGATGGAGCTGAAAAACACAACATGAGAACTTCGCGAAGCATGCACAATCTTCAACAGCCGAATTGACCAAGCAGAAGAAAGAATATCAGAGGTCAAAGATCAACTCAATGAAATAAAAGGAGAAAGCAAGAACAGAGAAAAAAGGGCAAAAAGAAATGAACAAAATCTTCGAGTAATGTGGGACTATGTGAAAAGACCTAATCTACGTTTGATAGGTGTACCTGAATGTGACGAAGAGAATGAATCCAAGCTGGAAAATACTCTTCAGGATATTATCCAGGAAAACTTCCCCAACCTAGCAAGGCAGGCCAATATTCAAGTCCAGGAAATACAGAGAACACCACAAAGATACTCCTCAAGAAGAGCAACCCCAAGGCATATAATCATCAGATTCACCATGGTTGAAATGAAAGAGAAAATGCTAAGGGCAGCCAGAGAGAAAAGTTGGGTTACCCACAAAGGGAAGCCCATTAGACTCATAGCAGATCTCTCAGCAGAAACCCTACAAGCCAGAAGACATTGGGGGCCAATATTCAACATTCTTAAAGAAAAGAGCTTTCAACCCAGAATCTCCTATCCAGCCAAACTAAGCTTCATAAGTGAAGGAAAAATAAAATCCTTTGTGAACAAGCAAGTACTCAGAGATTTCATCACCACCAAACCTGCTCTACAAGAACTCCTAAAAGAGGCTCTACACATATAAAAGAACAACCAGTACCAGCCACTCCAAAAACAAACCATACGGAAATGAGCATCAACACAATCAAGAATCCGCATAAACTAACCAACAAAACAGTCAGGTAGAATCAAAATGACAGTATCAAATTCACACATAACAATACTATCCCTAAATGTCAATGGACTAAATGTCCCAATCAAAAGACACAGACTGGCAAATTGGATAAAAAGCCAAAACCCATCAGTATGCTGTATCCAGGAAACCCATCTTACATGTAAGGATACACAAAGGCTCAAAATAAAGGGATGGAGGAAGATCTACCAAGCAAATGGAGAGAAAAAAAAAAAAAAAAAAAAAAAAAAAAAAAGCAGGAGTTGCAATTCTCATCTCTGATAAAATAGACTTTAAAGCAACAAAGATCAAAAGAGACAAAGAAGGATATTACATAATGGTAAAAGGACCAAAGCAACAAGAAGAGCTAACGATCTGAAATATATACGGACCCAATACAGGAGCACCCAGATACATATAGCAAGATCTTAATGACTTACAAAGAGACTTAGACTCCCACACAATAATAGTGGGAGACTTTAACACCCCATTGTCAACATTAGACATCAACCAGACAGAAAATTAGCAAGCATATTCAGGACCTGAACTCAGACCTGGAACAAGCAAACCTAATAGACATTTACAGAACCCTCCATCCCAAATGCACAGAATATACATTCTTCTCAGCACCACATCACACCTACTCTAAAATTGACCACATAATTGGCAATAAATCACTCCTCAACAAATGCAAAAAATGGAAATCATAACAAACAGTCTCTCAGACCACAGTGCAATCCAGTTAGAACTCAGAATGCAGAAACTAACTCAGAACCACACAGCTTCGTGGAAACTGAAAAACTTGCTTTTGAATGTTGACTGGATAAACAATGAAATGAAGGCAGAAATAAAGATGTTCTTCGAAACCAACGAGAATGAAGACACAACATACCAGAATCTCTGGGACACATTTAAAGCAGTCTGTAGAGGAAAATATATAGCAATGAGTGCCCACATGAGAAGAAAGGAGAGATATAAAATGGACACTCTATCATCAAAATTGAAAGAGCTAGAGGAGCAAGATCAAAAAAACTCAAAACCTAGCAGAAGACAGGAAATAACTAAGATCAGAGCAGAACTGAAGGAAATAGAGACACAAAAAACTCTTCAAAAAATCAATAAATCCAGGAGCTGGTTTTTCGAAAAGATCAACAAAATAGACAGACCACTAGCCAGATTAATAAAAAGGAAAAGAGATAATAACCAAATTGATGCAATAAAAAACGATAAAGGGGATATCACCACAGATTCCACAGAAATCCAAACCATGAGAGATTATTACAAACAACTCTATGCACATAAACTAGTAAACCTGGAAGAAATGGATAAATTCCTGGACACCTGCATCCTCCCAAGCCTAAACCAGGAAGAAGTCGAAACCCTGAATAGACCAATAAAAGGGTCTGAAGTTGAGGCAGCAATTAAGAGCCTACCACCCAAAAAAAGCCCAGGTCCAGATGGGTTCACAGCCGAATTCTACCAGACACACAAAGAGGAGCTGGTACCATTCCTTCTGAAACTATTCCAGATAATCCAAAAAGAGGAAATCCTTCCCAAATCATTTTATGAGACAAACATCATCCTGATACCAAAACCCAGCAGAGACTCAACAAGAAAAGGAAACTTCAGGCCAATATCCATGATGACCATAGATGCAAAAATCTTCAATAAAATACTGGCAATCTGTTTGCAACAGCACATCAAAAAGCTTATCCACCATGATCAAGTAGCATTCATCCCAGGATGCAAGGCTGGTTCAACACACCCAAGTCCGTAAACGTAATTCACCAGATAAACAGAACCAAAGACAAAAACCACATCATCATCTCAATTGATGCAGAGAAGGCCTTTGACAAAATTCAACAGCCCATTATGCTAAAAACCCTGAATAAACTAGGTATTGATGGAACGTATCTCAAAGTAATAAAAGCTATTTATGACAAAGCAACAGCCAATATCATACTGAATGGGCAAAAACTGGAAGCATTCCCTTTGAAATCTGGCACTAGACAAGGATGCCCTCTCTCACTACTCCTATTCATTATAGTACTGGAAATTCTAGCCAGAGCAATCAGGCAAGAAAAAGAAATAAAGGGTATTCAAATAGGAAAGGAGGAAATCAAATTGTCTCTATTTTCAGATGGCATGATTGTATATCTAGAAGACCCCATTGTCTCAGTCCAAAATCTCCTGAAACTGATAAACAACTTCAGTAAAGCCTCAGGATACAAAATTAACGTGCAAACATCACAAGCATTCCTATACACCAGTAACAGACTTAAAGAGAGCCAAATCAAGAACGAACTGCCATTCACAATTGCTACAAAGAGAATAAAATACCTAGGAATACAACTAACAAGGAATGTAAAGGACCTCTTCAAGGAGAACTACAAACCTCTGCTCAATGAAATAAGAGAGGACACAAACAGATGGACAAACATCCCATGTTCATGGTTAGGAAGAATCAACATAATGAAAATGGCCATACTGCCCAAAGTAATTTACAAATTCAATGCTATTCCCATCAAGCTACCAATGACCTTCCTCACAGAACTGGAAAAAACCACCTTAAACTTCATATGGAACCAAAAGAGAGCCTGCATAGCCAAGTCAATTCTAAGCAAAAAGAACAAAGCGGGAGGCATCACACTACCGGACTGCAAACTATACTCCAAGACTACAGTAATCAAAACAGCATGGTACTGGTACCAAAACAGAGATATAGACCAACGGAACAGAACAGAGGCCTCAGAGGAAACACAACATATCTACAACAATCTGATCTTTGACAAACCTGACAAAAACAAGCAATGGGGAAAGGATACCCTGTTTAATAAACAGTGTTGGGAAAACTGGCTAGCCATGTGCAGAAAGCAGAAACTGGACCCCTTCTTGACACCTTACACCAAAATTAACTCCAGATGGATTAAAGACTTAAATATCAGACCTAACACCATAAAAACCCTAGAAGAAAATCTAGGCAAAACCATTCAGCACATAGGCGTAGGCAAGGACTTCATGAACAAAATGCCAAAAGCATTGGCAACAAAAGCCAAAATAGACAAATGGGACCTAATCAAACTCCACAGCTTCTGCATAGCAAAAGAAACAGTCATTAGAGTGAATCAGCAACCAACAGAATGGGAAAAAATTTTTGCAATCTATCCACCTGACAAGGGGCTGATATCCAGAATTTACAAAGAACTAAAACAGATCTACAAGAAAAAAACAAGCCCATTCAAAAGTGGGCAAAGGATATGAACAGACACTTTACAAAAGAAGACCTACAGGAGGCCAACAAACATATGAAAAAATGCTCATCATCACTGGTCATTAGAGAAATGCAAATCAAAACCATATTGAGATACCATCTCACATCAGTTAGAATGGAGATCATTACAAAATCTGGAGACAACAGATGCTGGAGAGGGTGTGGAGAAATAGGAACACTTTTACACTGTTAGTGGGAGTGTAAATTAGTTCAACCATTGTGGAAGACAGTGTGGCAATTCCTCAATGACCTAAAAATAGAAATGCCATTTGATCCAGCAATCCCATTACTGGGTATATATCCAAAGGATTATAAATCATTCTACTATAAGGACACATGCACAGGAATGTTCATTGCAGCACTGTTTACAATAGCAAAGACCTGGAACCAACCAAAATGCCCATTGATGATAGACTGGACAGGGAAAATGTGGTACATATACACCATGGAATATTACGCAGCCATCAAAAATGATGAGTTCGTGTACTTTGTAGGGACATGGATGAACATGGAAACCATCATTCTCAGCAATCTGACTCAAGAAGAGAAAATCAAACACTGCATGTTCTCACTCATAGGCGGGTGTTGAACAATGAGAACAGATGGACATGGTGAGGGGAGCACTACACACTGGGGTCCGTTGGGGGGAATTGGGGGAGGGACGGGGGGTGTGATGGTGGGGAGAGATAGCATGGGGAGAAATGACAGATACAGGTGAGGGGAAGGAAGGCAGCAAATCACACTGCCGTGTGTGTTCCTATGCAACAATCTTGCATGTTCTTCACATGTACCCCAAAACCTAAAATGCAATAAAAATAAATAAATAAATAAAGTTTAGGTACATATTTAAACGAAAATATGCACATTTTTCAACCATTTGTGGAAGATTAATTTGGAAACTAAAATTAATCTTAAATTAAGGTACAAAGTAAATATCAATAAAATCTTAAAAGTACAAAGTGTAAAGGCTAGATTCTTTTACCACAATGCAATAAAACTAGAGCTCTGTTCACAAGCTTAGATAAAAGTAATGGGAATTACTTTGAAATTTTAGAAAAATCCAACAGAAATGTTGGATACAAATCTATAAGTATGGAATAATTTTAAAGTAAAAAAATGAGAACATTAATTATTAAAATTTGTGAAATTTGGCCAAAGTTGCATTCAGAAAGAAATATTTTGTGTTAAATGGTTTTATTATTTTTTTGGAAAAGAGATAAAGATAAATCCCTGATCACAACTTAAGAAGTTGGGAAAAACAACAAAAAATATACCTAAAAAAGGCAAAAAGGAGGTAATAAAAGAATAGAAAAACAAAATCAGAATCAATTAAAGTGGCAAGTTCTTTAAAACCTAATCTTATGTAACAAAAATATAACAAAAGTTACAATACAAATTTTATTTATTTATTTATTTTTTAAGATTTTATTTTAGGTTCAGGTTATGTGTGCAGGTTTGTTATACAGGTAAACTGTGTGCCATAGGTGTTTGGTGTACAGATTATTTCATCATCCAAGTAATAAACATAGTACCCAACAAGTAGTTGTTTGATTCTCTCCCTCTAGTCTTCCATCTTCAAGTACACAATGCTTAGCTCCCCCTTATAAGTGAGAACATGCCACAGTTGGTTTTCTGTTTCCGCATTAATTTGCTTAGTATAATAACCTCCAGTTCCATCCACGTTCCTGCAAAGCACAGGATCTCATTTTTTTTGTGTGTGGCTGCATAGTATTCCATGGTATATATGTACCACATTTTCTATATCTTGTCTATGGTTGATGGGCATTTAAGTTGATTCCATATCTTTGCTATAGTGAATAGTGCTGAAATAAACATACGCATGCATGTGTCTTTATAGAAAAATAATTTGTATTCCTTCAGGTATACACCCACTAATGAGATTGCTTGGTTGACTGGTACTTCTGTTTTAAGTTCTTTGAGAAATTGCTACACTGATTCCCACAATGGCTGAACTAATTTACATTCCCACGAGCAGTATATAAGTGTTCTCTTTTCTCCACATCCTTGCCAGCATCTGCTATTTTTTGACTTTGTAGTAATAGCCATTCTGACTGGTGTGAGATGGTATCTCATTATCGTTTTGATTTGCATGTCTCTAATGGTTAGGGATGTTGAGCATTTTTTAATATTATTGTTGGCTTCATTTATGCTTTCTTTTTCAAAGTTTTTGTTCATGTTCTTTGCCTACTTTTTAATGGAGTTTTTTACTTGTTAATTTAAATTCCTTATAGATTCCGGGTGTTAGACCTTTGTTGGATGCACAGGTTGCAAATATTTTCTCCCATTCCATGGGTTATCTGTTTACTCTGTTGATAATCTTACTTGCTGTGCAGAAGCTCTTTAGCTTAATCAGGTTCTATTTGCCAATTTTTGTTTTAATTGCAATTGCCTTTGGCACCTTCGTCATGAAATCTTTCCCAAAGCCTATGTCCAGAATAGTATTTCCTACAGATACAGTAGGGATTAGAAATTTGATATTATAAAAAGTATGGAGGGAATATATTATAAAATATATTTTGTACAATTCCATAAAATATATTAAAATTTCAAAGAAGTAGATTTTTTTTTTAAAATTACTATTCAAGTTGAGCCAATTTGGCTCAAGAAATAGAAAACATAAATTTCTATCAAATAAAAATACTTTTTTCTCAAAAGCTTTTAATCCATATGGCTTTACTTTTGAGGGTTATGTCAAACTTAAAAATATAGATAGCACAAATTCTGCATACTTTTCTATAATATGGAAAAAGCCAATTTAATGTTGATATTTAAATAAATCTGTTAACTATAGCATTAAGAAAACTATATGTAAAGAGACAAGCCACAGACTGGGGAAAAAAAATTTGTAAAACACATTTGATAAAGGACTCGGATCCAAAATATGCAAAGAAACTCTTAAAACTTAACAGTAACAACCCAATTAAAAAGTGGGCAAAATACATGAACAGCTACCTCACCGAGAAAGACATAAAGGTGACAAATAAGTACATGAAAAGATGCTCAACACCATATGTCTTCAGGAAATCACAAATAAAACAATAAGACATTACTACACGACTATTAGAATTGCTAAAATTAAAAAACACTGACACTACTAAGTGCTGACTAGAATGTGGGGCAACAGGAACTCTTATTCATCAATGGTGGGAATGCAAAATAGTATAGTTACTTTGCGAGACAATTTGTCAGTTTCTTACAAAGCTAACCCATATGATGCAGCAATCATGCTTCTGGATATTTACCCAAATGAGTTGAAAATTTATGCTCGTAAAAGCCCCAGAACAAATGTTTATGGCAGTTTTATTGATAATTGTCAAAACCTTGAAACAACCAAGATTTTCTTCCACAGGTGACTGAATAAACAGACTGTCATACATCCGTACAAGGTAATATAATTCAGTGATTGAAAAAGAAATGAGCTATCAAAGCCATGAAAATTTATGGAGGAAATTTAAATGCATATTGCTAAGTGAAAGATGCCATATATGATTCCAACTGTATGGCATTCTAGAAAAAGCAAAACTATAAAGACAGTAAAAACAGTAGAGGTTCCTAGAGGTTTAAGAGGGTAAGGAGGAAAGAATGAGTATGTGGAGCAAATGTGATTTTCAGGGCAGTGAAACTGTTTTGTATGATACTGAAATGGTGGGTACAAAACAGCATGTATTAAAACCTACAGAACTGGGCCAGGTGTGATGGCATGTGCCTGTAGTCCTAGCTACTTGGGAGACTGAGACAGGAGGATTGCTTGAGCTCAGGAGTTCAAGGTTACAATGAGCTATGATTGTGCCACTGCACTCCCGCCTGGACAACAAAGTGTACCCTGTCTCTGAAAAAAAGATTAAAAAGAAGAAAAAAAACACCTATAAAACTGAACAACACAAAGAGTGATCCCTAATGTAAACTATGGACTTTAGTTAACATTTTTCAATACTGGTTCATCAGTTATAACAAATATTGCACACTTGTGCAATAGGGGAATATGTGTGAATACGTAATGGAGAAAAGGTATATGGAAAATATCTGCTCTTAGTACTCAATTATTTTGTAAACCTAAAACTGATATAAAAATATAAAGTCTGTGACTTTTTTAAAAAAATTGCATGAAATTCAATATTCAGTGTCCATAAATCAAGTGTTACTGGCCAGAAGGGAAAGAAAAAACTACACACATAGTAAGTGCTCCTATAGGTAGAGTTCAAAATTTCCGATAACATACAAGCAAACCAATTTGAAAGATTTATTGAATAAATCATTCAAGATGCATTTTAATGAAAATGCATCTTAAAATTTATATACAAAGCCTATCATATAACTTAATTTTATTTATAAACCTAGTTTTAATTGATTAACAAAATTGAATTTGGAAGAAAACATTGATACTCATTCCTGGTGAAATATCCAAAAAAACCCGAAAACAACTTAGGAAAGAAGTATCCCTCCCAATAAAAATTCTAACATTAAATTGAGTCAACATCTACTTACTAAATTTTAGCAAAGTTTGTTTCAAAGTACAAGTTTCAATCGATTTTATAGCTGATATTTCTGGTGATGTTTTTTCAACTCGTGAAAATTTCCCTCTCTGGAAACAGCCCTTGACACACAGGGATGAACTTCTAGGTATTATATCTAACCATCTGACCCTGACCATTGCTGATTTATTCAAGAAGAAAAACCTGACACCAGTGTGGTCAATCAGGTTTCCACTCCTGGAAATTCAAAATGTGGGATTTACATAAAGGGACTGGCGAGAAGTTGGAGCTCAGCTCTATTACTGCCAGTGCTTGACAGACAGAGAGGCTCCCTCAATTCCTCTGTATTCTTTCTTTCTCAAGTCTTAACTCCGGATTCCAGTACCATATCTCTGTTTCAATGTGTGAGAATTTTTACTTTTCTTTAGTTTTTGTCTTTTTTGGGGCTTGCAAGCAAACAAACAAAATCTCAGAAAATGCCAACTGAGTCAAATGTTCCTTTTGTGGAATTCTGGTGGAAGGGGAAGGAGAGGAGGGAGGGATAGTGGCAGGGAGATAGGGAAAGGGAGAGGAAAAGAGTATGAGATTCTAGAATTGTTCGGAACATATTTTCTGTGACAACCAAAGCTGTAGAGAAACACAGAGGCTGCTTTCCAGAAAAAGGAAATGATGCATAGAGAGAACTCAATACTAGTGAGATAGACAAGGAGTTCTGAGTGTTCAACTCTTCGACTGTGATTATTCCTGAAATATAAACATATTCCTTTCACATCTAACTTACTAGGTGAGTCTCTTCAGCTGGGGGAGTCTATAAATATATTAAAGAAACAGCAAGGAGAAATCATAGATGTTTTGAATACGAAGGGACCTTTAGGAGCCAAAGTCTGGAGAGATAAGCTAATGTGCCCAAATACCAGCTCAGCTTAACAAATAGTCTGGTTCTTAATGTGCTTTATTCTTTATTGAATTGTTCCACTCTTTGTTTCATTTCCCTTCAGTTGGCTAGTTCATTCTTCAGTCCTGCCTCTTTGGTTCACTGTTCTTTGTGGAGATTATCATATACATTTCACATTTCCCCTTTCCTTGGTTTTGCATTCAGCCATTAGCTTCAGGTTAAAATTACTTCCTTAGTGTACCTGAACTCATTCATATCAGTTCCCTAATTGCTCTCTCTTCTTTACTGGGTGGAAATCTTCTCAATAAGTTTCCACAAAGGACTTTCCAAGTTCCAATAGCTGCATTAGTGTGACTTTAGAACTGTGACAACAGGTCAAGGTAAGACTTGAGAGATATGCTCAATACAATCAGATGCCGTTGAATCTTGTATAGCGGTTGTATCCTGGCCAATAGAAAGATCATGAAAACAATTTAGAAATGGAATGACACCATGCATAGACTCATTGACTATCAGTCAACCTCAGTTGGGGATAAAAACTCAAATCAGATTAAGAGTATCAGTTAATAAGAAATTTGAATCCAGGGCACTTAGACAACAAGACAGCCTTAATTTGAAAGGCATGATGCTGGAATTCTCATAGGTCTAGACTTGGCTTAGCATTGGCCATGAGTGTCTAATCACTGGGAAATATCCTGGATGCTTATAATCTATGTGCCATGCTATGGTCTGAATTGTCTGTCCAAAATTCATATGTTGAAAACTATATGCTCATCTGTTAGAGATAAAGGTTCTAAAGAGATAATTAAGTTAAAATGAGGTTAGCATAGTGGACCTTAATCCAATCTGGCTGGTGTTCTTATAAGAAAAGCAAATTTAGATACACAGAAAGATACCGGGGATGTACACAGAGAGGGAAGACAATGTGAGGACATCCAGAGAAGATTGCCATGGGTGAGCCAAGAAGACAGGCCTTAGAAGAAACCAGATCTACTGACACTTGATCTTGGAAATCCAAAATCCAGAAGTGTGAGAAAAGACATTTCTGTGTTTAAGCCACCCAGTCTGTGGGATTTTATTAGAGCAGTCCTTGCAAACGAATACATCTCAAAACCCAAATTAAATTTTCAATTAGTATTTACTGTCAGTAAATTCAGTTCAGAAGCTAATATAAAAACTACTTGTGATAATATAATTGACTTTTTAGTACTTTAAAACTTAGCATTAAATATAGGAATAAATTGTAAATATGTTTGGTATTTTAAAACTTTTAAATACCTACATTTAAAAATAAGTAGTTATGTTTTAGAGAAGTTGGCACATTAGAATACAGAATATCTAACAGATAAGTCTTGTTATTCCAATTTAATGTGTGATAATTGAATAATTGATTCAGACATGATTTTAAGTTTAAATTTTATGCATTTATAAGCCATACTGGAATATTTTAAGCAAACTTAAGAGTCATTATATTTATTCTATTAGGTTTAAAATAGCCATTTAAATGCATGGGAAAGCTTATTTTTAGCTAAAAATTTAAAATCCTTAGAAAATTAAATATAATCAAGTTTATAATTAAAATTTAAAATGTTCAAAGGAATTTAGTTAAATTATAAAAGGACCCATAAAAGTGTTAAAATTTGGTCAAATCTATAGATAGAATAATAAAATTCGTACATTACAAAGTATATAAAACTATGGTTTTTAATTTATAAATTTAATAAGTCAAATATTTTATTACAACAGAAAAGTTGTAAGTACACCAGCAAAAGCTTTTTCCCCTGAATTATTTATAAACAATCTACTAACATGATCCTTCCTTGAAGTCTAATGTAATTTCCTACATTTAAGAATATTCTACTACATAACCAGAATATAATCAAAAGTGGGAATGAATCTAACCACAATATAATCATCAAAACTGGGAAATAAATATTCTTCTATTACTACCACTTAATCTTTAGAACCTTAAATTTTCACCAGTTGGAAAAATTAAATTTTCACCAGTTGCCCCCAAATTCCCTTTATAGAATAAGGATCCATTTCAGAATCATGTGTTGTATTTCATTGTGATGTCTTTCTATTCTTCTCCAGCCTGGGACAGTTTCTCTTTTTACCTTCACTGTCATGATCTTCACACTTCTAAAGATTACAGGCCAGTTATTTTGAATAACATCCTTGGATCTGGGTTTGTCTGAGTTTTCTTTTGATTAGATTCAGGTTATGCAACTTTGGAAGTATTATTACAAAGCGGATGCTATGTTCCTCTGTTGCATCAGATAGGCCTTGCTCTTCCAATTTCAAACGTCGTATTTGACTAATTGATTGACACATGAATCTTATTTGCTATGGCATAAATTCATTTTGCTTCATTACTGACAATATTCTCTTTGATAATTTGCTGAAAGTGGTATGTGCCATTGTTTTCTCTGTAATTAATAAATATTTTATAAATACTGTGTAAATATCCTCTTTGTTATCTGACTTACAATTTATTCATGTCTGTAGATGAACATGGACTCATTGTTTCTTATTTTAGCTCTGTAATGATCAGTTTTCTGATGCCCCAATTGTCCCAGATTTGGCCAGAGGGTACCCTTCAAACTGAGTTCTGTGATCCTTTTGATAAATCTCATTTGTTTTTGAGAACTTTTTAACTTCCTGGCATAAAAAGATATTCTAGACTCTTGCATTTTTCCTGCTTCAGCTCCCAAATTAGTTGTTTTACCAAGGATCCCTATCCCTGTTTTTTTGGTGGAAAATGGTGTTGAGAATCTAAGATCTGGGCACTAGGTATGCTCATTGACATTGGTGGGTGGCTGCTCCTGGGCTCTTCCAGTGAACAGAGTGAGGGACTATACATGCACATATGTATATTCTATATCTATTCTATATTTTATATACATTGAAAGTGATGTGATCACCCTGATATGCCCAATTCCAATTTAACACCACTCCACTTACCCTGCTTGGGATCTGGCATATTGTGCCTAGCCATCAGCTTCCCCATGAATACACCCTTGCACTTGAACTGTGACTTCCTGCTTTGGGCTCTCCCAACCCCACACCTAAGCAGATTTCCACTGGGCTTATCCCCACCTAATTGCCTCAGTACAAGGTTGTTTAAAAGAAAGCAAATTGAATCGGAAAAAGAAGAGAAATAACCAAATATTATTTTTTTAATAAAAAGTGGCTTCAAATAATATATTTTTCTGCCCAAAAGCCACCTTCAGGGCACAGTAGGAAAAAAAATGCTTATTTCTACCGTAACGTCTTGATTTTTCTTTTTTTTCTTTCTTTCTTTCTTTCTTTTTTTTTTTATAAGAAAAAGAATAAAGAAGAGGAAGAAAGAGAAAGAGGAAGAGGGAGAGAGGATGGGGGTATTGCTTTATTGCCCGGGCTAGAATGCAATCTAAATATGGGTATGCCTATAATTGTCCTTAATAATGGAGATGTAAAAGAAAATGAGGGAAGAGAATAACAAACAAGGAGCCAACGAACATTTCGTTTAAACTTCTAAGTTGATATGATGTGGTACTGATCTACGTATTCCTGTATTGGATGCGTATATATTTAGGATCTTTAGCTCTTCTTGTTGTTGCATTGATCCTTTTATCATTATATAATGTCCTTCTTTGCTTCTTTTGATCTTTGTTGCTTAATTTTAACTTCTGCTTTTTATTTATTTATTTTAGCCCTCTGTTTGGTTGGTAAATCCTTCTCCATCTCTTGTTTTAAATCTTTGTGTATCCTTGAATGTGAGATGGGTCTGGATGCAGCATACTGATCGGTTTTAGTTTTTTATTCAAATTGCCTGTCTGTCTTTGGATGGGGGATTTAGTCAATTTAAATTTAGAATCAATAATAATATATGTGAGTTTAATACTGCCAGTTAATATTAGCTGGGTATTTTGCCCATTAGTTGATGTAAATTCTTCATTATATTGATGCTCTTTTTGGTATTTTTTTTAAGAAAGGCTGATACTGTTTATTCCTTTCTATGTGTAGTGGTTCTTTCAGAATCTCTTGTAAAGCAGGCCTGGTGGTGATGAAATCTCTGAGTGCTTGCTTATTCACAAAAAACTTTATTTTTCCTTCACTTGTGAAGCTTAGTTTGGCTGGATGTGAAATTCTGGGTTGAAAGTTCTTTTCTTTAAGGATGTTGAATATTGGTCCCCACTCTCTTCTGGCTTGTAGGGTTTCTGCTGAGAGATCTGCTGTAAGTCTGATAGGCTTCCCTTTGTGGATAACCTGACCTTTCTCTCTGGCTGCCCTTAGTATTTTCTCCTTCATTTCAACCCTGGTGAATCTGACGATTATGTGCCTTGGAGTTGCTCTTCTTGAGGAATATCTCTGTGGTGTTCTCTGTATTACCTGGAGTTGAATATTATCCTGCCTTACTAGGTTGGGAAAATTTTCCTGAATAATGTCCTGAAGCGTATTTTCCAGCTTGGATTCATTCTCTTCCTCACTTTCAGGTACACCTATCAAGCGTAGATTAGGTCTTTTCACATAGTCCCATATTTCTTGGAGACTTTGCTCGTTCCTTTTTATCCTTTTTTCTCTAATCTTGTCTTCTTGTTTTATTTCATTGAGTTGGTCTTCGACCTCTGATATCCTTTCTTCTGCTTGATCAATTCGGCTGTTAAAACTTGCGCATACTTCACGAAGTTCTCCTATTGTGTTTTTCAGCTCCATCAATTCACTTATATTCCTCTCTAAATTGTGTATTCTTTTTAACATTTCGTCAAATCTTTTTTCAAAGTTCTTAGTTTCTTTGGATTGGTTTAAAACAAGTTCTTTTAATTCACAGAAGTTTCTCATTATCCACATTTTGAAGCCTGCTTCTGTAATTGGAACACACTCGTTCTCCATCAAGCCTTGTTCCGTTGCTGATGAGGAACTGTGATCCCCCGTTGAGGGAGAGGCGTTCTGATCTTGGGTATTCTCAGCCTTTTTTGGCTGTTTTCTTCCCTTTGTTATAAATTTATCCATCTGTGGTCTTTGTATTTACCGTCTTTGTAATTGGTTTTCTGAGTGGACGTCCGACTTATTGATTCTCAGCGCCGAAATCTGAGCAACCCACTGCACCGACTAAATCAGCGGCGTTAAGATTGATGGTGCTTCTTTGACTCTGCATGAAGAACCGACGCTCCCAGGCGCCGGCAAAACTGCCTCGCCGGTCACAAGAGTCGCGCCGGCGACCCGTGGGGCTCCTCCGCTGGGAATCTCCTGGTGCGTGAGCAACAAGAATTCATGTGAAGGTATGGCGTCCTCTCGCTCTCTGTGCTTTCACTGGGAGTTACAATCCCGAGCTGCCAGTGATCAGCCATCCTGGATCTCTCTCTTGTTGATTTTTCTAAAATCTAGTTTCCTTTAGGTTTCATTTCCTGAGCTTCATTGTTACAGGATTAATGTTATCTAGGCATACATGCATATTAAACACTTTCATTCATTTTATAAATCATCTCGTGAGATAGTGCAGATTTTACTTCCTTTCGTACTATTGAAAAAACCTTGTATTTATATTTGCTTGTACTTGACTGCTCATTTAGGACCCCTTAACAGTCAATTTTCAATGATTTTAGCAGCTAGCATTGCCATATGGCAAAAGCTTGGTCAATTCAATTTAGCAATAGTAGTATCTGGAACAATTTTCTTGTTTTGAAAATCTGAGCTATAATATGTTACCAATTATAGTATCTTTGAAGTAGCACCAAAATTCTCTCCCATGAACTGTTGCAATCAGCTTAGAGGCTATCTGTATAATAAAATGACAGTCAATATTACAGTTTTCTTTCTAATTTCTTTATTAACTTTCTTGTACGAATTTACCTTCCAGCTACAGGGCTGATTTATCATTCTAATTTGTTCTGTCTATGGAATTTATTTAAAGTTAGCAAAATATTAGGAAACGAACTTATTGGTGCTTAAATCTTCCTTCTGGAAATGTGGTCAAAAATGACAGCTTGTATGTAGAGTTCTGTTGGAATAGGGATTCTAGTAGAGTTGTCACCTGGCTGCGCCTAAAGTACATAAATTACATTGTTAGTCAAGTCTATGCAAATAATTGGCCTTACTTTTTTTTTTCCTTTTTTTTTTTTCTTTTTTGCTTTATATTGTAGAAAACAAAACTAGCAAGGCTATTTCCATGGAGATAGATACATGTACCCCACTGCCCCCTGCCCCAATCTTTTTCTCAGGAGTGATGATAATTCCAATTAGGAGCTTTGAGGCCCTGGGTTGTAATATTACTGAAAATGCCCAGGATCAAAGCAGTGTCACAGGCTCATGCTTGTCTACACTCTACTAAACTCCATGAGTCACTAACTGCAGAAGGGCTTTACAAACACATGTGACTTCAGAGTAATAAATCAAAAAGAATCCTATCTTGATTTCAAGTTTGTCATATAATATATCTGAAGTTTGGGATTGGTTCAGACCAGTGGAAGTATCTGTCCATAGTGAGTTTCACACAAAGCATCTTTCTCATCGCTTCAAAAACAATTTGATCTGCTTTTATTTTTTCCTTCAAATTATAAGCTTTTAAAAGGATTTCATTGCTTTAAAAAAAATTCGGGATAGCTTATCATACTAATAGGCTTCTAGAAAGCCTCTATGGTTAATATGGTATTGATAAGGAGAGAAGAAAGAAGTTTGAGTGAGGCCGATGCTTCAACAGATGAGAAAAAAGTGATTCCAAAAGAGTTGTACAATAGGTACAATTAGAAAATTTTAGTTACTAGGCCTTTTGTATATTTGATGTAAAAATGATATTATTTGCTCTTTTAAGAAGAGATAATTATAAATTTAGAACTGAGGATAAAGAGAAGCCTTGGTATTGCCTTTTCCACATGGTACTTAATTTATTGTGCTAAACAAAATGTGAGTGTCCTGACTGTGCCCCCATCTAAGTTAGTTTTGCTTTTTATTGTTTTTGTGCTATTTTACAACTCTTTAAGTTGTAAAAAATTGATAATAGTGTATAAAATTGACAATATCTTGCCCACAAAGATGCAAAATAATTGTGTCCAGTGAAATTCAATTAATCATTGTCCTATATAGAGACCTGTTTTGTTTCAATTTTCCTTATTCCCTGTGCAAATATGTTCTGCTCTTTGAATTCTCCTTTGAAGTGGCTATAATATCTAACTGGTTTCTTCTACAATTTATTAAATGAAATCCTTTGAACATTTGTTATGTCTGCATAAGAATTATGTTTACATTCTTTTAAAAAATTATCTTGTAAATTTTTGGAGATTCTACTGCCAATAGTCATTGGATTTCTCTGATAGATGAATAACCTGCACGATGGAGGAGTGTTGTACCCCTGGGGGGCTTAAACCCATACTCCCAAAGCTAAATCCCTAGTAGCAATAGAAATTTAACGTTGTGGATCTTCTGTCTCTATATTTTCCTTTTTGGCTATTTTTGTGCATTGTTTTTGTCTTTGGAACTTTTAAGGTTGACAAATTATTTCCTGCTGGTGACAGCAATGATTCAGAATGTTGTGGGCTAGCCATTGTGGTCTCTGTAAAAGGATTAATGGATTATAGAGATTTATTCTCCTTGTGTGATAAACAATAATCTTTTTTAAGCATTTTATTTTTATTGTTTTTTACTTGTCTATTTTGAGCTCAAATTTAGACTCTTGTGCCCATCAGGAAACAGAACTCTTTGATATATGAATTGGTGATTTTTTTGTGTGTTTACTTCTGATATATGGCTAATACTTAGATCTGAAGTTATAAGCAGTCTTGTGTCTGTGTGTCTAGATGCTTATACTTTAGAAAAACCTTTATCTCTTTTTGGATGAATGCATAATATTTTCCTCTCTCTGGAGGTTAATGAATTAGATTAAAATATCTCATAAATTAAAGAAACTCGGTTCTGATTGGCTTATAGAGTTCTTATAGAAATATGTTCTTATGTAAATCAAATAAAATTCCAAAAAATTAGGAAATTAGGAAATTAAGTTAAATTGTGCTATACTTAATAACTCATCTTTTAAAATATATTTTTTTATTGCACTTTAGGTTCTGGGGTACATGTGCAGATCATGCAGAATTGTTGCATAGGTACATACATGGCAATGTGGTTTGCTGCTTCCATCCCCCTGTCACCTATATCTGACATTTCCCCCCATGTTATCCCTCCCCAACCTCCCTATGCCCCACTATCCCTCCCTTAGTAACCCTCCAACGGACCCCAGTGTGTGATGCTCCCCTCTCTGTGTCCATGTGCTCTCATTGTTCAACACTCGCTTGTGAGTGAGAATATGTGGTGTTTGATTTTCTGTTCTTGTGTCAGTTTGCTGAGAATGATGGTTTCCAGATTAATTCATGTCCCTACAAAGGACATGAACTCATCGTTTTTTATGGCTATATAGTATTCTATGTGTATATGCGCCACATTTTCTTTGTCCAGTCTATCATCGATGGGCATTTGGGTTGGTTCCAGGTCTTTGCTATTGTAAAAAGTGCCGCAATAAACATATGTGTGTGTGTGTCTTTATAATAGAATGATTTATAATCCTTTGGGTATGTGAGAACACCCTTTCTCCTTCTTTTTAAGAAATCTGTAATGCATAGTAATTTAGTAGAATCTACTTTATAAAATGAAATGAAGCATTTGAAAATGATACCTGATTTTCATTTATTCCTCTAGGACTCAGAAATTATTATTGTCTTTTTACTTACCATGGCCATTTAGTAATCTGCATCACTTCAGTAAGAACCTGTTATCTTGTCTTTTTAACAGGATGTAATTGTACAGATTATAAAACCAAAGCCTTCTCTGTAATGTCACGTTTGAAAACAATGTTCATTGAATCATATAGAAATGGCTGCTTTTAAGGAATTAAGTTTGATTTGACTTATGGAGGTAGTATTTACAGAGACCTTCCAGAAAAACTGGTCTACTTCTTGGTTTTAATGGTCAAGAATATTGTATACTACATATAACTTATCTTAAGATATTTTAAGACTTTTAAAAGAGACTAATTTACCCAAAATTGTAGGTTTTATAGGTGAAATCTTGTAGACAGAGTTTATTGGATTTAGTTTTCAAGCATCAGGATGACCATTAATAAAGGGTTTTAGAAGTCTAATTTGAGATTTCTTGTGTTTCTTCAAAATTGTATAGCCTTAGAATTAACAACTCAAATTTATGGTGACCTATATGGTAAAATAACACTTTTGCTACACCTATATAAACAGTAAGACAAACCTAGTAAGACTAGCTACATTTTTATTATCAAGAGTAACCTTTCCAAAATTATTATGATAAAAAGAGGGAAGGAGACATTCTGCCTGGGAAACTTGTGAGAAACTTTGAAATGGGCAAAAAAAAAAAAAAAAAAAATCAAACAGTGGGCATCTTAACTACTCACTCATTTAGCCTTTCTCATTAATGATCTATATTACAATTCTGTAAATTGCAGAAATCTGACAATAATTCAAATAATTTTTGCATTGATTTTTAAAGACCCTTTTTAATTTATGTGTAAATATTTTAAAATTTGTTTATCCACTTTTTATGTTTCTGCTCTTTGAATTCTCTGGAACCAGTTGTAATACCTTACTGGACTCTCATTAATTAATTAATGAGTTAAAAATCTTTGCCCCATGTTTACTTTATATCTATATGAGAATGATGTGTCTATCTTCTTTTAAAAATTGTTTCTTAATAATATATAGCAAGAGTGCTAAAAGCAGTCACACATACACAACACTAACAGCAAACAATGTAACTGGCTGAGAAAATCCAGCACTTAGAAAGCTCTCCCTTCACATTCATTGCACTATAAGGAGCTGTGAAAATATTACTTACTGCCTGAAACCATTACTGGGTCCCAGGAGAGATGGCACTCCAGGACAAGTATAAAATGTGGGTAAAACAAGACATTGGAGTAAGACCAACAGTAAAAAGTTACTGAAGAATAACAATTGGTGGAACAAAATGAGAAGATTCTAATCTTATTCTACCAAACCCCAGAATAATTACAGATTTAAATATATCAAAAGAATCATAAAATTATAGCAAAATATACCCAAATATTTTTCTGATTGTTGTAGAGCAATCTTTTTAAATATAGAAGCAATCAGAAAGAGAAATCTGTAGCTAGGACCATAGAAAAATTTGAAATTTAAAATTTTGCATGCCAAAACAATTGTAAACTTTAGAAGATATCTAAATTGTGGCATGCCACCAAAAATATGATAGCCAAACGTTTTCTACCCTCTATACATAGAATACTTTAAAATTTTATTTTAAAATTCCCTCTAAAACCCTATAGGAAAGTAGGTAGAAGGCAATAACAATTCTAGAAAAGAGGAGATTGGGAATGGTGGCTCAAGCTTGTAATCTCATTAATTTGGTCAGCCAAAGTAGGAGGATTGCTTGAGGCCAAAAGTTGGAGACCAGCCCTGGCAACATACTGTCTCTAAAACAAACAAACAAACAAACAAATAAAAATAATAATAATAAAAAAAACCAAAACACTTAGGCATGGAGATTAGTGCTTGTGGTCCCAGCTCTGCCAGAGGCTGGGGAGGGGGGATGTGCAGGGTGGAAGTGGGATCATTTGGGCCCAAGAGTTCTAGGCTACAGTGAGTTATGATTGTGCCACTGCACTCCAGGCTGTGACAGAGCAAGACTCTGTCTCTAAAATAAATATATAAATAAGAAATATTATATACTGGCATGCCTATAAAAGAAATGTTCATTTCCAATAGTAATAAAAAATGCAAATCAAAATGACTCCAAACAAATTTGGACTGTGAAATTAACAAAATTAAAAAGTATGTAAAATAAAGAGGGCATGGGAAACGGGAAATTTTAAACAGCCCAGATATAATTGTAAATTGGCATGGTCTAACTGCAAAGCAATTTGACAACATGTATCTAAAACTTTAAAAAACACATATATTTTGACAGATTTCCATTTTAGAAATCTGTCCTAAGTGGGGGTAAAATCAGAAACTTGATTGTAGAGAGTTGTTAATTAAACTGAAGGGAAAGCAGAAACCAAACTAAATGTCCATAAATGGGAAATTCTTATACCGATATGACTAATTCAAAGGCTAGAATATTATCTACATTATTTTCTTTCTGATATTTTCTTTTCTTTATTTTCTCTTTCTTTGTTCTTTCTTTCTTTTCTTTCTTTTTTTTTTTTTTTTGATACAGAGTCTCACTCCAGGCTGGAGTGCAGTGGCATGATCAGTCTCAGATCACTGCAACCGCTGCCTCCCAGATTTAAGTGATTCTCCTGCTCAGCCTCCCAAGTAGCCAGGATTACAGGTGCATGCCACTATGCCCAGATAATTTTAATATTTTTTGTAGTAGAGATGGGGTTTCACCATGTTGGCCAGGCTGTCCCGACATCAGGTGATTTGCCCGCTTCAGCCTCCCAAAGTGCTGTGATTGCAGATATGAGCTACTGTGCCTGGTCTATCTACATTACTTTCTATTTTCGTTTTTCACGTAATAGCGTATCTTGAACATCTGTACTAATCCATCAACATCAGTAAATATGGCTTTAACTTTTTAAACTGCTACATACTGTTCTTTGTGTGCATGTATCATAATTTAATCATTGGTCAGGAACATGAAAATTATTTCCAGTTTTTAACTCTTGCAATGGAAAATGGTCATTCTTTTAGAGTTTTCACACTACTGGGAATCAATCTTCATTCACTGAGCACCTACATCATGGCAGGCATTTTAAACACATCCCCTCACTTAATTTTCACAACACCTGTTTGTAAATGGCTATAAAATTTTAGATTTTTACAGATGAGAAAACTGAGAGTGCTCAAAGGGGTGAACTAATTTTCCCTAATCACAAAACTGATAAGATCTCTGTAACTTCAACTCATTCTAAGTATTGCCCCTCTTGACAGCTTTGCTCAACCTGAGCCCTGATGGCCATTTCTTAGTCTCTTCCAACTTGTTTTGCAGTTTTAGCTGCTTTCAATTGTTTCCAAGTATTTTAGAGAATCCTCAGGTCTTGGTGAATTCTCAAGTGGGATACATTAAAGTACTCAGGCAGGTCTTTGAATAACCTAAAATACAATTATACTACTCTATATATGGCTGTGTTTGATTTTTATTTGTTTGTTTGTATCATAAGTCCATGAAACTTATCAGATTTCTAAAATAAGTTGTTTTCCCCTCAAAATTAAGAACCTATCCGCTTGGAACAACCTCACATACTTAAGAGGTAGTTTTCTGACCTACCAAGTTGTTGACATTTTTGTTCGTTTGATTGTGTTTTTCTTTTTCAAGCTTGCCTCAGCTGTTTGAGACAACGTGTATGTCCCTCCATCAATGTACATGCCAAAGATATTTCAGCCAGCAATAACCACTTTTAAGTTAGCAACATGAGATTTTTTTCTCTCGCTAATGGTCTTGGTCACTATTCATGCTATTGTGTTCCATATTCTAATACACTGCAACTCTCACTCTGCTTTGGGATTTCCATTTTTGAGAAATTATGAGTATTTGCTGGGAGTGGCAAATGGCTGAGAAAAAGTCATGGGAGTTAACTACTTGTTCAATTGTCGAGACCCAGAAAAAAACCATGCTCTTTCTATGAACTAGTAATAATCCCTCAACTGTGGTCTTGCACCTGCAATGACACCATGCCTGATTCACGTGTTTTCTGATGCCTGCGTCTGTGTTATTAGCTATCCGTGTTTTAAGATCATAGGGGAAATGATTATTTTGTTCTTATTCAATCATTCCATCTTGCCAGGAAATTAACTTCTACTCTCTTTTGTACTTCTTGATTTGAGGTAATACATTTTGTGAAAAAGTGAGCATGAACTGTGTCTAAAGCTCTCTTTCTCAAATCTCTCCTTTCTTATATTTCTAGGCCATATGGGCCCTTTTTACTTTTGGCATCATGTTTTTTGATTAGGCTTTTCTTCGAATTAACAGTTTAAAATAATATTTTTTCTTTGTCAGGTATGCATTACTGGGATATGTGACTTTCTCTTCATTGCATATATTCAGCTCAGATGGTGGAGTCTTATCATTTACACTCTTATTACTAAACATTCACATATATATTTATGTATATATAAAAATCTAAATTCAAAAAAATGTATTTTTTTCTTTCCTCTAGCTTACGTTTCTTGTGTTACAGTTCATATATGAGTTCATGCATTGGACATTTATGAACAATGTGCTTATCTCTTGGGGTTGTTACTTAAATACTGCATATAAAATTAAAGTCAGTTTTTCAGGTCAAGTGGAGGACATGACATTTAAGTTTTAGGAGTTTTAATGCATACAAGCCAAGCTCTGTTACATAATTTTAATGTATTCCTCACGGCCATCTATTTTAGCAGTAGTTAGTTGAGTAAATACTTAATTTATATGTGATGAGCTTTCAGTTCAGATATACCAGGTGAATACCCAGAGGAGAAAATGTTTAAAAGCTACTTAGTATGTGGGTGTTTTAGGACTATAATCAACCAAACATTCAATAATTTGAGTAGCAAAACCAGAAAGTTGGCAAGGCCTCAGCTTTACTTAATAACTGTGACTGTGCCACAGTTAAAAAGCAACATTTATAAGAGGTCTCCAAGGAAAATCCAGGGGCCAGAAAGGTGGTGTTGGTGATTCAGGAGATATCCCCTGCTCCACTGGCCCAATATTAAATTAGGTTTACAGCGGACTTTGAAGAAACATTTTTGAGACATTGAGGAAACCACAGCCTTGCTTAAAACTTCTGTTCATCTTTTTGTTTGCTTATTTGTTTTTCTAAAAGGATTATATGTGGCTCCTGTAAAAAGCAGACTTTAAAACTGAGGACCTTCACTGAAGGGCGAGGTTCCAAGAGATTAAATTCAAACCATCTGCCAATAGGATGTAGAAATGTTATGGGATTCCACTTTGACAACAATTTCAAGGCTGTGACAGGTTAGGATTTTAGGGTCTGGGAGGCAAGGGAAATGAAGAGGAGCCAATGACCTCAGAAGCAGAGGTGATATTAAACAGGTAATGAACACTTTTCCTGCTAATAGTAGCAAGTGCTTGGTGGGGGTTGCTTGAGAGGGCAGGACAGAGGAGAGGGGAGCTCTATTAAGATGTTGCTGGAATCTTCCTCTAAATTAAAAAAACTGCAAAAACAAAAACGGGTGATTTTATTAGTTGAATTTATTTTTAATTTTAAACCTTATGTGTCTACTCTTTTGCTCAGGGAAAAAGAAATAATTTGACATATTTGTTTTTTGCACTTGTAAAATAACAGATAACAATGACTATACATTTATTTTAAAAATAATAAAGTAATTGCTACTCTCATTCCCCCATGCACCTAACTCTTTGCCGTTATCTTGGACAAATCACCATTTACCCTCGACAGTGCCCCCAAAGAACCTTGAGTGTTAATTCATTCATCCATCCACCTAGGCAGAAAAGCACTGAAGTCAATTACTTTGTTAGTTTTTAGCTAAAAATTGCTTTAGCTCTCCATGTTTTCAGTGCCTAAGACCCTAAAATATTTTAAGTTAACCTCAAATTTTTTTTAAGAATTATTTTTGGCTCTACCATTCATTTCTTTAGCAAATATTTAATATTCAATTTATTCGCCCCACAGATGTTTATTGGTGTGCAGGCATGGTGCTGGCCTTGGTGATACAATGGCAAAGTGATGTGCAGGCATGGTGCTAGCCTTGGTGATACAATGGCAAAATGTCCAGAAAGGGTTCCTGCCCTACATTTAACAGTTTATGCTTTATAAGTTTCTGTCATGTGTATTTTTTCATTTGAGCCTCTAGGCAAACTCACTTCACAAAATGAAGTTCCATGAGGCACTAATAGCAAGAATGTGTAAATCCCCACATGCTGCCACCTAATCTCTGGCTTCCATAATGATCAAAATAAGAAGCAAAAATAGCAGTGATGGTGATTTATTAGCAGAATCATTTACTGCAGTTGTATCTTGTTACCAGCACTCTTTGGTATATGGTCTGTGCTTTCTGGTCTGTGCAGTCCCAGGAATGTGTCATTTCAATGACTTAAAATTAAGACTGTTGAAGTACAACTTATTTTATAGGAATGAAGTTTGATTGCTTTATGCACATACATTAAGCTAAAGCAACAGCTAAGACAATAGTACTATGCAAACCAGCTAATCTTTAGGGTTATCTGAAGAGGCTTTTAAAAATATAAATTCCTATGCCTCACCATAGATGGATTTAGTTTGATATCTAAGGACAGAGCCTGGGGTTCTCTGATTGGTGAATTTGAGAAAGAGAGAGGAAGAGGAAATGTTTTCCTGAATTAATATGAATTGCTCCTAATCAACCCATGGCAGGCTGGGTACTGATAAAGAGCTCTTGTGACAATAGATTACATGCCAATGTAGCTCATTGCTATGTATGAACAATTGTGAACAATTTTCAAATAGAGGAATCTAGGTTTAATAGGAGTATTGATACAAAAAGAACAAAGAAATTAATCCTGCTAAATATATGCACAGTCCACATTGCACATGCCTTCCAAACTTTGTGACAATCAGCATGGAACCAGAAAGTTGTATTCTATAATAGTGTTTTTTGTTTCACTAATGTCCTGCAATTGATAGAAACCATACATCTCTGAGACTTTTCATGTCTTTTGGTTTACTTGTTTAGTTGTCAGTGATTTACCAAGTAACTATATTTAAGATGTACTCTATTAGACATCAAATTAGATAACAAAAGAGATCTTGCCTTGTAAAATTTCTTATTTTAATATAACTGATCTTCTTTTGCATTATAAAAGCACACCAATGAAGTTTAGCCAACAGACAAATCATATCACCTACCTTCAAAATGGATTATGCATTTTCATACTTAGAAATTTTGATTCTAAGTCATTGTGACACACATAGTGCTGAATCTCCTTGAAGTGCATAGAGTGGCAAAAACTAATTAGATTTGGCTTCCACTTTTGGAGTTCAATTATTCTCCCAAGACTTTTCTGCCATGACTTTCCTTCCTACACTTTTGTCTTAACCCTTCTTACCCACTAGAATTACCCAGGGTGTTTTTGAAAAGTATCAATGCCAAAGCCTTCCACCCAGACCAATTATCTAGCATTCTTGGGATGAGGCTAGGCATCATAAGTTCTAAAGCTTCCTGGGTGATTCTGATCTGTGCTGACAGCCACTCTGTAGCCACAAGGAAGTCCTCAGCCTTCTCCTCACAACCCTGTGTTCTGTGCTCCCATGTCTTTGTGTGTGATTTTCCTTTCTATCAGAACACCCTTCCTCTCCAGTCCTTATGTCCTCACCATACCCACCCTTCAAGATACAGTTCAGATGCTATCTCTTTTATTAACTGGTCTTTGAACATCTTTGGTCTAAAGTACATTCTGCTTCCCCTGAATTCTTACAGAACTTTTTCTGTCCTCTCAGGTTACTTTCTAGCTTGCCATGTTTCTGCATGTATTTTCCCACCCACTCACTAGTTAACCTGTGAGCTTTTTAGGGCAAGAAATCTACCTTTCAGATTCACATTAATACCTCACAGTGCTCAACAGTTGTCCAGGAAACATCAAATGAGGAAGAGCGAAGTGGAGGGAAAAACAAAGAGGTGGCAGATGTCCACCCAGCTCACCTATTTCCTCTATAATCACCCAGCATTAGTGTCTCTCTCCTCATTTCCACAGACAAGTTCTGTCTTCCTCTTTTGTTTTCTGAGTATTGGGGCAAAGCAAGGTCTCCCAAAAACTTTTCTAGATAGATGTACATACTGTAAGTTCTATATACGCCTGAATGATCTGGTAGTTGCAATATCGAAAGTAGCAACTCAAAATTTGTCAACTTCAGCAGGACCTCTACTTCAGTCCTTTTTATTTTTCACCTGGATTACCGTTATTCTGCTTGTCTTCTCCAGTTTTTCCTCTCTACACCTTCTAACATTAACTTTCATCCTGTTATTTCCTGCACAAGACCCTTGGCATATTTCCCCATTTTCTATTAAGTCCAGTACAAGATCTGCATCAGTGCTGCAGTCAAAGCTTCTGATGACCAATCCAGCCTTAATTCCCACTTCACCCCTTCAAGCCAGTGTAGCAGCCAAATTGAACTATTTGGGTTTTCCTTTGTCTGATTTACACCTGTGAATCTTATCTTGGGTAATGGTCTAATTCCTGGAATTGATTGCCTTTCCCTCCTTATGCATTCAGTTCTCTCCCTCTCTGGTTCAATTCCTTATCTTCCTTTAAGTCCCAGGTAAAGTTTACTTCCTCCATTAGCACTTAACATTATCTCTAGTGCTCTCCCCTCACCATTCCTTTCTACTAGCTCCTGTCTCCAGATCAAAAATCATCTCTTCTTCCACTGAATTCCCAAAGTATATCTCTACTGTGTAAGTACCACTTTCTGCCTTATACTGCAGGTATGTTGTTAAAGCATAACCTGCCTATTTCCCTGAAGACACTAACAGTTTTAAAGGGCAAAGATTAAAGTCTTGTTCATTTTCACCTCCTCCATGTGTCTCATAATATTTAAGCTTCATTGATGGTTTCTACTAATAAACTGTGTAACTGTGAGTGAGTCATTTAATCTGTTGAAGTCTGTTGACAAATCAAAATCATGTTCTAATTCAATAGTCTTAATTTGAGATCGTTTAAATTATATATTCCTGGGAGACTGCATAAGAAGGTATGAAAGCATAGATCAAAATAAAGATTTCTGCATAGTTGCTCTGAAATCTGATTTCAGCAATAAATCTTGCAATTTTTCTGACTTATTTGGGTTAGTACAGAGGGAAATGACTATACCATTTCTGCTATCACTGCTATATCAAATAACTAACATAATTTACTCCTTAACTTTTAATTACTGTATTCTTCTTGTTGTTGTTATTGCTTTTGGAGGGAATGAGCCATTCAATCATCAATTTAATGAATATTTATTAAATATTCATTAGCAAGGCATTTTTCCAGGTGATGGCCTCTCAGAAAGGGGAAGTGGAGAAAAGCTTGTGTAACCAATAATTTTTTTTTTGTAACTATTGTATACAATCTCTCTCTTTCCCCCACCCCACCTCCCCCTTGCCTTATTAGTGGTTCATCCAGTTTTAGACCACTTATGCTATGGTAAGACTCAAAGCAAACTCTCCCATGGTTAATGTTTTTTAAAAGTTAAAAAAAAAAGGCCTATTTTAAAAATTTGTCCAGATAATATATTGGACAGAGTGCAAAGTGCTTCCATTTAATTCTTCTAAAGATAATACTCTGGAAACATTTTGGTGGATGTGAATCACTCAAACAAGCATTCTTCACTCAAAAATAGAAACTTGGCTTATTTGTTCCAGATGTTATACAGCTGCAGGGAAGTTAAAGTCAGTGGTCCTGTTTTTAATGCAACCAAACTCTTATTGCATTTGGAATTTCTTGACCAATGAACTCATATTACTTGTTGTAAGAACTGCACAAGTTTCTTTTTCCATTGTTACCATTCCTAAACAACTGCCTTTCATGGGAAACATGCTTCAGAAATAATGAGTCCACATCTGTGTTGTACAAAGTAAACACATCCTGTTTATCACTGTTTCCACCTTTCATTTATCTTGACCTCTTTAATTTTAACCATAAAGTATTTCAAAAAGCATACATTAAGGAGAAGAAAAGGAGAGCTGAATTGCTCTTATACCATTTTATAGCACTTTACTGGATTTATGAGATGTTCACCTTAGGAAGAATTTCAATTAAAATTGCTAAAAAACTATTGAACATAAAAATGTAATTCCTATCACTATGTATTTGTAGTTACTAATGTAACTACAGACACTCATTTTGCTTATTTCTTGGTTCTTCTGTAGGTCTATAAGAAATCTTATGTTGGATGCATGAAATACAAAAGATATTGGATTGTTGAAGAGGTGAATATGGTCCATAATAATTAAAATATGTAAGCGTTTTTCTACTTATGTTTGAGAATAGAATGATACATTTCTTGGACTATTGACTTTTTATGGAGATTTTTCTCAAATTGCAGTTCATAAACAACCTGCAGCAGAATCATACTGACTGCTTATTAAAATCTGTACTTCTGGTCCCAGTTGAGGCAGAATCTCTGAAAACTGGGCCTGGTGCTTTAAAGGAACTCTATATATCAGAAAGAAACAAAACAAACAAAAACAACAGCAGAAAAACCATGTATCTTCTAATTGTGACCACTAAAACCCAGGGAAGTTGAGTGAATTTATCGAGGTCATGCAGCCAATTAATAGTAAAGTCTAAAACTCTGTTTATTAATGCTGAGACCAACATTTCTTTTTTTCAGTCTACTACTGATTTTTGTTTTCCACAAGATAAAATTAAAATTTAAAGAAATAAATGTATCCAAATGTTGTTGGATGTCTCACCTAATAATTCTTATTCTTATCACTCATTAGCCAAATGCTTTTTCTTTCTTCAAGAGTTAGAAAATTTTTTCTTCAAATTTATCATAAATTCTAATAAAACTCTTCCATTAAAAAAGAGACAAATGTTATATGTCATGTTGAAATCTCATAGTTGACTATTTGGGAAGTAAGAGTTTTAGTTAAAAATTATTTGAACCATGTTTAAGCAACAGTTCACATTCAATAATGATTCCCCAAAGACCATAAAAGCTACAATTCATGGCATACATTCTTGAAATATGCCATTAGTTAAAATACAGCCCTAAAATAGTTTAAATATGATGTCACTCAAAATTGATTCAAATATTTCTTTTATGCATCTTAACAAGAGTGTTAATAATTTAAAATCTTTTCTTATTTATATAGTTTAGACTTCTAAGGAAGTGAAATGAAGTACTGGATCAGAGTTTTAGGGCCATATTTATTATGAATCAATGAATACCAGAGTAGTTTATCAACTCTACTTCTTCATAATGGTTCCTCTTTACTTCTCAACAAACTGACACAAGAACAGAAAGCCAAACACCGCATGTTCTCATTCATAGGTGGGCGTTGAACAACAAGAATACGGGGACTCAGGGAGAGGAGCATCACACACTGGGGGCAGTTGGTGGTGGGTAGGTGAGAGACAGCAGGGGTTGGGGAGGGAGGGGAGGGGAGGGAGGGATAACACGGGGAGACATGCCGGATATAGTATGCACCTAAAGTAAAAGAAATAAATTTAAACAACAACAACAACAACAAAACCAAAATGAGATCAGTTGGGGCAAAGTACCGAAAACTTAATAAATAGCATTTCACTAATGAGAAGCCTCAGATCAAAAAAGAGCATTACTATTTCAAAAGCAATAGCATTGTGTTAGAATTTGCCAGTTGTCTCCTTAAACTCTTTTCCCTGTCTCAGAATACCTGTTTTTAGCTGGGTGCATGCCACTTGAATTAAGATTGTATTTCCCAGCTTTGCATGTGGTTAATCATCTCCATAAGACTAACTTCTTATAATGGAACATAAGTGAACATTTGTGTGGTAGCCTTTTGAAAACTTTCTTTAAAGGCAGCAGGGGAATATTCTTTGTACCCTCTCACCCTCATCCATGCATTACGTTTTGAATGTGGTTGTTTTGGCTGGAGATCCATCTTGGCCCAGGAAAATGAGGGCCACCCTGGCCCAGATGACTGCAGAGCTGTCATATCAACCTTGGATTGTCACTATCTAGACTTACATATGGAAGAGAAAGCAGCTTCTACCCTGCTTAAGTTACTATGTCAGCATTTCTGATATTTGTAGCTAAATCTCATTTCAGGTAATCATTTATTTCTTGCTACAGAATTTTGTTCATTAATCCTTCAAACACATGGCCACTTAGCACTTTTTATGTGCAAGGAGCTGTACTAAGTGGAGATGATATATAGACGGGATTTTTTACTTTGGTTTTCTAAAAACTTTTGGAAAAGTTATTATAACCTGACTCCTCCCGTCTTTGCCTATATTCCATATGTATCACATCATTTTTATTTATTTTACTATGAAGGAATGTTTTTCGTGCATTTGGGTTTTAGAGTGATGCTGTCATGTGAATAATAGTTTTCAAAATTATAAAACAACAACAAAATGAAACCTACTGATACAACTCAAACACGTAATGACTTCAAGCAAAGTTTCAACTTTCATCCCTAGACTTATGACAAATTGTAAGAAAAAGTCATGATCCAAATGCAGTCTTTGAAAATATGCAAGATGTAAATATTTTTCTTTGAACAAATTCAAAATATCATGAGACATGTCTTTAAAATATTTCAGTAAAAGTGTTTTCCAAATTAACACAAATATATTACGAACTATCCCATTTTTAGTGTTAGTCACATACACAGAGGGGTATTAGAATTCTGAGTACAAATGTAAGGTAAGAGTCTCCCTTTTCTAACTAACAGCAAAAAGCAGCTGGATATCTCCAGGATCAGGGGAAGCATATGCGTGGCCCACTGACTCCTTGGTGCAATGCAAATATTAAGAAGTGTTTCCAGTGTGTGATGCTCCCCACCCTGTGTCCATGTGTTCTCATTGTTCAGCACCCACCTATGAGTGAGAATATGCGGTGTTTGATTTTCTGTTCTTGTGTCAGTTTCCTGAGAACACTGGGCTTTGTGGTGGGGGCGGTATAGAGGAGGGACTGTGGGGGGTGGGGAGTTGGGGAAGGATAACATGGGGAGAAACGCCAGATATAGGTGATGGGGAGGAAGGCAGCAAATCACACTGCCACGTATGTACCTATGCAACAATCTTGTATGTTCTTCACATGTACCCCCAAATCTAAAATGCAATAAAATAGATATTTAAAAAAGAAGTGTTTCCACTTGTGAGTTCTTTTATTAATTTCTAATAATTTATGAAGCATTAGAGTGTTTTTTTTTAAAGGTAGTATATGCTCTAAGTTTCAAAATGTTTTTTCCTTTCTAAAGTTAACAACTTAAGAGTGTCAAATACTTAATAGATTTTTGAATAATGGCAGAAATACAATAACATGTTAAGAGATATCTAACTGTAAAAGCAGAGTTACCTTTGGGTCCACATTGAGAATTTTTCTGTCTCTTTTGAATTTGAAAAGTAAGCCTTCTGGATTATCGGCAATCACTTGATAGTTGGGACTTGAGTTACAAACAGCAATATTAGTGTCCCAGTTGTAAAAGCTATAAAAATAAACATTTATTAGAAATTAAGTTGTATAATGCATTAAATTGACAAATATAGTTTCAGAACGATTTGGGGAAGTTCGGTCATAAGATAAGTGAATAAGACATGCTATACACAGATTAAAATACTTGCACAAGAGATTAGATTGGGTTATTCTCAAATTATTTAGACACATGTTTACGATGGTTTTGCATGATTTTCTGAACACTTCTGAGGCCTACGTCCTATTACAGCATTATTACATTCCCAGGAAGTCCAAATGAAAATTGATGCAATGTAAGGCTGTTTGTTCGAGTGCAGGTTCTTCAGGGTGTTAACAGACTGTTTACTGGATGGGAGGGTATACTAAATCACCTCTTTTCATTCAAAACAATTCCAAATAAATTCATTTATTTCAGCCTCCAGTTTTTTTTTTTTTCAATAATATGTTTCCCAGGGGGTGAGGAAATTATTTACGTTTGAGTGTTACCGTGGGCCAAACATGATATGACCTCTGCTATCACAACACCCATATGAAGTTGCTCTCATTTTATGGACAAAGCAAAGAGACTACGGGATGTCAACTAGCATCATTAAAGTCTTGAAATTAACATGTCACAGGGCTAATATTTCAATCAAAATTTGTGTGTTTCAAAGCACATATATGCACTTTCTATTTTTCAGCTTTGCCTTCTAGCATTTTATTTATTTATTTTGAGACTGAGTCTCACTCTGTTGCCAGGCTGGAGTGCAGCGGCGTGATCTTGGCTCACTGCAACCTCTGCTTCCTGGGTTCAAGCAATTCTCCTTCCTCAGCCTCCCAAGTAGCTGGGACTGCAGGAATCTGCCACCATGCCCAGCTAATTTTTGTATTTTTAGTAGATATGGGGTTTCACCACATTGGCCAAGATGGTCTCGATCTCTTGACTTCGTGTTCCGCCCACCTTGGCCTCCCGAAGTGCTGGGATTACAGGTGTGATCCACTGCCCTGGCACATTTTATTTTATTTTTCTATCTTATATGGAAACTTACTGTTTTTTTCTACATCCTGTTTTGTACTTACTTGTCAGAATGAATGTAATACTGTCATATGAGTTGAAAGAATCCTCAATATACTTATTTTTATGTGTCTTATTCCTACTAATACATTTCTAACACTATATTTGCTTTTAAAATAACTGTCACAGAAATAACATAAACCAGGGTGTCTCTCAAATATTTATAATATTTATTTTTAATGATAATCTTTCAATCCTATTTCTAGGTTGTTTTGCCCTCTATTATTCCCTTTCTTTTTTGGAAAGAGTGAATTTCATTGATTGAACTCACTGAATTGTATTGTTTCCTGAGGCATCATTATTACTACTTTCATATTATTACCTAAAAGTGCAATGTTTACTCTCAAATTTTTAAATACTTGGAAAGAATTGATTTTATAGATCACATATTTATGTTACTGGGAGGGAGCAAATCAGTGAGAACAATTTTCTACCCCTACTACATTTTCTATGGCCAAGACATAGAATGTTAGAATGTCTGTCCTATTGAGTCACAGAGTACAAAAAGTAATTTTCCAACCATCTTTGCCTGTTTATCAATTCACCCTAAGAAAACAGGAATGACTATGTGATTTGTGAACCAAGAAAAAGTGTTGTGCATTCATGGCCTTTTAGACCCTCAACTTAATAAGCATTCACAAGTGAGATTTATGATGGTAGGCTCAGCCCCCAGTGGAGTGATGGCACAGGATGAGTCTGTATTACTGCCAGTCCATTCAATGGTGAAGGCATTAGGAGTCAATTTGACTATATACGCAAGGTGGATTTTCCAATTTAGTTTAATTCACAGTAAAAAACATCATTTGATATCCATACTGTTGACAGTTCACTTAGAATATTGCCCAATTGAAGTGGGGGACATGGGTGTGATTTTCAACTTTACATATGTTTCTCCCTCAATAATTATTTATGAGAGATATAGATACAGATAATTCTACCAAAATATTTGAGTCGGAGATATGCTGAGAGTGGCATGGTTTATATCACACATTCTTATCTTGTTGCATAGACCCCAAATTAAAAGTCTCATTATTGAAGTCCAGGAAGATTTTATATAAATACAAATTTACTTTCTCATGTAGAAAGCATTTATATAAAATATTATGGTTCTTTTGATGAAGATATTTTTCTTGTTTCATCAATACTTTTGCTCTCCCAAGCAGAGATGGAAAACAAGCTTTATTTCACATGCCAATTATAGTAGCTGGTAATTATTAATATTTAATAAAAATAAATAACAATTATCTAATAATGGTCATGTGCTAGGTTCTGTTTTATGTCCAATGAATTAATCATCTGGTGTAAAATATCCATTTTATCCATGCAGAAGTGACAGGGAAATGACATCACTTGGATTCCAATTAAAGACTTACTCCAGAGCCTGCACTGACTAATACATGTACTCTTTGTCCCACATACTACTGGTGGTGACTACACTACCTGAAGCTCTGTAGCATATATGACTGCTGATCAAAATACAAATTTTCAACTTTTTCTTAGTAGAACTCTAGACTACAACTATGGTACCTCTTGCAGGGTAGCCATGTAATAGAAATTGAGTCACTGTAAAAAGGGCAAAAGTGCTATTTACCACTACTAGCCTGGGCCCATCAAAACCTTCCATGTTATTTTTCCCATCCAGTTAGCTGGAATGGAGATGATAAATTTGAAAGCCGTTGATATGATTTGGATCTGTGTCCCTTCCCAAATTTCATGTTGAATTGTAATCCCCAGTGTTGGAAGTGGGGCCTGGAAGGAGGTTACATGGAGGCACATTTCCTTCCTAGTACTGTCCTCACAATAGTGATTGAGTTCTTGTGAGATCTGGTTATTTAAAAGTGTGTAAACCTCTCCCATTTTTTTCTTCCTGCTCTAGCCATGTGAAGTGCCTTCCACTTTGTTCCCTCTTTGCCTTATGCCATGACTGAAAGCTCCCTGAGGCTTCTCCAAAAGTAGATGCTACCGTGCTTCCTGGCATGCTTCCTGCCATGTTTCTGGCATGGAGGCATCTGCTTTTGAAGAGGCCTCAGGGAGTTTTCAATGCTTCCTGTGTGGCCTGTGGAACCGTGAACCAATTAAACCTGTTTTCTTAAAAAATACCCAGTCTCAGATGTCTCTTTATAGCAGTGCAGGAACAAACAAATACAGCTGTATGTGAAAGATATTTGGACTTTGGAGAAACATAAGAACAAAAGAGTTGAGCTAATTTAGAAAGTTCCTATTTAATGGTTTCCTATGACATCTAGGCTGCTTTAAATTCTTGAAATTTTTCATTAAACAAACATTTAACTAGTACCCAGTATGTTCCAGTTAGGTGTTATGATTAGGGTTTCTATGAAGTAAACATGTTCTTGGGAAACTGGTCTAGCACAGTGTTCCTTAAACTGATATCCATGGCAAATTTCTGGGAATGTGAACTCTCTGAGCAGTTTAATATATGTAAAATATAAATATAGTCAGTCCCTTGTATTCCACATCTATGGAATACAAACCTTGTATTCAAAATATTTGGGAAAAAATGTGTCTTTATTGAACATATGCACACTTTTTTTTCCTTGTCATCATTTCCTAAACAATACAGTGTAACAACTATTTATACTACATTTACATATAATTTTATATCAAGGACTTGAGTATTCGTGGATTTTGGTATCTATGGGAGGTCCTGGAACCAATCCTCCATAGACACAAATGGAAAACTGGACATTCTGAATTATCTAGATGACCATTTTATGACTCATTACACAAGTATATAATCTCAGTACCTATCTGTGTGCTTATATTTACCATTGTCCTCATGCCAAATTAAAATAATTGAATGAGGCCTTTAACTGATTAGAGCACAGTAGTATGAGGCTGAGTAATTTTTATATATATTTACATGGTCTAACTTTTTAGAACAGAGATATATTAGTATTTAAAGGGAATTTGTACAAACAAAAATAAAGTAAAAAACTTACGAAGATCAAAATAACAGAATAGGAGACTCCAGCCCTCACACCCCCACAGCAACATCGATTTTAAAAATGATCTAGGAATTGCATAGTGGAGAGATTCTAGAACCCTGTTCAAGGAAAAAAATGATTGAGGATAAACACACTAAGTGGGTAAGAACAGTTACACTTTATCCACATCACTCTCTTCTACGGCAGCATAGTCTATGTACGGCTAAGGGAGATCCCCCAGGCCCATGATTTCTCCCATAGGGGAAAGTGAGAGCTGAGTGAGGACCTAGCTTCCCCAATTTTATGGAATGGTAACCAAGAGGCTTAAATTGGTCTTCCTGTTATCAGATTTCTGAGGTGACTGGCATGACTAAATAATCTTGGGGGGAACAGGAGCACGGAGGAAGGGATGAGACTTAAAAGCAACACTGTGCAGATCTCAAAATATGGCCATATATCCTACTACGTGGCTTAGGAACTACACAAGAGGCCGACCTGTGAGCTCTATGGAAAAACGTCACTGGCAGTGTCCCCTACTGGCTAATATGCACCTTCTTCATTCTACATGCACTCCTGAGATGGTGTGAGCAAATCCTCATACAGAGTGCATGTATATCAGCAGCTAGCTCAGTGCTGCAGGACTGGGAAAAGGCACACAAGACTAAATATGTCAGAGCATTGCCATATGAAAAATAAAGAGGCTTTCAACACCTGGCCTGCCTTAACAGGATCAAGAGAAAGCATACAATCCCAGGACTTACTCATAGGAGGATAAAAGAGAAGTGGGGTGGGCATACCCATAAAAAAGCCTGAGAGATGCTCAAAATCTCTAGGTAAGCTGACTTGTGAAGGTCTCCACTGAAAACAGATAGTAAAGACTTGAAAATGGGACTGCTTTTTCAACACAAAACTTTAAAAATATGAAGAATCAAAGAAACATGACACCACCAAAGGAACAAAATAAAGTTCATGTGGCTGACATAAAAGAAATATTTACAAGTTGTGTGACAAATTATTAAAAATAGCCATCTTATATAAGCTCAATGAGCTACAAAAGAACACAGATTTACAACTAAATTAAAAGCATTACATAAACAAAGTGAGAAATTAAACAAAGAAATAGAAATCATAAAGCTGAAGATTACAATGATTAAAAAAATGAATAGAGAGCTACAACAGCTCACTTTCTCGAACAGAAGAAAGAATCAGCAAACTCAAGGGCAGATCATTTGAAATTATTCAGTCAGAAAGCTAAAATGACAAAGAATGAAAAAGAGTGAAGAAAGCTTGTATTACTTGTAGGATGCCATCAAATGAGACAGTACATGTAGTATGAAAGTTCCAGAAAGAGCAGAGAAAAATAAAGGAAATGAAAGATTGCTTAAAAAAATAGATAAAACTTTGTAGACATTGGGAAAAAGATTGAAAATCCAAATCCATGATGCACAGAGATTCCCAAATAGGCTAAACTTCAATCAATCTTCACTGAGACACATTCTAATCAAATTGTCAAAAGTCAAAGGGAATTTTGGAAGCAGCAAAATAAATGACTCATCATCCACAAAGGGAACATTCACCTCTCCCCAATAATAAGATCATTAGCAGAAATCTGAGTAGAAATTTTATAGGCCAGGAGAGAGTGTAACAATATATTTAAAGTGCTGAAAGAAAACAACAACAGCAACCAAAACCTTACAACAAAAAATAATTTACTTGGCAAAGTTATCCATAAAAAATGAAGGAGAGATAAAAACTTTCAATGATGAACAAAAGTCAAGCAAGTTTATCAACACTATACCTGCCTTACAAGAAATGCTACAGGATGTTCTTCAAGATAAATCAAAAGGACACTAAGTAACAACATGAAAACTTAAAAGTATAAAACTTACTGATAAAGATAAGTACGTACCCTAGTTCAGAATCTTCTAATGCTATAGTGATTACATAAAGATCATTTTATGTAAAATCTAAAGGAAAAAAGTATTAAAAATAACTATAAATAGAATAACTTGTTAATGGATATATGTTATAAAAGGTGTAAATAGGGATATGTTATCAATAACAAAATGGAGGGAGAAGTAAAAGTGTAGAATTCTTGTTTGTGATCAAAGTTAGGTTTTTGTAAGTTTAAAATAGCCTGAGATAACCATAAGATGTCTTATGTAAGCTTCAAAAACATACAAAAAACAAAACACCAGGAGCAGATATCCAAAAATTTAAAAATGCACAATCAAAACATAACACCACAAAAAATTAACGAATCTTAAAGGAAAAAAGACAGAAGATTAAAAAGAGAACAAGAACTACAAAACATTAACCCTAATTCTCCTGAAGTCTTACAAAATGAGGGAATACTTCAAAATTTATCTTACGGGGTCTACTTTATCCTGATACAAAAGCCAGACAAATAATCCACCTGCAAAGACTATTCTAGACCAATAATCCTGATAAACATAGATAAAAATTCTTCAACAAAATTACAACAAACTAAATTGAATAGGATATCTAAAGATTATACACTAATATCAAGTAGGATTTTTTCCCCTGGGATACAAGGATGGCTAAACATATGCAAATCAATAAATGTGATATATCATCATATGATAAAAATCACAATCTCAATAGATGCAAAAATAATGCATTTGACAAAAGTCAACATCCTTTCATGGTAAAAACTCTCAATAAATTAGTACAGAAGGAATGTACTTCAACACAATAAAGGCCATATATAGCAAATCTACAGGTAATATCATATTAAATGGTGAAAAGCTAAAAGATTTTTCCCCAAGATTAGGAACAAGACAAGGATGCCTACTCTCACCATTTATATTCAGTGTGTACCATAAGACCTAACCAGAACAAATAAGAAAGAAAAAGAAATAAAAGACCTTCAAATTTGAAAGAAAGAAGTAAAATTGCCTCTGTTTGCAAATGATATGATCTTATATACAGAAACCCTTATTGACTTGACCAAAATATTGTTATAATTAATAAATGAATTCAGTAAAGTTACAGGATAAAATCAATAAAAGTTCGGTTGCATTTATATACATTAACAATGAACTCTCTAAAAATGAAATTAAGAAAACAGTAACATTTATAGTAGCCTTGAAAACAAACTTAAAAATAAAAATAATTGAAGTGAAAGATATATACACTAAAAACTAGAAAACATTGATGAAAGAAACAGATGACATAAAAAATAGAAATATGTCTTATGTTTGTGTGTTAGAACAACTAACATTTTAAAAATGTCTATACTATATCAAGTCATCTACAGATTCAATGCAAATATAGTTTTGCCTTAAAAGAGAAAGAAATCCTGCCATTTGTGACATCATGGACAGACCCGTTGGGCACTAATGTTAAGAGAAATAAGCCAGACAGTAAGGTAAATACTATTTGATCTCACATATATGTGGAACCTAAAAGAGCCAAACTCATAGATGCAGAGTAGACTGATGGTTGCCAAGGGGTGCTGAGAAATGAGAAGATGTTGGTTGAAGTGATGAGTATGTTTCGGTGATTTAATGTGTAGCATGATGACTTATGGGTAATAATACAGTACTGTAGGTCCTAAGTTTTCTCAAAATAAAAGAAAAGAAAGAAAGAAAGAAGAGAAAGGAAAGAAGGAAGGAGGAGAGAAGGAAGGAAGAAATGAAAGAAGAAAGGAAAGAAGGAAGGAAGGAAAAGGAAGGGAAGAAGGGAGGGAAGGGAAAACGATAACAAGGTTAAGTGATAGATATGTTAACTAGCTTGATTGTGGTGATTATTCACAATGTATACATATATATTTCACAGTTGTACACCTTAAATATATAATTTTTTGATAAAAGGGAAAATAGAAGATTTATATTAATCATGGTGACATTTAAGTGTTACGCACTATTATCTTTTATTTTTATCTTTGTGTAGCTGGCCTTTAAAAAAGATGATTCTATAATTTTATTTTCCAAACTAGGACTCTATTGCTAAAGACACAGGCTGTTACTAACAATTGTGCCAAGACAAGAGTAAGCCTGGACTATCCTGGGGAATCAGACGTGTAGTCTCCACACTTACAAATCATTTAAACACTGTTGAATTAGAATTCATATATTCAATGTTTCTGCTAAATGATTCCAAGGTTTTGCCATAGATTTGCCAAAAATATGATAGAGATGTTTAAACAATGCTAAAATATGTTTTTTATGTTTGATTCATCTTATTTCATTTTATTGCTGTGGAAAATTATATTACATGAAATTGCATTTGTGGTACAGTGACACAAAATTTAATCTAGAATAATAAATATTCATGTTATTTTTTATGTTTTTCAAATAATATCAAGGCAATAATATATTCTGCAATAGACTAATTTTCTGAAATGTTATATTACATGTAAAAAATTATGTTTGATCAGTTATTTGGGTTGATAAGAATATAAAATCTAAAGTTCAGTGTTGTTATAAGTCAGTTAACTTGGCTCCTATTTATGACTATATATTGTATCTCTAACCTCAATCTGAAATTTAATAAATGGATATGCTATTTAGGAAAACATAGATAATGGTTGAAAAACCTACTATATTCTTTATTTAAAAAATTAAGAACGTTAAGCATTATGGCAACAGTCAGAAGGTTCATTTAGTTCCTTAGATCATTTAGTAAAGTATCATTATTATTATTTTGATACGTGGGAAAAGGGAAAATTGAAATTACAGAATGTTCTAGGTGTTATATAGCAGAATGGGCATTCAGTCTATATTTTAAGATGATTTTTCTCATGGCTGGACTTTGCTAATTACTACTATATGTCAGATTTCAGGCTAGGCCAAAAGTCCTGCTAACCTATGGAATCAGTAAAGACTCTCCCCTAAGAGCAAACCACAGAAGGAAGGCAAGGAATAATCTCCCAAGTGGGACTTTTGATGGCAATTGTCTCCTTACAGTTGAAAAAGCAGCCACGAAGAAATAGTTGTTTCATCTCATGGAAGATGCAGAGTGATTTCTATTGAAAATTTGGCTTACTTCACTTTGTGTGTTAGAGTAGGATTGAAAACCATTAAGTTTTGCTCTAGTTCACTAGGCCAAGGGTGTGTGTGTGTGTGTGTGTGTGTGTGACAGAGAGAGAGAGAGAGAGAATGTTAAAATTAGCTACACCAGCTAGCTAAATCATCTAGCTAAATCAGGATGGTAATTGAAATCAAGCCTCCCTGTGCAGTCTTTTTGTGTTACTGAGCCCCCTCTTGTCTTGCACTGATCATTGGCATGCTATAGCTATGAAATGACTCTTGTAGAAGCAATTGCTTGTGCAAGTGCCAGGGTTAACACCCGAGTGAGACATGACCTGCTTCAAGTTGAACAGAACTGGTGATCTGGTCCAGAACATCTCCAAATACTTGACATTGTTCATGTCGATTTTGCCAATTGTCTTGTTTGAATGGGGTGCTGCCTGTCTCAGAAACCATCTTCCGTCATTCCTCCCACTCAACTGGGCCATCTTTGAAGTTCTAAGGGAAACATGTAGGAAAATAAGGATCTTTGGAGGTTTTCTGGCTTCAAAGTAGTTCTGTCCAATTTTTCCTGGGAAACAATTGGCCAGCAAGTCAATATTAGTGGAATCAAAAGTGTAAGCCGGTGTGTCTAACTGAGAAAACACAATTTTTCCCCCACCATTCTCACCCACGGCAATCAACACAGATTTCTGTGACCAAATGTGTGGGAGGCTTTCCCCAAACACCAGCAAGCAAACAATTTTGCAGCTGGGTGTCTTATTTCAGTTTAATGCTGACACTATCTATCTGGAGATAGTGTGAGATCCCACAGGTTGGAGGTTCAGTCCTTAAGATGCTCCACCCACATCGCTCACTTCAGATGTCAATCACAAGCTTTAAGTTGTTTTATCTGTGCTTCCAACTGATTGGCTATTAATTGGAAACCCCATGACTCTCTCCTTGGCTTCTACTAATTTGCTACAGCAGTTCACAGAACTCAGGGAAACATGTTCACTGGTTTATTATAAGGATATTACAAAGGATACAGATGAAGAGATGCGTAGAGAGAGGTATGGAAAGGGCTTCCATAAAGAAGAAGCCCTTCCTGGGGACTTCTACATTTCCAGCTATCCAGAAGCCCTTTGGACCTTGTCCCTTTGGGTTTTTATGGAGGCCTAATTAAATTGGCATAATTTATAAAGGAAGTGGCCATTGGTGATAACCTTAATCTTCAGCTCCTTTTCTAGAGGCTGTTGTAAGGGGTGACGATGGGACTGAAAATCCCAAACATCTGATCATGCTTTGTTCTTTCTGGTGTTGCACCCATCCTACAGTTACCTAGGACCCCCAAATCCCAGTCATCTCATTAGCATACAGAAAGACATAACTTTGAAGGTTACAAGAATTTTAGGAGCTATATGCCAAGAGGTGGTAATGAAGACCAAATATGTATTTCATAATATTAGTGTGTAAGAAATGAGACTGGAGACATACCCACAGAACAAATCTCAGAAGGTCTAGTTTACAACATCAAACAATATGAACTTTATTTGGAAGTTAATAAGGGCATCTGAGGGTGTAAGCAATAAAGAGTTATGCCCGATTTGCAGTTCTTGGTCCTTCCTGGTAATGGATGGAGAATGGATTGAAGCGGCTTGAGGCAGAAAGAGCTGGAAGTCAGGGTACCAGTTTAGAATCTGTCTCATAAACCCAGGCTAGAATAGAAATAGGATTCTACATTATGAAGTTGGAGAAAATGATATATAATATACGAATTATATAGAAGATAGCAATTATAGAAGTCATTATTGAGCAGTGTTACAGATGATCCTTAGGTTCCTAGCTTCAGAGATGGGATGGATAGTGGCACCATAGAGACTGGATAGTTAGTGGTGTCATGGAGACTGGATGGATAGTGTTGCCATAGAGATTGGATGAGTAGTGGTGCTATAGAGACTGGATGGGTAGTGGTGCCATAGAGACTGGATGAATAGTAGTGTTATACAGACTGGACAGGTAGTGGTACCATAGTTGGGTAGTGGTACCATAGAGACTAGATGGGTAGTGGTGCTGTAGAGACTGGATGGATAGTGGTGCTATGGAGACTGGATGGATAGTGGTGCTATAGAGACTTGATGGGTAGTGGTGCCATACAGACTCAATGGATAATGGTGTCATAGAGACTGAATGGGTAGTGGTACCATTGAGACTAGACAGGTGGTGGTGTCATAGAGACTGGATGGATAGTGCTGCTATAGAGACTGGATGGATAGTGGTGCTATAGAGACTGATGGATGATGATGCTCTAGAGACTGGAAGGGTAGTGGTGTCATAGAGACTACATGGATATTGGTGTCATAGAGACTGCATGGGTAGTGATGCCATAGAGACTGGATGGATAGTGGTGCAACTGAGTATTCATAAGTAGTGGTGCTACAGAGACTGGATGGGTAGTGGTGCTATTGGGTGTTAATGAGTAGTGGTGTGATAGACACTGGATGGGTAGTGGTGTGATATATACTGCATGGGTAGTGGTGTGATGGAGACTGGATGGGTAGTGGTGTGATGGAGACTGGATGGGTAGTGGTACTACCACGTAGGCATGTTAGAAGAAAACACCTTGACAATGCCTGCAGTTTCTATGAAGGGAAATTTTTCTTAAGCATGTCTGATCTTTTGCTCTACTGATTTGATGGGAATTAGATAAACAGTGCACTGTTAAGAGACTTTATGAAACATCAACATTTAGGAAAATGTGGAAGGTCCTAAGAAGATCAGATTTGCAGACAAATACACAAGGGGAGTCATAATAGAATAGTACTGTGAGGACAGAAGGGAATATGAGGTATGAAAAAATAATGGGGAGATCCCCATTGTCAAATGCAGAAAAGGAATGGTAAAATAAACACCAAAATTTGGTAGCTGTTATTGGTAATGGTCCTCTTAGGGACTAGTGTATATTTAACTTAGGCCAAAGAGATTTTATGGATAAGTAATCTTTGCTGTTACTACTGGAATTATAAGATTAAGATTCTGTTCTTTAAAAATAATAAACATTCTTTGGCTTAACATATTCTCTCCTTCCTGCAAGGTCTTGGCAATGCAAATTGCATGACTAAGAAAATATGTTGAGCCATTACAACCACATCCTTATTTCTACATTATGAATATAGGGATACTCTTTTGCTTGACTGATCTTTCTGTGAGTAGTCAGAAATTCTTCATTGTAATCACCATACTTTTCCTTCATATCCGTGGATAAATTTCTAGGCTTTTCTAGAATCATAATTTTCCAGTCATGACTACATGACAAAAGAAGAATTTTCATTAAAAGAAATCAGTATAATGGGGGAGAAAACCATAGTGGGGCTTGGGTCCTAGGTATCAGCTAGAAAATTCAGTAGTATAGGTTTGTTGTGAGGCATAGGTTTGTTGGCCACTCTTTCAGGCTGAGATACTGTGCCTGTGCCTGTGGTTAAATGGCTCTGAATGTGTGAAAACTAAAAAGAGATGTGCAGTTAAAGAGCATAATATTATGAATGAGTACTGTGAATGTAGGTTTAAACAGCTTTGAACTATGATGAAGAAACAGGACAGAATGCTGGAGGAGAGAGACTTCCTTCTCTATTGCTATATCTGGAGAGACATCACCAAGTTAGCAGTGGAGCACCAGGTCATTAAAGTAACTTTCTTTTCTTTTTTTTTTGGAGGCTCTTAGCAACTTTATTGCATTTTAATGTTTTAGCACAAGTTCATGCATTATCAGCCTCCTTTCCTAGCTATATTCCTCATGGTCATTTTTTAAATTTATTTATTGTACTTTAGGTTCTGGGGTACATGCGCAGATCATGCAGGATTGTTGCATAGGTACATACACGGCAAGGTGGTTTGCTGCCTTCATCCCCCCATCACCTATATCTGGTATTTATCCCCTCATTATCCCTCCCCAAGATCCCCATCCCTGCTGTCCCTCCCCTAGCCACCTCCTACTATGGCAGTGTGTGATGCTCCCCTCCCTGTATCCACGTGTTCGAATTGTTCAACACCCACCATGAGTGATAACACGGTGTTTGGTTTTCTGTTCTTGCGTCAGTTTGCTGAGAATGATGGTTTCTAAATTCATTCATGTCCCTATGAAGGACATGAATTCATTGTTTTTTATGGCTGCATAGTATTCCATGGTGTGCATGTGCTACATTTTCTTTACCCAGTCTATCGATGATGGACATTTGGGTTGGTTCCAGGTCTTGCTGTTGTAAACAGTGCTGCAATGAACATACATGTGCATGTGTCTTTATAATAGAACAATTGATAATTCTTTGGGTATATTCCCAGTAATGGGATTGCTGGGTCAAATGGGATTTCTATTTCTAGGTCCTTGAGGAATTGCCACACTGTCTTCCACAACGGTTGAACTAATTTACACTCCCACCAAGTGTAAAAGTGTTCCTATTTCTCCACACCCTCTCCAGCATCTGTTGTCTCCAGATTTTTTAATGATTGCCATTCTAACTGGTGTGAGATGGTATCTCAATGTGGTTTTGATTTGCATTTCTCTAACGACCAGTGATGATGAGCATTTTTTCATGTTTGTTGGCCTCATTGATGTCTTCTTTTGTAAAGTGTTTGTTCATATCCTTCACCCACTTTTGAATGGGTTTGTTTGTTTGTTTTTCTTGTAAATCAGTTTCAGTTCTTTGTAGATTCAGATATTAGTCCTTTGTCAGATGGATAGATTGCAAAAAACTTTTCCATTCTGTTCGTTACTGGTTCACTCTAATGATTGTTTCCTTTGCTGTACAGAAGCTCTGGAGTTTTATTAGATCCCATTTGTCTACTTTGGCTTTTGGTGCCATTGCTTTTGGTGTTTTAGCCATGAAGTCCTTGCCTATGCCTATGTCCTGAATGGTTTTGCCTAGGTTTTCTTCTAGGGATTTTATGGTGTTAGGTCTTATGTTTAGATATTTAATCCATCTGGAGTTAATTTTAGTGTAAGGTGTCAGGAAGGGGTCTAGTTTCTGCTTTCTGCACACTGCTAGCTAGTTTTCCCAGCATCATTTATTAAACAGGGAATCCTTTCCCCATTGCTTGTTTTTCTCAGGTTTGTCAAAGATTAGATGATTGTATATGTGTTGTTGCTTCTGAGACCTCTGTTCTGTTCCCTTGGTCCCTGTCTCTGTTTTGGTACCAGTACCATGCTGTTTTGATTACTGTGGCCTTGTAGTATAGTTTGAAGTCAGGCCACATGATACCTCTGGCTTTGCTCTTTTTGCTTAGGATTGTTTTGGCTATGTGGGATCTCTTTTGGTTCCATATGAAGTTTGAAGTAGTTTTATACAGTTCTGTGAAGAAGGTCTTTGGTAGCTTGATAGGGATAGTGTTGAATCTATAAACTACTTTGGGTAGTATGGCCATTTTCATGACATTGATTCTTACCAACCAAGAGCATGGGATGTTTTTCTGTTTGTGTCCTCTCTTATTTCATTGAGCAGTGGTTTGTAGTTCTCCTTGAAGAGGTCCTTTACATCTTTTGTTAGTTGTATTCCTAGGTATTTTATTATTTTTTTTGTAGCAATTGTGAATGGGAGTTCACTTTTGATTTGGCGCTCTGTTTGTCTGTATTGGTGTATAGAAATTCTTGTGATTTCTGCACACTGATTTTGTATCCTGAGCCTTTGCTGAAGTTGCTCATCAGTTTCAGGAAATTGTGGGCTGAGATGATGGAGTCTTCTAAATATACAATCATGTCATCTGCAAATAGAGACAATTTGACTTCCTCTCTTCCTATTTGAATGTGCCTTATTTCTTTCTCTTGCCTGATTGCCCTGGCTAGAACTTCCAATACTATATTGAATAGGAGTGGTGAGAGAGGGCATCCTTGTCTTGTGCCAGATTTCAAAGAGAATGCTTCCAGTTTTTTCCCATTCAGTATGATATTGGCTGTGGGTTTGTTGTAAATAGCTTTTTTTTTTGTGATATGTACCACTGACACCTCGTTTATGGAGGGTTTTTTAGCATAAAGGGCTGTTGAATTTTGTTGAAGGCCTTTTCTGCATCTATTGAGATAATCATGTGGTTTTTGTTTTTGGTTCTGTTTATGTGCTGGATTACATTTATAGACTTGGTATGTTGAACCAGTCTTGCATCCCCAGGATGAAGCCTAGTTGATCATGGTGAATAAGCTTTTTGATTTGCTGTTGCGTTCTGTTTGCCAGTATTTTATTGAAGATTTTTCCATTGATGTTCATCATGGATACTGGCCTGACGTTTTCTTTTTTAGTTGCATCTCTGCCCAGTTTTGGTATTAGGATGACGTTGGTCTCATAAAATGAGTTGGGGAGGATTCCCTCTTTTTGTATTGTTTGAAATAGTTGCAGAAAAAATGATACCAGCTCCTCTTTGTATGTCTGGTGGAATTCGGCTGTAAACTCATCTGGACCTGCGCTTTTTTTTAGTTGGTAGGCTATTAATTGCTGCCTCAACTTCAGCCCTTGTTATTGGTCAATTCAGAGATCCAACTTCTTCCTGGTTTAGTCTTTGAAGGGTACAAGTGTCCAGGAATTTATTCATTTCTTCCAGGTATACTGGTTTTTGTGCATAGAGTTGTTTGTAGTAATCTCTGATGGTAGTTTGTATTTCTGTGGAATCGGTGGTGATGTCCCCTTTATTGTTTTTTTATTGCATCTATTTGATTCTTCTCTCTTTTCTTTTTTATTAGTCTGGTTAGTGGTCTATTTTGTTGACCTTTTCAAAAAACCAGCTCCTGAATTTGTTGATTTTTAAAGGGATGTTTGTGTCTCTATTTCCTTCAATTCTGATCTAATCTTATTTATTTCTTGTCTCTTGCTAGCTTCTGAGGCTTTTTTAAAATCTTGCTCCTCTAACTCTTTCAATTTCGATGTTAGAGTGTTGATTTTAGACCTTTCCTTGCTCTCATGTGGGCATTTATTGCTATGAATTTCCTTCTAGACACTGCTTTAAATGTGTCGCAGAGATTCTGGTATGTTGTGTCTTCATTCTCGTTGGTTTCAAAGAACATCTTTATTTCTGCCTTCATTTCATTATTTATCCAAGCTACATTCAGGAGCCAGTTGTTCAGTTTCCATGAAGTTGTGTGGTTTTGAGTTAGTTTCTTAATCCTGAGTTCTAATTTGATTGCACTGTGGTCTGAGAGACTGTTATGATTTCAGTTCTTTTGCATTTGCGGAGGATTTATTTACTTCCAATTATATGGTCGATTTTATGGTAAGTATGATGTAGCACTGAGAATAATGTATATTCTGTGGATTTGGGGTTGAGAATTCTGTAAATATCTATTAAGTTCACTTGTTCCAAATCTGAGTTCAAGTCTTGGATTTCCTTGTTAATTTTCTGTCTTGTTGATCTGTCTAATATTGACAGTGGAGTGTTAAAGTCTCCCACTATTATTGTGTGGGAGTCAAAGTCTCTTTGTAGGTCATTATGGACTTACTTTATGTATCTAGGTGCTCCTGTATTGGGTGCATATATATTTAGGATCATTAGCTCTTCTTGTATTGATCCTTTTATGAAATGTAATGCCCTTCTTTGCCTCTTTTGATAGTTGTTGGTTTAAAGTCCATTTAATAAGAGACTAGAATTGCCACCCTGCTTTTCTTTGCTCTCCATTTCTTGGTAAATCTTCCATCCATTTATTTTTAGTCTATGTGTGTCTCTGCACATGAGATGGGTTTCTTGAATACAGCACACTTATGTTTCTTGGCTTTTTATCCAATTTGCCAGTCTGTGTCTTTTGATTGGGGTATTTAGTCCATTTACATTTAATGTTAATATTGTTACGTGTGAATGTGATCCTGATATTTTATTACTGGTTGGTTGATTTTCCCTTTGGTTGGCATAATTTCTTCATTGCATCATTGGTCTTTACCATTCGGTTCTTTTTTGCAGTGGCTGGTACTGGTTTTTCCTTTCAGTGTTTAGTGCTTCCTTTGGGAGCTCTTGCAGGGCAGGTCTGGTGGTAACAATATCTCTCAGCAACTGCTTGTACATAAAGGATTTCATTTCTCCTTCACTTATGAAGTTTAGTTTGGCTGGATAGGAAATGTTAGGTTGAAAGTTCTTTTCTTTAAGGATGTTGAATATAGGCTCCCACTCTCTTCTGGCTTGTAGGGTTTCTGCTGAGAGATCCACTGTGAGTATAATGTGCTTCCCTTTGTGGGTGACCCGACCTTTCTCTCTGGCTGCCCTTAGTATTTTATCTTTTGTTTTAACCCTGGTGAAGCTGATGATTATGAGCCTTGGGGTTGCTTTTCTAGAGGAGTATCATTGTGGTGTTCTCTGTATTTCCTGTATTTGAATGTTGCCCTGATTTGCTAAATTGGGGAAGCTCTCTTGGATAATATCCTGAATAGTGTTTTCCAGCTTGGATTCATTCTTCCTGTCATCTTCTGGTACACTGATCAAGCATAGATTAGGTCTTTTCATGTAATCCCATATTTCCTGAAGGCTTTGTTCATTTCTTTTCACTCTTTGTTCTCTTTTCTTGCCTTCTTGTTTTATTTCATTGATTTGATCTTCAATCTCTGACATCCTTTCTTCTGCTTGATCTATTTGGCTATTGAAACTTGTGTATGCTTCCTGAAGTTCTTCTGCTGTGTTTTTCAGCTCCATCAAGTCATTTATGTTCTTCTCTAAGCTGGTTATTCTAGTTAGCATTTCGTCTAATGTTTTTTTCAAGGTTTTAATTTTTTTTTTTTTTTTTTGCTTTGGGATAGAACATGTTCCTTTAACTCAGAGGAGTTTGTTGTTAGCCACCTTCTGAAACCTACTTCTGTCAACTCGTCAAATTCGTTTTATTTCCTGCTTTGTTCCGTTCCTGGTGAGAAGTTGTGAAATTGTGGTTGGGGAGAAACGTTCTGGTTTTTATTTATTTATTTATTTATTTATTTAATTTTATTTATTTTTTTATTGCATTTTAGGTTTTGGGGTACATGTGAAGAACATGCAAGATTGTTGCATAGGTACACACATGGCAGCGTGATTTGCTGCCTTCCTTCCCCTCAGCTATATCTGTCATTTCTCCCCATGCTATCTCTCCCTACCTCCCCACCCCCTGTCCCTCCTCCATTTCCCCCCAACGGACCCCAGTGTGTAGTGCTCCCCTCCCTGTGTCCATGTGTTCTCATTGTTCAACACCTGCGTATGAGTGAGAACATGCAGTGTTTGATTTTCTGCTCTTGTGTCAGTTTGATGAGAATGATGGTTTCCAGGTTCATCCATGTCCCTACAAAGGACATGAACTCATCCTTTTTGATGGCTGTGTAATATTCCATGGTGTATATGTACCACATTTTCCCTGTCCAGTCTATCATCGATGGGCATTTGGGTTGGTTCCAGGTCTTTGCTATTGTAAACAGTGCTGTAATGAACATTCGCGTGCATGTGTCCTTATAGTAGAATGATTTATAATCCTTTGGATATATACCCAGTAATGGGATTGCTGGGTCAAATGGGATTTCTATTTTTAGGTTATTGAGGAATCGCCATACTGTCTTCCACAATGGTTGAACTAATTTACACTCCCACCAACAGTGTAAAAGTGTTCCTATTTCTCCACACCCTCTCCAACATCTGTTGTCTCCAGATTTTTTAATGATCACAATTCTAACTGGTGTGAGATGGTATCTCAATGTGGTTTTGATGTGCATTTCTCTAATGACCAGTGATGATGAGCATTTTTTCATATGTTTGTTGGCTTCCTGTATGTCTTCTTTCGTAAAGTGTGTTCATATCCTTTGCCCACTTTTGAATGGGCTTGTTTGTTTTTTTTCTTGTAGATCTGTTTTAGTTCTTTGTAAATTGTGGATATCAGCCCCTTGTCAGATGGGTAGACTGCAAAAATTTTTTCCCATTCTGTTGGTTGCCGATTCACTCTAATGACTGTTTCTTTTGCCATGTAGAAGCTGTGGAGTCTGATTAGTTCCCATTTGTCTATCTTGGCTTTTGTTGCCAATGCTTTTGGTGTTTTGGTCATGAAGTCCTTGACTACGCCTATGTCCTGAATGGTTTTGTCTAGATTTTCTTCTAGGGTTTTTATGGTATTAGGTCTGATGTTTAAGTCTTTAATCCAGCTGGATTTAATTTTAGTTCTGGTTTTTGATGGTTTCATTCTTCTTGTCCTTTTTTCTCCCCAACTCTTAGATTCATATAGTTTTCATCTCAGGTAGCTGCTTGGGAGGCAGCCTTTCCTTTGTCTGCCTGCAGAGGCACTGCTGAGCTGCCACAAATTCAGTGGAGCTGCTGCATCTTTTATTTACTCAGGAAAATTAGGCCAGTTTCTGTAATGGCGGCTTCCCTTTGCCAGCCGAGCTGGATCATTCCTGGTCACTGTCTAAGTGATGTTCTGCGTGCCTAACTCTGGAGTGATAGTTTTTTGGCCTGCTGGGCTTTGTGCGGCAGGGGGATCCACCCTGCCATTTGGGCTGTTTCCCTGTGTTCTGTTCTCCTTCTTACTGTGGGGTGGGTAGCTCTGTCACACTGGCTTTTTGGCTTTCTCAGTATCAGCCAGTGCTTCTGCCTAGAGCTATGCTGACAGCCCCAGCACTGCCGGCAGAAGTTGCTCTTCTGCCCCGTTAAGGCATCTCGCTGAGGCTTTTCAGCCCATTGAAGATCTCCTGTTCTGTGGGTTGTAGAGGGCCTGGATGGAGCTGTATCTGAACCGAAGTCCCAGAAAGGGAGATTCCCCTGGTCCTCTGGCCAATTGCACGCTCCTCCTGGGTGGGGCAGTGCCCCACCTTGCTGCAACTTCCCCTATTTGGTTTATACCCACTGTCCAACCAGAACCACAAAATGAACCTGGTACCTTGTTTGGAATTGTGGAGACCACTCGGCTTCTGCATCTTTCTTGCTGGGAGCTGCTTTCACAGCTGCCTTTTATTTGGCCATCTTGGGATCTTCTCTCACGGGCCTAAAGTAACTTTCTTAAGTGAACAGGAATTTATCCCTCCTGGCATTGCATTCACGGGTATGTTATGTGCTTTGGTAAAAAACAACTTTGCCGACATTATCAGTTTGCTAGTCATTTGACCTTAAAATAGGAAGATTATTCCAGATTATTCAGGTAGGTACAGTGTAATGACTTGAAATCTTAAAAGCAGAAGAGGAAGGCAGAAGAAGTAGGAGAAATGCAAAGCATGAGAAGGATTTAACACACTGTTGCTGGCTTTCAGATAGAGGGGCCATGGGACTCAGTCCAGTAGCCAGAAGGAACTAGATTTTGCCAAGAATCTGAATCAATTTAGGAGCAGATTTCTCCCCAGAGCATCTGGAAAGAAATGCAGCTCTGCCAACATCTTGATTTCAACCTTGTGAGATCCTGAACTGAGAATCCAGCCACGCTGTTCTGGACTTCTGACAGACAGAACTGTGACTTGATAAACGGGCGTCATTTTAAGCCACTAAATTTGTGGTAATTTGTGACTCAGCAGTAGGAAAGCAATATATTAGACAGTGGAGGGGTCTTGGAATTACTTTGAGGGAGCAGGCTGAAGAGGAAATAAACATTTTAGGATACTTGGGATGCTGGGATGGACCAGAGGCTCAGAATTTATTTTGAATGTTGAAAGGAATTTGACCTCATTTTGTACTTAAGGTTGAGGAAGCAGGAATATAAGTTATAATTATAATGTAATCAAGGAGAAATAACAAAAACAATACTGAAACAACACAAACTAAATTAGTGTTGAATCCACATAGGAAAACAGCCTTTGGTAGAAAGAAAAGCTAAAAGTTTCATAACCTTTGACTTTTTACTAACCAACGTTGTATTTCTGCACATTATATGGAAAATATGTATATCTATCTGAACTGTAAAGAGTTAAATGAAGGAAATATGTGCTTGTTTATCCTGGGCCATAACGAAAATTAGAGCAGTTATGTGTTGCAGCCTATTATGGTGATGGTCGTAAGAATCAAGAAGATACAACATTCGGGGTAAATAATTACAGCTGCTCATCCAGCTAGTCTTTGCCATCTGACATATCTCCTATCGAGGATCTTCTTAATTCAAATAATAAAATGTTCAATGTTTTATATTTGCAAGTGATACCATTGCCTTATAATTGCTCCGTAAATTCCTATATCAGAACTCTTTCCACTATGCTCTCAAACTTTTCCTTTGCAACTGATTCTTTTCCTCCCTCTATTGTCATTTTTATAGTGAAACAGAAAGAAGCAGTCTTATGTTTATGAGTCATAATTTGATGAATATGAGTCATCAGTAAGTAATACTGCTATCTGCCCCAGACACCCAAGCTAGAAATGTGGATTATCCTAGGCTGTTCCCTCTCCTTCACCCTGCATCCTGTCTTTCATCAAGTTTTATAGATCTTCTATCTCCTTAATCTCTCTCATGTCTACTTCTCCCCAAATGTTTCATTGTATATCAATTCTTGCCTGAATTAATACAATAGCTTCACAATCAGTCTCTTCTGGCCCCTGCCACCTTTGAGCTGCATCCCTTCTCATCCATCATCCCCTTGCAATCACAATTATCTCAAAACACATCACATAAGATATTACATCCCTGCTTAGAATACTTCCCTAACATTGATGGCTTTCCGAACACTCTCTGTAGCTTAGCACACAAACTCCTCCAAACCTGGAAGCCATCTCTCTAGTCACATCATGCACCCCAAACTTCATATTTCTCTTGAGCTTTTTATACTATGTACATTTCCCTAAACATGCCCTTCCAGGCTCTGCTAGTGCCTCCTGCTGGGGAGCATACTGTTTTCTTTGCCTGGACTACTATCTCCACATTGTTTTTCATCTAGCTAAGTTCTGCACATCCTTCAAATATCATATCATGCAATACTTCCCATGGGAACCTACAACCAAACTAACTTATATTCCAAGTTCTGGGACAAATGGATACTCTACTATAGGAACTAAAGTTCTGTTCCAAAATAACTGATTTAAACTCTGTCGTTTCAACTAGATAGTGAACCCTGTAAGGGTAGGAAGCACACCTTATTTGACTATTTCTAGAGCTTACCGCAGCACCTTGGAACTTGGCCCGTTCCAATACATGTTCACCATTATAATTCTAATTATAATAAATTATTCCTTTACTACCATGAGACTGCCATGAATCTTGTGACTTGACATGCATCTTCAGCATGAGCTTCTCTTTTGCTCTTTTGTCTACTTTTACCTTCTTTCATCTTTAGCCTTTTGCCTCACTAAGAGATTGAGGTCAGGACATTTTTAGACACTTATAGACTGGTACCAAATAATCTGTCTCCTCTTTCATTTGTCAATATCATATATCTCTATAATGGCAGGCGTATGCTGGCACTTTTAAGAGGAGATATTAATATTTTGAGTGGGAAGTGAAAAAGTTTCCTGACTGTCTTTCAACCACATCATATACTCAGCAATCTTTTTTGCTCCTACAAAGCATAATTTTCTTGGTCAGTGTGATAGAAGCAACAGACACCCCACTGGAGATTGAATAACAGAGATCATTGTAGTGGGGTAAATCATATTGCATTTAAAAATCCATTGCTTCACTCATAAGAAGCTGGTAAGATATGGTTTTCACACACATTGGAAATTAATGATGATGAACCCTACAAAGGTAAAGCAGGAATATTTTATTCAGGAAAGACAGAGGAAGAAGATTAAGAGTCAAAGCATTATGAAAATGAGAAAGCCTCAACAAACAATAAGGAGAGAACAGGTAGGTTACTGTTTGTTTCATTGGCACACATTAAGGGACATAGTAAGCTTAGGAGCAATGAGAGAAACCCTAAAGGAGAAAAGGTCAGTTTACCATCATAACAATTAAAAGATAAAACTTTGTATTAAGAGAAGTCATAAATAAAAATAAAGACAAATAGCAAAGAGGGAAAATGTGTGCCATAAATGTCCTTGAAACATAAAGCTTTTCTATATAGTAATTTAAAACATTTCAATGATCTCTAAACACTGGGAGAAGACAAGATTAGATAGATTACAGAAAATAAAATAATAATCAATAAAGAACTGTGATAAGCATAAGCATTGCTAATAACAAAAGAAATGTGAGTAAAAGAAAATGCTTTTGGCTTTTAAAATTGATAAGAAAGAGAATAATACTTATAACACTCTAGCTGATGGAGCTAGAGTGCAGTGAGATAAGCATTCTCATATATAGCTTGTGAAAATCATACACCTTGGAAAAAAATTTGGCAATGTGCATAACAAGCTTTATATGTACTCATAAACATTATAAATTATTATAATTGTAGCATAAATAATTGAGCAATTCCACTTCTAGAAATCAGACACAAATATGTTTATATATATATATATATATAATGAATTTTCAATTATGTATTATAGCAATGGCTTGGAATTAGCCTAAGTGGTCCAAATTCCCATTCTAAATAATCAGTAGGCCAAATTCTGACTTCAACTGGGTCTGCCACAAGCAACAGCAATGAGGCTAGTAGCAAAATAGGGTGAACAAGAGGTAGAATCTGGAGAGAATAGTAATTTTAAAACAGAGCAGATACTGTGGTCTTTCTTTGAACTGTAAGATCTATTTAGTGGGCCACAGCCAAAAGTAAGATATGGAAAAGAAAACAATAGAAAATAATAAAGGGTACTTCTCTGAGTAAACGTGAACAAAAGTTTCACAAAATGTTTGCCTAGTGTATTTACTTAGAGATTCATGTTACCCACTCTTTCTTCTCCTTTAGAAAATGTTTCATGGAACATTTCAAACACTCCAAAGTAGAGAACAAAATTATATCCCATGTTCCCATCATCTAGAATCAACAGTTATTCACAAATACCAGTCAGTTTCATCTCTCACTTCCTGCAAACTCACTCTCATCAGTGAAATCATTTCAAAGCTTACAAATCTCAGATATCAAATAATTTCTTCTGAAAAAGAGTAGATTATGGATGTCTAAAAGATGGATCTTTAAAACTACATCTGACTATAGTTTTATTATAATACCTTAAAATTACAGTAATTCCTCAATATCCTCAAATATCCAGTTAGCGTTCAGATTTCCCCAATTGTCCCATCATTTTTTTATTGCATTTTAGGTTTTGGGGTACATGTGAAGAACATGCAAGATTGTTGCATAGGTACACACATGGTAGTGTGTTTTGCTGCCTTCCTTCCCCTCACCTGTATCTGTCATTTCTCCCCATGCTATCTCTTCCCACCTCCCCAACCCCCTGTCTGTCCTCGATTTCCCCCCAACGGACCCCAGTGTGTAGTGCTCCCCTCCCTGTGTCCATGTGTTCTCATTGTTCAACACCCGCCTATGAGTGAGAACATGCGGTGTTTGATTTTCTGCTCTTGAGTCATTTTGCTGAGAATGATGGTTTCCAGGTTCATCCATGTCCCTACAAAGGACATGAACTCATCCTTTTTGATGGCTGTGTAATATTCCATGGTGTATATGTACCACATTTTCCCTGTCCAGTCTATCATCGATGGGCATTTGGGTTGGTTCTAGGTCTTTGGTATTGTAAACAGTGCTGCAATAAACATTCCTGTGCATGTGTCCTTATAGTAGAATGATTTATAATCCTTTGGATATATACCCAGTAATGGGATTGCTGGGTCAAATGGGATTTCTATTTTTAGGTTATTGAGGAATCGCCATACTGTCTTCCACAATGATTGAGCTAATTTACACTCCCACCAACTGTGTAAGAGTGTTCCTATTTCTCCACATCCTCTCCAGCATCTGTTGTCTCCAGATTTTGTAATGATCTCCATTCTAACTGATGTGAGATGGTATCTCAATGTGGTTTTGATGTGCATTTCTCTAATGACCAGTGATGATGAGCATTTTTTCATATGTTTGTTGGCCTCCTGTATATCTTCTTTTGTAAAGTGTCTGCTCATATCCTTTGCCCATTTTTCAATGGGCTTGTCTGTTTTTTTCTTGTAGATCTATTTTAGTTCTTTGTAAATTGTGGATATCAGCCCCTTGTCAGATGGGTAGACTGCAAAAATTTTTTCCCATTCTGTTGGTTGCTGATTCACTCTGATGACTATTTCTTTTGCCGTGCAGAAGCTGTGGAGTTTGATTAGGTCCCATTTGTCTATTTTGGCTTTTGTTGCCATTGCTTTTGGCGTTTTGGTCATGAAGTCCTTGCCTACGCCTATGTCCTGAATAGTTTTGCCTAGATTTTCTTCTAGGGTTTTTATGGTGTTAGGTCTGATGTTTAAGTCTTTAATCCATCTGGAGTTAATTTTAGTGTAAGGTGTCAGGAAGGTATCCAGTTTCTGCTTTCTGCACATGGCTAGCCAGTTTTCCCAACACCATTTGTTAAACAGGGAATTCTTTCCCCATTGCTTGTTTTTGTCAAGTTTGTCAAAGATCAGATGGTTGTACATATGTTGTGTTTCCTCTGAGGCCTCTGTTCTGTTCCATTGGTCTATATCTCTGTTTTGGTACCAGTACCATGCTGTTTTGATTACTGTAGCCTTGTAGTATAGTTTGAAGTCCGGTAGTTTGATGCCTCCTGCTTTGTTCTTTTTGCTTAGAATTGACTTGGCTATGCAGGCTCTCTTTTGGTTCCATATAAAGTTTAAGGTGTTTCTTTCCTGTTCTGTGAAGAAGGTCATTGGTAGTTTGATGGGAATAGGGTTGAATTTGTAAATTACTTTGGGCAGTGTGGCCATTTTCATGATGTTGATTCTTCCTAACTATGAACATGGAATGTTTCTCCATCTGTTTGTGTCCTCTCTTATTTCGTTGAGCAGTGCCTTGTAGTTCTCCTTGAAGAGGTCCTTTACGTTCCTTGTTAGTTGTATTCCTAGGTATTTTATTCTCTTTGTAGCAATTGTGAATGGTAGTTCGTTCTTGATTTGGCTCTCTTTAAGTCTGTTACTGGTGTATAGGAATGCTTGTGATTTTTGCACATTGATTTTGTACCCTGAGACTTTGCTAAATTTGTTTATCAGTTTCAGGAGATTTTGGGCTGAGACGATGTGTCCCATCATTTTTAAAAGGCATGGTTTGCACAGCTCAGAATTCAAATGAGGTCCATGATTTCTAGGAGTCTTGATATTTCAACCAAGGAAAGACAAAGAGCCATAGAGGTCACAAAAATGATTTTGAAATGATGTTTAATTAATGAAAATCGGTTAAACACTAGCACCTATTGTAATTGTAAATAGTGGCACCTATTGTAACTGATATTCAGGGAAAATTTTAAGAGAGAAGATAATGTGTTCATAATATAATAGGATGAATTGTTACGGATATTTGGTACGGCAGCAATTAAACATATTCACGCACACACGCATATAGTTGGCTACTTGACATTATCATGTTTGAGAAACTTTTCCTTATAGTACTGTGACAATGAAAATGGACAAATAATTTCTTCAATATTGGCCTACTGGCACATATATGCTCAAAATGCCTGTATGTATGTGTGTGTGTGTGTGTGTGTGTGTGTGTGTGTGTGTGTGTATAAATATATATATACATATATATAAATAAATGTATATATGTGTATATATATACATTTATATATAAATTATTAGAATCTCTCAGTATGTATAAATATATAAATGTATATATATATGTATATATATATACACACACACTGAGAGATGATAATGAAAGGCAAAAGTGAAAGGATGTAGTGGAAGGAATAATGGAAAGTGTAGTGAGAGGTTCATAGGGCATGTATGTGAATTGCACAAAATTTTTGGAACTTGGATAGATTCAATTGTAACTCTACAAACTGGGGTGAGGTCTGAGAGGATCAGTAACCCCCTCCTCTTCTTGGCTGTGGGTGAACTATTGTGTTAGCAGAAGCCCTTTGAAGGCAAAGCCCGTAACAACCAGGAAGGAATTGCTCCTTGAGCTAGCAAGTGTTCCCCCTTGGAGCAGATTATCTAAATGTAAATATTTTGTAGTTCTTGTCTTTGTTTAGCAAATAGCCAGCATGTAGAGCTGATTAGATGGCACACAGTGACCTACAGTGAACACAATTTTACCCAATAGCTGATTGCTTACCATTCTCTTTCAAATATATATAAAATGTATATATTATAGATACAGTGTTAATATATATGTATGTATAGATTATATTTATAGTATTTTAAAATATTTATACTAATAGTTTATATGTATATTTTGTAACATATTTTTCAACATTTATAACACTTTAAGATTTTTAGTTGGGAGCATTCAATGTGATTTTAATTTTTTCATTTATACTTTATATTCTTCCAGAGTCAACATATTTTCCATAACGGGTATGCATTACTTTTAAATCCAAAAAGAGAAAGAGTGTTTCTTTTTAATTAGAGGAGATAAAAAACACCTTTATTATAACATGTATATCATATAGATAAATTAAATATTTAGTTTCCTTTGGCTCTAAGTATCTGTCTAAACATGATATGCTTTGTAAGGTTACATGAAAGTGTTGGAGTATAAACTAGGAATTGTTCTGAGAAATAGAGTGTCCTTGAGTTTTTTTTATCTGGAGCAGCAAGAATTGGCATAGAATCAGTCTATAAACTGTAAGCTATTGTTTTACTTTTAAGAACAATATTTAAAATTATCCTTCTAGTGTTTATTCATAAGATAATGAAAAGATTTTACCTGTTTTCTTAATTTTTTATATTTTAGTTTGCAAGTAAAAATTTATCTCCCAGCCATATATCTAAACAAATGTGTAATACACATGCAGAAATAATAATAATAATAGCAATTTCTCAAAAATAGTGAACAGATTCACTGCTCCTATAAAGAGAACAATATATTAGGGCTAATGGTAGAAAGAACAACCTCCTTGGAGAACTTCAATTTCTGTAATTGTTTTAGTTATTACTTATATTCAAATACATTCCACGTCCTTTTTCTTTGTCTAGACATATTGTAGATTCAGATGTATACATCTATCTACTGTAGTCTAGATGTTCCACAGGCACTTTAAATTCAACACATACGTAACTGAATCCTTGATCTTCCCCTGAACCAGGAATTTTCTTAAATTATTTGGTACCTCTGTTTTTTGAGACATCCATGTTTTAGACTCAGAATTGTGCTTGACTCTTTCCTCTCATCATATCCCATTTTCATTCATTCACCACTAGATTCCTTCCATAAACATTTCTCATAACCACCTCTTATCTTGCCTCCACCACTGATATAGTTCAGGCCCTCACCAACAGCTTGCTTGTCTCCTTGTCTCCATCTTATATCTACTCAATCTGACTTCTGCATGGCCTCCAGGGGTGTTTTGCACACACAGATTTAACCATGTTATCTCCTGGGGCAAATTTCTTTCATTGAGTCAGAATCACCTATAGTATAAATTCCAAACTTCTTGTCTTACTGCTTTTACATGGCCCTTCATGTCTTATTGCTCCTACTCAGACCTACGCTAAAGCAAGCCTGAACTACTGATAGTTTCCCTTTAACATAGCTGCCGTTTTTCAGTTTTATGCCCTTGTTTATGCTCTCCTTTCTGCCTAAATGCCATTCCCCCATCTTTCAAACTTGCAAATGTCTACATTCTTTAAAAATTAGCTGTATCAGCACTTCCTCTAGGAACTCTTATCTCTCTCCACACACTAACTCCTTCTATGCTCTCCTCTGTAACTTGGAAAACATCTTGAACATATCTATCTCATTGCATTTCCAAATCATTTTATAGTTGTCTAAGTCTGACTTTCTCCAAAAAAAGAAAAATGTGTTCCTTGAGGGAAGGAATTGTGTCTTACTAATCTTTATCAAATCACTTAATACTATGCCCAAGACATAGTAGGATCATGATATCAATTTTAAAAATAAAGTAATAAATGATGTGTGGAAGAATACACTAAACTGTTTTCCCCAAACCTGTTGGGGATTAAGAATATGAGAATTGGGCTTGGTGCTTGGCTTTGTCAATTAATGTGCAGAAAACTCTACAAAAACTCAGACTAGAAGGCAACAAACACGTATTTAACAAATAAGAAAATAATTCTTGGTTTATAAAGACTAGAATAAAAGGTATGTTAAGAGAAGGAATGTGTACTTTTCATAAGTACTATGTTGAGTAACTCTGAGTAAAAGAATAACATTTTTAGTGGAAAATTTGGCTTAATTTTAGTTGCTTTTGGAAAATAAGACATAGCCCAGAATAAAAATCCTCACCCTTATTTTATCTACCTCTGAACCCTTCCTTTCCAAATACTGCGCATGCACTCCAGAAGGCAGAACAGAGACCAGCACTCACCCCTACCAGTTGCAGGAAGAAGTCATTGAGATTCAGGGAACTTCTGGACATTACATGTAAGCTACTATAATAAACTGGAGGTTGAGACATTAATATAGTATAGTAAAAGGCAGCATGTCTTAGGATAGGCTGGCCCAGAATAGAATATGTAAAAGAGCTAAGAAGCAATATACATGAAGAGAAGGAAAGGAGGAAAAGGAGCTAGAATTGGAAGATGAAAGAGCATCCATGTGCCTTATCCTCTGAAGACCTAAGGAGAATCAGTGATGTACATCTTATAAAGACTTAAGTCATGAGCTTCTGCCTCTTGTGTAGTACAGTGAAGCAGGTTAGGTATGTTGACACTACAATCTGGCCCTACCTGACCCCATCCTCATGCCTTTACTTAACTTTGGTTCAAGTTCCATTTCGTTCAGTGAGGAAATATTTCCATCTTGAATAGGATATAGCATGTATTCAATGAAGGGAAGATATGTGAGTCACATTTAAGATGGGGAGCTGGTGGTCTAGTTCTATATTAATCTAATGGATATTGACTAATCTCACCATGACTGTCAGGAAAGTGTTCTGGTCAGGATTATTTGTCTTTCCCTCTACCTTTGAAAAGGAGTATACAAGGGTAGACAAAACTTCAATGGAACATCCTTTAGCGGAGGTGGGAGGAATGCACTGTACATGAGTAGTGCTTTGCATAGAGGAAGTTGCAACTCTAGATTTTCACTAAGAATTTTTTAAAAAGCTCGGATAGTTCTTAGAGAATTATAAGAACTAATGTTTGTAGCCAATATTGTGGAGCTGGGTAGGGTATCCAAGCAAACCCTTCCATGCTGGGGCAAAGCCCTCCTTGCACAAATGATCTGAGGCACATATATATATATAAAATTTGTACTCTCTTTGATTCTATCTGGATGGTAGTCTATACATAGGGGTATCTAACATGGTCTGGAATTAATTGATATTTAATATATTTCATTTGAATGAATTTGATGTCCTGATTCTATGTGTACCAGATAAATCTGAATTAATACAATAGAAAATAATGTTCAATTCATAACAAAATGATCCAAACATATTGAATTTGTGAGTCATGGACTCAAAAGAAAAACAGTTTCTTATGCAGTTTGGAAAATAAAATAACTGTATAAATAATGGGTAATTCTACTTCACCTGAGGATCTCATACTAACAGTTCAAAATGAAAAACATTGCAATAGCCTGAAACTATAATAGAAAATTCTATACACTTGAATTATAATGTGCAGATGACTGCATTTCTGCCTTAGACATGATTATGACCAGAGGCTAAATCCCGGAACTTCTTGTACCACATTTGTTCAGTGAGTTGAATTAGAGGGCTGCATGGTAATTCAACATGGTTATTAAAACATATGGAGACTAAAGTACTGATAGAATACATTGGATTATAACTTGAATTGTGGGATCTGGAAATCTTTCTAATTAGGAATATTCTGTTCGATAATTTGCTCAACTTGCAGCATGCTTTAGAACTAGTATTTAGAACTAAATGGTTATTTCTTAAAATAGTAAGAAGAAAAGAAATTCAAGTCCTTAGGGTTGGGAGTTAGTTCAGTGCCAAACCGTGGAAACTACAGACAGTTCCTGGATTTTGTCCATATAACTTAAAACCCAAGCAAGTTATACTTGCTCTTCTGGGGGGCTTTTCTTTCACACTTCTCGTGGATAAAGGGGCTCTTGCTTCTGCTGGACATCTCACCCACCTTCACAGTCTACAGATCTTTCAATGCAACTTAACATCCTCAGAGATGAACCTTATAAATAGAACCTATGCCCTCAACATCTACTTCCCTGAACCCGGAACTTCTGATGCAGCAGCTGCCACTGAAGCAGCCCAGACACTGCTGTAACATTTCATCAGCCTCTCCTCCCTCCTTCCCATGTCTTCCTTTATTGGAGCTGCTACTGTGTAACCTGTGCCTGGATAGGGGCAGCAAAGTCTCCCTCTCCTTGTTAGAGTTGGGGAAGAGATATTATCAGCAACAAATATCAGAACTTATAAAAGTTTTTTAAAAACATAAAACCAGTGCTATAAATAAATTTTAGTTATAATTTTTCCCTTAAAATCATCACACACATACACACACACACTCTCTCTCTCTTTTCGCTCTCCTCTCTTTCCATAGAAATGATAGTATTATAAAATTTACTTAACTGCCACATTAACATTGTTGGAAAAACACAATAAACATTTCTATAGCCAGCTTGCAATATTTTGGAATAAATATCATTTGTAGGTTTGGGTTGACAAGGATAAGCTATATATCATTACTCACAAATCAGATTGTTTTTTAACTTTCCCCATCAATTTACAGTAGAGGAAAATTCACTTCGTTATTATTTATAGCCATGTGAACTAGAAGTTTATCTCATAATAAGATTCAAGGACTGTAGTGACAAAAGAGTTAAGAGCAAAATGCTTATTTCAGATGTGTTGTGAAACCCACTGAATGGCCAGTTGGAGATGAGTGTAATAGGAAACCAGGACAACATAAGATACTGGCATTTAAGGCAAATAAATCAAAGAAATCATGCTTGATTGGCATCTTTCTAACTTAAAAGGAATTTAGAAATGTTTTCAAAAGAGCAGAGCTAATGGTTCAGTAAGCGGCACTGAGTTGGATAAGAAATTTAATTTTTGTTCTAAATATGCTATTAATCTGGACAGGTAACTACTTCATTTCATACCAATGATTTCTATATCTACATATAAATCATTTGGAGGAGGTGATTTCTAATATCCCCTAGAATACTATAATTTATGTCTTTGCTTAATGATTAGAGTAGCAACATTGAATTATCTGCTACCCTCGGAAATTGTTTATAGAGAATAGACAGTTGTGAGATGTATCCTGATAGTTGTCTTTTTCATAAAAGGAACAAAATAATAATCTGCTGTGTTTTTAGAACCTATTTCTGCTGTGTTGAAATCCTTCCTTAAAACACAAAAGGCTCATATTCTTTGGGAAATGTGCCATGGAAAGGAAATGAAAGCATCAACCTGGCAACTGCTGGTGGTGACTATTGAACTATTTGGAGGCTTGTTTATTTAAAGGTTAGCCAAAATTCTGGTAGAGAATATGGCCTGGAGTTCACTCAAACACAACATTTTATGTGAGGTTTCCAATACTGGTGTAAGTAATTATACAGAAGACTAGCTTCCTTTACCATTGTTACAATATTTCCAATTCATTTTCAAATCTAGAAACCAAACAGCATTCAAAATCTAAATTAAATTTAATTATTAGTTTTTCTTTTAGTAATGCAAGATTGACATGACAATAGAATTTTGAAGAGTAATACATTTGTAAAACACTGAACCCCTCCATATTGACCATATCTTTTATTTCAGATTTGTGGTCCTTGCCCAGATCTGTTATCTGCAAAATAGTACATTATATTTCAATGGCCTCCAAGATATTGTTGTTTGGATGTGCTACTTTTATCATAAAACAAAAGTCCAGAACTTACTCATCTTTCTTATTTGAAGCTGTTTTTCCTTAGTATCACCTAGGTTAGAAATTTTGGAGTAATCAATGACTCCTACCTTCATTTTCCTAACATCATTCTATCCAGCTCGCCACCGCACTTTTTCTTCTAAATAATTTCCTCCTTCCAAATATTGCTGATATTGACCCTTTTTTCCTCCTCCTGCTGCTCCATGCTTACTTCTATTGAGTAACTCCTAGATTACTTAATTAAATACCTTGCCAGCCTCCCTATTTCTAGATCTTCTTTCTCTGAAGACATGGAACATATTACTTCACCTTGGAATTTATTCCCTGTATGTTGTATCACTATTTCAAAATAAATAATTCTATTTTTACTCTTAAATCAAATTGTAATTGGCAGCTTGGCTTGACTTTCAATGTCTTTTATAATTTATATTATTTAAATATCATTTATAATTTTATATGTTTTATTTATACTTTTATAATCCCTGCAACAATTGTTCCCTTTTCATTTACAATTTTATGTAGACTGCTGTGGCTAAATGGGAGAAATAGGAGATTTACTGAAAGCATCAAAGGAAGAATTACCAGAACTCACGCAAGATTGGAAATAGTTCAAGTTTCCCATCAGGCAGAGTATAGAGACCTTATAATTTATGGGTTATTGGACAAAGTCATAGGAGCAACTTAGACTTCTCCTTGACCTATGCTCTAGACATCCCCAAACATAGCTTTAAAACAAGTGTCAGAGATTTATAACTGAGTCCCAATAATTTGGCTACATTTCAGGACAAAAAGGTAAAATTCTTCAAAGGAATATAGAAATATCTAGCACCTGTAATGTAAAATCCACAATGCACAGCATGCACTTAATACACAAAGATGAAGGAACAGATGATCTGTAACTGAAATATATATGTGTGTGTGTGTGTGTGTGTGTGTGTGTGTGTTTTCGTTCTTGTTGCCCAGGCTGGAGTGATCTCTGCTCACTGCAACCTCTGCTTCCCAGGTTCCAGTGATTCTCCTGCCTCAGCCTCTTTAGTAGCTGGGATTACAGGCACTAGCCACCATGCCCAGTTAATTTTTGTATTTTTAGAAGAGATAGGGTTTCACCATGTTGGCCAGACTGGTCTTGAACTCTTGACCTCATGTGATCCACCCACCCACCTCAGCCTCCCAAAGTGCTGGGATTACTGGTGTGAGCCACTGGACCTGGCCCCAAAATAAAATGTTAATAAATGGAAATATAGTCAGAAATGACAAAGTAGAAATGACTGGTCACCAAATGTAAAACACTTAATATATATTTGATAAATATGCTAAAAATTTATATAGTAAGAAGAGAATATGAAGACATGAAAATAACCCAAATTAAATTTTAGAGGGAAAATAAATAATACTTGAAATAAATAATATATTTGATGAAATTAATAGCAGATTAGAAACACTGCTGAAGAAAAAAATCAGTGAATTCTCAAAGCTGTAATGATAGAAACAATAAAAAAAATACCAGTGGCTCAGTAGAGTAACATGTGTACTTGGAGTTCTAGAAGGAGAGGAGAAATACAACAGGAGGATCTGGGAGAAAGGTAGAGAGGGAGCTTAGAAAAAAAAATGGTTGAAGAAATAAAGTTCTACAATTTTTCAAATTTAATAAAATCTATAAACTCACAGCTGTTAAAAGCTCAATAAAATACAACAAATGTTTACAAAATAAAATTAGACCAAAGAACCAGTACATCAAAAATTGTATGAAATACATCAAAGTGTGGAAAATCCATGACAAAAAATCTTAAAAACCAAATAAAAAGACACATTTACATGCAGAGTAAAAAGGGTAAGAATTACAGAACCTGTCTGTCAGAAACTATGCAAGCTAGAGAAAATTCAGTGACATCTTTAAAATGCTTATACAAAAGCAGTCAAATTAGAATTCTATACCCACTGAAATTACCTTTCAAAAACAAGCTGAAATAAAAATAATTACAAATAAAAATAACTTGGGAAAATAATTTAAAAACGTTTTTTTAAATTGTACTTTAGGTTCTGGGGTACATGTGCAGATTATGCAGGACTGTTACATAGGTACACATATGGCTATGTGGTTTGCTGCCTCCATCCCCCTGTCACCTACATCAGGCATTTCTCCCCATGTTATCCCTCCCCCACTTCTCCACCCCACCGCTGCCCTTCCTTGGCCCCCCTCCAACAGGCCCCAGTGTGTGATGCTCCCCTCCCTGTGTTCAAGTGTTCTCATTGTTCACCAACCTCCTATGAGTGAGAACATACGGTGTTTGATTTTCTGTTCTTGTGTCAGTTTGCTGAGAATGATGGTTTCCAGATTAATCCATGTCCCTACAAAGGACACAAACCCATTAATTTTTATAGCTGCGTAGTAATCTATGGTGTATATGTGCCACATTTTCCTTGTCCAGTCTATTGTTGATGGGCATTTGGGTTGGCTTAGGTCTTTGCTATTGTAAACAGTGCCGATATAAAAATATGTGTGCATGTGACTTTATAATAGAATAATCTGTAATCCTTTGGGTATATATCCAGTAATGGGATTGCCGGATCAAATGGAATTTCTATTTCTAGGTACCTGAGGAATCACCACACTCTCTTCCACAATGGTTCAACGAGTGTACACTCCCACCAACAGTGTAAGTGTTCCTATTTCTTCATATTCTCCCCAGCATGTGTTGTCTCCAGATGTTTTAATGATCACCATTCTAACTGGTGTGAGGTGGTATTTCAATGTGGTTTTGATTTTCATTTCTCTAATAATCAGTGATGATGAGTATTTTTTCATATGTTTATTGGCCTCATATATGTCTTCTTTTGAAAAGTGTCTGGTCATATCCTTTGCTCACTTTTGGTTGGGTTTGTTTGTTTGTTTTTCCTGTAAATCTGTTTTAGTTGTTTGTAGATTCTGGATATTAGCCCTTTGTCAGATGGGTAGATTGCAAAATTTTTTTCCCATTCTATTGGTTGCTGATTCACTCTAATGATTGCTTCCTTTGCTGTACAGAAGGTCTGGAGTTTAATTAGATCCCATTTGTCTATTTTGGCTTTCATTGCCAATGATTTTGGTGTTTTAGTCATGAAGTCCTTGCCTATGCCTATGTCCTGAATGGCTGTGCCTAGGTTTTCTTCTAGGGTTTTTATGGCGTTAGGTCTTATATTTAAGTCTTTAATCCATCTGGTGTTAATTTTGGTGTAAGGTGTCAGGAAGGGGTCCAGTTTCTGCTTTCTGTACACTGCTAGCCAGTTTTCCCAACACCATGTATAAAACAGGAAATCTTTTCCCCATTGCTTGTTTTTCTCAGGTTTGTTAGAGATAGGATGGTTGTAGATGTGTGGCACTGCCTTCATGGGTTCTGTTCTGTTCCATTGGTCTATATCTTTGTTTTGGTACCAGTACCATGCTGTTTTGATTACTGTAGCCTTGTAGTTTGAAATCAGGTAGTGTGATGCTTCCAGCTTTGTTCTTTTTGCTTAGGATTGTCTTGGTTATGTGGGCTCTCTTCTGGTTCTGTATGAACCCATGCCACACATCTACAACCATTTAGATGTCTGACAAACCTGAGAAAAACAAGTAATGGAGAAAGGATCTTGCTCCTCTAGCTCTTTCAATTTTGATGATAGGGTGACAATTTTGGATCTTTCCTCGCTTCTCTGGTGGGCATTTATTGCTATAAATTTTCCCTCTAGACGCTGCTTTAAATGTGCCCCAGAGATTCTGGTACATTGTGTCTTTGTCCTCGTTGGTTTCAAAGGACATGTTTATTTTCCACTTTCATTTCAGTGTTTATCCAGTCAACATTCAGGAATCAGTTGTTCATTTTCCATGAAGCTGTGCAGTTCTGAGTTAGTTTCTTAATTCTGAGTTCTAATTTATTTGCTCTGTGGTCTGAGAGACCGTTTGTTACGATTTCCATTTTTTGCATTTGCTGAGGAGTGATTTACTTCCAATTATGTGGTAAATTTTAGAGTAGGTGCAATGTGGTGCTGAGAAGAATGTGTATTCTGTGAATTTGGGGTGGAGAGTTCTGTTGATGTCTATTAGGTCAGCTTGTTCCGGCCTCGTTAATTTTCTGTCTCACTGATATGTCTAATATTGACAGTAGAGTGTTAAAGTTTCCCACCATTATTGTCTGGGGGTCTAAGTGTCTTTGTAGGTTGCTAAAAACTTGCTTTATGTACCTGGGTGCTCCTGTATTGGGTGTGTATATATTTAGGATCGTTAGCACTTCTTAATGCATTGATCTTTTTACCATTACATAATGTCCTTCTTTGTCTCTTTTGATCTTTGTTGGTTTATAGTCCATTTTATCAGAGACTAGAATTGCAACTCCTGCTGTTTTTGCTCTCCATTGGCTTGATACATCTTCCTCTATCCCTTTATTTGAGCCTATGTGTGTCCTTGCACGTCAGATAGGTTTCCTGGATACAGCACACTGATGGGTCTTGACTTTTTATTCAATTTGCTAGTCTGTGTTTTTTGATTGGGGCATTTAGCCCATTTATGTTTAAGGTTAACACTGTTATATGTGAACTTGATCCTGCCATTTTGATGCTAGCTGGATGTTTTACCTCTTAGTTGACACATTTTTTTCATCGTGTCAATAGTCTTTACCATTTGGTACATTTTTGGAGTGGCTGGTACTGGTTGTCCCTTTCCTTGTTTAGTACTTCTTTTAGGAGCTCTTGTAAGGCAGGCCTGGTGGTGACAAAATCTCTCAGCAATCGCTTGTCCACAAAGAATTTTTTTTCCTCCTTTGCTTATGAAGCTTAGTTTGGCTGAATATGAAATTCTAGGTTGAAAGTTCTTTTCTTTAAGCATGTTGAATATTGGCCCCACTCTCTTCTGGCTTGTAGGGTTTCTGTGGAGAGATCTGCTGTGATTCTGATGGGCTTCCCTTTGTGAGTAACCCGACCTTTCTCTCTGGGTGCCCTTAGCATTTTTTTCCTCATTTCAACACCGGTGCAGCTCATTATTAGGTGCCTTGGGGTTGCTCTTCTTGAGGAATATCTTTGTGGTGTTCTCTGTATTTCCTGAACTTGAATGGTGGCCTGGCTTGCTAGGTTGGGGAAGGTCTCCTGGATAATATCCTGAAGTGTGTTTTCCAGCTTGGATTCATTCTTTCCATCACATTCAGGTACACCTGTCAAATGTAGATTAGGTCTTTTCACATAATCCCATATTTCTTGTAGGCTTTGTTCATTTCTTTTTACTCTTTTTTCTCTATTCCTCCCTTCTCATTTTATTTCATTGAGTTGATCTTCATTCTCTGATATCCTTTCTTCTGCTTAGTCTATTTGGCTATTGAAACTTGTGTATGCTTTATGAAGTTCTCGTGCTGTGTTTTTCAGCTCCATCAAATTTTTTATATTCTTCTCTAAGTTGTTTATTCTAGTTAGCATCTCATCTCACCTTTTTTCTAGGTTCTTAGTTTCTTTGCATTGGGGTTAGCACATGTTCTTTTAACTCTGAGAAGTTTTTTATTACCCATCTTTTGAAGCCTATTTCTGTCAATTCTTCAGATTCATTCTCAATCCATTTTTGATCCCTAGCTGGTTAGGAGTTGTGATCCTTTGGAGGAGAGGTGTTCTGGTTTTTAGTGTTTTTATCCGTTTTACACTGTTTTTTTTTTTTTTTTTTTTTTTTTTTTTTTTTTTTTTTTTCCCATCTTAGTGGCCTTATCTACATGTGGTCTTTGTAGTTGCTGACTTTTGGATGGAGGTCTCTGAGTGGATGTCCTTTTTGTTGATGAAGTTATTGCTTCATGTTTCTTAGTTTTCCTTCTAATAGGCCCCTCTGCTGCAGGACTGCTGGACGTCCACTCCAGACCCTGCTTGCCTGGGGATCACCTGCAGTGGCTGCAGAACAGTAATGGTTGCTGCTGGTTTCTTCTTCTGTTTTCTTCATCCCAGAAGGGTACCTGCCAGATGTCGGCCTGAGCTCTTCTTTATGAGGTGTCTCTTTGGGTATATGGAAGTCAGGGAGCTGCTTGAGGAAACAGTCTTTCCCTTATAGGAGCTCAAGTGCTGTGCTGGGAGCTCCGTTGTTCTGTGCAGAGCTACTGGGCAGGTACTTTTAAGTCTGCTGCAGCAGAACTCATAACCACCTCTTTTCCCAGGTGCTCTGTCCTAGGAAGGTCAGCTTATTTATAAGTTCCTGTCATGCTGCTGGCTTTTTTCATAAATGCCCTGCCTTGCACAGTGTGGTCTAATCAGAGTCTGTCAGCAGAGGTGTTGCTGAGCTGCCACAGGCTTTGCCCAGCTGCTGTGTGAACTGCCTCGGTAGTGGTGGTCGCCATTCCCCACACTGAGCTGGACCATCCTGGGTCCAGCTGTGTTTTCTGAGAAACTCTCAATCCAGAGCATTTCAGATTGCTTGTTTTGTGGGGGTGGTCCCTGCCAAGCCAGATCACCTGGCTCCCTGACTCTGCCCCATCCCTTTCAGCTGAATGGGTGGTTCTGTCTCCCAGGCATTCCAGGTGCCAGTTGAAACGGCTGCCCAGATTTGTGTGAGTTTTCTGTGCACCAAGCCAGCACTGGCTGAAACCACTGTACTAAAAAGTCTTGATTCTTTTCGTCCAGGGAATCTCTTGGTCTGTGAGCAGTGAAAATTTGTTTGGAAATGTGGTGGGCACTCACCCTCTACATTGTTCTTGCTGGGAACTGCACTATGGAGCTGTTCCTATTCGGCCATCTTGGATCCTCCCCACTCAAAATATTTAAAATAAATTAAAATAAAACCAATACACGACAATTTATGGAATGAACCAAAGCAGTCTTAGGGGAAAGCTGTAGCAAAAATATGCTCATTTTAGAAAAATGGCCACAAATCAATAATCTAAGATAGGAAAAAAAGAAAATAAAGATAAAAGAAAAAAATCAATAAAATTGAGGACAGAAAAACAACGAAGAACATCTATGAAACCAAAACCTTGTTATTTGAGCACATCAATTAAACTGATAAACCTTTTATAATCCCTGTTAGGTTGATCAAGAAAAAGAAAGAAATTATTCATATCAGTAATCAAAAGGGGACACATTACTATATATCATAAAGAAATAATGAGGGAATATTATGAACAACTTTATGTTAATAAATTTGACAATTTAGATGAAATGAATGGTTTTCTTGAAAGATGCAAATTATCAATGCTGGATTGAGGAAATAAATAACCTATAGGGTCCTATATATAAGCTCATGCAAAGATGTTCACTGTCATTCATCATTAGAAAAATGTAAATTAAATACACAATGATGTACCCTTACATTAGTGGTTCTCAATATGGGTAGGTGTTTTCCTCCAGGAGCCTTTTTTCAATGTCTGAATACAATTTGGATTGTTATAACTGGAGAGATGCTAACTGACATCTAGTGGGTAGAGGTCAGGGATATTGCTAAATATCTTACAATGCACAGGACAAAAATTATCTGGCCAAAATGTCTATAATGCTGAGGTTAAGAAATCTGATACCACACACACACTCTAATAGCTAAAATAAGGGGTACTAAAATACCATTGTTGACCAGGATGTGGAATAAAAGGAACTCATATATTACTGATAAGAATGAAAAATGTTAACAAAGTCTTTGGCAGTTTCTAATAACGTTAAACATTTACTTATCATATCCAATAATTCTACTAATAAATATATAGCCAAGAAAAATAAAAACCTTTGTCTACACAGACTTGTGTGTTCATACCCACTTTATTCATATTAGCCACAGACTATGAAGAATTCACATGTCTGTAAACTGGTGAATGAATGAACAGATTGTGGCATATCTATATAATGGAATACTACTTAACAAGCAAAAGGAATAAACTATTCATAAATAGGACAGCATGGATGACTGTCAAAAGCATTAGTCTATGGGAAGGAAGCCATAGCCAAGAGACTGTACAGACTGTTCAGTTCTAGTTAAATGAAATTCAAGAAAAAGCCACTCCATAGTACTAAAAAAGTAGATTGATGGGGCCAATGTAGGGGTTAAGGATCAAATACAAAGGTCCAAAAGGTAAACTTCAGGGGGTGATGAGAACATTCTATATGTTGTTTGTGGTGGTATGTAGAAAACTGTGCACATTTGCCAAAGCTCAGGAATGGTACACTTTAAAATAAAGAAATTTCACTATGTGTAGATTACACTTAAAAATATGCTGATTAAAGAAAAAAGCAACTTCATGCCAAATTAGGGAAATGCCTGCTCTAACTATAGGCTTATCCTATAGTTTTCAAAACCACTCAGTCTCTGTCAAAATTGTGAAGCCTCTTGCCTAACTAGGAAGCTGCTTCTACAATGTCATAGTTCACACCACCAAACTGGATGCAGTATTGTACTTTAAGGTATATTAATCAGAAGTTGCAACCAAAATGCATATGCCACTTCAGAATATTCACAACCCTTCAGTCCATCTTCATGTAGTCACTTGAAGTGTTAGTAACTTTCCTCCTTCTCACATATATTTATTTTCTTCTTTCTCAGTTAGGATGGCTCCCTGGCTGCCTCCCAACTTTTATCTCTCACTCACTGTCCAATACTATTTTCTTTGTCTCTGAAACCTTACTAGCTTTTAAATTCTTGCTCCAGTTCCTTCTTTCTATCAGTAGTGTTCTTAGATGCAGGGAGGCAAGATTTATGTTTCAGGGGACCCCGTGTTTTGGGACTTTATAAAAAGTTTCTAATTATGCTTACAGTGGTATATACTGGTGAAGAGTGACTGGGGTAGGCAGTGCTGTCAGAGTGGGCCAAGCCCTCTGTTATGTCTGGTCCTGCTTTCTTCTCTTTAGAGTGTTGGTTTCCCCTCTATTCCTCACTCCTGTCTGTAGTGTCCACAATAAGACTCTGGGAGCTCTAGATTCAGGCCTCTGGGTTATTCCTGGTACTTGGGAGTATGACCACATTTCAGGAAGGTAGCCTGGCCAGTGGATCATTCCTATTGACTGGTACAGTATTTCTTCTATGGGATCATGTGAGTTAGTGCTGCCAGAATTAGCCTGAAAGTTGATTTGGGGTAATTGTGACATATCAGACACAGAACTCTGGGTTCAGGGCTCCAGGTTACCACTGACCTTTGGCCTTGAGCCATACATGTGAACCAGTGTGCCAACTCTCCCTTGTCTGTGGTCCAACTGCAGCTCTGCTCAGTCTGTAACACTCTACCCCTTTTGCAGTCCTCACACAATGCGGGAGGCAGTAACCCAAGGGGGGCCAAGCCTATGTCCTCCAAGGTCACTGTTGCCCTGCTGCACCAACTTAGGACATACAGACTAGGGATGAACCTTTCTCACTCATTCTGCCACTGGAATCCTTGTCTAGCTTCCTGCTGTAATGTGTGGAAGGCAGGGGTGTAGTAAGTTGAAGCCTAACTATTCTATAACTGCAACTGAAGTGTCAACTTTCCCAGTGGAGGTAATTTAAGATCTTGAAGAGGCACTATATCTTACATTTCTTTTTCTTTTTCATTGCACCTAGCTTTTTTCTATTAGGCAATAGCATGTAATTACTATTTTTTTTTTGTTTTGTTTTTCTCTGATAGATTGCTTGAAAATCCCACAAAACAGTCAATTTTCTCAGTAAGTAGAAAGTTTTATTTAGAGGATCAAATGCTTAAAATTTTGTTTCTAAAAGAAAGAAGTTATTAAATAATAGTGGTTTAGTGCCTTGAGGTCAGCTTTTAGACTATAGTACATACATGCAGAGGCAATTTCAGACAAATTTGGCTTTTGAAACTCAGTTCCAAGTCTGTTTCAATGTCAAAGATTAAACCATTTTTTTGCATGATATGAAAAAAGATTAAGTAAATGAACACAGATTTCTTGAATGTAAAACAAGTGCCTTTTCCCTTTTTTATAAATAATTTTCCTTTTAAGAAGTTATTTTTATGGCATGTGCTGATCCTGACAGAGGCAATTCTGATTTCTTTTCTGTGATATATGGTATGGCTTTTGAGGTCGATGTGGTGTACTTAGTGTGACATGAAAGTCATAATGAGATTTATGGAATTGACTAGAATCTTATTGCAGCTAGACTTTGTTCTTAACAATCTAAGTGTGACATCAATTTGAATGATAAATGCACTCAATTTGAATTTTCTTTTAGCATAAGGACAAACAATGGTTAAAAAAAAATCCCATTGGGAGTGGATGTCTAGTTCCAAGTCTATCAAAATTCTATGTTAATAATAAAATTGAAGCAGAAAAGGTTTTGATTCTTATTCTTTTAAAAATAAACACATTTACTTGTATATTTGATGTAAAAATTCTTGTAAGCTGGTTTATTTTTATGTCAGAATAATGTCTTCAAATGTGAATTTGGCTGAATAGAATGGGAGAAGTGCATGAGTGAAAAAAGTTTAAAAAGGTAGAAAAAATTAATCATTACAATATAGGAAAGAAGACGAGATGGTCCCCACCCTGACCCCCCTCCCCCCTAAAAAAAAAACACTGAGCAAAACAAGCAAAACTTTGAAATAATGGAACAGCCCAGAGACATAGGAACGTAGAAAGGATCAAACAACTTATGTTTTATTTTATTTAAATACTTTGAAGTGCACAGTTGTAGAGGCTTTACATACCTTAAAATATAAATACTTATTTTAAGAATAAAATGCTAAGTTTGTGATGAGTTGAGAGACTGACAGCCAAAGATTAGAAAAAATTTAGTAAGATAACATGTTGTTGAATGTTTATTAAATTACCAAAATTGCTTTTTTAAAATTTGGAAGCATTTCCACTATACTGAGAACTGGAAAGGAAAGCAAAAATCTTGTAGAAAACTCTGAGTTCATACTTCTGAGACTATTCTGCTTTTAGAGTAGTCAATGATGACAATTACTTGTGTTTTTTAACTTTTATTTTAAGTTCAAGGTACATGTGCAGGTTTGTTATATAGGTAAATGTCATGGGAGTGTGTTGTACAGATTATTTGTCACTCAGGTACTAAGATTAGTAATAGTCATTTTTTCTGCTTCCACCCTCCACCCTCAGGTTGCTCCTAGTGTCTGGTGTTCTCCTCTTTGTGTCCATGTGTTCTCATCATTTAGCTTCCACTTATAAGTTCGAACACACAGTATTTGGTTTTCTGTTCCTGCATTAGTTTGTTAGGAATGATGGCCTCCAGCTCCATCCATGTTCCCATAAGGGACAAGTTCTTGTTCTCTTTCATGGCTGCATAGTATTCTATGGTGTATATGTACCACAATTTCTTTATTCATTCTATGGTTGATAGGCATTTAGGTTGATTCCATGTCTTTGCTATTGTGAACAATGAACATATGCTGCATGTATGTGTCTTTATGACAAAACGATTTATATTCCTTTGCATATATACCCAGTAATGAGGCTGCTGGGTCAAATAGTAGTTCTGTTTTTAGCATTTTGAGGAATCACCACACTCCTTTCTACAATGATTGAACAAACTTAAACTTCCATAAACAGTGTACAAATGTTCCCTTTTCTTTGCAACCTCACCAGCTCTGTTGACAATAATTAGTTTTCATAAAATTCATAATTTATATTGATAAACTGTCAATTCTCGGGTAAAGTTTAGATATAAACTTTGGTATCTAGCTTGCTAGGCTAAGAGAATTTTTTGTAATCAATTCAAGCAACTGTTATTAAAAACATAGTCACTTAATTGTAAGTTGTTTGAGTTCCATTTATAGTTTTAAAAAAAATTCTAGTTATTTGGCTAAATTTAATCATTAAAAAATGTTTTTGTTGCAAGCTTGCTTTGGAAAAATATTGAAATTGGATAGTCTAAAGCATGTTTGCTTTCCATATTTTATGTAAACTACTTCTTTTTATTTTATTTATTTTTATTTTTTATTTTTATTTTTTTTTGGGGGGTTGATGGTAGGGCTTTCTATAAAAGGCACTATCAAGTGTGTTGTTAGTGGTCATTTGGTCATTTTTATTACTAATCTATAAAATATATTTATTAAATTTGAAGATTAAGTGGAATTATAAAGAAAAATCTTGGAAGTGTCAGTGTTGGTAATTATTCATCTATATTAATTTATCTATCATCAATATATATAGGTGCATGTGTGTGTATATTTTTGTGCATGTAAGTATTCATGTATATTATAAGTTTGGGTAGAAAGAGATAAATTGGATGGTATAAATCAATATATTTGAGCTAAGCAAATTTTAAAAATCAGTTTTCTTTGGCAAATAACAATCTATTTTTGTTATGTTTCCCTGAGTGCCACTTTAACTGTTTCACTCAATGGATGGTGGTTTATTCAGTTCAACACATAATTTGATATTTATGTTATTTTCTTTTTTTTTTTAATTGCATTTTAGGTTTTGGGGTACATGTGATGAACATACAAGATTGTTGCATAGGTACACTCAGGCAGGTTTGCTGCCTTCCGTCCCCTCACCTGTATCTGTCATTTCTCCCCATGCTATCTCCTTCCACCTCATCACCCCCAACCCCTCCCCCATTTCCGCCCAACGGACCCCAGTGTGTAGTGCTCCCCTCCCTGTGTCCATGTGTTCTCATTGTTCAACACCCGCCTATGAGTGAGAATATACGGTGTTTGATTTTCTGCTCTTGTGTCAGTTTGCTGAGAATGATGGTTTCCAGGTTCATCCATGTCCCTACAAAGGACGTGAACTCATCATTTTTGATGGCTGCGTAATATTCCATGGTGTATATGTACCACATTTTCCCTATCCAGTCTATCATCGTTGGGCATTTGGGTTGGTTCCAGGTCTTTGCTATTGTAAACAGTGCTGCAATGAACATTCGTGTGCACGTGTCCTTGTAGTAGAATGATTTATAATCCTTTGGATACATACCCAGTAATGGGATTGCTGGGTCAAATGGGATTTCTATTTTTAGGTCCTTGAGGAATCGCCACACTGTCTTCCACAATGGTTAAATTAATTTACATTCCCACCAACAGTGTAAAAGTGTTCCTATTTCCCCACATCCCCTCCAGCATCTGTTGTTTCCAGATTTTTTAATGATTGCCATTCTAACTGGTGTGAGATGGTATCTCAATGTGGTTTTGATTTGCATTTCTCTGATGACCAGTGATGATGAGCATTTTTTCATATGTTTGTTGGCCTCCTGTATGTCTTCTTTTGTAAAGTATCTGTTCATATCCTTTGCCCATTTTTGAATGGGCTTGTTTGTTTTTTTCTTGTAGATCTGCTTTAATTCTTTGTAAATTCTGGATATCAGCCCCTTGTCAGATGGGTAGGCTGCAAAAATTTTTTCCCATTCTGTTGGTTGCCGATTCACTCTACTGACTGTTTCTTTTGCCGTGCAGAAGCTGTGGAGTTGGATTAGGTCCCATTTGTCTATTTTGGCTTTTCTTGCCATTGCTTTTGGCGTTTTGGTCATGAAGTCCTTGCCTACACCTATGTCCTGAATGGTTTTGCCTAGATTTTCTTCTAAGGTTTTTATGGTGTTAGGTCTGATGTTTAAGTCTTTAATCCATCTGGAGTTAATTTTGGTGTAAGGTGTCAGGAAGGGGTCCTGTTTCTGCTTTCTGCACATGGCTAGCCAGTTTTCCCAACACCATTTATTAAACAGGGAGTCCTTTCCCCATTGCTTGTTTTTGTCAGGTTTGTCGAAGATCAGATGGTTGTGGGTATGTTGTATTTCTTCTGAGGCCTCTGTTCTGTTCCATTGGTCTATATCTCTATTTTGGTACCAGTACCATGCTGTTTTGATTACCGTAGCCTTGTAGTATAGTTTGAAGTCCGGTAGTGTGATGCCTCCTGCTTTGTTCTTTTTGCTTAGAATTGACTTGGCTATGCGGGCTCTCTTTTGGTTCCATACGAAGTTTAAGGTGTTTTTTTCCAGTTCTGTGAAGAAGGTCATTGGTAGCTTGATGGGAATAGCGTTGAATCTGTAAATTACTTTGGGCAGTATGGCCATTTTCATTATGTTGATTCTTCCTAACCATGAACATGGAATGTTTCTCCATCTGTTTGTATCCTCTCTTATTTCGTTGAGCAATGGCTTGTAGTTCTCCTTGAAGAGGTCCTTTACGTTCCTTGTTAGTTGTATTCCTAGGTACTTTATTCTCTTTGTAGCAATTGTGAATGGCAGTTCGTTCTTGATTTGGCTCTCTTGAAGTCTATTACTGGTGTATAGGAATGCTTGTGATTTTTGCACGTTGATTTTGTATCCTGAGTCTTTGCTGAAGTTGTTTATCAGTTTCAGAAGATTTTGGGCTGAGATGATGGGGTCTTCCAGATATACAATCATGTCATCTGCAAATAGAGATAATTTGATTTCCTCCTTTCCAATTTGGATATCCTTTATTTCTTTTTCTTGCCTGATTGCTCTGGCTAGAACTTCCAGTACTATATTGAATAGGAGTGGTGAGAGAGGGCATCCTTGTCTAGTGCCAGATTTCAAAGGGAATGCTTCCAGTTTTTGCCCATTCAGTATGATATTGGCTGTTGGTTTGTCGTAAATAGTTTTTATTGTTTTGAGATACGTTCCATCAATACCTAGTTTATTGAGGGTTTTTAGCACAAAGGGCTGTTGAATTTTGTCAAAAGCCTTCTCTGCATCAATTGAGATAATCATGTGTTTTTTGTCTTTGGTTCTGTTTATGTGGTGAATTACGTTTACGGACTTGTGTATGCTGAACCAGCCTTGCATCCCCGGGATGAATCCTACTTGACCATGGTGGATGAGCTTTTTGATATGCTGTTGCAATCGGTTTGCCAGTATTTCATGGAAGATTTTTGCATCTATGTTCATCATGGATATTGGCCTGAAATTTTCTTTTCTTGTTGAGTCTCTGCCGGGTTTTGGTATCAGGATGATGTTTGTCTCGTAAAATGATTTGGGAAGGATTCCCTCTTTTTGGATTGTCTGGAATAGTTTCAGAAGGAATGGTATCAGCTCCTCTTTGTATGTCTCGTAGAATTCAGCTGTGAACTCATCTGGACCTGGGCGTTTTTTGGGTGGTAGGCTCTTTATTGCTGCCTCGACTTCAGACCATGTTATTGGTCTATTCAGGGTTTCGGCTTCATCCAGGTTTAGGCTTGGGAGGATGCAGGTGTCCAGGAATTTATCCATTTCTTCCAGGTTTACTAGTTTATGTGCATAGAGTTGTTTGTAATAACCTCTGATGATGGTTTGGATTTCTGTGGAATCTGTGGTGATATCCCCTTTATCGTTTTTTATTGCATCAATTTGGTTATTCTCTCTTTTCTTTTTTATTAATCTGGCTAGTGGTCTGTCTATTTTGCTGATCTTTTCAAAAAACCAGCTCCTGGATTTATTGATTTTTTGAAGAGTTTTTTGTGTCTCTATTTCCTTCAGTTCTGCTCTTAGTTATTTCCTGTCTTCTGCTAGGTTTTGAGTTTTTTTGATCTTGCTCCTCTAGCTCTTTCAATTTTGATGATAGAGTGTCCATTTTAGATCTCTCCTTTCTTCTCATGTGGGCACTCATTGCTATATATTTTCCTCTAGAGACTGCTTTAAATGTGTCCCAGAGATTCTGGTATGTTGTGTCTTCGTTCTCATTGGTTTCAAAGAACATCTTTATTTCTGCCTTCATTTCATTGTTTATCCAGTCAACATTCAAGAGCAAGTTGTTCAGTTTCCATGAAGCTGTGCGGTTCTGAGTTAGTTTCTGCATTCTGAGTTCTAACTCGATTGCACTGTGGTCTGAAAGACTGTTTGTTATGATTTCTGTTCTTTTGAATTTGCTGAGGAGTGATTTATTGCCAATTATGTTGTCAATTTTAGAGTAGGTGTGATGTGGTGCTGAGAAGAATGTATATTTTGCGGATTTGGGGTGGAGAGTTCTGTAAATGTCTATTAGGTTTGCTTGTTCCAGGTCTGTATTCAGGTCCTGGATATCCTTGTTGATTTTCTGTCTGGTTGATCTGTCTAATATTGACAGTGGGGTGTTAAAGTCTCCCACTATTATTGTGTGGGAGTCTAAGTCTCTTTGTAAGTCATTAAGAACTTGCCTTATGTATCTGGGTGCTCCTGTATTGGGTGCATATATATTTAGGATCGTTAGCTCTTCTTGTTGCAGTGATCCTTTTACCATTATGTAATGTCCTTCTTTGTCTCTTTTGATCTTTGTTGCTTTAAAGTCTGTTTTATCAGAGATGAGAATTGCAACTCCTGCCTTTTTTTGCTCTCCATTTGCTTGGTAGATCTTCCTCCATCCCTTTATTTTGAGCCTTTGTGTATCCTTGCATGTAAGATGGGTTTCCTGGATACAGCACACTGATGGGTTTTGGCTTCTTATCCAATTTGCCAGTCTGTGTCTTTTGATTGGGGCATTTAGTCCATTGACATTTAGGGATAGTATTGTTATGTGTGAATTTGATACTGTCATTTTGATGCTACCTGGCTGTTTTGTTGGTTAGTTGATGCAGCTTCTTGATTGTGTTGATGCTCTTTTACCATTTGGTGTGTTTTTGGAGTGGCTGGTACTGGTTGTTCCTTTATATGTGTAGAGCCTCTTTCAGGAGTTCTTGTAGAGCAGGTTTGGTGGTGATGAAATATCTGAGTGCTTGCTTGTTCACAAAGGATTTTATTTTTCCTTCACTTATGAAGCTTAGTTTGGCTGGATAGGAGATTCTGGGTTGAAAGTTCTTTTCTTTAAGGATGTTGAATATTGGCCCCCAATCTCTTCTGGCTTGTAGGGTTTCTGCTGAGAGATCTGCTGTGAGTCTAATGGGCTTCCCTTTGTGGGTAACCCGACCTTTCTCTCTGGCTGCCCTTAGGATTTTCTCTTTCATTTCAACCCTGGTGAATCTGATGATTATGTGCCTTGGGGTTGCTCTTCTTGAGGAGTATCTTTGTGGTGTTCTCTGTATTTCCTGGATTTGAATATTGGTCTACCTTGCTAGGTTGGGGAAGTTTTCCTGGATAATATCCTGAAGAGTATTTTCCAGCTTGGATTCATTCTCTTCATCACATTCAGGTACACCTATCAGACGTAGATTAGGTCTTTTCACATAGTCCCACATTTCTTGAAGATTTTGTTTGTTCCTTTTTGTGCTTTTTTCTCTGTTCTTGCCTTCTCTTTTTATTTCATTGAGTTGATCTTCAACCTCTGATATCCTTTCTTCTGCTTGGTCAATTCGGCTGTTGAAGCTTGTGCATGCTTCACGAAGTTCTCGTGTTGCGTTTTTCAGCTCCATCAATTCACTTATTCTCCTCTCTATGCTGTCCATTCTCGTCAGCATTTCGTCCAATCTTTTTTCAAGGTTCCTAGTTTCTTTGCGTTTGGTTAGAACATGTTCTTTTAGCTCACTGTAGTTTCTTACTACCCACCTTCTGAAGTCTGATTCTGTCATTTCATCACCCTCCTTCTCCATCAGGTCTGGTTCCCTTGCTGGTGAGGAGTTGTGATCCCTTTTAGGAGGAGAGGTGTTCTGGTTTCGGGAGTTTTCATCCTTTTTGAACTGGTTTCTTCCCATTTTTGTGGGTTTATCCACCTGTTGTCTGTCTCTGTCACAGGGAGTTGGAGCTTTATGAGTTTCCGTTGCACTACTGCCTTTTTTGATTTTTCTTTCAGGTCTCACCCGCCCAGCTAGCAGCACGCCTAGCCACTGTCTGCCCACTGGGGCTTTGCTGAGCTGCTGTGGGCTCTGCCCAGCTGCCCTGAGCTCTTCCTGTAGTCCTTTTTATATGGGCGTAGTTAGAACTGTCTAGGCAAGGGTGGCCCCGCCTCTGTTATGGGGGACTCTCTCTGTTGTGGCAGGTTGCCTTGGCAACAGCGGGTTGCCTCGGCAACAGCGGCCTGTCTCCTTAGCGGTGGAGAGTCTCAGTAATGGCGGAAGCCCCTCCCCCACCGAGCGGGACCTTCCCGGTTCAGCTGTGCTTGGTTTGAAGGGCTCAACCCAGAGGGTTTCCAATTACTGTTTTTGTTTTCGTTGTCGTTGGGGGTGGAGGGGTGGGACCAACTGAGCCTGATCACCTGGCTCCCTGACTCAGAGTCTTTTCTTTTAAGTTGAACGACCCCGCGTTCCGGTCGCTTGTTGAAAAGGCGCCGGCATCTCCCTTGCTGCGACTCACTGAGTCAGCTCGAACTGCAGCGCCGGCTCCTGGCGGATTTTTTGCCTAGGAATCTCCTGGCCTGGCTCGCTATTTCAGATGAATGGGCAACTCTGCCATCTCAGGGCTCTGCTCGCCAGCTAAGAGGGCTCCCAGACCAGTGGCTTTTGTATGGAGAACCGCAGCAACAGGGCGTGGTCACAGCAGCCGCGCAGGCAGAATCAGCCCTGCGGGGGCCAAAACAGCCGCACCAGCTGGGACTGCGACGCTGGTGACCCCTCTGCCTGGGTATCTCCTGGTCTGTGGGCAATAAAAGTTTGTCTGGAAATGCGGTGTCCACTCACCCTCTGCACTTTCACTGGGAGCTGAAGTCCTGAGCTGTTCTTAGGCCTCCATCTTCCCAGCATTTAACTACTTCTTTTTAAAATTACTTATTTATAATTTTAAAATATTGAAATAGCTCCATTTGTAAAGGAGAAGAGTTTTAAAATTACCATAAATCCTTACCCATTTAAAGTTTATAAAAGGAAGTCATTATGAAGAAAACTTCCTTAGAATGAAAAATTTTAAAACAAAACTTTCTCAAAGAAAAGTTTCAAAAAACTCAGAAAGATTTATAGTAAAACTATTTCAGGAATTTTTTTTTGAGCACTAAACTGTAAGGCATTCATTGCATATCATATTTATAGTTTAAAAATTGTTGGGGCTCAAAATTGCATATTATTAATATGTATTTTTAATAATCATGATAGATGGATTTCTCATATCTGCTTAGAATAATTATGAATTTATTATTTCCATTGTCATTATAATTAAATTACAAATTTTAATTTAGTGCCAAAGCCAGAAATGAAGTCTTGTAAAAGATCTCTGAATAAACTCTTCTGGAAAAGTCTGACCTCCTTTTTATTACAATAATGAACCTCCCTGGCACTCAGTGAAGTTTGGTGACTATTGAACCAAATCTAGTTAAATATTGTAGTTAAGTAATAGAAAAAAAAAAGGCAATTAGAAATACAGATCTGAATTCAAAATCAAAACCACAACTACAGCTATTTAAGTAAGTGATTACAGGCTTTGCATTTGTAAACTTGGGGAGAATTGTGAGAATTAACAAAACTGTGTATGTATAGTATGAAGTTTTACCTATGCTAGAGACTTTCCAGAGGTTTGGAGGCATAATTTTAGCATTAGCATTTAAGGTAAACATGTGTCTCTCATTAGCTGATAGTTCAAAACAGGTAGAACTAAGGCAGGATGTGCATGTGTGTGTGTGTGTGTGTGTGTGTATACACATATGTGTGTGTATTTAAAATGCATTTTCAAACATTTGGATTAAATCCAGAGTTGTGTTTTAGGTATAGATTAAGCACAATGATAAAGTGGTGATGAGAGAAATAAGCATTTGCACTCACTTTAATATTAACAATCTTGTAATCTGCTTTAGCAAATACTTGTATCTATTAACAATTGAATGAACTTAGCAGTATTACCGGAGGTGTGGTTCACCATACCAATAAGGCAATTTGGCTTGCACACTTACCTCTAAAGAATATTTTTATCTGGGAATGTAATAAGAACCAGAGTGAAATAAATGCTTTCTTGTGACACTAATGTGCATGGGCAGGTACATCACCAAATCAGAGTATGTAAGAGAAAAATTCTGGCATGTGAGCAACTATATTTTGTAACACTTCTCCACTAATTTTTTTCCAAACTTTGTTACTTTATCAGGCAGGAATGTCATGCTAAATCAATATTCTCAAACTGTTAAACAAAGAACAGGGGAGAACAAAATGAAGTAAGAAAAAAGTATGTTTAAAATTTAAACTCTATGGGACATCCAATCAGCAAAATAAATTAAGTGTTATGGACTTTCTGTGGCTATTTTTACAGCTCTGATAAATGTAGCCCACAGGATTTATGTACTACCTGAAGTCAAGTTGTTATCGTATACAGATGTAGTGTCAACTGCAACACCATAGTGCATTATACACTCTCCAACTTACTAAATGTTTTGAAGCATTGGGATAACAGTAGAAGAATTTATGAGAGTTGAAAAATTCAGACGCCTATGAACAAGACACTTTAGGTTCCCAGAGCAAAGTCTGAAATCACTTTGCACTTGCCTGTTAATCTCAGGTTGAAAAGAATGATGAAAAATCTTAGGGACAAGCTATTTGCCCCAGTGAAACTCTGCATGCAAAGCCAATGTGAAACAGAACTGTTCTTCCATGTCACAAAGGGAATGTGATGGAGGCTCTTAAGTTTTCTGGCAGGTTGCTGTTGGTGAACTCAATGCTTTTTTCCCATACCATTCTGGGTGAGGGCGATTGATAATAAAAAACACTGTCAGAAAATTTCTTTCAAGAACAGATATGGTTTTGCTATATCCCAACCCAAATCTTATCTTGTAGTTCCTATAATCCCCATGTGTTGTGAGAGGGACCCAATAAGAGGTAATTGAATCATGGGGGTGGTTACCCCCATGATACTCTTGTGATAGTAAATGAGTTATTACAAGATTTGATGGTTTTATAAAGGGCTTTCCCCGTCTTTGCCTGCACTTCTCCTGCCTGCTGCCATTTGCAATCACTTTAACATTAACAAGGACATGTTTGCTTTCTCTTCTGCCATGATTGTAAGTTTCCTGAGGTCTCCTCAACCTTGCAGAACTGTGAATCAATTAAACTCTTTTCCTTTATAAATTACCCAGTCTTGAGAAGTTCTTTATAGCAGTGTGAGAATGGACTTATACAGTAAATTGGTACAGGGAGTGGGAGGCTGCTATAAAGATAGCCAAAAATGTGGAAGTGACTTTGGAACTAGGTAACATGCAGAAGTTGGAACAGTTTGGAGGGCTCAGAAAATAATAAAATGTGGAAATGTTTGGAACTTCCTAGAGACTTGTTGAATGGCTTTGACCAAATTGCAGACAGTGTTATGTAAAATGAAGTCCAGGCTGAGGTGGTCTCAGATGCAGATGAAGATGAGCAACTTGTTGGGAATTGGAGCAAAGGTGACTTGTTATACTATAGCAAAGAGACTGATCGCACTTTGGTCTATGGAACTTTGAACTTGAGAGAAATGATTTAGGGTATCTGGTGGAAGAAATTTCTAAGTAGCAAAGTGTTCAAGAGGAAGCAGAGCATGGCAGTTTGAAAAAATTGCAGCCTACAACATGATAGTAAAGAAAACTCCATGTTTTGGAAAGAAATTCAAGCCAGCTGCAGAAATTTGCATAAGTAATGAAGTGCCAAATGTTAATTACCAAGACAATGGGGACAATGTCTTCAAGGCACGTCACAGACTTTCACAGCAGCACCTCTTATCATAGGCCTGGAGGACTAGAAGGAAAAAATGGTTTTGTTGGTAAGGCCCAGGATGCCCTGCTCTATGCAGCCTTGAGCCATGGTGCCCTGTGTCCCAGCTGATTCAGTTTCAGTCATGGCTAAAAGGGGTTAAGGTACAGCCTGGGCCATTGCTACAGAAGGTGCAAGCCTCAACTCTTGGAGGCTTCCACATGGAAGTCTCCTGCAGGTGTGCAGAAGACAAGAATTGAGGTTTGGGGACTTCCACCTAGATTTTAGGTAATGTATGGAAATACCTGGCAGAAGACTGCTTCAGGGCATAGCCCTCATGAGGAACCTCTGCTAAGACAGTGTGGAAAGACATGTGGGGTTGAACCTCCCACCATAGGGCACTGCCTAGTGAAGCTGTGAGAATAAGGCCACCATCCTCCAGACCCCAGAATGGTAGGTTGCCTGGCAGCTTACATCATGTACCTGGAAAAGCTGCAGACACTCAGTGCTAACCCATGAAAGCAGCCAGGAGGGGGGCTGTATCCTGCAACAGTGCTGATCCATGAAAGCTGCCAGGAGGGGTGGACCTGCCTAAGGCTGTAGGAGCCTATTTTTGCATCAGCATGACTTAGATGTGAGACATGGAGTCAAAGAGATAATTTTGGAACTTTACATTTTAATGATTGTCCTATTGGATTTTGGACTTGCATGGGGCCTGTAGCCCCTTCATTTTGGCTAATTTCTCCCATTTAGAACATGTGTATTTACTCAATGCCCATACTCCCATTGTATCTAGGAAGTAACTTGTTTTTCATTTTAAAAGCTCGTAGGTGGAAGGCACTTGCCTTATCTCAGATGAGACTTTGAACTTGGACATTTGGTTAATGCTAGAATGTGTTAACACTTTGAGGGACTGTAGGAAAGGCATGATTGTGTTTTGAAATGTGAGAACATGAGATTTGGAAAAGGCCAAGGGTGGAATCAGACTTTGATCTTGGACATTTTGGTTAATGTTAGAATATGCTAAGACTTTGAGGGACTGTTAGAAAGGCCTGATTGTGTTCTGAAATGTGAGAACATGAGATTTGGAAGGGGCCAAGGATAAAATGATGTGGTTTGGTTGTGTCCCCACCCAAATCTAATCTTAAATTGTACTTCCCATAATCCCCACATGTCATAGGAGAAACCCAGTGGGAGGTAATTGAATCATGGGTGCCGTTAATCCCATGCTATTTCCATGATAGTGAGTTCTCATGAGATCTGGTGATTTTATAAGTGGCTTTTCCACTTGGTTTTGCACTTATTCCTGCTGCCATGCGAAGAAGGACATGTTTGCTTCCCCTTCTACCAAGATTGTAAGTTTTCTGAGGCCTCCCTAGCCCTGTGGAACTGTGAATCAATTAAACATCCCTCCTTTGTAAATTATCCTCTCTTGGTCAGTGTTCTCACACTCTGTATAGAAGTGTGAGAACAGACTAATACAAGCACTAAAAATATTACTGCTGTGTATGTGCTAATCTTGAGAATCATAGTCTTTTTTAAAAAAAAATCTATTTCCTGATTACAATATATTTTGATGATTAGAAAAGAAAGTGGAAATCAGCCCTGCAGTTTCAGTTGAGGAAAAGGAATTAGAAGACAGTCCATGTTTACTGTCAAACTCACTAGTAAGTGTAGTCTAATAGCTGGATGTGTTTCTGGTCTTCTGTCACTGAGTGGACCAGATTCAAATGTATTGACCAATAACTTGATGGACTGGAATGGTCAAATTGTTGAAATGGTAATACTTGACTGTCAAGTAAAGCATAGCTTTTTCAATGCAATAGAATAATATTCATTTTATTAATTTAACTGAGCTTTTCCAGTTTTTTCCAAATTCAGTAAGTGAAGCCCTTCGACCTAAAAAGACTAGGTAGTACAAGTATATTTTTAAAATTTTTTTAAAACATGATTTTATTTTAACTTATAAAAATCTGAATTATTGTTACAAAATTTTCTCACATAAAATTTCTTTAATATCTCACACATACTTTTAAGTATCATTAGGCTGGATATTTGTATACTAGCACATAGTGTAAAACCACTTATTATTCATATTCTAAATTACAATCTTTTTTTCTCTCTCATATTAAGCATTGCATTTTACTGCCTGTGCCAAAGGCTTAAGACACATGTTTGCTGTTTATGACATACATCTCAGGGTTTTCTGGGGAAGAAATACCAGTTTTACCAACCATTGTAAGGTTCCACTCTTCTCAACAATATGTAAATATACATTATTTTAAATTGTTAGGCTTTTGTCCCAAATCCCAATTCTCTTCATAGCTAGGCTGAACCATGAGAAAACACCAAGGATGGTCTTCCTTGAAGCTGGTTGACCTAAGGCCTATAACAAACATGTTGAACATCTTCCCTGTCTCCTTTTTTAGGCCCTAACTCTGATATCAGTCCCTCCAGATCTCACCACGTTAAGGATGAGGAAAGTCAAGCCCAGAAGAAATGTCCTTCAAGGAAAATAAGGAGAAAAAAAAATCATTGGTTTTGGTAAGATATTTAAAAAAAGTTGAAATTATCTGATTTAGGCCTCCTCAAAAAGAGTTCTTCATAGCACCTAAGGAAAAGGTTCCCAATTGCCAATCTGACTAGGACCTGGGGTGGAGAGAAGTAGGTGTTTCTACTGCAGGAAGCCTCACTCATTAACTTGCTCATATGCACTCCCAGTTTCTAAGAAGAGTTGAAACTATTCTCAACCTGATTTGACTCTGGAACCATTTTTAGGAAGCATTGCTTTAATCCAGTGTTTTCCAGACCAAAAATGTGCATCCCTTCAATAGGCTCAGTGTGAGGACTAATCCCATAAACACTCAATATTATACCTAGCAGAGGGCTATGCATGTAACATTTCCAAGAATAATACATTCACAACTGGAAACTTCTCATTTAAATCCTTAGATAACCAGTTAATTGCACTTCATATTTATTGCTCTAAATGGGGTCTAACACACACAGGAACATTATGAGAAGTATTTCAAAATGACTTTATCTCATTGAAGTGTGTCATCAGATAAACAATGATAGATTTTCTATGAAGTGCATATGTCTTGAGGAAGTCTAGAAAATCTTTCACTCTATATACCAAATCATTTAATGTACACTTTAAATGGGTGAAGTGTGGCATGTGGTTTGTATAGCAATAAAGCTGTTAAAGATTTGGGAAAAAAAAAAGAAAGAAAATCTTTCACTCTTTTCTATGAATCCCTCTGTAAATGAGGGAAATAATAAAAGTCTAGGAGACTATGTGTTACATTACTGCATATGTTACAGCTACTCAAAATTAATTAATGTGTTCCATTGAATAGACTGATAGCTAGCTACATCTCTGATATATCTTTGAGGGACTTTCTTACAGCAACTGAAAGAATAATACAAGTTTTGAAAAAAAAAGCAATACTATCATCCATGTACTTATCTATATCTGTAGTGTACATATTTTGATATGAATTTGATATTGCTAATATATATTTTCCTACATAAAGGAATAGTGGTAGAAGAAAAATCCAAATAATAATGGTAATATTATTATTAGGGTGGTAAAGTTATAAGTGACTTTAATTTTTTACATTTTTTTACTTTCTGAATTGTCTTTAATAGAGGTCGTCTTTATAATTAGAACAAAACAGTATTATAACAAAAATAATATTAAAAATTTCTTCAGATTTCAATTTTATTTTATATAATTGAGAAATAACTAGAAATTTGCTTTTCTTCATAATAAACAGTTGTACAAGTTTCCCATTTTCCTCCCCCAGTTTATCTGGAATTTTAGGCTCTTTTTGAGCCAATTGGAAAAAATTCTCCTCAGACCAACTAATTATACAAGTAGGAACAACACCAAGGGCTTCTTATCCTTGGCTCATTTGCAGGAAAACATGTGATTCAACTTCTGAGGTCAGAGTGGCCCAGGGCAGCAACTGTCATCAAAATGAAAGATGCTTTATAATGCTCCATAGTCTCTCTACCCAAAAAGGTAGGAAAGTTTTCAATATCATCTCACGAAAGATTTAGTTCTTTATCAGTAAATCCATTTTAAAGGCTTACATTGATAGAGGCTTTCTAAGAATCTAGCAAATTAAAATTTCTTGGTTATATTGTAACATTTTATAAGACATTATACTAAAATATTTCAATGGTCTCAATTTCTTTGAAGCAGAATATTAATTGAAATATACTTATGATTTGTGTGTGTATATATATGTCTAAAACTAGATAAAATACTAACATAATGTCCTATATATTTTACTCTATAAAGATATTTATTCTCTTATTGGAACAGTTATAAAACTAATTGTAGGTACAAATAAAAGTAGTTTATCAAAGCCTTTAAAAGTTGCCTCAACGAGTCTGCATTTATAAAAAATGATTTTGTCTCGAAACAAGTTCTTATGTGGTTAGCAAATCAACTCTTCCTTCTTTACCAAAGACTGATGATATACTACAACCCCAACTAGGGAGTCACCAGTGTGTGTATATGTGCATGAATAAAATAATGGCATAAAGGAACAGGAGCCATTCTGTGCCACAAATTTGCTTTGAACATGTAGATGGTCATGATAGACCTCATTCTTATCCTGGACCCAGAGAAGGAAAGGGCTCTTAATTGTACATTCTGCCACTTCTACTTTAGGAAAAATGTTTAAACTTTTCTCATGGAAGAAATGTGACTTCAGAACATCCTTCAACGAGAAAGAGGGAGGCAGCCGATCCAGCGGGAAAATATTACAATTTGGCTATTTGAAAGTGCCACTCTTGAAGGCTGAACTGTTTTTCACAATGCCATATAAATATATACATGCAAAACTGTATAATTTTAGAAATAGCAAGATCAGAAGATAGAGAGAAACACACTTTAGTGTAAGCCAAGAGTTAGTTGGCTGACTTAGGACAAAGGGGAAGAACTCTATTGGCAATCCTTGAGAAGCAAAAATGAAAACTATTCTAAAACTTTAAAAGATTTAATTTAGAGCTCTCTTTGGAAATTTAAGGCTTAACAAGTCTCTAGTCATATTCAAAACTAAAGTAGGTATCCATATCTGGAAGAAATGAAGAGGTTGAACCAATTGCTGGCAATGATTGGTCCAAAGGATAAAGCATTAATAATTATTAAATATGTAGTCTGGAAATCTGTTGTTCTAGACAGTGGGATAAGAAGAAACATTGGCATGGTGACCCAACTGTGGTTGGTTTTAAAATTCCAAGTAAATTAAACAGGCTGTTCTATACCTGTGGCAATTCCTAAGGGTCATGAGGCATCTTAAAAGTGGCAATGTGACAGCAAATATATTTCTAAACTAATGTTTGCTACTTTGGACAAATGTAGCAAATGTATGACATGAGAGAAAATAATGTATGCTCAGTTTTACCCAAAGAAGGAGCCAGAATGTTTCAAAAGACATCCATTGCATAATTATACTACTTCTAGGATGAACGGCCCAAAGATGTGTCTAGCAGATCCTGAGAGCTGCTAGAAAAACAAGCCTGTTGATATAGTAATGAATTTCAAAAATTAAAACAGCTTAATATGTGATATGTGCGTGTGTGTGCACATGCATGTCCTAGTCATATGCTACAGGAATAGGTTCTGTAACTGAATTATGTTTTAGACTGTGCTAGGTATATTTTGATCTCCCTCCATAACCCCTCTCCAACTTGTTTCATGCCTCAAGCAAGAGTCTGACCTCAACAGACAACCTTGCTCTCACTGATTTCTGTATACCATTATTTATTATGGTGATGAGTTATGCTGTAAAAATTCCTTTTTTACTCACCTTCATAATTTTTTATTGCAAGCCCCTTTTAATTGACTTCATGGCTCAATAATACTCAGTCACTTAGTTCTTTAAAATGTTAAGCATCTACTGTGGTTAGCTTTTATGCAATACCATATTGACCCTCACAATAACAAACTAAGGTATATATTATTATTCATTTTTATAAAATGTAGAAACCAAAGGACATAGATGTCAAGAAACTTGTCTAAGATGATGAAGCCACAATAAGAAAAAAAATTTGATTGATTTCAAATCCCAGCCATGTTTATTATTATTATTTAAAAGAACTATTTATTGAATCCTACTAAATTATATTTTCTTCCATACAATACTGCCATATAAAGTTGAAATATGGCAACTTCTGGCCTTTTCTTCTAGGACTTTTCCACTCTTTTATTTGAAAGAAGCAACCCTTTCTTTCTTTTCTTTTCTTTTTTTTTTTTTGAGAAGGAGTTCCCCTCTTGTTACCCAGGCTGGAAAGCAATGGCGTGATCTTGGCTCACTGCAACCTCCTCCTCCTGGGTTCAGGCAATTCTCCTGCCTCAGCCTCCCGAGTAGCTGGGATTACAGGCACATGCCACCATGCCCAGCTAGTTTTTTGTATTTTTAGTAGAGACGGGGTTTCACCATGTCGACCAGGATGGTCTCGATCTCTTGACCTCATGATCCACCCGCCTCAGCCTCCCAAAGTGCTGGGATTACAGGCGTGAGCCACCGCACCCAGCCACCCTTTCTTAATTTTCTTATTGAACATATTTTACTTACAACAGATTAAAATACAGCCATCCTAGCAACAGATTTATTTATGTGACATATATTAATACAGTTACTGAGAAACTAAACTGATAAATCAGATATTAGTCTTGATAAATGCTTTGCTTTAGCTCATGCTGGCATGTCTGATATTTTACCCAGTCTTCAAATATAAGATATACAATCAGACAGAATATTGCTATGCTAATATTATCTGTTATAGTCATCGTGAAGTTACAAAATACATAAATGAATAATAGAGAAAAATAAAAGTTTATTTAGAATGCTATAGGATAGTATTATATAAATGCCTTCCAGTTTCCTTGTGCTCCTATACATCCTATCTTATAAACTGTCTTAGTTCTCTTATCACACTTCCATTATATATGACTGTTCCCTTCCACTCTTGCAGACACACACACACACACACACACACACACACACACACACACACACTTTCTACTACTTTTATGTCATTTATTTTCTTGTCTAACTTTAGTCTTCTACTCATGCTATTTCTCTTCCACTTCCAAGTCACCTTTCAACCCACTACAATAGGGTTTTTCTCTGATCCAACCACCACCACTTGACTGAAGCTGTTCTTATAAAGTCACCAATGCTTTTCCTATCTCCAGACACAATGGGCATTTTCAGATGTTCATCTCTTTTTAAACATTTGCAATTAATTTGCATTTGTAAACTCATTCTATTCTCACAACAACGCTTTGAGACAGGTATTATTAACTCAATTTTACTGGTGGGACAAATGAGGCAGAGAGAGTAACCCAGGTAACTTGTTCAATGCTGCTAAGGCAGAGCCAGGATTTCAACCCAGGCAGATTGATGCCAGAGTTTTGCATTTTTTATCACTGTGCTTTTCTGTACAGTCTGTGGCTGCTCTTGTCAAACTTCTACATTCTTTCTTATTCCCTAGCAGGACTGAAATCTCTCACATTCCTAGTCTAAAAGCACCTTTCTCAAGCTCACTTGGCCTGTCTTTGACTTTCACGCTCATTTTAGTCAGCAGGTGGCCACTTTTTTGTTACTGAAAGACTTTTCCTCTTTCGAGTCCCATGATATGATTGTGATTTGCTTTTCCTTTTATGCTACTGTACCTACCTTCTCAGATTAGTTTTTTGGGTTCTTTTCCTCTCCCCAACATATAAAATTGGCTGTTTTCACATTATATCTCATTTTTTCTCTACCTTAGTTAGTTGCATTCTTTCCTAGAGATTTAAGCACTAACTTTATGTTAAATACTTCTAGGTTTGTATCTACAGACCTCTCATATCTAGACATATCTCATAGATAACTCAAATTTAACAGTTGGAAATGTTAATAATAGAAAACTTTAAAATTGTGCATGCTATGTGCCAGTGACTGTTTTAAGTGCTCTACATGTATTGTCTCATAAAATCTTCACAGTAGCCTACCATGTAGGTGTTATTTTTAAGCTCATGTTATACATAAGTATGAGAGAGTTTGAGTAAATTGCTCAAGATCACCAAGCTACTAAGAGGCAGAGACTGTTCAATCCTGTTTGACTAAAGAGATCTTGCTCTTGGGCCGGGCGCGGTGGCTCAAGCCTGTAATCCCAGCACTTTGGGAGACCGAGGCGGGTGGATCACGAGGTCAAGAGATCGAGACCATCCCGGTCAACATAGTGAAACCCCATCTCTACTAAAAATACAAAAAAAAAATTAGCTGGGCATGGTGGCACGTCCCTGTAATCCCAGCTACTCAGGAGGCTGAGGCAGGAGAATTGCCTGAACTCAGGAGGCGGAGGTTGCGGTGAGCCGAGATCGCGCCATTGCACTCCAGCCTGGGTAACAAGAGCGAAAACTCCGTCTCAAAAAAAAAAAAAATAAGAGAGAGATCTTGCTCTTTAACTGAATGATAGATATATTTGCCTAAAATAATATTTTCCTTATTCTTTGCATGGAAAGATAGCAAGCCCTTATTTTGTAGGAATTAGCCTAAATTTTACCTCTTCAGAGAAGCTGTTTTTGATTTTCTTGTGTAAAGTAGCTCCTGCCTGCTTACTCTCAGTATTGCCTTCCTTTTATTTCCTGGAAATTACTTATTAAAAATTGTTTATTTAATTTACTCATCATCATTGTCATAGTCCATAAAATATTTTGCTCCATACCCACTCAAATCCCTTTACGGTATGCCTTTATGGACTGCAGAGGTAGAAAGGTAAAACCTACTTTTCTCAGATTATCTTACATCTGGGTTTTCCCATGTAATTTTGATAGTGACTGGAGACAGGAAAATTCTGGGCAGAATTCATGATATCAAGCTGAAAAGCCTGATACTATGGCCCAAAATGAGAATGCACATCCCTGTTTTCCCACTCAGATGTTTCCTTTTCCAAAACCACCCATCCCACCCCCAAATCTTGTGTCCATAAAAACCCCAGGCTAAGCTGGCAGAGGGAGGAGTAGCAGCTGGACATCAGAGACTATGGTTGGATGTTAGAGAGAAGCCGCTTGACTTTAGAGAAACAGCCTGAAGGTGTAGTTTTGAAGAGGAGTCTGATCAGGGATAGCAGGACTTCAGGGGAGGCTTGCCTTCCTGCTCATCCCCTTCTCAACTCCCCATCCTGCTGAGAGCCACTTTCTTTGTCAATAAAATGCCCCACATTTACCATCTTCGATTCATTCATGTGACCTCATTTTTCTTGGACACCGGTCAAGAGCTCAAGCTGTGAGTGTGGGTAGAAGAGGTCTCACTGGGCTGTTAACACTTAAGCCATCCGCACATGGTAGAGCTAAAAAAGCTCTTAATGTAACTCCCTCTGGGGCTTCAGGGGTTCTGGGTACCTCCCTGGATGGGGTCACAAGGCCCCACATGGAGTTCACTCTTGCCAGTGCCCAAAAGCACTTGCCCCGGCTCCTGCATGGACTCACCTGCACACATTCTCCTGCAAGGGGTTGAGTGCTATCGGCTAAGTGGGGCATCCCTGTTGTGAGGTCTGTGAAGGGTCAGTGAAATATCCTGTTTCAACTTAGCTTTCACAAATCAAAAGCTCTCACAGGGGAAATTAATGTGAAACTAAGTTATGGGGGCAAGACACAGGACATTACGGAACAACTGGGCTCAAACAGATTATGGTAGAAAAGGCACAGCTCTAGAGTTGTCAGGTGTGGCAGAAGATTCTTGATATTGTGGCTCCTGACTTGCAGAAACATGTTTCTGGGGCTGTCCACAGTGGTAGGAGATTCCTGATTATGCAGTTTTCTGATTGTAGTAGAGGCTGCAGCTTTTTTGTTACCTCAGTTCTTCAGCATGGCTTTAAGAGTTATTATGAAAGCTAAACCTAAAGTCTGTTTCTTCAGTCCTCCCAGTGATGTTGTGGACTAATTACATGTGTATTAAATCCATCCAAGCTTAAACTAGCTTCAACAGACTCTGTTGTCTGCAATTAATGATCCTGACCAGTACATCTAATAATTCATGGATTTATTTTATGTACCAGAATATAAGCATTCCAAGAGAAGTTAACCAGTACTGTCAATTGCTGAATTCCCAATGCCAGGCACAGCATAGCTCAGAGTAGATGCCTAATATATAATTACCAAATTTCAGAACACAAAATTTTAGAAATGTTTAATCTCTTGTACAATGATAAAAACTGCTCTGGAATACCCTGCAAAGAATTTCTAAGTAGTCCTTTTTGCTCTTTTTTTTCTGTGTGTCTTATATTCCATTTCAGCTTGGTTCCAGAATATATCCAGAAGTTTACAATTACTGACTAGGTACCAGATTCTCATTGTTGCTAAAATTTGCCATGACTTTTTCACTTTTCTGCTCATATTTGTAATGTCATGCTCTTCACTTTTCTCTTGGGTGAATTCCTATTCATTTTCAAGGACAAACAATTATTTTCTTACAGCAGTCTTTCCTGTACTTCCCTCAAATGATTGATCAATCACACCTTAATTAGATACATTAATATAGCACATATATTATTATAGCAGCAAGTTATGCTTGATTAATCATACTTTAATGCAGATACATTATTATAGCACTTCTAGAATAACACATAATATTTTGAGTCATTGTGTTATAATGACTATTTTGAGTCATTGTGTTATAATGACTAGGTTAAAAAATCTGTGAGTGAAGGAATATATTAAATTGACATAATGCTTGCTTGTGTAAATGTGTTATAAACTAAAAAATGTAAGTCATTACATTTATTATTACATATGGAAGCAAAGAAAAATTATCACTCAATTCACCTATTTCTCTTTCTAGGTAGTTAGATTTCCAATTCACTCCATTTATCTTCTTTTTGTGGATTTACTTGTGTTACACATGATTTGACTTTTTCAAACCTTAAAGAAAAGGCAGGAAGTCCACAGAAGCCACATGTTAATTTGTATGTTTCATCTGAAAAGCAGAAAGATCTTTCAGAGTAGTTCCTCAAAAAATGGAGGACTAATTCAGTTTGGAACTAGTTCATTCCTACCTATACAATACTGTCCTCAAACAAATAAATGTAAATGAATTCATTTATTCCATTTTATTCCTTTTAATTTCCTTTTTAATGAATTGTTTTCACTTTAAAAATCATGCATATCACATGGGTCCCAGAATAACTATTGGGGGTATTTTGGGATTTCTTAAAATATTCTTTCATATATTAGGTGACTCAAATTCAAACAATGCAAATATCTAATATTTCTCATGTTTTCAGTTTTCATTAGAGACTATGGTAAGCACATATAAGAGATCATGTACTAGTTTGTATTTTGAAAATTTTATTTCAAATATTTAACATTTGTAATATTAAATACAATGTCTCTCCACTGATTTTTATTTTACTTTTTCATAAACTAAAATTCATATCAAAAATAAAATAAAAAATTAAAGAAGTAATATTTACAATATTAAACATAAGCCAGATGTGGAAGCATGCTTTTCCAGATTAAACATTTACTGAGTTGGCAGGAAAAAAACTTCTTCCTTATTCATCCGAGTGAGTTTTGTTTGAATGAATTCTAATCTCTTATACCTTTACCCTTTTCACCATCTTTCTGTTGCTTTGTTTACCTAATAGTGGTTTTTTTCTTACCACTGCCTTCCACAATTCTGCACAGCTGCTTCCCAGATGAGCTAAATAGCTCATTTTCATCTTCATTTGAATGGGCTGATCCCATATAGCTTTGACAGAAGCAGGGATTGAAGTTTCTTTGGGACAGTTATCATGTGTAGCTACATTTTTACTGAGGGAGTAGTCAAGGGAATTTGAATATAGAAAAACACCGGACATTATCTAGCTTTGCATCCTTCAAATTATATATATATATATATATATATATATATATATATATATATATATATTATTTGCATACTAATGAAAGCATATATTTGTGAAAAAATTTAAAGTCATATATTCAGAAAACAAATAACCCGACTTTTCAAGAATATTGACAACATTTCTAATCTTGTGTTTATATACTGAAGATTAATTAACCAGATTCTACAGAGTATTACACCCAAATGCATTTAAAGTGGTTCAAATTAATATAATCCTTTTATTCTAGTTTTATTGAGGCATAAATGACAAAAATGCCTATATTTAAGATTTACAGAGTGATGTTTTGATATATGTATACATTGTGAAATGATGATCACTTTACACTAATTAAGACAGCCATTATTTCACATAGTTACTATTGTGAGTTGTGTGTGTGTATGTATATGTGAGTGTGTGCATGTGTGTGTGTGTGTGGTAAGAACATTTAAGATCTACTGTCTTGGCAAATTTCAAGTATATAATGGAGTATTAATAACTATTCACTTTGTTGTTCATTTGATCTTTGGAATTTATTCATCCTGCATAACTAAAAATTTGTATAATGACGAATATTTTCCCATTTCCATTCCCCTGAACTCCCTGAATGTAAACTACTCTTCTATTTATAGTTCTATGAGTGAGACTTTTTTCAATTCTACATATAAAGTGAGACCATATAGTGTTTTGCTTCCTATGTCTAGTTTATTTCACTTAGCATTATGTCCTCCACATTATCCTTGCAAAAATAGTATTTCCTTCTATTTCAAGGCAGAATAATATTCCATTACATCACATACTTTCTTCATTTCCTCCAAGAGATACAACCTCAGTTCTGTGCCTCTTCCTTATCTTAAATAGCAATGCTGGCTGTGAGGGAATTCTTTTATTTCTAGTTGTTTAGAGGACTGGGATCTACAGGTTGTTCAGTGCTCAGTATGATGTCAAGAAGAATCTAGCTCCAAGAAGGGCACCCTGAAAAGGCAGGAGGCTAGGAGGCCAGACACATACTGCAATCTCACTTCCCCCATTATAGGAGAAATAATGTACTGAGGCAAGCTTCTCAGTGATAAACTAAGGTAGTTTGGGGAGGAACAGACATGGATAAAGTAAAACATCCTTTTGTTAATCCATATAAATGTAACTGCTTTCAGTGTGTCATCCTCTGGGTAATTCTACGTTTTTTTGTTTGTTTGTTTTTTTGTTTGTTTAATTTCCTTCTCCCTCCTTCTTCTTCTTCCTCTTCTTCTTCTTCCTCCTCCTCCTCCTCCTCCTCCTCCTCTTCTTCTTCTTCTTTTTCTTCTTCCCCTTCTTCCTCTTCTTCTTTTTTTTCTTGATGAAGTGTTGCTCTGTTGCCCAAGCTGGAGTTCAGTGGCACAATCTTAGCCTACTGTAACCTCTACCTCCTGGGTTCAAGCGATTCTCCTGCCTCAGCCTCCCAAGTAGCTGGAACTACAGGCATCCACCACCATGCCTGGGTAATTTTTGTATTTTTAGTAGAGACAGGGTTTCACTATATTGGCTAGGCTGGTCTCGAACTCCTGACCTTGCGATCTGCCTGCCTCAGCCTACCAAAGTGCTGGTATTGGAGATATCAATCACTGTGCTCAGCTGATTCTATTTCTTAACTGCATTCTGAATTTCTCCTTAAAATATTTTGGTATTTATATTGTTATATTGAATTTTTTTTCTGGAGAAATAATAGCTTTGGCTTTCTACTTTGTCATCTTGATTACATTCCCCCACCTTCTCCCAAAGCAATAATTCTTATTTAAATGAACTCATTTCATGTAGTTACACAAAAGGGATTCAATAATATTTCCTAATTTGGAGGTGTTTTCATGAACTTCAAACCATTTCCATCCTCTCTCTCCTCCTTCCTTTCCTGTTTGAATAGATTTTCACGCCCCTTTCTCCTTTATTTTTCCCATCCTATTTTTTTTTTTTATGTTCATCTTCTGAACTTTCTTGACAATGCATCACAGTCAAAAGACTTTGGTACTCAGTTTATCCTGAAATTTAAACAATGGAATCCCAAAGGTCTGACTTTGTAGACTTCCAATTGCATGAATGACAGTGAAGATAAATTACAGGAACTAATAAGAAGGTATGTTGACATTCTGAATGACTTGGTTTTTCATGTTTTGACTCATTTACTGCTTTATTTATTTGAACATTAGATATGGAAAAAAAGGTTGAATTCTATGTTATGACTAGCAAAGCTGAACAACTTTTAAATGCCAACTTTTAATGCCACCACAAAACAACTTTTAATGCCACCAAGACATTTCACTAAATTTTGGCACACACTCTAGTAACCTGTGTAGGCATACATAGGTTACTAGATTGTAAGGTGTGTTCAATAATTAAAATGACATATCTTGAAGGCTTATCTGCTTCCCATGCTTTAAAAATAATATATAAAAAATAAATAAAAAATAAACATAAAATGCTGAGTGTTAAAACAAATGAAAACACTGAGATGAGATTTTTTAGATCTGTGTAACCAACAAGTTAACATTATACTGCCACTTCTACAGCTAAATTAACATGTAATTATTCTAACATTTAATGGTCAGGCAATCAAAGGATAGATAAATATACAGCACACTGGAATGTTAAAAAATAATTGGACAAGCGATTAGGAGACCTAGGATCTAGTCCCATTTTTGTTACATCTATCCTTCTGTCCATAAGCAAGCTAATTACATATCTCTTTATTTGTGGAATTTACACTTAAGTATCTATAGATTTTAGATTTCCAATTATCACTAGACTTCTAGGACTAGCCAAGTTGTTAATGTTAGACTACTGCACAAATGCTTCCTGACATGTATTGATCATATGTACTCCAAGAATAGGAACTGACATTTCCTGATACCTCAAAGAGCAAAATGTGTCCCCTAAAGTATTATTTACCTTAGTGATTTTATTGTGTGAAATGTTATTTAAAGAATAATGATCATGATGCATCCTTATTTCTTTTATTAACCCAAATGATACAGTCATTGTAAGAGGTGAGACAGGAAACTTGTAGGATGGTAGAGATATTTATTTAATGTCCTCAAGTTTCTTTTTACCACATAAAATAAAATCAAATTTTCCATGGAAATAATGGGGTTGAAAGTTTGTGACATGACCTGACAAACTATCTCTTATAAGACAGTATCTCGAGAAAAAATGGTTCTCAGTTCTAAACAATAAACAATTTAATTTTGGTGCATAGCTAATTTCTACATTGAAAGTTGTATACAATTTCTGCAAGCTCCACTCTACAGCTTTAACTCTACTTGAATTCTGTTATCATAAGTACTACCCTTTATTTGAATTTAGAAAATTAAATGAAAATAACTCTAGATAGCAAGGATAAATTGTTACTAATATATTTTCTTGTAAAATGTAAATTTTAAAGAAGTAATAGAAAAACAAGTAGGTTTATATAAATACACAAAAGTTAGTTCATATTAGTTTAGGTGCTACACAAATTTTGTTATAAAAGGAAAATATATCTTTTTAAAAGAATGATACAGCAATACTTCTTTAACCAAGGGGTTAAACTGAGCATCACTGATAATTGGACAACTTGACATTAGGTGCTTCTTGATATGATGCAACATGTAAGGAGAAGTTCTTGTTTAAAAGAAATATTTATACTGAACAAAATCAAGCCTTTAGAGTTATCTCTGAGTATAAAGAAAATACAGAAATAAGAGAAATGAGTCAAATATTATCATAAGGAAACAATCAGACAAGCTCAGAATGTGAAACAATCTAAAATACAACTGGCCCTGTGTTTTAAAAAAGTCAATGTTGTCACAAAGAAAAGAATATTTGGCTGGGAAGTATGGAGAGAGGTGCTTTTTTTTTCTTTTTTTTTTTTTTAAAGAAAATGACAGTTAAAAGACACAAGTAATGTAATTTTTATACATTTACAGAATGATAATGCACACAAGTAGCTATAACACATTTTGGACATAATTAAGAAAATTTAAATATGAGCTAAACATTAGATGATAGTATAAAATAATTATGAATTTTTTATCTAGAATAATGGTGATGTTATGCAGGAGGATGTCCTTATACTCAGGAGATGCAAGATGAAATATTTTAGAGTGAAATCTATAAGCTACTTTGAAGTGGTACAAACATAGACACAAACATACACACCAAAACACCAAAGACAACTGAAGCAAATCTGGAAAAATGTTAATTATTATGTCTATGTTGTGAGTATATTGGCCTTCATTGTACGGTTGTTCTTTGAATTTTCCCAAAACTTAAAAAATTTTAATAATAAAAAGTTGGAAAAGTTGCACAAAAATTCGCATATATTTAATGTCACTGAACTGCATACTTAGAATGGTTAAATTGTTAAATTTTATGTTGTGTATTTTTTTACCACAAATTTTAAAAAGTTGGAAAAAAATCTTATGTAAAGAGTAATCCTGCCCTAACCATAGTCAGTGTCAATAAACTAGAGGTTTTGTGAGATCTCTAATCATTCACTTAAGGTTTATCCAGAGACATAATCTTTAAGGAAGCACATTCTAGACAACTAAAGAAACTACCAAATGATTGCTCTGGGATTCTCACTTTTTCTCTTAAAGCAATGGACCAAACTGCACCTGAATACATTTCTATCATTAGATAACACAAACAGCTATTTTAGTAAGGATTCAGTAGAAACTGTTAGTCCTAGTTAATGGGTTATTTGCATAGTATATGGCTTTTGGGATCTCTCTTCTCCATTTCTGAATTTTCCATGAGAGACAGTACTTAATATTTAGCTTGGAATAAAGAGAAGCTAAAATGAGTTAAGTGTTGGAAAATTAAATTTATCTGTAAAATAATTCCAAATAGATATTACAAAAATTTTGTGAACCACAGTTCAGAGGATATGAATAGATTCTAAAAGTATCCTGGGACATAACTGAGGTTCAACAAGTCAGGGCCAATGTTTCCCTAAAGACTTTTAGGCTGAAACCACAATTGCAGATCAATTTTAATTCCGTTCAGAGCTCTTCCACATACAAAGCTGTGGGGACACTCTAATTCTTACTCAGAGTGACTGAAAATGAAAGCCTGGTTAAGTACAAAGGGCTGTTTTTTGACAAGCTCAATGAAAGAAGGAAGTGGCAAGGGTGGGTACAGGATGGCCAAAATTTCCTAGTCTTAACTGTGGACAGCAGGATTGCTTAAAGTTCTGAAAAACAATCCCAAATTAGGTCTTGTCAAGTGAGACATCCTTCTGCCAAAAAATATATGACTTGACAAAGATTGGGATGTGGATATGAAGTCAAAAGTGACATCTTTACATGTCAAAGTCTTAAATAGAATAATATACTGAATAAAAAATACGGCAGTTGATCTCTGGTCCTGGATTTCTGATTGTATATGTGTGTGTATCTGTATATAACTTTGGTTAAGCCGGCCGACACTTTTATGATACAAGTTCTTTAAGTGTTAAAATGTGGAAAAAGTCTTGTATTAGTCAATTATCAAATTGATATAAGGAAACACCCAAGACTGGAACATTTATAAAGAAAAGAGTTTTAATTGATTCACAGTTCCATATGGCTGGGTAGGCCTCAGGAAACTTACAATCATAGCAGACAGCACCTCTTCACAGGGCAGCAGGAGAGAGAATGCATGCCAGCAAAGGAGAAGTCAGATGTTTATGAAACCATCAGATCTTGTGAGAACACACTCACTGTCACAAGAAGAGCATGGAGAAAACTGCCCCTATGATTCAAATTACCTCCCACCAGCTCCCTCCCATGACATATGGGGATTATATGGATTACAGTTCAAGATGAGATTTGCGTGGGGACACAGGCAAACCATATCAGGTCCCTAACCCATAATGTTGTTGAAAAGAGAAAGTGAAACTTTTCTTATATATATTTATATATGTAGTTTATTATATTTATATATATGTAATATATATAAATTAACACAGTGCTTTAGTTATTATTTAGTACTAGGCACAGTAAGTGCTCAGTTATCATCATCCTTTTAAAATCATCATCATAATCATCTCAGACTCTGATTCAGTTCAACCTTGAAAACACAGTGGTATGGAACAACCTAAGGGAGATCAAGGGCTGAAATTAAACTCACCCATAGTGGGTGAGCAAAGAATATCATGACTACTCTAACAGAAAATATGACCTCTAGGATCTAAGATAGCAATTTAAAGCAGAAGTCACAAACTCAAATGCCTGAAATAATGTGACAGGTACTATGCATAAGTAACTCAAAGGTGATGGTGCATATAACAATATATGTGATTAGGTAAGTCTGTGTTAAACTAGTGCAAATATGTCCCATCTGAGGAAGCAGCTGCAGTTTAATTCTAGATAATGGTTGGGAAGAGAGAATGTAGGCTCAGTGTAAGCAGATCTTATAAGTTTAAAGAAAATTTCAAATCCAAAACATTTCTGGGAAATATTTTGTTTCTGAAACATTGACACAATTTTAAATACAATTGTGCAGGCCAAATAAAAAATTCTGCAGTCAGATGTAGTCCAAATGACTAATTGGTGATCTCTGGTTTCTGGCTTCTTACATCATACCTATCTAAGATTAGTACTGGTTCTAAAGATTAGGGTGAGATTGAGCCTCTGAGTTGGGGAAAAGTAGACCAGAATAGTGTTGCTTAATAGAGATATAATATAATATGAGCCAACAATGTGAGACATAGATGTATTTTTTTAATTTTCTGGTACTCACATTAAAAATAAGGAAAAAGAAATAGATGAAAATTATTTTAATAATGTATTTTTTAACTTAATGTATCTATCACATTATTATTCTAACATGTCATATAAATTTACTAAGAAGAAATTTTGTATTTTTTATGGTAAGTCTTTAGAATCAAGTGTGCATTTTACACTCACAGTAAATCTTAATTTAGGGTTAACCATACCTCAAGTACTCAATAGCCATTTGCAAGTAGTAGCTACCCTATTAGAGAGCACCAGTCTAGAGCATGCTTCTCAGAATTTAATATTGCTATGGTTTGAATGTGTCCCCTCCAAAACGTATGTTAAAACTCACTACCCATTGTGGTGTATGATGTGGTAGGGCTTTTGGAAAGTCATAATAGCTTTGCTCAGAAATGGCAAATTATTAAAAAAGTGACTTATTAAAAAAAACTGGAGGGAACTAGTTTAAGTCCTTTTCTGCCACCACCTTGGAAGCAGAAAGGAGGCCTCACCAAATAGCAATTCTGCCAGCACTTGGTCTTGGACTTTCCAGCCTCCAGAACTGTTAGAAATAAGTTTCTATTGTTCATAAATTACCCGGTCAGTAGTATTTTGTTATAGCAGCAGAAACTAAGGCAAATATGCATATGGAAATTTTGAGGATCATGTTAAAATGTTGATTCTAATTCAGTGGTTTGAAGAAAGCCTCAGATGCTTCACTACTGGTTCATGGACTATACTTTGTATATTAAGGAGCTAGGTAAATGTGGCAAGTCTCAGGTAGTGGGTTTTTGCTCAAAGAATTTCCTCCTCTCAAATTCAGTGAATATCTGCTGAAGAGACTAAACTAATATTCTAATGAACAATCTCATATTAGAATTTGGAAAAGCATTAATAACTTTAAAAATAGGCAATATTTTAATACTATTTGTAGAAGCCCTGAGTTCATCTACTGCTTTTCTTTTTCCTTTTTAACTTGAGAACCAGCCAATATGTTTTCAGAATGCTTTCAAAAGAATGCACTTAAGCACAGGACAAGTGTTTATAATTCTAACTTCAGGGGTTTGGAACGCTAAACATTTTAATAAAACAGGCAATGGGACTGAAAGGGAAATTTGACAATAATACCTTTAAAAGCTTTAGTATTTTATATCATTTTCTGGTCAAAGGTATGAATATTTCATGGAAGCTCTAAAAAGAAACACAAAGAAAAAGTTTCATTTCCTTTTGATTATCCTATCTGAGGGATGGGTAGAGCTCTATAGGCAAGCCTTAGATCTTTGTTCAACAAATGCATAAACATGGAAATGTAAGCAAATACGTGTGCAGAAGAATAGAAATGACTCTACATGAAACAGTTGTCCTTGGGATATAAAAGCTTAAACCAGGAATAGTGTTCTGGAGGGGAGCAGTGAATTAAAATGCTGAACAACTTGTCCTCTCTCATCAATGTTTCACTTATAAACTTAAGTAGGTGGTTTACTCTTTACTTTATTCTCTCTCAGATGGTAAGAATAATGCTTGTCATACCCATATCAATAGGGAGGTGTGAAGGAGCTTGCAACTGCAACCTATTATCCACTTATAATTACTCACAAGTGTGTCAGAAAGAAACCACTGAATCTTAAAGACATAGTTAAGATGGAAGCTGAATTGAAAAGATTACCAAGTGATCAGGGCCCTTTTTCTGCTGCATTTCATAATAGTAGTAGCTGTCTACTGATATTTATATTTTCCACAGTAAAAATGCAAAAGACTCTAATTATAGAAATAACTTTTGTCTCCACACAGACTAAAAGACCATGCCAAAAGTTTTGAATATAGAGACTTAATGAAATACCTAATTTCAAATTTTGGCTTTAGTTCTGAATCAGACTAAGCATGGAACTCCATATACCAAAGAGACTTTTTCCCCTAATAACAATTGCCTAACTGCCACATGTTATATTAATACTGGGCAGTTAAAGAAGTAAAATCAAAAGCAAAAGTATAATATCCTATAAGACAGTATCTTTATGACTTCCAAAAAGGATGAGATTTATTAAACGAAATACAAAAGTGCAAACTGCAGAGATAAAGTTTAAAATGCATTAAAAAGACTATCAGAACTTGTGATTTCTGACCATCAAATCAATGAAAAAGAAAGAAGAACTACACACTGAGAGATGATATTTTGCAATACATATGAGAGGCAAAGGATTAGTCAATATCCAAAATAAATAAATAAATAAAATGAATCTTACAGGTAAAAGAATAATAAGTCACTTTATATAATAGGAAAAAAATCTTCATAGGTACTTTTCAGAAAGAAAATCTGAACAGCCAATAAAAGATGCCCAATCTAATAAATAATCAAGTAAATAAAAATTAAAACCACATTGAGAGATTATTTATAACTCACTACAGTGGGAAAAAACAGTTTGTTAACATCTTGTCTTGGTAAGGATGAGGGTTAACCTGATCACTTATACACTACTTCTCATGGATACAAAATAATATAACTACTCTGAAAAATAATTTGGCATAACCTGTACACTCTTTCATGTTTCTGGCTTTGCATTTTCTATAAATTAAGAAAAATATTTATTTTATATTTCTGCATGAATTATATTTCAAGGTAACCAAATAATAAGGAAAAGTTTTGCTCTATAGAAGAATTCAAGCTAAAAAATTCAGGATAAATGACAGAATTATAGAGTCATAATTATTCAACTCTTAGTAAAAATATTTAGATAGCTTTCAATAATAGATGCTAATACCATTGGATGAAATTGTATGGGAAATCTTGTAATGAAGTAATCAGACTGACACTACCTGAATGTACTGATCAAGCTCAGAGGCAACAGACAGTATGGAGTATCATGTATTAAAATTTCTTACGTAGAAAAATATTATACTGCATTTAATCAAATCAGTTTAGAGGGAAGAGAGGAATACAGATAATAGAACAAACAGCAGGATTTTACTGGATCAGTAAAATCTAGAATGTGAGACATTTCAGAACAATGTTTTTCAAGACCTGGCTTCTCCAACAAATAAATAGCATAGAAGATAAAAAGAAAGAGGGGGATGGTTGTAAAGAAAAAAAAGATGCAAATAGTCAAGATACAGTATGACAAAACATAATACTCAAATTTTGATTGGTCAGACCAACTATAAAAAATTTAGACAGTCAATTAAATGTTAACAAGGTTGAAAATGAAATGTGAACTAAGTATTAGATGACATTAAGGAAAGTATTTTGTTAGGTATGATAATGTCATGATGTTTTCTTTAAAAATGTTATCAGATAAAGATCCATGCTGAAGTGTTTGTGGGTTAAATTAGATATATTACATTTGCTTTAACAAAAAAGTTAAGATAATAGAATTCAGGATTTTAAAAATTATTAGTTATAAGGGTGGTAATGAAAAGCAAGAGGTCTAGGATAACATCTGGATTTTGCCTTTGGTTTCAAGGGTGGTGTCATTTGCCATGACAGGTGATACAGAAGCAACAGCAGGCTTCAGGAATTAAAATGACTTTAATTCTGAACACAAGTTTTAAGAGTCACAAAGGGCTTGATTGAGTTTGGAAACCATAAATTATAAGCAGCAGCCATCCACACCTTTGTGAAATTTCCTAGAAATTTCTTCAGCAGTACCCAGGGGTGTAGCTACAAGTGCTGTGAAAAAATGTCTGGATCAATCTACTTTGGAATGTCATTAAGTCAGATATAACCAAAGACCAAAAAGACATGGGCAATGGGGATTATTGCAAGAAAGAAGTTAAATGATATGTTATCCTAAGTTAAATAGAAAAGTGCTAAATCTATTAAAGTGGTGATGGTAGCCAGGCACGGTGGCTCACTCTTGTAATCCCAGAACTTTGGGAAGCTGAGTTGGGTCGATCACCTGAGGTCAGAAGTTTGAGACCAGCCTGGCCAATGTGGTGAAACACTGCCTCTACTAAAATACAAAAATTAGCTGGACATGGTGGTGTGCACCTGTAATCCCAGCTACTTGGGAGGCTGAGGCAGGAGAATCACTTGAACCCTGGAGGCAGAGGTTGCCATGAACCAAGATGGTGACACTGCACTCCAGCCTGGGTGACAGAGCAAGACACTGTCTCATTAACAACAACAACAACAACAATAACAACAACAACAAAAGTGGTGATGGGTTAGGAAGTCTTCAGATAATATCAATAAAGGTAGATAGAGGATAACAGGCATCTCAGAGGAGGTAAGTATTGTTATAATTATCAAATAATGATCTGAATACAGTAGTGGAGAGTTAAAGCAGAATGCTGCTACTTAATTTTGGGGTGCTATCGTTAAGTAAGAGAGAATAAAATGTTGTAGCTTGCACGCTATGTAGAAGGAAGTAGAATAAACCATCTGTGGATAGATAGGTAGAGTGGAATAGATCCTAGGTGATAGATAAGGGTTCTAGAATAAAAGGCAAGGATCAGTAGCAAAAAGAATGATGGGTATGAAGGGTGTCCCGGGTGTCCCGGAATAAGCCAGAGATGAGAGAAATGAGGGCGAGCTGGTCAGGGGCCAGCACTTTGGCTGGTGACCAAAGAAAAATGGAGCAAAACATGTTAGATGAGCTGCTCTTGAGACTTCTGGGCGGACCAAGTCCCAAGTGCTGCAAAAACCTCACGGGGTTAGCAAATTTTAGGCACTACTTATAATTGAAAAGGAGTGTCACTGGGAATTTATTTACCTTGTCTCTGAAAAGTCCTTTATCTCAGGCTATTAATGGGAAAAAATGCATCTATGCTTATTCCTTATTTTAAGATTTAGTTCTTTTTATATTAATAATCAGTTGTATCACATTCCTATTATATATACATTAGCATTTTAGGCACAATGTTGACCGTAAAATAAAGTATTTGTCCCTGCCTCTAAGGGCACAAGAATTGTATATAATTTACCTCATATCTGTGGGCCTTGGAAGAAGTCTTTTTTTCCCACTAAAGTAGACTTCAAAATCTTCAGTCTTTAGCCTGTGGGCATAGTCGATGTATCCTGATATCTCTTGCCCATGAGAATTTCTGTCACGAATAAAGATCACGGACTGGTAGTGCAGAATAGAGAATAAGAGAAAAACATAAAAGAGCTTCTTTATTATTGAATGCTATAGAATAGAATAATGTAAAACACTACCATGAGTGACCTTAGGAAGCAGGTTCCGAAAGAGTGGTTATAAAATTGAACAGATTATTTTCCCCCACTACACCTTAAAAAAAGAAAAAACAAAAACAAAAACAAAAACACGTTACTGGCCAAGCGCGGTGGCACAGGCCTGTACTTTGGGAGGCTGTGTCGGGCAGGATCACAAGATCAGCAGATCAAGATACCTTCTCCAATATGGTGAAACCCCCTCTCTACTAAACTACAAAAAATTAGCCGGGCGTGGTGGTGCACAACTGTAATCCCTGTTACTCAGGGCTCTGCGGCAGGGTAATCGCTTGAACCCAGAGACGGAGTTGTCAGTGAGCCAAGACCCTGCCACTGCACTCCAGCCTGGCTACAGAACAAGATTCCCTCTCAAAACAAAACAAACGAACAAACAAACAAACAAACAAACAAACAAACAAACGAAAACATGTTCCTAACAATATTCCAACTGAAAAAGGAAAAGAACAACGGAGATACAATTAACAATTGGTTGTTATTATGCTGATAGATTTCACCCGGATTGCTTATTCTGGTTGTTTAACATTGAATGCTGAGAATATTGTACTAAAAAGGATTCTCAGGCAAGTTCTTGGTTAAGAGGAGAAGGTGTTGTGATGGATTAGTTATATATCACACATATATGGCAAGAGGAACTAGCATTCTTTCTGATTCCTGTGTGCAATCTTATATAGATTTCAATCCTCAGCCCTTTTCATTTTGCCCAAATAACTCCACATAAATCAGTATCAATTTCTCCATGCTTTTAAGCCACTTCTTTAATTCTGCAGCACATATTATAAACAAATAGTAACTCAGAGACTTCCTGAGGCTCACACTGCAGGCCAATGACTAGCAATACTGCACCTCCTTAAACAAGGACATATGCTATAATTCTTAATATTTATATGCATTCCTAAAGGTACTTGGCATCTTTTCACCATCAAGGTTGCTCCTGATATCAATTATGTCATATTGGGACACACACACACACACACACACACACACACACAGAGAGAGAGAGAGAGAGAGAGAGAGACCCCCTTAAATGAAATTCTATTAACAGAAAAAGAAAAATATCCCAAATATCCCCCCTGACTCTTTAAATGAGAGATGAACCAGACTTATTTCTCCAGAAGAATGGCAGTCTAGATATTGTGACTGACCTTCCTACTAAAAACAAATAAAAATTCTGAGTAAAATCTGAAACAATAACCTGTAAAATGCATTGATGCTCTGGCAAGGAAAAGAAATACTCAGAGTCCAAAAACTAAGTGAAAGCAGGAACCCAGGGAGGAGAGCAGGGCCTTAAAATAATCTTTGTCCTGCAAGCATTTGCCCAACCTCAGGGAATTTGAGCAAGGTTTCCATGACCTTGCAGGGTAAGGATGCAGGAAATGAATTCCACCCTTTCAGAGACAGAGGCTCATGGAAGCTGTTGCCTCAACAGAAAGCCGATAAATAAAAAATGCATGAAATACTATCTTTAATGAGTCCAGAAAATATGACAATTATCCAAGAACTGCACATCAGAGAAAATTCTTTCCAGTGAGCAAAATATACACATCTTCAGATAAATAATAATAATAATAATAATAATAATAATAATAATAAGGGACTTGACTAATAACAGATCATAGCTCAAAGAAATTCTGCAGGATATATTTCAAGCAAAAGGAAATGATTCTAGCTAGCAAGTCAAAGATAAAGAAAATTGTAATGAAAGAAAGTTACAAATATAGAAGTAAATAGAAACAAATATCATCTGTATAAAACAACAATAATGACTTCTTAAAGAAAGAATAATATGTTTAAAATATTTTAAATAAACATATATGTTGGGAGGGAGTGATTAAAGTCTTGTGATGTCCTGGAATTTTTCAGAATGAGGGCAGATATATTGATCAATTTTAGAATTTGATAAATACATGTGTATAAATCTAGGATGATCATTAAGAAATAAGAAATAGTGTATATATATATATATATATATATATATATATATGACCTTTAAATTATACTGGGATATATAAGGCAAGAAAAAGTAAAAAATCAATTAAATAGAAAGCAAAAGCTAAAAGGAAAAATATAGAAGAGTGAGGAAAAATAAAATACAAATAATGTAAAGATAGTGCTATGGAGTCAGTTGTGTTCTCTGCAAATTCATAAGCTGACACCCTGAATTCCGGTACCACAGAGGTGACTGCATTTGAAGAAGAGCCTGTTGAAATGTGAATACGTTACAATTAGCTTTTTAGGGTGGGCTCTAATCCAAGCTGACTGTGTAAATGTGGACACACAGAGAGATGGCGTGCACGTGTACACTGTCAAGATTCTGTGAGGACACAGCAAGAAGACGGCCATCTGTAAGGAAAAGAAAAAGCCCACACAAGAAACCAGACCTGCCAACACCTTCAACTATCTTGGACTTATAACTATCAGAACTGTGAGAAAATAAAATTGTGTTGCTTAAGGCATTGTCTGGGGTATTTTGTAGTGGCAGCCTTAGCAAACTCATACAGATTATAATAAGAAAATAATTAAAATGTGCAATAAGCATAAATGACTAAATGTTTAAGTTAAAAACAAGGTTATTAGCATATATATATATATTATATATATTAGCATATATATTAGCATATATACATATATATATATAACATGAAACGTAATACCACTTAGAGGTTGAAAATTAGGTAAAGAACATATATACAGGAGAATTTCCATCCAAAAAGAGAATAATCAGTATACTAATATTAGCCAGAATGGATTTTAACATAAAAAGCATTACTAGAGATAGAGCTTCACTGCATAATGATACAAGGTTAATGTCATAGAAAAATACAGCAATTCTAAACTTGACAAAGTCTTTAAAAACAAAGTTTCAGGATATTTAAAGCACAGATTGATAGAGCTAGAAGGATATGTAGACAAGCCATTATCACTTTGGTGAATTCACCTCCTTCATTATTTCTAGATTAAGAAGATAATGAATACATAAAAATTATAGAATTAATATGGATTTAAAGGACTTAAATGCAAACATGAAGTCTTGGGGTTTACCGTAGGCTAGTATCAAAATTTCTTTATACTTCAATGTTCTTGTAAGTAAAATGACTGATAATCTAAAATTACATATATTTGGCCATGATTTCACTATTTTATGTTACTGTATATAGTCTTCTTGTGTCAGTTAAATCCCTCTTTTCCTGAAAACATAATTAACTTTATTTCAAACCTCACTTCTCCAGCCCTGTGAAAATTAAATGTCTTCTCTGTGATTTTTGTGAATTCTTGGTTTTCTGATGTTTGAAGACTTTAAATGAGGTCAAATGGAGTATAAGTGTGCATCCCTCTAGAATCATATATAGAGACCTCAGCAAGTCACTCAAACTACTCTCAATGTCTTGCTTAGATTCATTAGTTCTGGGCCCTTAAGCATCCTCCTGAAAAATCCAGCAAGTTTCTGTCAAAAACAAAACAAAACAACCGCCAAAACAACAGAATCCTGCTTAGACCTGATCATTTAGCTAGTTTGTCTATTGAACAGCCTCATTCTTCATGTTTCTCCTTTAACTCTGTAGAGCAACAGAATAGTCCTTTCCTGCCTGGAACTCCTCGGTTTGCATTCACGTGCTGTCGGGGTCATCTGCCCTCAGCATCCAATTCAGAAGCATTATACAAATACTGCTTTTTTTTTTTTTTTTTTTCTCACAGTTAGAATTCTGGTTAATAATCATTGTATCTATGATTTTTTGTTTAATTTTCAACAAAAAAATGCCCAATTAAAAATTTTAAACTTAAAATTCTAAACGCAAAAGAGATAATTATGAGACTGTTTTCATACAAATCTCATTACGTCTTTCCAACTATGGCTACATATGGGTAAAAGTATAAGAAGACTTGAGAAGATTGTTAAGAAGATTTTTTAGTAAAAGTTTTAAAAAGTTTGCTAAAATAAAATATTTTTCTAATATTGATTGAAATTGCTTTATTTCTAACATTGATAGAAATGCTTTATTATTTTTAAAATTTGATTGGAACTATTAGTATGTGGTAATTGATGACAAATCATCAGGAAATTACAACTCATCATTTAGTTTTAGAAACGCATCTTTTAAATGGCACAGTTTGGGGTTTCAGGGGCAGAAGAGGTGATAACACTGACAATCGGACAGAAGTGGGTGGCAGATGTTAATAGTTGTCAAGAACTTGAGGGCTGGTTGAAATTTCTGTCTTATTTATTTTGTATTTTGTGGATTATCTAAGAATTTGAATGAAGTTATACTATCAGCTTAAGTTAATTGTGTATTTATTTCAAAATGTATATTTTTCTCCAGAGTTAATAGCAATCATTTCTCCTATGAATATTTGTTATCATTTATTAAGAGGCCACTATATTCTGAGTGAAGTTTTAAGAGTTTTACATTCATTATCTTATTTAATTGTGTCAAACATGTTATAATGGCTAGACAGCATTACTGCCCTCATTTTATAAATGTGGGAGATGAAAGCATTGAGAGTTTTGACAGCTCCCAAGGACAGGTAGCTAGAGAGTGGAGCACCAAACTCACATCCAGGCTGGCTTCCCGTGACACTCGGGTTCTTATCTACTGCATGATGGACAGGCTTGGATTCAAATGCTGGCTCTGTCATCTACTTACTGTGTGACACTGGTAAGTTACTAATACGTTTTAAGATTTAGTTTCCTCTGTTATAAAATGGGCATAATAATACCTAAAGTGGTGTGCGAATTAAATAACACTACTTTGTTAAGCACTTGGTAATGCCTGGTACATGGTAAGCACTCAATAAATAGTATCTATTGCTTTTGAAAACTTTTGTCATCAATGTTGCTATTGTATCTGTAGTATGTTAAGAGTTTCATAAGTTCCTTAGGGAATATGGAAACGGAATAATCATATCAGAATTCCATTACCTGTTGTATATAGTTATGGTTCAATTTCTTTCTTAAGTTTAGTTATTCACAGTTAAAACTTCTGATATAATTTGAAGCTAAAATTGAGACCAGCTTTTTAGTTTTATACATATATATATATGTGATAAAAGTTTTCAAAAGCAATAGGTACTATTTATTGAGTGCTTACCATGTACCAGCATTACCAAGTGCTTAGCAAAATAGTGTTATTTAATTCACACATGAATGTAGGTATTATTATGCCCATTTTATAATAGAAGAAACTAAACCTTAAAACATACACACACACACACACACACACACACACACACACACACATAGTTGTATATCTATCTATCTATCTATCTATCTATCTATCTATCTATCTATATACAAGACACACCCAATTGACAATAAAACCACTATTCTGGCATCCAGAATGGGACAAATAGGTCAAGAGAGTCCCTTGAAGAATTCAGTTTATTTCAGCCCGAGTGTGACATATTTCAGTAACTGAAAGCTTTGTTATTCAGAGCCCTCTACAGACTTAAGAATAATTTTAAAATGTTATAAATAATTGTTTAGGTTTACCCAATAACATTTTTAAATAATAGCTTTATTGAAGTATAGTTTACATAACAGAAAGATACACTCTTAAGTTTAAGTGTACAATTCAATGATTTTTAGTAAATTTATGGAGTTGCACAAAAAAACTCAGATTTAGAATATTCTCATCACCCCCAAGAGATCCCTTATGACCATTTGTAGCCACCCCTGTTCCCACCCCCAGCCCCAGGCAATCACTAATCTACTTTCTTTCTCTATAGATTCCCTTTTCTGGATTTTTCATAAAAATGGAATCATACAATATATGATCTTTTTCATTCTAATAACATTTTTAATCACAGTTAATTTCCCAAAAGACACTTGAAAACTATACTTTATATATTAAAAGGCTTTTTAAAAATGATGTTATGTTTATAAAGAAAAACTTCCAAAATTCCTATCTTCCTTAGATAAGACTCTTTAATCCTGTCTAGAACAAGTCAAGGCACAACCAAAAGTATTAAATCAAATGCTATTAATTTGAAGCCATGAATACTGATCTATTTATTAGCAGCCTAAGCAGAAAATACTAGTTTTTATTTAACCGTCTAAAATCCCCACAAGAACAAGCATTGAAGAAATATCAAGATACATTACTTCTGATTTTGAAGTGGAGAATCAGACACCAAAGAGCATGTAGAACCTGAGATTTTATTGAGCTAGTCTGTGACCTCAAAAGTAAACCAATGTTAGTTGAAAAGACTTATGCAGCACTTAGTTAGGTCCTCATTATCACTCATATATTGGAAAAAGATGAATTAAAGTGAAATTTAGACCATTAATATATCATTTGGATCTTTGGCTGCTTGCCTTTTCCCAGAAGCGAATTAAAATACAAATTCATAAACTTATTATAGGCTGAATACATGTGTTGCCTGATTTTTCTTGCCAAATACTAATGAGGAGATATAAACATGGTACATTGAAATGGGACTTTATTGACAGTGAAGCCAAAGTCACCAAAAAAAAAAACAACAACAACAAAAAAAAAGCACTAAGCAGTATGTTGCTGCACTAAAACCGAAACATCCTTTTCCAGGCAATGAGAACTGTCAAACAAAGCTGAGTTCTTGCGTTACCCAGAGAGCAGACTGTCAGTGTGCTCTCTGACAGAGATGAATGAAGGAATTGTCATGTACTAGAATTTTAAAACTCTGGAATGCTCTAATGAATCATTAATTTTAGGGTATCTTCTTTTTGTTTCAGAACCTAAGTGATTTTGCAAATGGAGCTTAAGTTCTCTAGGAACAAACTATTGTTTTCTAACATTTAAAAAGGTCTGTCATTATAAATCTCTGCAACAAGTTATTTTCTGAATTTTTTGTGCTGATAACTATTTTTAAATTCTATATTCTCTCAGTCAGTTGTAGTTTTATATAAACAGATATCTATCTATCTATCTATCTATCTATCTATCTATCTATCTATCTATCTATCTCACTGTTCATACAGTTCACAGGGTTATGTTTAGCACAGTTCTTCATCTTTCCTATTGGAGGCTTGGGCTCAGAACAAGCACACTGTCACTTCTACATCCTGCGGACCAAAGCAGGTTACAGGCCAGTCCGGATTCAAGAGGCAGGGCAGAGTGACTTCTCTTGATAGGAGGAGCTACCAAGTGTCATTGCAAAGGGTCATAGATAAAGGACAAAGTGGATAATTCCAGCCATTTTGTAATACGTAGTTATTTACCATAAAGATACTGAGAATTTTGCATATAGCTGGTTTGTTCATTTTGCAATGTTTGGTGGTTGATTTCTGAGGTGGAATCATTGATTTCTTTTTCTCTCCCAGTTTATAAGACATAACTATATTTTAAATGGCTTTATTATTTATTTATTTATTTGAAATGGAGTCTGGTTCTGTCACCCAGACTGGAGTGCTATGGTGTGATCTTGGCTCACTGCAACCTCTACTTTCTGGTTTCAAGTGGTTCTGCTGCCTCAGCCTCCCAAGCAGCTGGAACTACAGGTGCATGCCACCAGCCCAGGCTGATATTTGTATTTTTAGTAGAGATGGGGTTTCACCATGCTGGCCAGGCTGGTCTTGAACTCCTGACATCAAATGATCTGCCTACTGTAGCCTTCCAAGTGCTGGGATTACAGGTGTGAGCCACTGTGCCTGGCTAAATGGCTTTATTTTGAATTAACAGTGAAGTCAGGAATAACTGAAGAATATTTCATCTCACTAGTATTCAAAACATGCTGGAAGTTTCAGTGAATGAAAATTTTTAAAAATTGAGCTTCAACTACTTGGAAGAAAAAAATACAATTATTATATTTATATATTAACTGGCGATTTACTTAGAAAATCCTAGAGTGAACTGAAAAACTTATGACAGTTCAATAAGTTGATTCAATACAAAATACTTATACAAAAATTAAATGGGTTTTATGCTAGTAATAACCCATTAGCTATTGTGCATGCAATCTTTACTTGCATTATTTTTATTAGAATTATAACATTTTGTGAAATGTTTTTGTAAAATAAATTTCTAGAACAACATAAAAATGAAATACATTGTTGAACAAAGGTTATAAAATAACTGTGGTGAAATTTTAAGCAAAATACAACTGGGTATCTTTGATTACTAAAATTTTAGCTTGAAAAACAAATGGTTAAGAATAAGAAGATTTTAAAAGGAGAAATAAACAGTAGAACTCGTGGTATTAGACAAAATAGTTATAATACTTAAATCATGTATCATTGGTACAGTGATGGATACAGATCAATGAAAACTAATAACTTCACAAACACACCCATGTGCACAAATGTGTATGCATGTAATATATATGCTTTCCATAAGGTGATTTTGTTTACAGTTTCTAAATTTTCTAAAATGAACATCTACTCTTTCTTTGCCTGCACAATTCCAAAATCTTGTCTTTTTCCACTGTTTTCTGACCTCCATCATTTATCTTTCTAGCTAACATATGCAATCCAATAATCCTTTCAGCTCTTTGGAGCCACTGATTCATTAAACCATCACATTTTAGTGTGCTTATCCTCTTTAGTTCCTCATTTTTCTCTTTATTAAATTTAGATTCCATGGTGCAGCATCACCAGTGTTCAGTTGTGTAGCACTTCGAATTTCTTGTGCACATCCTTCTATTATACTAGTTTAGACAATTGTGATACTGCTTCAATCCACTTTTCCTTTCCTGTTTTTTTTTTTTTTTTTCATAGCAACTGCTGAGTTTGGCTAGAGAAGGAAACTATGATGACTGGTCTCAGCGAAAATTAATGGCCACAAACTCCCACACTCCCAATTTTTTTTTTTTTTTTTTTTTGAGACGGAGTTTCGCTCTTGTTGCCCAGGCTGGAGTGCAATGGCGCGATCTCGGCTCACCGCAACCTCCGCCTCCTGGGCTTAGGCAATTCTCCTGCCTCAGCCTCCTAAGTAGCTGGGATTACAGGCACGTGCCACCATGCCCAGCTAGTTTTTTGTATTTTTAGTAGAGACGGGGTTTCACCATGTTGACCAGAATGGTCTCGATCTCTCGAACTCGTGATCCACCCGCCTCGGCCTCCCAAAGTGCTGGGATTACAGGCTTGAGCCACCGCGCCCGGCCCCAACTTTTTTTATTTATCTTCTCTTCATCAAACTTTCACCAACACCCTTTCTCACACTCAATTATTTTCTCTCTGGAAATACAAGCAATCAGAACAGAACCATTTTGTCTTCCTCCCATCACATGTACAGATCCATCTGCACCAAGATCCTTGTTGTTCCTTTCATACTGTTATAACGGCTTGAATATCCATGCTTCTATCCAAAGCCAGCCTCTCTTTTTGTGCATTTGACCACATTTCATCTCGTTACTTTCAAATCATTGATTTCTCATTTACCTTGTGTAAGTTCATTACTATTAACATTTAAACATTCTATAATATCGACTAATTGTAAAAAAGAAATCAGCTAATTACATTTCCACGTTTGCTTCTCTTTACAGGAGAATTCTCAATTTTTCCTTAGCTATTGCAGTCATTTTCCTGCAGCACTCTGCTGAAATAGCTGTCTCTTACACCAACCATTTTATCTTTCCAAATCCAATGGTCAATTTTTATTTTAAAAAGTTTTACTTTAACTCCAAGTGGCATTTGATATAATTGTTCACCACCGTATTTTGTGAAATGTTTTCTTCGTCTGCATCGGTGACACGGCATATCCTCAAGATTTTCTTCTGCTTTACCAATCTCTTTATTGGTTCCTTCTTTTCTTCTTGACCTCTAAATTTTAGAGTTCTCTCAGGCTTAGTCGTCATCTTTTCTCTATTTGCATTCACTTACCAGTTATCTTATCCAGTTCCATTAATTTATTTATCACTTTTTACTCTTCCTTGAATTTCAGACTAGTATATATATTATTTTCTCTTCTATAAGGTCTCATAGACAACTAAAATTGAACATGTATGTCACACAATTTTTAACATCCTGTATTACTACCTCAACCAAATCTTTCCATGTAATATGCTACACTATTTACCTAATTGCTCAGACCAAAAGCCTAGGTGTTCTTTTGATGCCTACTTTTCATCACACTTTGCATTCATTTCAATCTATTCACAAGTCTTGTTGCCTTTACCTTCAACATATATAGTCTGTTTCTTGTGTATTTTTCCAACCTAATTCCCACTATTTCCCTATAATTTATTCCACTCCAGCTATATTGGTCTTCTGATAAAAATGTTTCTGCCTAGGGCCTTTTTGTATGATATGTTTTCTCCAAAAATGCTCTTTCTTCAGCTACCTAAAATCTTGGTCTCTCACTTCATATAGATTTCTGCTAAAATTTCACTCCTCTGGAAGTCTTCCTTGACCTCTCTAACAAAAGTAGCACATATATTCCAGGTGCATTTCTTTGCCAAATTTTATTTTTGTTCATTGCAGTTATATTTATCTTGGTATTTATTTTGTCATATTTTACTTCACTTTAAAATTGCCTTTTGGACAGGCACAGTGGCTCACACCTGTAATCCCAGCACTTTGGGAGGCTGAGGCAGGTGGATGACCTGAGGTCAGGAGTTCGAGACAAGCCTGACCCATATGATAAAACCTCTTCTCTACTAAAAATACAAAAATTAGGTGGTTGTGGTGGTGGGTGCCTGTAATCCAGTTAGGGAGGCTCAGACATGAGAATTGCTTAAACCCAGGAGGCAGAGGTTGCAGTGAGCCAAGATCATGCCACTGCACTTCAATCTGGATGACAGAGCGAGACTCTGTTTCAAAAAAAGAACAAAAAAGTAAAATAAAATAAAGCAAAATAAATTGCCTTTCTTTCTCCTTAGTTTGCAGGAGTCAAAAAGTTAGAGACTTTATTTTGTTCTATATGCTATCAACAATGTCCTGCACAGTGCCTGACACATACTGGCCACTCAATAACTATTTGCTAAGTGAACAAACTGATGGTGTTCCTAATGTGCATCTATCAAAATGAATAGAATACAATAACTAGCTGTGTTGCTGAATATTAGGAAGAGAACTTTACACTGAGGATGTCATCACAAGCATTTTCAATAGATAATGAAGCTGACTGTGATGAATTAAAGAGTGAATAAAGAAATAAGAAATAAACTTATCTTACTTAGATAATCCTTCAGAAAACTTTCTGCTAAGAGTATCGGAGAAATGAAGTTGGTTCTTTCTTGGATAGAACGCACTGTAAAAGGAATCACATAAACTGATAATGCTTCCTTCTTTGTTTTTATCTGTTTGGAAAACATAGAATCAAATTTTTCTTTACCATAAAGACAATTTTATGTTCAAACTTCTCTTTTTGATTTATCTTATTATTTTATTATTCTCTCTCTCTCTCTCTCTCTCTCTCTCTCTCTCTCTCTCTCTGTGTGTGTGTGTGTGTGTGTGTGTGTGTGTCTCCAATTTCTTCATTTTATTGAGTGTTTCTCTAAGTTCATCACACTTAAGAATCACCTGAAGGGCTTGCAAAGCATCAGTTGCTGAGCCCCATCCCCAGAGTTTCAGATTCAGTAGGTCTGGGATGGTGTCTAAGAATTTGCATTTTTAACAAGCTCTCAGATGATGCTGATTCTGCTGATCAAGGGAATTGCACTTTGAGAATCACATTTTATTCTAATGTGTTTATGTTTTAGTGCTGCCTTGAAACAGGGCAAGAAAGAATAAGGAGAAGAAACAGGAAAGGGAAGAGAAGGCAGGAAGGAATTATAAAGATACAACAAAAAAGTTTAATAATTCAAGAGTCGGTTATATAGGTATGTCTGAATAAAAAATATCCAGCTCTCTTCTTATATTCTCCTCTTACATTCCTATAATTGCCAAAAGGAGCCCAGATCTATCCTTGTAAAAGTTGACACATATTTAGTTGCACAATCTCAGGTCTGTAATAAACACTAGCTGAACCTTCCTGACAAATCATATCACTAGGGTTTGAATGACAGAAATTCATCTGTAGTCCCACACTGATGCTACTGTAACCAACATAACAATGTGCCAGACAGCCAAGATGCATGATATCATTCTAATACCTAAATAATAGATCAGCTTTTATAGTAGAAGATGAAAGCTGAACTGAATATCCCTGAAGATGGTCCTATCCAATCCCATATTTTTATACTGAAATTATTATTTCTACATGATCCTGTAGCTTACTTGATTTTTCCGGTAGTGTGATGCTTTGACTGGGCCTTTCCCAAGCCATTTTCTTCTACTTTATGGATTGATTCACGGGCCAGGGTTGCCCAAATACCCAGACCTTCTTCTATATATTTCATTTCCTACATAGGCAATCATTCTTTCTTTTCCTTCTCCTTTCATTCCAACTATGTATTTTCCCTACATTTTTAATAAGTGTAAAATGACATAATTGTGAAATTTTGAAATCCATAGTGCCTCTCTTTTTTGCATCTATTTTCACTAAAGATTAAGAGGTTTAAAAGAAAGAATTTACTTAGAACCACAGGAAACTTTGACAGAAGTTTTACAAAGAACTTGTCAATGCCTAGCTCACAGTAGATGCTTAAAAATATTTGTTGAAAGAATGATTAAATTAATAAGGAATTAATACATTCTTATAGGCTTCATTGCTGAATCCTCTTTAAATATAGATTCTCCTTAGTTTGGCTAGATACTATTTTTTTGGACAGTGACTTCAACTACTACTTATACACCAGAAGCTTTTAAATCTTTTATCTCCAGTTTTTTGGTTTCCCCTGATTTTTAAAATTGTGTGTGTTACTGTTGACTACATCATTCTAACAGGGTATAATCCAGGCATATTTTTCCAGGTTTTCATACCATATTATTCCACAAATTTGCTATAAGTTTCTTAAAGAACAAATATCTGCACCATCAACCAAAAAGTAGAAGCTTCTGTATTAACTTTAATTTCTTTTACTTCCCACATTTAATTAATCACCAAATTATGCTAATTTTAGCTTCAAAAAATTTCTCAAACGTCTTTGCTTTATGTGATGATCGTGGACATCTTATTTCAAATCTCATGTTTCTCTGTTGAACTATCATAACTAAGTTCCTGGATACCATTCATTCCTCACTTTATCCATTCTTCAAAATTAGCTGAAAAATTCTTCTCTAAAGTGGAACTCTGCATATGATTCTCTTGTTTTTTTAGCTATTGGAGTTCTAATGTGCAACCTCTTTAGTATTGCAGATTGCTCATCATGTCCTACCAAACTATTATTCTAGCACCATTCTCACCTCTCCCTTACATATAAATCCTTTGTGCAAGATATTTAATTTCATATATATATATATTTATTTTATTCAATAATGCATTCATATACTTTTTAAAACTCAAATACTAACCTCAAAGTTTTCCAAGAAATATAGTATTACCCTTTTCTCCTGCCTCACCTTGATATCTGTTCCTCAAATGCACCTCCTTTAACTCTTTGCTGTTTCTAAATAACATATTAATACTGAGATTTCTTGTTTTTCTTTTTGTTGCTACTTTTAATTACAGAAGATAATGATTTCTAATTGTGTCTGATGATTTCTAAGGTGTCCTTTTCCCCTCTCAAACCATTCCTTAACATTTTTTCCTCCTATCCCCCCACCCAATAAAGCTATGCCATAATTTTAGGTTAAATAATTAGTCAGTGTTTACAATTTTTGTACCTTATAAACATTAGCCACAGCTGAGCTATAGAATCAGGAAGGCTGAAGTATTTATTCCCTAGCTATGATTAAATTTCCTTTCCTGAAACTTTTTATTTTCTATTGGGTTGTTTGGATTTTTTTGCCTCCTTGGATTTTTTAAGCTTTTAAAATTTTTAATTGGCACATAATAATTGTATGTATTTATAGGTTACAGTGTAATATTTCAATACATGTATACATCCTGTAATGATCAAATCAGAGTAATTAGCATATCCATCACCTCTAACATTTCTCATTTCTTTGTGGTGAGATTACTCAGAATCTTCTCTTTAAATTATCTTAAAATATACACTACATTGTTTTAACCGTAGTCTCCTACTGTGCAATAGAACTCAATAGAACTTCAGAATTTATTCCACCCATCTAATTGCAACTTTATATCTCTTGACCAACCTCTCAGCATTTCTCCCTCCCTCTGCCCTCCCTAGCTTCTGGTAACCACAATTCTCCTCTATACTTTTATGAGATCAACATTTTTAGATTTCACATATAAGTGAGATCATGCTTACTCCCTTGATTTTCTACATACCTATCACTAATCCCATCAAAATTTCCAGCAGAACTATAACTATCTTCTCAACGAATTCATAATCTGTCTGTTTTGATTTTCTTGGGGATGTGCTTTCAGAAGGTCTCTGCTTTCTTTTACCTGTACTTGATTGTTTTCTAGATTTCCAACAGAATTAGCTGTTACTTTGGGGAAGTCTTTTTACTATCATCTTGGGAATTTCTTCTGCTTCCCATCTGAGCTCCCATAACAGTTTTTAACATATATCCATGTGCCCCATAACAACATTTTGGTTAACAACAAACCTCATGCATCATGGGGCCCCATACTACTCTAATGGAGCTGAAAATTTTGTATTGCCTAGTGACATATTGATGATCCTGACCCAGTGTAGGCCAGTTTGTGTTAGTTTTTAACAGCAAAGTTTAAAAACTAAAAAAAAATAAAAACATTTTAATTATAGAAAACTTATAGAACAATGATATAAACAGAATTATTATTATTATTATTATTATACTTTAACTCAGGCGTCCCCAAACTACGGCCCGCGGGCCGCATGCGGCCCCCTGAGGCCATTTATCCTGCCCCCAGCCACACTTCAGGAAGGGGCACCTCTTTCATTGGTGGTCAGTGAGAGGAGCACAGTATGTGGCGGCCCTCCAATGGTCTGAGGGACAGACCCCTGTGTAAAAAGTTTGGCGACGCCTGCTTTAAGTTCTGGGGTACATGTGCAGAATGTGCAAGTTTGTTACATAGGTATACATGTGCCATGGTGGTTTGCTGCATCCATCACCCTGTCATCTACATTAGGTAATTCTCCTAATGCTCTCCCTCCCCTAGTCCCCACCCCCCAACAGGCCCCAGTGTGTGTTGTTCTCCTCTCTGTGTTCATGTGTTCTCATTGTTCAACACCCACTTATTAGTGAGAACCTGTGGTGTTTGGTTGACAGAAATATTTTATGTAGTTGTACAGTCTGTTTGTGTTTTATATTATGTTTTATAAAAGAGTCAAAAAGTCTTAAAAATTTGAAAGTTGATAAAGTAAAAATGTTAGAGTAAGTTAAAGTTAGTTTATTATAGAAGACAGAAAAATACTATTTTGTAAATTTATTGTCACTTGTATACAGTGTTTATAAAGTCTACCATAGTGTACAGTAATGTCCTAAGCCTTCATATTCACTCACTGCTCACTGACTCACCCAGAACAACTTTCAGTTCTACAAGCTTCGTTGGTGGTAAGTTCCTTATAAAAGTGTACCATTTTAAAATCTTTTATACTGTTTTTTGTATTGTTTTGTTTTTGTTTGAGACAGGTTATTGCTCTGTCACCTAGGCTGGATTGAATTAGTGTGATCATGGCTCACAGCAGCCTTGACCTCCCAGGCTCAAGTGATCCTCCATCTCAGCCTCTCAAGCAGCTAGGATAATAGGCATGTGCCACCACACTCAGCTAATTTTAGTTTTAGTATTTGGAGAGAGAAGGTCTCACTGTATTACCCAAGCTACTATCAAACTCCTGGGCTCAAGCAATCCCACCCACCACAGTTGCCCAATATACTGTATTTTTATTGTGCCTTTTCTATGTGTAGATACGCAAATACTTACCATTGTGTTATAATTGCCTACAATATTCAGGACAGTAACGTTGCACAGGTTTGTAGCCTAGAAGCAATAACCATCTAAGTTGGCGTGAGTAAATTCTACAGTGTTTACAAAAAGATGAAATTGCCTAACATCACATTTCTCAGAACATATCCCTGAGGCATAAATATGCTTCCATTTTAGTACTCATCACTTTATATTGTGGCTTTTGAGGTCCTCTTACTCTGGATTGTATATGTTTATCAAACTTTGTATTTCCTCCTTTTTTTTTGAGACAGAGTCTCAGTTTGTTGCCCAAACTGGAGTGCAGTAGCATGAGCTCAGCTCACTGCAGCCTTGACCCCTTGAGTGAAAGCCATCTTTCCACATCAGCCTCCCAAGTAGCTGGCACTGTAAGTGCACATCACCACACCCAGCTAATTTTGTATTTTTTGTAGAGACGGGGTTCCACCATATTGCTCAGGCTGATCTTGAACTCCTCAGTTCAAGCAATCGGCTCACCTTAGTCTCTCAAAGTACTGGGATTGCAGGCATCAGCCGCCACATCCATTCTTAATTTTGTATTCTTAATGTTCTTAATGTTTCCTGTCCTAATTCATAATGGTATGCATCAACAGGATTTGGGATTGAGATAATTAAACAAAGGCCAACAAAATAATCTTCAGGGAGCTATTTATCTAATTATGCTTGACAGAAAGTGTCACCATGCAACAAATCGCAGCCCTAAAAGCTATTGTTTATTGAGTGTTTACTATATGCCAGAAATTTTCTCATTTATTCTTAACCCAAGCCCCATAATGTAGGTACTATTATTAATTCTGTTTGACAGATGAGAAAACTGAAGTATGAGAAGGTTAAGTACCTGGCCAGGGTCTGGTAGTTAGTGCATCAGTCAGATTTCTAACAGGAAACAATAGTAACATTTGTTTGTTTACACAGGGACTAACGGATGGCATGTAGTGTTACCACAAAGGAAATTGCATGAACCTGGAACTACTAGTAATAAAACTGACATCATCTCTGCCACTAGCTTTCCCCCAACACCGATTCCCAAGAGGAAGAGTTTATCAGAACCCAAAAAGGAGAGGGGGAACGAATCGTATGTGAGTATCCTACAGAACTGCAGAGACATAATGTCAAGGGACACAGACAGTTATATGTCTAAGTAGGGTCAAGGGAATAAGTACCTTCTTGCTAGAGTTTCATACTGGCCATATCCCACTGTGGCCAGAGTCTGACATCATGTACGTACTTTAATGAAAGCAGCCTCCCTGGGTAGAGTAGAGTGGAGAAGGAAGAAAGGAATCTAAAATGGTGGGAATTGTCAGTCACGATGCTGGGATCTGTACCCAAGCATCTGGACATGAAGCCTATGATGTTACTACTATACTATGCTTTTGGGGTGGCAGGCAGGAAACCAGGTTCTGTTTTTAGTTGAGACTCCACGAACAAAGTGATTCTTCTGAACAAAGAGAATTTTGTTACCTTTTCACTATCACCACTAAGGGATATTGTTTTTACAGAAGAATGTCATTGCTAAGGAAAATAGGGGACAATCTTAGGCACTAACAGAAAAAGGACAGCAACATTACAGAGGCATTCTCAGTAGTAGGCAGATAGGCACTCAGCACTTTGCAAAGTGTGCTGATTTGTATTAAAGGGCTTCAGGAGAAAGCAAAGACTAAAAAATCAGAGATAAAGGAATCTAAAAGAATGTGGTCATACCAATGGAATAAGAGCATCCTGAGACAAACAACAGAGAATATGAACAAGCCTGAGCAGAATACTGTCAATTACTAATGCTAATCATGGGTTCAAACCACTGTCTTAGTAAGAAGAAACTATAAGTCAATATCTGAAACCACTGGAAAGGTTTCATAATTCACTTAATGTGAATACATAGTAAATTATTTACAGTTCTCACTATAAATTGTCAACCTCAAAAAACTCATTTTCTCTTTCAAATTCTGAGCTTAAAAACCCATAAGTATCTTGTATGGGCACCAAACGGAGTAAATCATACTATGCCTTAGAAGGGCTCAGAAATCTAGCAGATACCTAATGAGAGACTACTGTGTACCAAGTGCTGTCCGAGGTGCTGGAGATATAATATTGAACAAAGTAAGACCCTGACCTCATGGAGCTCACAGTCTAGTGAAAAACATAGACATCTTATCACCTAAAACTGTGGAATGAGCTTCCTCTCCTATACTCCTTTACCATCTGGCCATCGTCCCTTATCCCTTTGAAATTCATCTCATTGGAGGATTTTGTGGACCAATTCCTCCGTCCCAATGCAGTGTCCTGACAGAACTCATTTCTAGCTCATTCCTTGAGACAGTCTGTCTCAAGAAATGAATGAGATGCAGTGTTCCTCAATAAACTCTCCCTATTAGAGCTTGAGCTGCTTGTAATTACTGATGCTAGCATTTATCTTGGTATCTTTACAATCAAACATCACACCCAGCATAGAGGAAACGTAATAATGTTGACTGACAAATGCATAAGTGAACAATAGAAAAAAGAAGATAAAAAGTATTTCTTTTACCACTTTTCATATTTAATCTCAACATGAGCATGAGTCATTTGCATGCTTCATAGAAAGAAAAAATAACTTCTTAATAATAAATAAGTCACAATTTATTAGCAATCCTTTATGTGATAGGGCCTTTATTTGCATTTCTGTTAAGTTAGGTATTTCTATTTCTATTTTATAATCACATAAAAATTAAATATTTTTCCACAATTCAACATTATAGGCAGAGATACTGCGCTGTGAAAGCAATGAAGTTGAGATTAATTGGAAGAAATCTAGCAGATAGGGTAATTGAACAGGATCTTCCTGAGAAGAAATTGTTTTAATTGAAACTTGAATAATAAAATATCCAAAATAAGATGTGAGTGAAGAACATTACAGGCAAAGGGAATAACAAGTATTCTGGCCCTAAAGCAGGAAATGGCCTTGCCTGTTCAAGAAATAGAAGGTCAATGTGACTGGGCAGTGATGAGAGCAAAGAAAAGGGTGGAGAAGGCATGATGTGAAATAAAATTTGAGACTAGATAGGAACTAATTTCTGTAGACCATATGGGTTCCTAACAATGACTTTCAATTTAACTTAAATGCAATAACAGTCATTGAACAGTTTTATGCAACAAAATGTAAATGGTCAGATTTTTAAAAACGTCACTGAAAATATTGAAAGTTCTTCTGAAAAAAACAAACAAACAAACAAAAAACAGTGTGAAACTTGAGCAGATGGTCCTATTAATAAGGGTCAATGATAAAACAGAAGAGATTGTTGAGACATAGGTAACAGGGAGAAGATGTTGTCCCAATCCTTCATGATTAGAAGTGTTGCAACCAATATGAGCAAGATAAACATAAATTCTATTTATTCCTGTTTCAGGCAGTATGTTGGCATTTAAACTATGCTATGGTTAAAGTGATAGTAGTAAGATTGGATTTAGCAAGAATATCCCTTTAAACCTCACCCACTACTCACGGCTGCAAAGTGTCTGTAGGAAATGAACATTTCAGAATAGTAAATATTCCCTACTCTGAGGCTTTGTTGGCAATATCTGGTCTCATAGCCTAACCAGATGAAGGGGCAACTGTTACTTAGGTGCCCAGGGTAATTCTGAGTCTAAGATTTCAGCTGGCTGAAATCTTGTCCCACTTAAGCTCACAAGCCTCAGCTATTGTTACTAAAATCTAATATTTACTAGTGAACAAACTGGATCATGCACTGTACTAAACACTTTCTGTGCATTATTACATTTAACATTCACAATATTTTATCATCATTTTATGATTAAAATTTGCTGTTATTAATATGTGGAATAAATAACTTTTTCATTGCTAAAAAAATTCACGATATAACTTACTAAGCAAGTACACTTATAGGAGTAATTTTCTCAAGTTATATATGACAGAGCTGGAATTATAAGCCAACTGTGCCAAATTCCTAAGCCGCTTTTCTTCACTATTGTGCTCTAGTAACGTTCTCCCACTCTGATAGTAAGGAAAAGCTTGGAGGGATCAGCCAGTGACATGAAAAAAGAAAAGAGGTGTCAACCATGGCCCAACGTCTATGCTAGAACTATTAGATGACTTGGCTGAGTTCACCTGTGTAGTAGATGGTAGAAAGCCAGGGTTAGCGCTCAGGAACTCATGGATGTTGCTCAGATACATATAGTAGCCTCTTCTCATCTGCATGCAATTTGCTTTTTAAATCTAGGGGAAAACCCAGCCAAAGTCCCCATCTCTCCCACCCCTCACTAGCCACCTTTTCATTCTACACTCAAGGAAGAGAAGTGGTGAGTAAGGTTTCATGATATGATATTTTATTCCTCTTCATGACATTGAAGAATTATAAAACGGTATATGTACTAAGCAGACATGCAAGGGACATTCAGTCTCTTTTCCTTGCTCATACACTGAGAAAGACTGGGGTGAGCGGATTAGGCTGTTTCCTCTTGGCTTCACAAAGATATTCTGGGTTGTTTTCTTGCCAAGACTTTTTCATTAGACTAGTAAACAATTTAGAAAAGGGCTTGGGTAATAAGAGGTAAGAAGGCCTCTCAATCTATTTTGAGTGTCTTTGGTCATATAAGACAATGTTTAGCATAGGCAAAATCTTTCATGTGGTTTAGCTTAGCTCCACCATGGGCCTCCTTGGGTTTTGGGACAAAAGCTTCATTCTAAAACAGGGTACCAAATTGCCTAAATTATTGTCTTAGGGACCTGTCATGGAAGCTTGTTATCACAGAAGTTTTGGTTATCTGGGGATCCTAGTTTGGGATATTATATAATCTTGATACCACCTTTTATATAACTCATTACTAATAGTAATTTTGTAATTTTTAAATAATGTATTTGGTTTTTAAAAATATTATTAAAAGATCCTATTGGGATAGAAATTGCTGAACCTGTGTAGACTTAACTGCTCATCTGGGCAGTATAACAATAGAGTCAGAGATGATGTTGGAACATGACATTGAATACTTATAAAATGGTATTTGTACAGGAACTTTTGTGTGGTCACTTTGAAAATTAAGATTTTCAAGACTAGTGCTCTCGAGGTTGTTATTCTATCCTAGATAGGAAGAGTTTAGTGGCCTTATTACCACTGAGACCACAGAGTCTAGGCTAAATGAATAGCTCAGTCTTCAATTAAGATGCTTACCTCAGTGAAAGATGATGCACTGATTCCGTATGCCATGTGATACAGTGAAATGAGCGCTGGTTAGCATTTCACTTATTCAACGTATATTTACAAAGTGTTTATTGTTACCGTGTACTGGGCATGTAGGTGAATAAGATTATTTCTACCTTTAATGTTCTTACATTCTAGTATATAATTATACATCTGTCCTTATTGGAAATATTTAATTGTTCTAAGTTGCAGTTTGGTATGGTGAAGGGATTCTCAACTGGATGAAAGTGAAAACATCTACTTCCAGTTCTGCCATTAGCCAGCTCTCTGACTAGAGATAACTAACTTAAGCTCTTTCTTTGTGACTATATTTCCTCATATGTAAAAGAAAGGAGGTGGAACAAAAGAGACATCTGAATGGGTCTTCTAAAAATCTAAGAGGCAAAACAATTATTTAAAGGCTATTTTAGTTTGGCATTTTCTAAAAATCCTGGAAAAACTTATGTGCTTAATAAATATGAAATAAAAATAAGATCATCTTAATCCTCTTCTTCCTTTGCTCAGAAGTCCAGAAGGATCTTTAAACAACTCAAAACTCTTATGTATCATGCTAGGAAAAAAAAAAATCAAAACAAACCATGAAAATAAGCATCAGATAAAAAGAACTGCCCTTAATCTTAAAGTCTCTGAAATCCAAAACATGCAGGATGTGGTTAAAGGGCAACGTGCACATACAAAATTGTGATCTGAAGATAAAAAAATAACAAATGTGTGTTTATCTTTCTTACCCGCCTGTGTAAAATAATTTTGTTCTTAACCATGATAACTAAGCCAAAATAACCCAGTAACATTTGCCTTTAAGACTAAACTCCAACTTTTCTATTTTCATTGATGTCAGTTTAAATGTGATGTCATCTAAGTTCTCTCTGCCTTTTGTTTACCATTTTAGTCACACCTATCAACATGGTAAACAGTACTGATAGTTTGTACCACTAAAAGTAGCTGATGCTGTTCTTAATTATCGAAAATTAGAGAGCAACATATACTATCTAGTTCAAGTTACATATTCTGATTATGGTTAACTTAATTTGAGTGTGGATCATTGAAATCTAAAATGTAAAATTCATAAATTTTTCATGAAAAATACTTCCTATTAATAACAACAACAAAGCAAATTTCAGACATGAACTGTTTCAGTTTTTGTAAGTTAAACTGCTAAAAACAATGTCTTTGCATATGGGTTTTCACAAGAATGATCTAATTTGCAACTCACAACAAAATCCTATAAGGCAGTTTTGTTATATGTAAAGGGGAGACAAAAAATAACAATGAAGACATACGAGGCTTCAGAGTGGGCCTCTTTGTCCTTGCTGGAACCCTGGTTGTTTCTTGGATGTTTTCTAGGGACTTCAAAGTCTCAGAAGCAAGGAAGGCATATGGGCTATGCAACACCAACCAGGGGCTTTTATTACCTTGAAAGGCATTCAGGTGGATTTTAAAAATGGGAATTCCACAGAGGGTATTTTTTTTAAGTTTGTCCCCTTGCATATTCTCATTGGCAAATGTGGCTTTGAGATAACAATGAATAATAATTTGATTCTTAAAAGGAGTTTACCTTTTTAAAGTGAATTATCTTCTGTTTGCTTATTCTAGCAAGAGCACAGTCCATTAGGGTATGTAGAAAAAAAGTTGCTATAGTGGTCTTTTTATAGATGAGGAAACAGTTACAGCTGAGATGATGTGGCTTGCCTCGAGTTAGGCTGCCAGTAAATGCTTGCGGAAGAGGGAGGCAAACCTCCAAAATCTTTCAGCCTCTTGTTATTTTCATTTGTTCACACAGCCTTTTTGTGCTTCGAATTGGTCCATGAATTCACCAGAAAAAGAGACAGTATTTCCTTCCCCTTGTAGCACAGGAGAATAATAAACAGTAAGCATTTTTAAGGACATTCCAGACAATGTTCTAAACAACTAGTCATTTTCTCAGTACATGGTTTGCAATGATGCTGATAATAATGATAAGGATGTGATACTGCTGATCAATTAACAAATATATCATAAATACCTACATTGGGAAGAACAGTATAAAGATAATAAAATGAATACAAAGAAGCACAATGTATATCATTTGCCACCAAGCAGTCCATAATTCTTTTTGAAGGAAATCTTTAATTCATATAAAAGGCAACAAACAATTCAAGGCAGCTCATATGCACTAAAAGAATGACAATTCACTGTTATCTAGGATGATCAGTCCAGGCTCATTGGAGAAGTGGAATGTAAATGGATTTTGATGAATTCAAGGATTTGAAACAAATAGAAGTATCCATATGTCTAAAAACCAGCAGATAAGAGTTCCTGCTTTTCTCTAACATTTAGGCAACACATCTACTCAATAGGTTAAAAATACATTGACTTTCTTCACAGAATTTGAAAAAACTATTTTAAATTTCATATAGAAGCAAAAAAAGAGCCCATATAGCCAAGACAATCCTAAGCAAAAAGAACAAAGCTGAAACCATTACACTACCTTACTTACAGTAGATAAGGTAACTAATTACCTTACCTATTGTAACCTGACAAGGCTACAGTAACCAAAACAGCATGGTACTGGTATCAAAGCAGATATATAGATCAATGGAACAGAACGGAGGCCTCAGAAACAACACCACACATCTACAACCAACTGATTTTAGATAAACCTGACAAAAACAAGCAATGGGGAAAGGATTCCCTATTTAATAAATGGTGTTGGAAAACTGGTTAGCCATATGCAGAAAACTGAAACTGAACCCCTGTCTTACACATTATACGAAAATTAACTCAAGATGAATTAAATATTTAAATATAAGACCTAAAACCATAAAATCCCTAGAAGAAAATCTAGGCAATACCATTCAGGACAGAGGCATAGGCAAAGATCTCATGACTAACACACCAAAAGCAATTGCAACAAAAGCCAAAATTGGCAAATGGGATCTAATTAAACTAAAGAGCTTCAGCACAGCCAAAGAAACTATTATCATAGTGAACCAGCAACCTACAGACTGGGAGAAATTTTTTGCAATTTGTCCATCTGACAAAGGGCTTATATCTACAAAGAAATTACACAAATTTACAGGAAAAATAAAACCCCATCAAAAAGTGGGTGAAGGATATTAACAGACATTTTTCAAAAGAAGACATTTATGTGGCCAACAAATATATGAAAAAAAAAAAACTCATCATCACTGGTCATTAGAGAAATAGAAATCAAAACCACAATGAGATACTATGTCATACCAGTTAAAATCGTGATCATTAAAAAGTCAGGAAACAACAGATGGTTGAGAAGATATGGAGAAATAGGGACACTTTTACATTGTTTGTGGGAGTGTAAATTAGTTCAACCATTGTAGAAGATGGTGTGGCAATTCCTCAAGGATCTAGAACTAGAGTACCATTTTACCTAGCAATCCCATTACTGGGTATACACCCAAAGGATTGTAAATCATTCTACTATAGACACACATGCACACATATGTTTATTGAAGCCCTGTTCACAATAGCAAAGACTTGAAACCAACCCATATGCTTATCAATGATAGACTGGATAATGACAATGTGGCTCATATACACTATGAAGCCTTATGCATCCATAAAAAAGCATGAATTTATGTACTTTGCAGGGATAGGAATGAAGCTGGAAACCATCATTCTCAGCAAACTAACACAGGAACAGAAAACCAAACACTGCGTGTTGTCACTCATAAGTGGGAGTTGAACAATGAGAACACAAGGACATGGGGAGGGGAATATCACACACCAGAGTCTGTCAGGGGGTGGTGAGCAATGGAAAGAGTAGCATTAAGAGAAATACATAATGTAGATAATGGGTGATAGGTGCAGCAAACCACCATGGCCCATGTATACCTATGTAACAAACCTGCATGTTCTGTACATGTGTTCCAGAACTTAAAGTATAATGAACAAAAAGAGAGGAATTAAAAAAATACAGTAAATCAATAACTTAGTGACACTGGAATTTAATGAACATAAGAATTATAGGTAAAATATCTGTGACCTCTAATTTTAGCTTTTTAATTTCTCTTGATAGGCACTGGTAAAACCAATCTCTCCATCTCAGTTTTCCAATTTATAAAAATAAGGGCAAATTTATCATTCACTTCAAAAGACATCATCTCAGAAGCTACTTAGCAATATATTTGTTAATAATATTAAACATTATTATGCATACCTAGTTTAGGGAAAACAACAAGTTCATTATAAAAACTACTAATTGAAAACCTAGAATTGTATTTAATAGCATTTCTGAAAGATAAAATGTTTGGAGGAGTAATACTTTCAGTGAAAACATTTTTTAAATTGTGTGATTTTATAAAATAAAGGTAGTTAATATAAATATAATAAAAAAGTATTTTGTTTTCTAAGAATAATACGAAACCTTAAAATCTCCTAGATCATCAAAATTAGGCTGTATAACTGGAAACTATGTAGCAGGCAGAATCATGCCCCCTCAAAGATGTATGCATTCTAGTCTCCAGAACCTTTAAGTATGTCACTTTTCTTGACATAAGGGATTCCAAAAATGTGCTTAAAGTTAAGGACCTTGAGATGGAAAGATTATACTGGATTATCTGAGTCAACCCAATATAATCACAAGAGTCCTTAGAAGAGGAAAAATCTTCCCCAGTTGTGATTAGAGAGGGCAATGTGACTACTGAAGAAGGTCAGGTAAAATTCAACATGTTCGCTTTGAATGTAGAGGAAAGGGGCTATGAGCCAAGGAATGTGGGCAACCTCTAGAAACTAGATAAGGCAATGAAAATGATTCCTTCTAGAAGCCTGTAGAAAGGAACTCAGTCATGCTGAGAGTTTGATTTCAGCTTGCTAAGACCCCTGCCAAGTATCTGACCTACAAAATTGTAAGATAATAAACTGTGTTTTTTTTAAGCTGCTAATTTTGTTAATTTGTTATAAGCAGCATAGAAAGCAATACAGTAAGAAATTTCAATAACTTACTTTACTTGTATATTAGAAAGTGTATTCAAATATTAGTTATAGCCAGGGATTATTTAGAAAAATGAAATTCTATAATGAATTATACATATGCTTAGTGCAAAAGCTCTGAACCAATTTAATAATTGCAATAGTTAATGAATTAAGCAAACAGGTACAGTAATTGAGATACAGAAATAGGAAAGTTTCTCAATGCTCAATATGTAAGGGTATCTTCAATGGAAAAGAGGAGAAAATGAGCAAGAGATATCATACAGTAACATAAAGATATCACACAGAGGACTTTTCACTCAGCTCTTTCAGACTTCCTAAAAAGTGTTATCAGAAAAGAATGTAAGTCTTAATCATATGAAAGGATGAGAGGTAGCTTATTTTGAAAGGAATTTGGGCTAGTGCACTTGTTTCCTAAAGCTGTTATAAAAATTTACCAGATTTGGTGGCTTAAAGCAACAGAAAGTCCTTCTCTCACAGTTATAGAGGATGGAAGTCCTCTATTAAGGTGTTGGCAGGTCCACACATGTGTTTAATCTGTCTCTGCAGCTGTTATAAGGACACTCATGATGGCATTTGGGGCCCATCTGGATAATCCAGGATAATTTCTTCATTTCAAGATCCTTTGTATAATTACATTTACAAAAACTTTACAATATAAGATGACATTCATAGGTTTCCAGGAATCAGAACCTGATATAGTGGGGAACCACCATTTAGCCAATTACAGCTGACTTCTGGAGTGCTCACAATACTCTTTTTTTTTTTTTTTTTTTTAATGTGGGTTCTATACTCAATTGTGTTTACTTTATAAAATGAGTCTGACTCCAATCCACTGAACCAAAATCTGCATTTTAACAAGATCTCCAGCTGATGTATGTGCAGATTAAAATTCAAGAAGCACTGTTCAAGAAATATTTGAAGATGACATTCTCAGAGCTTGGTGAGTGATTGGATGGGGTGACTGGTAGTGAAGGAAAGAGTAAGTAAGAAGGCAGAATATTATAATTTAATACAACTTTTATACTTTAAGGAATGAAGATTTTAAATGAAAGCAATAAATATTTTCAGTTCTAATTTAAAAATGTGCAGAACCAAAAGAATGGCAGAGATATTTGGAGTTAGTATGCCATTGATTCTCTGTAGTTGGCTACCCATTGTCCAGAGGTGCAAGTCTCTCCTTCATCCAAGTACCTATGACAAGCACCTGGCTCAACCAAAATGTTCCATGAGGTTTGGATCCTGCTATATGTGAAATGTGTTAAGAACTGACTTGTACACTGACTACCAAGATTAGTGATAATTTATTAGGCTAATATAAAGGGCATGAAATTACACTTATATTCTAAATCCATGTACTCCTTTTCCATCATAGCAATTCTAAGTAGGAACTAGGGTAAGGGAGCCACTGAAGTGGTTGGTGGGAAAGGGTCAGAATCAGATTGGACATTTTTAGTGGAAATTCTTTTAGTCACAAAATTGAGAGCTTTTATACCTAAAATTCAGAGCTTTCATAACACTATGATCACACATTAAGTAATAGATGTTGTAATGTTAATAGTAGGATAATGATACCAGGAATTATCAAAGGTTTATTATGTTCCACCCACTTCCTCAAGAGCTTTATGGGTTCATGTTATCCTCACAAGTACCCAAGAAGTAGGGAGTCACTTAACAGATGAGGAGACTATCGCCTTGGGGCCCACACTCACTGCTTCCTAAAAACTCCCCTGTTTCACCTGGAATCTTTCAGACAGTCCCTTTAATAAAAAATGAGTCTTAGAAGTACTTATCAGTTCATACACTCAGTATGCATTTATTCGGTGTAATCCAATGTGAATGAACTGGAAATATACATCCACTTTGAAAAAAAAAAAAGCAAAGAAACAAAGAAAAAACACATTCCCTCCTCCACTGAGGACTCTGCTTCTTCATATGTGCATACAGTTAGTGAACTGCAAGTATTTTCTGTCTGAAATGATTTAAGGAACTTTAAGTTTTTACTCCTCTCTCCTTATAAACCTAACCAGTGAACACCTCCATCTGCTGCTGTATGACAGTGATTTGGAATGGTCTCTTTCAGCTTCCATTTCTTACTCTACTCTGGGCCAAAAATTCCCTATTGGATTTAATTGAAAAAGTTGGATGAAGTTGTCTTGTGTGTCAAGTAGGAGTAATGCCAGTGCTAAAGAGATCCACCAGTAATTCACACCTACAGAGGAAGATTTTTCCTTTGAAGGTATACTCTGGTAGACAGCTTTCTATGCACGGGTAGATTCCACTGTTTACTTGCAGCTAAAATCATTTTTTATTTAAAATATGTACAATAATCAAGTGTACTTATTGTGGATTGAATCACAATGAATGCATGAAATGGAGAGAAAAATCCCCAGTTATAATTCTAATCAGTAATGTCATGTATTTCCTTTAAAGCTTTTTAGATTTACTAAGCAGTAGAAAATTTTCTCATTTATGTTTTGCCTCTTCTTCTTCCCTTTCTCATTTCCATTAAAAGCAGTTACCTCACCTATTATGTGCACATAGTGGCTCCAGTACATGTTATTCTTCCCTACCCCTCATAGAATTATTGATAACTCTATAAAGTATCAGTGAGACAGGGAGCTGGAAAGGGTAAAAGTGTGAGTGGGCCTCACGAGCTCTCAGTTCCTAAATAAACAACTGTTGATTTGAACCATCAGTATTTAATACATTTCTGGACTCAGAAACATTAATATAATTGTCTTTATTCTGAAATTAAAATTATAGTACTACATAAAACAGGTTTATGAGTTTGTTAATTTTGTCTCTAAGTATCTAAAATATTTGACTCACTTTTGGCTAGTATGTTTAGCAAATACTGCAAAATTTGTTTTGAATAATTAATTACATGCTGAGTGATGTAAAATATCGTTAAAATATATATTTAAGAAAATGTAATTACTATGAAGTCATAAAATGTAATACTCTCTTCCAGTTATGAATATGTCACATTTAGACTCTTTAAATATGTGGACTTAGGAAAGCAAAAGAAGTCAAAAATAAAATAGAAACGACTTTAAAAAATTAGGAATTTTTAAAATTGGTTATCTCTAAATGGTAACAATTATTGCAAATTTCTTTAAACATTTTACAAATACTACCTCCTTGCTTCCAACGTAAAGTGGCAATTTTATATTGAAATCTCTATTTGATAAAAACTAGTACTTAACCAATGATTCCATTATCACAACTTATATGTATGTAATAGAAAACCCATTTTCTAAGTGGGACCTCAGCTTTTTTTTTTTTTTTTGAGACAGAGTTTCGCTCTTATTACCCAGGCTGGAGTGCGATGGTGTGATCTCGGCTCACCGCAACCTCCGCCTCCTGGGTTCAGATAATTCTCCTGCCTCAGCCTCCTGAGTAGCTGGGATTACAGGCACACGCCACCATGCCCAGCTAATTTTTTTGCATTTTTTAGTAGAGACAGAGTTTCACCATGTTGACCAGAATGGTCTCGATCTCTTGACCTTGTGATCCACCCGCCTCGGCCTCCCAAAGTGCTGGGATTACAGGCTTGAGCCACCGCGCCCGGCCCGGGACCTCAGCTTTTATGATAATGAACTCTATAATTCTGAAAATGAATTAAAAATCATCTACTTAACATCCACTTAAATAGTCAAAACTAGAATAATCAGTCTTAAATAATTACATTTTAAATTAAAGCCAAATTAAGAAAAAATCAGAACCTTTGTTTATCTGAAAATTTAATATTTAAAACACTTATATAACCTTTTTTTGAAACCAGTTGCTATAGTCTTTATCACATTTTTCCTGAACTAAATTAATGGTACTATCTATGGGTAATATATGTCTTGCTTTTCTTTTATTTACTAATGTATTTTCAGGTCATTTTAGTCAACAAATTTACATGTAGCACTTCTAGTTGTAGACATATTTTCCATTGTGATATAAAAGGAAGTCGTTAAAGACAAGCTGAATTTAGAATTTAAAAACTCCCTTGGGTTATAATTAATGCCTCTGAGCAATGGCACCATGTTGCACATCACAGACCACAATATGGATGTTACCCCCTGGGTTTGTGTAGTGCATATCCTGTATTGCTGAAAATGACAGACAGACCTAACTAATAGACAATTGGGAGGTTAGATGCGGGGGAGACAGAGTTCCTTGGCATTAAACAAGAAATGTTTTGGAGCATCAAAGGAGTAAAAATCCATTCATATTGTGCTCATTGTTCTGACATAGGAAGACAAATCTGACACATATTTTCTATGGAAGCCTTATTTGGAAAGAGCTCCTGAAAACGTGCTATGGCCTAGATTTATTATAAATGGTATAGTATAGTTGTAACAAGCAAAATTATTTGAAACATCATAAACCAGTAATAGTTCCTGATGATTCAAGGATTCATGTTCTCTCTGTCACACAATGGTGACTAATTCAGGAATGATGAGTAATAAAGTATTATATTTTTAAACAGTTAACAAGAAGAAACAGGAACTTATTAGATGCCAAAATGGTATGTCATCAATGGATAGTATCAGCTGTATACACTTGGAATACTAATGGTATAGATTTTACTATATATCCTTTAATATGAGAGCAGCACATACTAATAGTTGTCAGAATTCATTGTATGTAACTCACTTGAGAGTTAAAATGCAGTTTCTGGGCATCACTCCAAGAGATTCTGATTTAGAATAATGAGAATAGACCTGGAAGATATATTTTAATAAGCACTCCCACATTCCTAATGCCAGCAGTTAGTTCTACCCTTCCATTGTGAGAAACACTGCCATAAACTGAATAGTTGCTCATAGAACAGGCCTCATTGAGTAGTTCAAAAAAAGTCGATACCTCTCAACATATCTACTATACGGGGGTGAAGTCCAGATATGCACAGGTTTTAAAAATGCTACAGGTGATTCTGATTTGCAGTTAGGCTGAAGAACACAGCTCAATAGAATTAATTTCCCTTTGCTGCATGTTATTATATGCTTTAATTCATTATCTATTTAATTTGAGAGACAGTAAAATGTTTAATATTTAATCATAAAACTGATAAATTATATATATAAAATCCATTTCCAGTAAAACGTTTGAAAACTATTTTAATAATAGCTTGTTTCCCAACACATCCTCTCCCATTTTCTTCAGTCTGTGGCGATACTCATTCTACCCAATTTGAGAATAGACTGTCTAGGTAGTGTAACCACTGAGCATGAGCTTGGGAGTTAACAGCCTTTGACTGCAGCCTTGCTTCTGCCATTTTCTGTTTGTGCAACACTGAACATGTTAATCAACAATTCTAAAATAGTAAATATCTTGTAGATTATTGTGAAAATTAAATGAGATGATGTATGTAAAGTGCTTCATAAAATATCTGGACCTTCATTGGCCTTTTTATAAGTCAGCTATTATTATCATTCTTAACATCTTACTCTTCTCATAGGTAGTCATCATTTTCTGACCCTGCCACTTGTTAATTACCTTGCGTTTTGTCCATTTGTATCCATTCTTGTTGTCACTGACCTAGCCAATATCAACTCTTGCCTACCTTGATGAGCACAATTAGTCGAGTTACTCATTTTCTGGCTCACTGCTTCTACCTGCCACCAGAGTGATGAAACATGCCAATGTCCTGCTCAGCTTTTTTAATGTCCAACTCCTGCCCCTGAGATAGTTTGAACTTCCTAACATTACTTACAAGATCCTCCTCATTTTGATCCCTGGCCAAACCTAGAGTCTTGTCTCTTTCTGCACTTATGCTCCATACTTTAAGCTCCAACCATTCATTCTTAGAATGCGCCAGACTCTATCTTGGACCAGGTTCATGTATGTGATTTCCTGCTGCCTAAAACACATATCTACTTCTCAGAGAGTATGACTAACATATACTCATTCCGTATTTCCTCTGGAAGATTATTGTTCCCCTAGAGTAGCCTTAAATATTTTTCTATGGACTTGTAAAGCATTCTGTTCCCTCTTATAATACATATCACATTTTACTGTACTTGTTTATCCATTTTAGTGCATTTCATGCTGGGATATGGGTATCTGGATGATTTTCACGTTTGTTATTTGACAACGAGGCATTCTATAACTATTTTTAGTTTTGTGACAATCTATGGAAAGAAAACAAACATGCTCTGGAATAGCTAGATGACCTTTCATTTTAGTGCCTGTATTTTAATTTTTTTCCACTGTAAAATACACATAACCTAAATTTACCATCTTAACCATATTTAAATGTACAGGTCAGGGGGATTAGACACATTCATGTTGTTGTACAATCATTACCACCATCCATCTCTACAGTTATTTTCATCTTACAAAACTGAAATTCTATACCCTTTAAGCAATAAGCTCTCATTCCGTACGTACCCTAGCCCCTGGTAGCCACCACCCTACTTTCTGTCTCTACAATTTTTGCTACTCAAGCTACCTCATATAAGTGGAATCATGTAATATATTTGTCTTTTTGTCACTAGCTTATTTCACTTAGCATAGTGTCTTCAAAGATCATCCATGTTGTAGAATTTATCAGAATTTCCTTGTTAATGCTAAATAATATTCTGTTGTATGTATATACCATATTTTATCAATTTATTTGCCAACGAATGAACACTTAGGTTGTTTTCATGTGGTAGCTATTATGATTAATGCTGCTATGGACATGGGTATTTAATATCCCTTCAAGATGTTGACCTCAGGGGAGGATCCAAGATGGCTAAATAGGAATAGCTCCAGAGTGCAGTTTCCAGTGCGAACAGTGCAGAGGGTGAGTGCTCACAGCATTTCCATAAAGTTTTCACTGCCCACAGACCAGGATATTCTGTGGCCAAAAAACACCATGAGTTTTCAGCGTGGCGGTTTCAGCCAGTGCCAGGTTGGCCCACAGAAACCCATACAAATCTGGGCGGCTGTTTCGACTAGTGCCTGGAACACCTGGGAGACAGAGCTGCCCATTCAACTGAAAGGGAGGGAGCAGAGAAAGGGAGCCAGGCAATCTGGCTTGGCAGGTACCACCCCCACAAAACAAGCAATCTGAAACGTGCAGCAAGTGCAGCTGGATCCAGGATGGTCCAGCTCAGTGGGGGGAAGGGCGTCCCCTACTAACAAGGCAGTCTGTCACTACTGAGGCAGTTCACATAGCACCTGGGAAGAGCCTGTGGCAGCCCAGCAATGCCTCTGCTAGCAGACTCTTAGACTGCTCTATGCGGGGCAGGGCATCTATGAAAAAAGTCAGCAGCATGACAGGAACTTATAAATAAAGCAGACCTTCCTAGGACAGAACACCTGGGAAAAGAGGTGGTTATGAGTTCAGCTGCAGCAGACTTAAAGGTACCTGCCCAGCAGCTCTGCATGGAACAATGGAGCTCCCAGCACAGCACTTGAGCTCCTATAAGGGACAGACTGTCTTCTCAAGCAGCTCCCTGACCCCCGTATACTCAAAGAGATACCTCATAAAGGAGAGCTTAGGCCATCTGGTGGGTACCCTTCTGGGATGGAATAGCAGAGGAAGAAACCAGTGGCAACCCTTGCTGTTCTGCAGCCCCCATGGGGGATAGTCAGGTAAGCGGGGTCTTCAGTGGACGTCCAGTGGTCCTGCAGCAGAAGGGCCTGACTGATAGAAAGAAAACTAAGAAACAGAAAGAAATAGGTTCACCAGCAACAAAAAGGACATTCACTGAGAGATCCCCTCCAAAAGTCACCAACTACAAAGACCACAGGTAGATAAAGACACTAAGATGGGAAGAAACCAGCACAAAAAGGATGAAAACACCAAAAGAAGGGATCACAACTCCTCACCAGCTAGGGATCAAAGATGGATGGCGAATGAATCTGATGAATTGACAGAAACAGGCTTCAGAAGGTGGGTAATAACAAACTTCTCAGAGCTAAAAGAACATGTGCTAACCCAATGCAAAGAAACTAAGAACCTAGAAAAAAGATGAGATTAGATGCTAACTATAATAAACAACTTAGAGAAGAAATAAATGACCTGATGGAGCTGAAGAACACAGCACGAGAACTTCATGAAACATACATAAGTTTCAATAGCTGAATCAACAAAGCAGAAGAAAGGATATCAGAAATTGAAGATCAACTCAATGAAATAAAACAAGAAGGCAAAAATAGAGAAAAAAGAGTGAAAAGAAATGACAAAGCCTCCAAGAAACATGTGATTATGTGAAAAGACCTAATCTATGTTTGATAGGTGTACCTAAATGTGATGGAGAGAATGAATCCAAGATGGAAAACACTCTTCAGGATATTATTCAGGAGACCTTCCTCAACCTAGCAAGGCAGGCTGACATTCAAGTCCAGGAAATATAGAGAACACCACAAAGATATTCCTCAAGAAGACCAACCCTAAGGCACATAATCATCAGCTTCACCAGGGTTGAAAAGAAAGAAAAAATACTAAGCGCAGCTAGAGAGAAAGGTAGGGCTACCCACAAAGGGAAGCCCATCAGACTCACAGCAGATCTCTCTGCAGAAATCCCACAAGCCAGAAGAAAGTAGGGGCCAATATTCAACATCCTTAAAGAACAGAACTTTCAACCTAGACTTTCATATCCAGCCATACTAAGCTTCATAAGCTAAGGAGAAAGAAAATCCTTTTTGAACAAGCAATTGCTGACAGATTTCCTTACCACCAGGCCTGTCTTACAACAGCTCTTGAATAAAGCTCTAAATAAGGAAAGGAACAACCAGTAGCAGCCACTCCAGAAATGTACCAAATGGTAAAGACTACCAAAACAATGAAGAAAATGCATCAACTAATGGGCTAGCATCAAAATGGCAGGATCGAATTCACACATAACAATATTAAATGTAAATGGGTTAAATGCCCCAATCAAAAGACACAGACTGGCAAACTGGATAAAAAATCAAGACCCATTGGTGTGCTGAATTCAGGAAACCCACCTCACGTGCAGGGGCACACATAGGCTAAAAATAAAGGGATGGAGGAAGATTCATCAAGCAAATGGAGAGCAAAAAAAGCAGGAGTTGCAATCCTAGTCTCTGATAAAATGGACTTTAAACCAACAAAGATCAAAAGAGACAAAGAAGGGCATTCCATAATGGTAAAAGGATCAATGCATCAAGAAGAGCTAATGGTCCTAAATATATACACATCCAATATACGAGCACCCAGTTACATAAAGCAAGTTCTTAACGACCTACAAAGAGACTTAGACTCCTACACAATAGTAATGGGAGACTTTAACACTCCACTGTTAATATTAGACAGATCAATCAGACAGAAAATTAACAAGGATATCCAGAACTTGAACTCAGATCTGGACCAAGCTGACCTAATAGACGTCTACAGAAATCTCCATCCCAAATCCACAGAATAAGAATATACATTCTTCTCAGCAGTACATGGCACTTACTCTAAAATTGACCATATAATTGGAAGTAAATCCCTCCTCAGCAAATGCAAAAGAATAGAAATCATAACAAACAGTCTCTCAGACCACAGGGCAATCAAATTAGAACTCAGGATTAAGAAACTAACTCAGAACCATATAACTTCATGTAAACTGAGCAGCCTGCTCCTGAATGTCACCTGGAAAAACAGTGAAATGAAGGCAGAAATAAAGATGTTCTTTGAAACTGATGAGAATGAAGACACAACATACCAGAATCTATGGGACACATTTAAAGCAGTGTCTAGAGGGAAATTTATAGCATTAAATGCTCACAAAAGAAGGAAGGAAACATCTAAAATTGACACCCTAATCATCAAAATTGAAACAGCTAGAGGGGCAAGATTAAAAAAAAAACTCAAAAGCTAGCAGAAGACAAGAAATAAATTTGCAGTCTACCCATCTGACAAGGGGCTGATATGCAGAATTTACAAAGAACTAAAACAGATCTACAAGAAAAAAACAAACAAGCCCATTCAAAAATGGGTGAAGAATATGAACAGACACTTTACAAAAGAAGACATACAGGAGGCCAACAAACATATGAAAAAATGCTCATCATCATTGGTCATTAGAGAAATGCAAATCAAAACCATATTGAGATACCATCTCACACCAGTTAGAATGGCAATCATTAAAAAATCTGGAGACAACAGATGCTGGAGAGGATGTGGAGAAATAGGAACACTTTTACACTGTTGGTGGGAATGTAAATTAATTCAACCATTGTGGAAGACAGTGTGGCGATTCCTCAATGACCTAAAAATAGAAATCCCATTTGACCCAGCAATCCCATTACTTGGTATATATCCAAAGGATTACAAATCATTCTACCATAAGGACACATGCACAGGAATGTTCATTGCAGCACTGTTTACAATAGCAAAGACCTGGAACCAACCCAAATGCCCAACGATGATAGACTGGATAGGGAAAATGTGGTATATATACACCATGGAATATTACGTAGCCATCAAAAATGATGAGTTCACGTCCTTTGTAGGGACATGGATGAACCTGGAAACCATCATTCTCAGCAAACTGACACAAGAGCAGAAAATCAAACACCAAATGTTCTCACTCATAGGCGGGTGTTGAACAATGAGAAAACATGGACACAGGGAGGGGAGCACTACACACTGGGATCCTTTGGGGGGAAATGGGGGAGGGATGGGGGTGGGGAGGTGAGAAGAGATAGCATGGGGAGAAAGGACAGATACAGGCTAGGGGACGGAAGTCAGAAAACTACACTGCCATGTGTGTACCTATGCAACAATCTTGCATGTTCTTCACATGTACCCCCAAACCTAAAATGCAATAAAAAAAATTAAGTAAGATCAGAGCAGAATTGAAGGAGATAGAGACACAAACAATCCTTCAAAAAATCAATAAGCCCAGGAGCTGGTTTTCTGAAATGATCAACAAAATAGACAGACTGCTGGCCAGAATAATTAAAAAGAAAAGGGAGAAGAACCAATAGATGCAATAAAAAATGAAAAAGTGGATATACCACTGATTACACAGAAATCAGGGATTACTACAAACAACTCTATGCACATAAACCAGTAAACCTGGAAGAAATGGATAAATTCTTGGACACTTGCACCCTCCCAAGCCTAATACAGGAAGAAGTTGAAACATTGAACAGACCAATAACAAGGGCTGACATTGAGGCAGCAATTAATAGCCTACCAATCAAAATAAGTCTGGGTCCAGACAGTTTCACAGCTGAATTATACCAGATGTACAAAGAGAAGCTGTACCCTTCCTTATGAAACTATTCCAAACAATACAAAAAGAGGGAATCCTTCCCAAATCATTTAATGAGACCAACATAATCCTGATACCAAAACCCGGCAGAGATTCAACAAAAAAAGAAAACTTCAGGCACATATCCATGATGAACATAGATGCAAAAGTCTTCAACAAAATACTGGCAAACCAATTGCAACAGCACATCAAAAAGCTTATCCATCAAGATCGAGTAGGCTTCATTTAAGGGATATAAGGCTGATTCAACATATTCAAGTCTATAAACATAATCCACCACATAAACAGAACCAAAGACAAAAACCACATGATTATCTCAATAGATGCAGAGAAGGCCTTTGACAAAATTCAACAGTGCTTTATGCTAAAAACTCATAATAAACTAGATCTCAAAGGAACATATCTCAAAATAATAAAAGCTATTTATGACAAATCTACATCCAATATCATACTGAATGGGCCAAAACTGGAAGCATTCCCTTTGAAATCTGGCACTAGACAAGGATGTCCTCTCTCACCACTCCTATTCAATATAGTATTGGAAGTTCTAGCCAAGTAATTAGGCAAAAAATAAATAAATAAAAATAAAGGGTATTCAATTAGAAAAGGAGGAAGTCAAATTGTCTCTATTTGCAGTAGACATGATTGTACGTTTAGAAGGCCCTATCATCCCAGCCCAAAATCTCCTTAAACTGATAAGCAACTTCAGCAAAGTCTTGGGAAACAAAATCAATGTGCAGTAATCAAGCATTTCTATACACCACTAACAGACTAACAGAAAGCCAAATCATGAGTGAACTCCCATTCACAATTGCTACAAGGAGAATAAAATACCTAGGAATACAACTAACAAAAAATGTAAAGGATCTCTTCAAGGAGGAGTACAAACCACTGCTTAAGAAATAAAAGAGGATACAAAACAGATGGATAAACATTCCATGCTCATGGTTAGAAAGAATTAATATTGTGAAAATGGCCATACTGCCCAAAGTTATTTATAGATTCAATGCTATCCCCATCAAACTACCAATGACCTTCTTCACAGAACAGGAAAAAACACCTGAAACTTCATATGGAACGGAAGAGAGCCCACATAGCCAAGACAATCCTCAGCAAAAAGAACAAAGCCAGAGGCATCATGCTACCTGATTTCAAACTATACTACAAGTCTACAGTAATCAAAACAGCATGGTACTGGTACCAAAACAGAAATATAGACCGATGGAAGAGAACAGAGGCCTTGGATGCAATGCTACACATTTACAACCATCTGATCTTTGACAAACTTGATAAAAACAAGCAATGGGGAAATGAACCTAGAAACCATCATTCTCAGCAAACTGGTACAAGAACAGAAAACCAAACACTGCATGTTTTCAGTCATAGGTGAGCGATGAACAAGAATACTTGGGCACAGGGAAGGGAACAACACTCATAGGGCTAGGTGGGGGGGGGTGAAGAGGAGGGGAGGGGAGGGACAGAGTTGGGGGGATGATGGGGAGGGATAACACCAGGAGAAATGTCTGACATAGGCAATAGGCCGGAGGTGGGTGGAGAATAAAGACAGCAAACCACCATGGCATGCATGTACCTATGCAACAATCCTGCAGGATGCAGGACATTCACATGTACCCCAGAGCCCATATACAATTTAATTAAAAAAAAAAGAAGTAATCTTAAAGATGACTTAAAGATCTTTACGTTTCAATAAGCAGAAAAAATAAATAAAGAGTGTTGGGAAAACTGGCTAGCAGTGTGCAGAAAGAAGAAACTGGACCCCTTTCTGACCCCTTACACTAAAATTAACTCCAGATGGATTAAAGACTTAAACATAAGACCTAACACCATAAAAGCCCTAGAAGAAAACCTAGAAACCGTTTTTATAACAATACTAGCTTTTATAAATGCTCATGTGTTTACTTGTCCTGAAATATTTATTTCTTCATATGGCTTGAAGTTGCTATCTATTCTCCTTTCATTTCACCCTCCAGGACTCGCTTAATAATTTCTCAAAGAAGTCTAGTAGTAGTAAACTCCCTCTACTTTTGCTTATTGGGAATGTACTAATTTCTCCCTTACTTTTAAAGACTGTTTCATTAGATATAGGATTCTTAGTTTTTTGTTGTTGTTGTTGTTGTTATTTGTTTGTTTTTGTTTTTTGGTGTGTGTGTGTGTGTGTGTGTGTGTGTGTGTGTGTGTGTTTTCTTTTTTATGAGCACCTTTAATACTAGTTCACTGCCTTCTGGCCTTAAATGTTTCTGATGAGAAATATGCTGATACATTTGCCGAGACTCTCTTTTATGTGAATTGTTGCTTCTGTCTAGTTGTTTTAAATGTTTTATAACTGTTTTGGTTGGCAAAAGTCTGATTACAATGTGTCATAGGAAGGGTCTCTATAATTGTTAAGTTACTCATGTGTTTATATGCATGTTTTTTTTTTTTAATTAAATTTGGGAAGCTTTTGGCCATTGTTTTTTCAAGTAATCTGTTTCTTTTTCTAATCTCATTGTCATCTTTCCATAATGCATTTGTTGGTTTGCTTGAAGATATCCCACCAGTCTCTTAGGTGCTGTTTACTTTTCTTTAATTATTATTTTTTCTTTTCCTTGGATGTATTATTTTCTGGTGTCTTATCTTCAAGTTCAGTGATTCACTCTTCTGCTTGTTGAAATTTGCTTTTTAGTCTCTCTAGCAATTTTTTTTTAATTTCAGTTATTAATTTTTTAGGTCTAGAACATCTTGTTGGTTTCTTTTTATGTTTTTATCTTTTTATTTATATATGCATTTTGTACATACATCCTTTTCTTGACATTATCCATGTTTTTCTTTAGTTATCTGAGCATCTTTAAGATAGCAAAGACTTTTAGTAAATTTTTTGTCTAGTAGTTCTGGTAAGTTGCTTTCCGGAGAGTTTTTTTTTTTTTTTTTTTTTTTTTTTTGAATGCGCTATATTTTGTTTCTCTTTATGCTGTGAATCTTTTGTTAATAACTGAATATGTGAAACTAATGATGTGTTAAATCTGGAGGTAAAATTTTACCTCTTTCCCAGGGGTTTTATGTTTCTTTTTTTTTTTGTCTTTATTGTGTTCCCTTTTTTTATTGGTTTTAATATCTCCTCATTTTCATGTCATGCCTGGCATGTAATCTTAAGGTTCTATCACATCTTTTCTGATTCTCCACCTTTCTCTGACCATGTGCAGTGATGTTCTAATTTCCCTCATGCACATAGTTGCTTTTGAAAATCCTGGTCTCTAATGTCTGGCTCTAAAAAGGGGAAAGATAAATACGAGGCACTGTCTCTTTAAATCCTTTAGTTGCTTTAGTCAGAGGGTCAGGGGCTTACAATCACACAGAAGGAAGGTCTGTGCAACAATAGTTGCCTACCTATGTGTCTGTACTTCGGAGATCAGAAGCAGCAATCAGTGGAACAGAGCATAAATTCCTAATACCTGTAGAACAGGGTTCTCCAGCTACTGAAAACTGTGTATAAACTGCTCCATAAACATGCACAGCTACCTGCAATTTGGCTGGAGGTAGAGAATGGGTAGTCACTGCTGAGCTAAAAGTTAAACTTTACTAAAATTGACTGCAATTTATTGGCAAGACATCTCCTGAATGTTACAAGCCTTCAATAGATTCCAAAGTTCAAAAATAACCATACAAAACCAATCTGCCAGTGTGGTTGTTGTCTAGGTGGGAAGACAGATTCCTGGTACTTCCTACTGCATGAAACTATTAGAATCTTCTTCGTACCTATATTTTGCATTGATGTTTGTAATGTCATTCCAAATGAATATCAAATGAGGCACAATGTGTTATATCAATAAAAGTTTCATGGGAACGCAAATAAAAGTGGTTTGCCTTCTAACATTTTGTTATACAAATTTATAAACACAAAACATTAAAAAATTATAATGAACCCTTACACAGAAAGTTCCTAGAGTCTATCATTAACATTTTTACCAAAGGCTCTCTTCAAATACTAATTCTATAAATTAGTGCTGGGTATACTTTTACTAGTAACTTAACCTCCCTAAAACTTAGTATCCTTATCTAGAAAAGGGGGATAAGGGTAAGTAGTACTTACTTCATGTATTGCTGCAACAATTGCATGATATCTGTGCAGAGTACTTAACCTAGCACCAGGTATGAGGTAGATATACAGTAAGTGTAAACAATAGTAATTAGTGTTTGTTGAATTAATATACAAAAACATAATGTGGTTCCTGAAGATGCTCCTAAAAGAATTTTAATAACTTTAATACAATTTCAGCTACTGGATGAAAGACAGTAGTGTCTTTACTTAAGGGTAAGTATACTGAAGAATATGAACATGAAAATTTTTTCTTGATTAGCTGAACCAATGTACCTACATAAAAATTGCAGCCCAGTTATTATTTTATTATACTTTAAGTTCTCTGGTACATGTGCATAAGTGCAGGTTTATTACATAGGTATATATCTGTCATGGTAATATGCTGCAACCATCAACCTGTCATCTACATTAGGTATTTCTCCCAGTGCTATCCCTCTCCTATCTGCTAACCCCCAACAGGCCCTGGTGTGTGATGTTCCCCTCCCTGTGTCCACGTGTTCTCATTGTTCAACTCCCACTTATGACTGAGAACATGTGGTGTTTTGTTTTATGTTCTTGTGTTTGTTTGCTGATAATGATGATTTCCAGCTTCTTCCATGTCCCTGCAAAGGACATGAACTCATCATTTTTTATGGCTGCGTAGTATTCTATGGTGTATATGTGCCATATATTATTTATCCAGTCTATCATTGATGGGCATTTGGGTTGGTTCCAAGTCTTTGCTATTGTGAACAGTGCCACAATAAACATGTGTGCATGTATCTCTATAGGAAAGTGATTTAATCCTTTGAGTATGTACCCAGTAAGTGATTGCTGGGTCAAATGGTATTTCTAGTTCTAGATTTTTGAGGAATCGTCACAGTGTCTTCACAATGGTTGAACTAATTTACACTCCCACCAACAGTGTAAAAGTGTTCCTGTTTCTCCACATCCTCTCCAGCATCTGTTGTTCTCTGACTTTTTAATGATTGCCATTCTAACAGGCGAAAGATGGTATCTCAATGTGGTTTTGATTTGCATTTCTCTAATGACCAGTGATGATGAGCTTTTTTTCATGTTTGCTGGCTGCAGAAATGTCCTTTTGAAAAGTGTCTGTTCATATTCTTAGGCCACTTTTTGTTGGGTTGTTTGTTTTTTTGTTGTAAATTTGTTTAAGTTCTTTGTAGATTCTGAATATTAGCCATTCATCAGATGAGTAGATTGCAAAGATTTTCTCCCATTCTATAGGTTGCATGTTCACTCTGATGATAGTTTCTTTTGCTGTGTAGAAGCTCTTTAGTTTAATGAGGTCCCATTTGTCTATTTTAGCTTTTGTTGCCATTGCTTTTAGTGTTTTAGTCTTGAAGTCTTTGCCTATACCTATGTCCTGAATGGTACTGCCTAGCTTTTCTTCTAGGGTTTTTATGGTTTTTGGTCTTACATTTAAGTGTTTAATCCATCTTGAGTTGATTTTTGTATAAGGTGTAAGGAAGGGATCCAGTGTCAGCTTTCTGCATATGGCTAGTCAGTTTTCCCAATACCATTTATTGAATGGGGAATCCTTTCCCCATTGCTTGTTTTTGTCATGTTTGTCAAATATCAGTTGGGTGTAGATGTGTGGTGTTATTTCTGAGGCCTCTGTTCCTTTCCATTGGTCTATATATCTGTTTTGGTACCAATACCATGCTGTGTTTGTTACTGTAGCCTTATAGTATAGTTTGAAGTCAGGTTGAGTGATGGATCCAGCTTTGTTCTTTTTGTTTAGGATTGTCTTGGCTATGCAGGCTCTTTTTTGGTTCCATTATGAAATTAAAGTAGTTTTTTTTTTTTCAATTCTGTGAAGAAAGTTAATGGTTGCTTGATGGGAAGAACAGCACTGAATCTATAAATTAGCTTGGGTAGTATGACCACTTTCACAATATTAATTCTTCTTGTCCATGAGCATGGAATGCTTTTCCATTTGTTTGCATCTTCTCTTATTTCCTTGAGCAGTGGTTTGTAGTTCTCCTTGAAGAGGTCCTTTATGTCCCTTGTAAGTTGCATTCCTAGGTATTTTATACTCTTTCTAGCAATTTTTAATGGAGTTCTCATGATTTGGCTCTCTGTCTGTTATTGAGGTATAGAAATATTTGTGATTTTTGCACATTGATTTTGTATCCTGAGACTTTGCTGAAGTTAACTAGCTTAAGGAGATTTTGGGCTGAGATGATGGGGTTTTCTAAATATACAATCATGCCATCTACAAACAAAGACAATTTGACTTCCTCTTTTCCTAATTGAATATGCTTTATTTCTTTTTCTTGTCTGATTGCCCTGGCCAGAACTTCCAATATTATGTTGAATGGGAGTGGTGAGAGAGGACATCCTTGTCTTGCTGCAGCCCAGTGACTTACTCTCCTGTTTATACACAATAAAAGAAGGTCTTTGGGTCTCCTTGAATTTTGTTCAAAAAATAATAAAAATAAAAAACAATATGGTGGAAATGCTGTACTTCCTTATTTATCAATGTGTAGTGTAATTACTGGCTCTGAGTTTCAGTTTTATGATGGAGCAAAGACGGTGGCAGGTGAAGGCCTAAACTAGGATGAGGTAGGAAATAGAAAAGCCCTGGAATAATCTTGCCAACACAAACTGAGTCCTAAGCCTCTTTCTCTCCCCAGGCTCCATTCCTCTCCCTGAAGAGACCAAGGGCATGTGTTTAGGTTAGGGCAAGATAAGAGGTGCTAAGCAGGTCCAGGTGGAATTCTTTAACACAAACTGCCTTTTCTCCAGCTTCAGGTCTTGCTCACATACTTTATACAGCTGCATTGCTGCTTAAACTGCAGTTGGTGTGTTCTCTATTGTCCAAGAGTGGTTTGGACTATTCCTAAAATTTTATTTAAGTGTTTTTTGAAAACATCAGGAAGATGCACTTTGCTAACAAGAAAAACTATGAGACAAAAACAAAAGATTTCAATATGCTAGAATCACTCAACCATTATTTTAGAGATAGTGCACAGTGTGGGCCAACTCGTCGTTTTTCTTACAGAAGATTACTGTATCATTGATAAATCATGCTGCACGATTTTCTAGAATAAGCACATTGTATTAGAATATTAGAATCCAGTTTTTATGGTAATTCTATTCCTCTTATGGGGCTCTTGGTTACATCATATTACATCTTTGGGTTCAATATTTTTCTGTGCTTATGCTCTCAGAGATCTTATCCAGTTCAAAAATATTATGATAAGTGAATTGAATCTTAGGTCTTTGAAGCTTCACATTTATAAAATCAGCTTTTCTCTAGTTCTCCTGTGATGAATAAACATTAGTGAAAAAACATCGAATGAACTGAATATTTTAAATACTGAGCAGGCACCTTAAAAATGTTAATTATTATATTTAAATAGATTTGAAACAATCTACTTTCATCATCTGATGAATGTTAGTGTATATATTCCTTTTGATCCGTCACTAACTTAAATCGTATTTTCTGAATTATTTGTAAAAATATTTCAAATGCGAATTCATGGAATTATAAAAAAAGACTTTCCTTGTCAATTCCAAGAAATCCAGTTCTGAAAGTGAAGGCTTTTCAGGCTACTTGAATGCACCTGCTTGATCAGACCTTCAACAAAGTATTTTCATTGGCAAATATGCAATTTATGAATAAATAAGAAGTTGGATCCCAAGAAATTAGAATAATAAGCTCAGTGCATTAAAGTCTTTGTGCAAAGGCTTACATGAAGTTTCTACCAAACTTTTGAAAAATTAATTTCAGCAGGTCCAAGTGCTTGGGATACAAGGGGATGACTACCTACAGAGGCCTTTTCACACATTGCTACCACTGTCAGCGGTTCTTTTTTATTAGCTCTCTTGGCAGCTCAGCAGGCCCTCAGGAGAGCCCTCGGTAAACTTCTTTCAGGTGTGTTTATGTGTGTGTGTGTGAGTGTGTGTGTGTGTGTGTGTGTGTGTGTGTAGGTACTGAGCCAGTGGATGTTAAGTGCGCCTGCGTGTGTGTGTGTGTGTGTGTGTGTGTGTGTGTGTGTGTGTGTACTGAGGCAGGTGATGGCTACGCATCCACCCCGCCCCCATCAAAATGTTTCCCCTTGGATGAACAATCCTACACTGTGAGTGCTCTGCAGGTGTCTCTGGGTGTCAGCTGGCCTCTGTTTATTATTCGTGTGCTGTGTACAGGGAGGCCCAGCCAGCCATCAGTAACAAGTCTCTGCAAATGGGTCAAGGAAATGAAAATAAAGCCTGTACAGCAAGAACTTTTAGGGTCTGGGGTTTTGCTGGCAAATCCTGCCCAAGTCCCTCTTTAGGTGCTACTTTAAAATCGCTACTTGTTTGACTTGGACGAGACTTCACATGGAGAGGCTGTGTGAGATTTGCGAAGTGGGGACCAGCTGGAAGCAGTGTGCTGTTTTTTCATTTTCTCTTTTACCAGAGGAACACATCTTCTGCTCAGTTCTCAAGTATTTCTTTTCTTCAGAAGCTTGTTTGTATAATTTGTTTTCCAAAAATGAAGGAGGTGGGGGTTACTATTAGAGGAGTTAAGAATCATTGCCATGATTTTGAAATATTTTGTTTTTCAAATCTATTAATTATAGTTGAATAAGAAGAAATAACACCTTTTAAAATTTAAAATCTTTTTCTCTTCAACTTACATTTTCAGTGATCCAAGAACAAGAATGAAGCTTTCATATCAAGATTGTTCTGTGATGAATTTCTAAACTATAATGCACAGAAGGATGGTGGTTTACTTAGTAGGATTGCTCATGGTAAAGTGTGTGTCAAGTTTAATGTCTTAATTACAATAGTGAAGAACAATTTCTGCTGAAGGAATCACTACTTTATTGAAGTCAGCTAGTGCAATTGTTTTTTGATCAATCAGGTCTGTGATTATCTTTGACACTTTTCCTGATAACTACTCTAATAATATTCTGGACCCAGTTCACTACACTTAAAGGAATCCGGTAAAGTTAACAGTGGTTCAGGATTATTAGTCTGGGAACCCTTTAACTGGTGCTCAGCGCTTACACGATTTCTCTTTTAATAATGATCTGTGTTATCCAAAATCACAGCTTATATTATTTAAACAGTTCTTACGTTTTATATTCTTTTTTTTTTTTTTTTTTTTTGAGATGGAGTTTCGCTCTTGTTACCCAGGCTGGAGTGCAATGGCACGATCTCGGCTCACCGCAACCTCCGCCTCCTGGGTTCAGGCAATTCTCCTGCCTCAGCCTCCCAAGTAGCTGGGACTACAGGCATGCGCCACCATGTCCAGCTAATTTTTGTATTTTTAGTAGAGACGGGGTTTTACCATGTTGATTAGGATGGTCTCGATCTCTTGACCTCGTGATCCACCCGCCTCGGTCTCCCAAAGTGCTGGGATTACAGGCTTGAGCCACCGCGCCCGGCTACGTTTTATATTCTTAAAACCTCACTCACTAAATGAGCATTCATTGAGACACTAATGTGTGCTGAGCAATATGGCAGTCAAGGAAATGTGTACACCAAAAGAATGATTTGGTCCTTCTGGCCCACCCACCACACTGACTCGCAGCAACCATAGGGATCCTTTTAAAACACAAGACAGACTACATGGCTCTTCTCCTTAAAACTACTACAATCCCCTCTGAGGCCTTAATGACCCATTTGGCTCCTCCATCCATCCCTCCAGCAACAATGGCCTTCTTGCTGTTCCTTAAACACACTGAGCATTCTCCTCACTCACCTGCTCTACAAATTGTAGCTGCACATTTCCCTGTTACGTCCATCTCTCCTTTACTCCTGATCTGATTCTGTTCTCAGTAATCTCTAGCTTTTGTCTCATCTCTCAAGTTTCCTAAGGAAAGAGTTTTTGTTATTTCAGTTTCTTTCTTGTATCCTTGAGTCTGGAACAGGTTTTCATATAGTAGAAATTCAACAAATATTTGTTAAGTGAATGAATGAATGCATGAAGACCTGTCCTTTAGTCTAATTAGAATGAGATATGTGAATAATCATAATATCATGAAAAATTATAGTGTTATAGGATGTTGAAATACTTATATACCTGTCTATGTTTCTTAAATGTCTATCAGTATACAAATCTACATAGTATTAGTAGTGTGTTCAGAAGTCAAGGAAAGCAATATTTGTTTCAAGCTTTCTTACTATTTATTTTGGCTGATGTGATATAATTCTCTTATCCCTTTTCAGACTCTCTGGAGATTAAAAACAAAAACAACAACAAAAGAAGGGGGGAAAAAGTCTTTGTTTTCCAAGAATATGTAGCTGGTTCTCAAGAACTTTGGCTGGGCATTTAGAATTAGCTTACGAAAATTGCTTCTGAGGCTTTGACTAGATGCAAGATCAGAGCCCTTTTATAAAGAGCTTTAAAAGGATCAAAGCACGATGTTGATGCTGTTGTATTTGTTTTTTCGGTCTTATATTAAGCTTCTCATAGTAATTACTGAAGCAAAAAGCTTTTTTGGATTTTATGAATTGGGGTGTTCCCCCATAGATCTTTTCACTTTAAGAAACCAGAAAAAAATTATTAAAATCAGTGTATATGGAGATCATTATTTTAGCCTAAGTGACTAAATCTATTGGTTCCTTACTTACTCTTTTGAAAAGTTATGCAATTTATTCCTCCCCATCAGTTAGCATTCCCCCCACCCTTTTACTTGTCTATAAGTCAAGTTAATTTTGACCACTTACTTGGCTTATTTGACTTAAAAACTTAATTATGTCTTGTGGATATGGCTCACTAATTAGTATCACTTTTATCTGCGACCATCCTCTCAACAGTTTCCAAAACCAACCAGTTGATTTAATTCCTCTTTTCACTCAGCATTCTTAACACTCCTAACCAGAAGCCGTAGGTCATCTGCACTCACTAAACCAGGCTTAGCCTTTAGTTCCAAACAGTTTTATACAAACGCTGTTCTAAAACTCTCCTATGACTCTTTGGAAGCCCCATATATCACTTGTTTTTACCCTCTAAATTTGTTGTTGCTCTGACAGAGCATATTGTCTCTGCTTGAAGCCTTTGTAAATCCATTATAGCTTCTTCTGAGAATTCATCACATAAAAGTTATCACTTCCAGCCTTCTCTTGCTGCACATTAAATTGATTTCATATACAATGACTTCCTAATTAATGTAAATCAAAGAAAATCACGTCTCCAGTTCTCCTTACATTGCATATGTCAATCAATCCATTTAAGCAGTCATCTGTCTCATTCTGAGTTAACAGGCACATACTATTCAAACACCGCTTGTAACACTGAGAAGTTATCTTCTTTTCCAAGATACTCTCAGCTTACCTCCCTTCAATGTGCTTCAGTAAATTAGGTCTTTCTGATTCGATTCATGCTTAAATATTCTGTTTGGAAGACTCTAAAATTGTTTTGAGATACACAGTACATTTCCATGGTTTAGGTTACATTTTAATGTGACAATTCACTGTTTCTAGTGCCTTATAGCAAACTGTTATAACGAAATTCCAAATCTGATTTGGTAGCTCTCTTTGATCTATTGTTTCCAATTCCAGCAAATTATTATACATTCAAATTTCTTTTGGTGAGGAGAGATAAAGGGGGTTGATGACTTTTTGTATCCTTGAAAAAAATGTAAGTCTATTTAATGATGCATTAAAAAGAGGCAGAATGCCTGAGTGGCTAAGTATAAAGAAAACTGTAAAACTTCACTAACTTCACTATTCTAGTAATAGCAAAGGCATTGTCAGATAGAGCGGCAGAGCCAAATATGATATAAGAGGCAGAGCCAAATATAATATAAGAAACCCAAGTACATATAAAATAATTTAGTACAAAAAGAAGTAGTATTTGAAAGAAAGGGTGACAGGACAGTTTACTTAATAAAAGCTCTTGGGAGAAAATGGCAAACAATTTGGAACCAAACAAAAAAAAAAATTTAATTAAATACTTTCTAAAATTGAACTAAATTATTACTATTTTTCAAGATGGAGTCTCGCTCTGACGCCCAGGCTGGAGTGCGTGGCATGATCTCGGCTCTCAACCTGACCATCATTGCATATAGGTAGCCTCCAGAGACAGAGTCTAACTTGGGACAAAGCAGCTTATTTTGGCTGAAAGTAATTCTTGGAAGGTATTCAACTGCTTGCAGCAGGGAAGAGTGGCTCTGACCTGAAGGAAACTACAATAGCATGCACTATACCAAGCTCGTCCAATTCGTGGCTGCCAGGCTGCATGCAGCCTAGGACAGCTTTGAATGTAGCCCAATGCAAATTCATAAACTTTCTTAAAATATCATGTTTTTTGGCAATTTTTAAAAAACTCATCTGCTATCGTTAGTGGTAGTGTATTTTACGTGTTGTCCAAGACAATTCTTCTTGTTCCACTGTGGCTCAGGGAAGCCAAAAGATTGGACACCCCTGCACTATACTGACGGTTTCTAGTTGAGAACTACATGGTTTACGTGAATGGGTCATCCAGGGTCCAGAGTTGGAATCTCTTCTTGAATTCATCAATTTTTTCCTTAATGCTGAGAAAAGGGGATGCATTCACAATAACCTAATTTATAAAATAGTGATATGCATACCAAACTCCAATATATTCATTTTCACTGAGAAATATAACTGAGATGAGGACTAAAATATGTTTTGACTGACCAGTACATTCTCTGCTAAATTGGAAACAAAACTGATACCCAGAAGGTTTCTTGATTTGTTTGACATCAGGAAAAAAGTCATTTTCAAATTGGGAGTGTACCATTATATCATTTTCTGTATTTGAGGGATTTATTTTCTTTTACTGCTGAAGAAATACTAATAAATCCTTTTTTTCTCAAAAAGTTTTCCAGACTTAATATAGATTTTACATTTTATCTTTGTTACAGTTCACATATTGGTTCTAGATTTGGAAGAATCTCATCCATAATTATTTACAAATTATCTGCCAGAGTTAAGTTCCTTTTGTAAAATATTTGCACATATTTTATGTGAAGTTTTATTCCAAAGAGGGTATCTGTTTCTTAAATCTTATTCTCAAATTTTGATACACTACTTTACAAGTTTCTTTGTAGAAATTATTTCTCAAATAGTAGTTTTATGAATACATACGTGATAATTTTCTTTCTCTAGGTTCAAAATATTTTTATCAATGGAATCATCTTTGGAAAGTAGTAAAACAATAAAACCTCTTTTGTTTTTAATATTGCAAGTATTGTAAAAATATTTTATTTCAAAAATTATTTATTATACAGTTTTCTATACCAACCCTAGTTAAATTCCTATCTTGGAGAGAAACATCATTAAAAATGTGAGGTATACATTTCTAGCCCTTTGCTATGCATTCAAATTTTATATATGTATATGTATCTATCATTTAAACATAATTATGATCATAATTAATATATCATTCTGCTGCTTGCCTTAATTGATTTTTTTTATTGTACTTTAAGTTCTGGGGAACATGGGCAGATCTTGCAGGATTGTTGCATAGGTGCACACATGCCTTGATGGTTTGCTGCCTCCATCCCCCCGTCATTTTTATGTTTGATTTGGAAATCACTTTGGGCTCCACAATATGCTTATAAGAAATTTGTGGATACAGTATGTATTTTATGGATACATTTAATTAATTCATATTTATTGTGATTAGTAATATGTTTACTCCCTTATAGTTCCTGTCATTTTATTAACTTTTAAACTAATACCTCATCATTCAGTGATGCTTTATTATAAGCACTAGTACCTCCTATTCCCACTACTGTTTGCTGTTTTCAAGGTTATCCTCTCTCTTAAATTTATTTCAAATTGATGGTATACAATCTTTTTATTATAGTAAATGCAAGTAATTATAATAAAAAGGGTCTTAGTGACTTTCTGAGACTATACTCCGAAAATTCTCTTTTGTTTCAGACTTAATTGCACACACACACATACATAAGCTGAAAAAAATATATATAAAATATATATATCAGTTTTAATTTAAAAATTTATTTTCTTCTATTTCTTTGATTATTTATTTCACTGCATTCTTCTCAGTCCTCTCATCTAGAATTCCTATTGGACAAACAGTAGCACTTGTAAATTTATCTTTTATATTTTGGCTTTTCTTTCATATTTTCCAACTTCACATCATTTTGTGCTTCATTTTAGAGAACAGATTGTTCTTCCAGCTCTGTTTGTTGAGTTTGGGACTTTTCTTTGACTACTGGTTTTCACCAAATGTTTGACAAGTTTGGTGTATTTGTTCTTATCTATACTTGATAAATGCCTTTGATGAATGTAGGAGCTGATTGCATTGGTCAACTTTTTGTGATGGCTGTGTGTTACCTGTTTTGGGTTTTATATTCCTTTAGGTACTTCCCTGATATCTGAGTCAGACTTTTCAATGCAGACTTTATCTGGGGAGCAAATTTTGTTTCTTAATTTTTTGTTCCCCTTGTTTGTCCTTATGGAGATAAGAGGTTACTTCAGGCTTTACTGTGCTTTTTTTTTTTTCTAGTGCTAAAATTCACTTGGGAGTTCTTCTCAGCCAAACTGTTTTTTTTTTTTTTTTTTTTTTAAATAAGATTTTAAACATTTATTTTAAATTAATAGCTCAAAGCAAGTAAAAATAGCTAATTTTGCTAAATACTCCAAGGAAGTATTCTGAATCACATACTCAGAGTACAAATTCCTCAGACATTAAAATTATTCCTAAATTAGGGAGTCTTAGAAAAAAAGAATCACACGAACACAAAACCCACTAGGGAGTTGATTTCTTGCATATTTTTCTATGGAATGTGTGCTCTGGCTCAAGTATTCCCCTTTCACTAAAACTATCTAACGGCCTTCAAACCCCACTATAAACATGGAAAACTGCCTTTAAATGGCTTTACTAAAGACGTGATGACACTTACATCCATCTGTGTTTGATACCAAATGCCAGCATCAAGTACATTTTCAGACCATGAAAACAGGCACGTGCTTTTAACAAGTTTGTGGTGTTACTGAGCAATACGCGTGAATGTCTCAATAAACATTTTAAAGGAAAGAACATAATTAGCTCCATAATTAGCTCACTTTTTTGGGGGAAGTGATGAAGTGCAATAGAGTTCAACCTGTTTGAAAATCTTGCCAAAATTGTAAGAAGTAGTCTTCTACTTAGAGCTTCAAGAAAGATCAATGATGTACATAAAAAGAAAAATTATTGCACTAAATAAAACTTTCCAGTACTTTTGGGAATTAGCTAACATATAAGCAATCATAGCAGGTTGGAAGATGTAGAATAATATACATTAACTTTTTAAAACATAATTTATGAGCTAGAAAAGAAAAAAACTCAAATGTTCTTTATTTACCAATAATAAATACAGAAAATTGATGAAACTGATTTCACAATAAGATAAGGGCTTTTCAAATACTCCTTCAAAATACTGTCTTTCTTTTTTTCCTTTTCTGGCTAAAAAATTATGTCAAATTTTTTACTGCATCAGGATTTGGCCTTAAATCTATACTTATACATTTGGCAATAATTTGATGGTGTTACTTTTGTTGTTTTATAATGACTGGTATAGCTATTCACGCATATAGTTTCCTCCCAAAAATTAATGTTTAAATGAACTCTGGTTTTCTAAACTTCTCAATTCTATGTGACTTTAATCAGTCTTCATGTTCTGTCTCATTTGGTACAGATATAGTCATTATATAGCCATTGCTTTTATTCACAAGCCCTGAAGGCTTATTATTTGGACAAGATACCTACTTTCAATAATTATATTACGATCAACAGAAAAGAATGTCTTTTCTCTAAATACATATGAAGAATTACTCTGCCCCACTGTTTAACATACAACTATCCTTGATATTTACAAAAAATATTTTGAATGATTTAATATAGTTTTGAGAATTAACTTCTAAACTCCAGAAAAATTCCTTTAACCTTTTTTTTGTGAAAATTTTCCTTTAAAAAATTTAGTTGTTGACTGATAGAATGTTACTTCTAAAGTTACTGTGCCAAAGGCCCACGATGATTTTTCTTATACGTTTAATAACATTCTAAACTTTGATAATATAAACTATTTTCTCTGCACAAATACATGTGTTTTCATTAAGTATATAGATTTTTATGTGTACATCATTTGTGCATATAAGCAGAAAAAGCATTTTATATGTCTACTAGACATTATGTCTTAATATGTGAAAATAGTTTCAAATTGTTCTTATATTACAAAGTGTTCAGTTAAAATATTTTCAAATTTTAAAGCAACACACATTTTTCTTCTGATTTAATATTTTTTGAAGGCTGATATATAGAATGCTGTAATGAAAAAATAACACTTCATGTGAAATTTCAATAATCTCTCACAGAAATGTCCATAGATGTCAATGAATGTGCCTATAAATCCTATTAGTGATGTCATTAGACTCAAATGTAAAATATAATATTCCTCATAATAAGTAGTATAGAAATCTCAACTGTATTTTAGCCAAGCTTTGGGATAAATTAATATGAAAACAATTTATTTAAATTGATCAACTAAAGTATTTTCTCTGTAGACTTTCAGTTTTTAATATGAATGCTCTGTATTTCTTCAGTTCTACATTAGTTCTTAAAGCTTAAAAGGTTTTCAAGCCCTATGTAGTACCTTGGAAATAGTGTATGGTTCAATTATGACTTACAAAGTAAATAAATAAAAGTAGCTTTTCATAACACAGTTTAGTGTTTCTACCACTTTTTAGAGCCTCCTTCTTCATCTTAAGTGTCATCTCATTTGGGAAAGTTTCCTTATTCAATCCCAGGATAAGGGAGGAGACTCTCTTACATGTCATGTTAGCTGTTGGCATACAAACCTCTATCAAAACACTTGTCATCTTGTAGCTTCATAGTGTCAGTGTGTGCACCCACACCTGTTGTCTGATGGGACGCAGGGATTGTGTCTGCCAGAGAAGCTATGGCACAGAAGAGGTGATCAAAATTCAAGAAGATTGGAAGGCAGCTTATTCTAGCTATGATTCATTGGTCAACCTATCTTCTTGGGTACAGATCACAGACACATACTATTCACCATTTTTATAAACTTAATTTTTGAAATTTTAGAATATTATGAATACATCACTCTTTGTATTCATATATTCTAAAATGCACTTCATTTCCCAGTGTTGAAACAACCTGGCTGCTATTGTAATCCTCTTTCACATGACCATTTTGGTTTTTAGCTTCATTTTCTTTAAAATCCTTCCTCAAGCTTATGTCTTTATGTATCGCATTTTGTGCATTTATTACCACTTCTCATATTCCCATTGTATTCCAGACTTGTTTAATTCCTTGTCTCTCCAAATTTCTCTCTCTGTGTGTTTCATTGTGCTTTTACGTCTGCTCTCTTTTTTGTCCAATTATGGCTCTGGGCCTTTAGTTTACACCAAGATTAACCTTGCCACATCCCAAGCGTCAGATGCCTGATCTTCAATCTTTGAAGTTCCTTTACAACTGACTCTCTGGTAATGCAGCTTCTCAGCTCACTGCCCTTTGAATCCAAAGCAAACACAACTACCAGGTAGTGGTAGGATACTTTCATGAGTTGCTGCAAATCTGTGAGTCAACAAGCTGTGGTAAAAGGGACAGTCTGTAGCTGCAAACTAGAGTGAAATTAACCAGGCCATAAAGGAGATTAAACCCATGGCCTTGGCCATGGTTGTTAAAGCACTAATTATTAACAACTCCGTGAGACAGTCACCTATACGACCCTATATTAAATAGACGGCAAATCAAGATATATTTTTTAGTTATATAAACACTTTCATTACCATTGCTAATCATAATTTATAGAACTAAACCATATTTAAAAGAATATCTACACTATGATGATCACAGAGTAAATATATTAGGTGTATTTCTTTTAGAAATATAGAATATTTTTGCAATGAATATTGGGTACCTGTGCTTCTTGGTATCAATGTAACATATCATTGTAAAGGTGTTGTTATTTTAAATATACAAATTGAATATTAGACATAACTTTGTAAAAGGGTCTTTGTAATTTAAATGAATTACTCATAATGTTCAAGGGTGGTTTGGATAAATCAATTAACATTTATAAGAACCTACACTACTGAAGTTATTGTAAGGGGTATAAACTGTGCAGGGTCAAGTCTTCATTATTACAAAGTTTATATTCTTGCTGTGGAGACAAGACATATGCAGATACAAAGGCAACAAGACAAGAAGGTAAGAATCACATGAGCAGGGCAGCTGGAATGTTTCAATGAAGATTCAGAACAAGGATATTGTATCAGGCTGGAGTGATTTAATTAACGAAGTCTTCACCATATATGTGATAACCGCACTGAGTTTTCTAAGATGCATAGGAAGATGCTCACATGTTTGTTTCCTGAAACTGCTATAACAAATTACCACAAACTGTGTGGTTTAGACCATCAGAAATTTATCATCTCACAGTTCCTGAGGCCAGTAGTCTGAAAAAAATGTGGGCATGGTTGGTTCCTTCTGGAGGATCTACGTGAAAAACTGTTCAACACTTTTCTCCTAGCTTGGTTGCTGGCAATCTTTGGTGTTCCTTGGTTTATAGATGCATCCCTCCAGTGTCTGCCTCCATCTTCACATTGCCTTCTCTGTATCTCTCTGCATCTTTTCCTCATCTTAGAGCTGAATTGATGTCGGGTTATTGTAAATCCAGGATAAATTAATCTCATGATTCTTCACTAATTACATATGCGAGACCCTATTTTCAAATAATGTCACATTCTGAGGTTCAGCATAAATATGACGTGTGTGTGTGTGTGTGTGTGTGTGTGTGTGTGTGTGTCCAGAGGTTGGGGGGCACATTATTCAACCCATTGCAGATGGGTAGGTTAGTCCACACCTAAGCAGAGGACTCTGATTGAATTTCTTCAAGGGCTGGGTAGGGAATGTTAACAAATGTGAAGAGTATATTGTTAGACAGCAAGATCAGTCTAAAAAACATAGAAATTCAAAAAATAATTTAAACATAGCTTGCCAGACAATACACTTTTGTAAGAAAAATTCATCCAAAAGATTCCCAGTGTGTATCTTCCAATAAACAAGAACAATAAAAATAGCTATTAAATTTTTTAGTGTTTACTCATGCTCCAGGCACATATATTATATATATATATATATATATATATATATATATATATATATATATATTTTATATATATATATATATATATAAAATATACTAAATTTCACCAAAACCCAAAAATAAAGGCACTGTCATATTCCCTTTCTGGGTAAAGATATTGAGCCTCAGATTTGTCAAACCACTTATTCACATTGATGTATCTGGTAAATAATGTGGCTGGACTTCAAATCCCCAAAAATTGTTTTGAGGAGTTCATAGGCAATTTCAAACACTGTAACATAGTCACACTTTTAGAAAGGGATACAGTTAGAAGAGAAAGTGGGGAAAGACTTGGAGGTTTAGGACAGGCAGTTAAGGAATCCTGGTCTCTGTCCTGTAGGTGATGGGAGTCACTGAAGTTTTTGAGAAATGTTTAACGGCATGGAAGCAGAGAGTTTGTAAAAATTGCGCCAATGGTTAGTGTTCAGAATGTATGGAAGAATGTAGATTTGTGGCTTCTGCAACAAAAAGCCTTTGCAACAAATAGTCAAGGGGTGATACGGGTCTGCACTAGGGTGGTGGAAATTATGACCCATTTTCATGTGCTAGAGGGATTAATCCTGGCTGTGTAGACACCTTTCTCTCCCTCTCTCTGCCTTTCATAGAATGCAAAGGGTCTCTCTAAGCAGTCAAGAAAAAGTATAAAACATCATCGCCAAACACTTGCATGGTTTATTCTATGGACAGTTTTACTTCCTTAAAAGTTTCACCTTTTGTCCCCTAGAATGAAACAATGCAATTCTCCTGTTCCCACCCAAAGGATTTAGCTATAATACACCATCAACAAAATCATGAGTGATCCCTTCCCATGTAATTATAGGGTGTGCCATAGTGCAGATGTCTCCATGCAAAGTAGGAGTAGCCTGCAATTAGCCAGAAGAATTCTGCAGCAAATGTGGTTAGAGGCAAAAGGTTTACTCTAAATTTGACAGCTCCAGCTATAAATAGTTTGTTGGCTTTTTTATTTTTTGCCTTTATCAAGGACATCTTTGCTTCATCTGAGCACTTTCTGCAAAATAACCTTGCAGCTATGGATGCCATATGTAAAAGCTGTTTTTGTTTTGGATTAGTGTTTCTTTACTTACAATGATCTGAATAATCCATTACAAAATTTTCTCTGCATTTTCCCTGCATCTGGAAGATATGCATATAAATTTATAATGCTTATGTGAGGCATAAGTCAGTGGTTAATCCATCTGATAGTAAATCATGGGAGTATGTACCATGACCACATTAAAAATGAACCACAAATAAAAAGGAAGAATGGGCTCTAACCTATAATTGTGGCTCTCAGAATCAAGACCCTCAAAAGTCCTGAATGTGACACATGTAAGAGATGCTTGAAAAATCATATTATTTAATGTCTAACATGTGCAGCGAATAGAATAGCAGGTTAGTAGTTTTTGAAATGCTTATTTTATGAAAAGATAGAATTCTAAGATCACTATATACTCAATACAAAGGCACTATGACTTACCATCTAACATATACTGAAATCAAAGACCTCCATGTCACAAAATTCAATAAATTCCCTTTAGGTCAGAATTAAGAATGTATTTTAGGGCATTTTGAAACACTTATTTGAATTAAAATTAAGTTCAACGTTTCTTTATGAAATTATTGTGCTGATAGGTAAATAATAATACACAGATCAACATCACAGCATTACAGTTTGTATTTCAGACTGAACTAATATTTCTACTATTGTATATGTAAATCTCACAAAGCTCTTCTAGGGTAGCAGTATGTTGTGAAGAGAGATTCTTTCTTCAAATGGAATTCTGATTAGTCACCAAAATAACTCTGAATAAACATGGTTTTGTCTTAATGATCAACATATTAATCTTAAAAATGAATAGTCAAATTAATTGGTTTAACTTGGTATTTCACTATTTCAGTATCAAAATGAAAACTTAAAATGTAGCTGTATGAAATTCTGAATATTTACAAATACAATTTTTAACCATGTTTAATTTTCTAAGGTTCTGTATCATATTTAATTTAATATTTATTTATTTAAATAAATAATAAATAAAATACTTAGTTTTCCCTTTGTTTTCTTTACTTTTTTTTTTTTTTTTTTTTTTTTTTTTTGAGACGGAGTTTCGCTCTTGTTACCCAGGCTGGAGTGCAATGGCGCGATCTCGGCTCACCGCAACCTCCGCCTCCTGGGCTCAGGCAATTCTCCTGTCTCAGCCTCCTGAGTAGCTGGGATTACAGGCACGCGCCACCATGCCCAGCTGATTTTTTGCACCTTTAGTAGAGACGGGGTTTCACCATGTTGACCAGGATGGTCTCGATCTCTCAACCTTGTGATCCACCCGCCTCGGCCTCCCAAAGTGCTGGGATTACAGGCTTGAGCCACCGCGCCCGGCTTGTTTTCTTTACTTTTCATTAATAATGTTTAAATTACTCACATGATACATTTTTTTTCTTGGTTTTCTCTGTTTGTGGCAACTTCATATAGAGTTACTTTAAGAATTTTATAAATAAAACAGTGCAACAAATGATGTCCCCTTACCTCCTCCCTACCCTTTAATTATGACATACACTGAAATGGGTTATGATGTTTTTACTTTACACCACACATTATTAACAAACAGAAATACTTCAGCATGGAAATTTTGAAATGTCTGAAAAATGTCATCAGTTGGAGGAATATAGTAAACCACCTATCAGATTTTGTGTATGAATGCATTTTTTATGTTTATTCAGTGTGAAAGCACTCGTTAAACCAGTTAGAGCAAAACAACAGCATCTTGTGTCATGGCCTAGGGTTGAAAGGTACCAGAGGCCTTTATTAAAGATCAGGTTTTAAGAATATATTTTTCTGCCAAATCATATTTATTAAAAGTTGACACATTTTACATATTTGCAGTTGAGTCCTTGAGTTTTCTAAAGTATTAACTAAATGTCTGTGAATGGTTTCTGACCTTTCTCTGGTACCTCTTTGTGATAAAAGAATATAACCTAAAATGTGTTTGGTATGGCATAGTGAAATATCTGTTAATTTCTTCACTGCTGGAAAATGAATAGATTAATTTTTATCACAATGCATTCTGACATCATGATTCACAAAATGGTTGTACATTTACAACATATATCATATGTTTCATTTTAAAAATATTTTTATTTAAAATATTTGGCTTTGTAGGCAAAATTATGTGCTGAAGTATATTTATCACTGTTATTATACATTTCCTAAATAAGTTTTTACATTTAAACTTCTTTCCTTAATAAAATTGCATATTCAAAGAAAAAACATTTCTTTAATATGCATATTTCTGTTGATTCAGGTAGATAATTTGATTTTAAGAGAGGAAGCACTTGGTGCAATTTTATATCTATAAACCACCAAGCTTCAGCTGACATTCTTGACACTTCATGATTAAGTCTAAAAATCCCTACCCTATGGAATTAAATTTGCATTAATGGGAATGAATTGTCTTTTCATTTTAATTCTTTCTCATTTTCAAAGCATACTTAATATAATCAGGTCTATAGTTTTTCAATTATTAACAGAGAAACTAACATCTTTAAATGGTTAAAGATTAACAAGATACATGCTACAGATGTCCTGGGATTTTCTACTATCTTACAGGATTTAGATTTTCTTAATTTCTTGTCATGTAAGAAAAAGGGGGATGTTGTGAATGAACAGGTACTGTGGCAGCTCTGTCTACTTCAATGCCTTTGAGAATGCTGTTACTTTCATCAGCAATGCCTAACACCTCCTTACTGACCCAGCAAATTCCAGTTCATTTTTGAAGTCCCACCCTAAGTGTTCCACTTTTCGTTGTTTGTGTTGACATTTTGCAACAACGGGAATGAACTGTCTTTTCATTGGAAATGCAATAACACTGCAAATTGAATTCCATAGGGCAGAGATTTTTGCTGGTTTGTTTGTAATGCACCTCTAGTGATTTATCTCTAGAACAATAACTGGCTTATGGTAGTAGGTCAATAAATATTTGCTGAATGAATCTCTCATTGCAGATTTCTTAATTATAGAGTGTTTTGCATTATATTTTGGTTCTGTATTTGACTGTCAAGCTCTCTAAGTACACCTTCACAACTCCAGATCCTAGTGCAGAGCTTGTCACACAGCAGGTTTTCATTAAATATCTAATGACTTGATATTTGGTAAGATGAATTTAAAAAGCAAGCAAAGTATCTTTTCCTGAAATTGTAAACAGAGGTAGAATATGAAGAATTATTGATTAATCCCTTTAGTAGAACTCTATGTCAAATGATAATATATAGTCTGCTCATCTGTAAGCATTAAAAATTATCTATTTTAAATCATGAAATTAATCAGCATGAATATTTAACTTATTTTTAAGAATACACAGAAAGAAGTGAGTTCACAATCTCTCTTAGCTGCTATTGAATACATTTTGTTCTGTCATGTTAGACATCCTTCTTGTAGCTAATTCATTATTATTTTACATGTTATTAATTACTATAATCCTGCCATAGTATATTATGGACTTCTTGAGTGCAGAGACATTATTTCTTTTTTATTGTTTTGTTTTAAGACAGTGTCTTTTTTTTAAATTTCACTTTCATTTTAAAAATATTTTTTTGAGACAAGGTTTTGCTGTCTCAGCCAGGCTGGAGTGCAGTGGCATGATGTCTACTTACAGCAGCCTCAACTTCCTGGGCTCAAGTGAGCCTCCTGCTTCAGCCTCCTGAGCAGCTGGACTATAGGCATGCACCACCAAGCCCAGTTATTTGTTTATTTATTTATTTTTACTTTTTGTAGAGATGAAGGTCGCCCTATGTTGCCCAGGGTAGTCTCGAACTTCTGTGCTCAAGCAATCCTCCTGCCTTGGCCCCCTCAAAGTGCTGGAATTATAAGCATGAGCCACTGCACTGGGCCCAACATTATTATATTTCTTTGTACTCCAAGATTTTTAGTGTACCATGATATTTTGAGGTGTTCAATTAATTGCTACTTCATTTGTTAAATATGTTTGCTTCAATTTAAAATTATTTATTTTATGAATGAAAGTGATGTAGTTCCTGCTTTGATAAAGCATTTAAAACAGTAGAAAAAAAGACTTGCTTATTTCAGTTTCCTCTGAAGTTCTGTGGTTCTTTTCTTTTAAAAATGTGTGATGACAAAAATTTTACTTTGTTAAGAGAGTTACAAAGAATATAGTGAAAATTTGTAGAAGTGATTTTTATCTCTCAATGTTATTTGTAATAGACTCCATTCTCAAATTTTCTTTTAAATATAAAACCTAAATATTTCTTCCTGGTTTATGCTTGTGCTCTCAAAATAAAAATTTCCATAAAGATAATGAACAGTTTAGCTTCTTTGTGAATCAATTTTATATTTATAAAATGGAATGATAACAATGTATTTAATGCCCATGATAACCACAAAGAAAATAGCTATAGAATGTACACAAAAGGAAATCCCAAAGGAAATTATGTGATTCACTCCAAAAAATCAACTACACATAAAAGACAGTAGTGCAAAAAATGAGGAACATAAAAGCTACAAGGCATAGGAAACAAATTAAAAAATGACAAAAGTCTCTCCTTACCAGTAATTACTTTAAATATAAATTGATAAAACCCTCCAGTCAAAAAAAAGATTAGCTGAACAGATAAAAATCCATGACATAATTAATGCTATCTGTAAAACTCATTTTAGATTCAAAGACAAAAATAGATTAAAAGTGATCAGAGGGAAAGAAACATTTAATTCAAATTATAAACAAAGAGAGCAGAGTAGCTTTACTAATATCACACAGAATAGATTTTAAATGAAGAAAGTTTATAAGAGATCAAGTTATCATATATTGAAAACAGGATCTCAAAGAAATATTTGTACACACATATTCGTAACAGCATTAGTCACAATAGATATAATGTAGAAGTAACTCAAGTGTCCATTGAAGGATGGATGGGTGAGCAAAATGTGCTATAAACATGCAATGAAATATTATTGAACTTTAAAAAGAAGGGAAATTCTAATATGTGTTACAACATTAATGAACCTTGAGGACATCACGGGACCTGAAACAAGCAAGCCACAAAACAACAAATATACCGGATGATTCCATTTATATAAAGTACTTCAAATAGTGAAATAATAGAGACAAAAAGTAGAATGATGGTTTTCAGGGGATAAGAGGAACAGGAAATTGTTTTTTAATGGGTATAAAATTTCAATTTTATAAAATTAAATGAGTTATGAAGATGGAGGGTGATAGTTGCACAACATTATGACTATATTTAATACCGCTTGCTATGTTCTGAATGTGTCCCCCCAAATTCACCTTGAAACAATCTCTAATGCAATAGTATTAAGAAATGAAGGCTTTAGGAGGTGCTCAGGTCCTGAAAGCACCTCCACCTCCTTCTTGAATGGGATTACAACTTATATAAAAGAGCCTTTACACAAAGTCAGCCCTTTTGCTCTTCTTTCTTCCACCATGTGAAGACACAAGAAGGCCCTCACCAGATACTGAGTGCCAGTGCTTTGATCTTGGATGTCCCCCAGATGTTTAAGATATAAATTCCAATTCTTTATAAATTACTAATCTTGGAATTTTGTTATAACAGCACAAACAGACTAAGACACCACTAAACTATACTCTGAAAAATAGTTAAGATGGCTAATTTTATGTTATGTGTACCTTACCACAATAAAAAAATTGCAGAAAATATAATATCTTACAGATATTTGTTAAATGAAATATATCTTATACATTACATAAAAATCTAAATGTAGTATATTCTGTATATTAAATATTTAAATTTATTAGATTTTATGTTTCTTTTTGAATATGGTTACTAGAAAGTTTAACATTGCATATGTAACTGGTGTCATGTTTCTATTTGAGGGAGCTGGTCTATAAGATATATGTAAACTTCTCCTTGCTCTAACTTTCACTTTCCTGTTCAACTTTTTAGCTGGGCTTTAGATGTGCTTCTGGTCTAGCTTATGATACAGTTTGGTATATACTCTATGGTCCAGTGTGTGAAGCTTTTGTACACACTCAGATTTTGAAATACCTTAATCTCTTTTATAATAATTTTGATTCTTAATTTCCTTAACAAAATCATAATAATGTTTCAAAATATACTTCAATAGTTTTCTTTGTGAGATCTTCTCTGATGTATCCAGGCAGCATTGCCACTTTATTGATGATGTTTCCATGTCTGTATATGTTAGTAATTTCCCTTATTGCACTGTATTGTAATTATTGGCACACATCTAATTCCTTTAAGAGGCTTTGAATTCTCCCATAAGCCTGGATCCACTTAAGTGTTTGTGGAATAAAAAACATAAATATAACTTGTAGTCAAACGAATTTGGTGTGAATCATCTCCCCATCACTGATGAGATACATGAATTTGAAGAATTTATTTAAACTCTAATATACAGTCGATGAAAAAGGTTGAGCTGAATCCCTACTTATTCTATTGCATCCTATTTAACCCTGCTTTTGAAAGTACAACCTTTATATCAGCTTCCTTGATTTTTAACTTTTTGTCAATAAAGAACAGATGTTTCCAGGTTCTAATTTAATGTTAATGAGAGATTTCACTATAAAGGACTTACTAAAATTTATACAAGTTATTAATGCAAATATCACAATATAAAATGCAATTTCTTACATATTGTATTATTGATGGTGCAATTTTTTAAAATTTATGAAATTTACCAAAATTAAATGATCACTACTTGTTTATACTTCAGGAAAATCAAGAGAAACACAAATACTCTTTTTCAAATTATACTTTTTGAAGGAGATAGAAAGCAATGAAAAGAAGGCATGGTGAGACTTATTTCAAATACTGATAATTTTTCCAGAATCTCTTCTATATGTTGTAGGTTTCAAATATCAAAGACTTTTTGGTGGCAGAAAGAATGGAGTATATTTGGGAGCTTCTAAGTTGGTGGGGGGAATGTCTAAAGTACTCACAGATGACAACTTATGAACTGACATCATAGCAGCTAATAATGAAAGCATGTTAAAGGCATGTACTAGAGAACCCGTAATTCTATGGTTCTTTTAACATGAAATATGATAGAATGAGAATATGAAGTGAAAAGCAGTAAGATAATCATATACCATAACTCAAAGCACTCACCCACTTCTAAAACCATGTATTTTGAGTAAAGCCAGGCCTCAAAATGGATAAGCCTAAGTATTCTAAAACCTCTGTCCCATTGCATTCAAAATATATTTAAAATTAGTTGTTTACTCTCTCTATCCATCCTTGCAATCCCTACAAATAGCCTTTCTTTTGTAAAATAAACCAGGTTTTTGAGATATGAACGTTTTCAAATATTTTAATTAAAATTATGAGCAAAACAATTAAATTTAGACAATTTTAAACTAATTCATTTTGAAGGTTTAAATCATGTTTTGAAAAGTACAGTGTTTTGTTCTTTATGCTAATTAGTGACTTCCTGCTTCAACAGAAAATGGCTTTATAGAGATAAAACAATATGTTTCTCTGACATCAAAAAGTGCTTGCAAAACATTGTTGAGCTGAATTAGTTGAAAATGAATCAAAAACATAAGGATTGCATTTCTACTGAAATTTACTTTTGAATGTGAAAAAGCAGAGTGCTTTAGGCAAAATGGGTTTTAAATTTTACTTAACCCTTCCTTGTGAAAGCTAAAGTTGCCTCTTTTTGCATGAAGATTTGCCTATTTCAAGGTGATCAACAGTTTATTTTGCTTTTCTTGTTTCCCAGTTAATGCCCTTAACTGTATAGAATTTGAGAAGAATCTGCAAATAATCCATAGATAATAAGTGGAACATGATTGACTCACCATCATGATTTCTTCTACTAACTGTCAGAAGAAGCAGAATATTCTGATTTAATAATTCATAAAACTGATTTGGTCAAATACTTTAAGATGCAGCCTTTATTTTCTCTTATATATTGAATTTTAGAAATAGTTTATCAACAATCTTAATTTTCCTAGTAATGATTGACAATGCATTTTTCCCTTTATTTGAAGTAGTTCTTTCTAGGGCGTTTTACTAAAATGTTTAGAGTAAGATGATAGCAAAGGATACCCATTTTATTGATAAAAATTAATACATTATTATATTTGTGTCACTCATAGATTCCATTTCATAATGCTTTCTCTGGGATGTAAATAAACCCTTGCAAATAGAAAGTTATCTAAACCATAGTGTGATGGTTAATACTGAGTGCCAACTTAATTAAAAGAGGCAAAGTATTGATCCTGGATGTGTCTCTGAGGGTGTTGCCAAAGGAGATTAACATTAGAGTCAGGGACTGGGAAAGGCAGATCCACCCTTAATCTGGGTGGGCACAACCTAATCAGCTGCCAGCACAGCTAGGATATAAGGCAGGCAGAAAAAACATGAAAAGGCTAGACTGGCCTACATCTTTCTTCTGTGTTGGATGCATCCTACCCTGAAATATCAGACTCCAAGTTCCTCAGTTTTGGAACTCAGACTGGCTATCCTTGCTCCTCAGCTCTCAGTTTGCAGACGGCCTATTGTGGGACCTACCTTATGATCATGTGAGTTAATACACACACACATATATATGATCTATATGATATATACATATATATGATACACAGGATATAGGGTGTGTGTGTGTGTCTGTGTGTATTCTATTAGTTCTGTCCCTCTAGAGAACCCAGACTAATACAGATTTTGGTACCAGGAGTGGTTCTAGAGAAAGAGAATATTAAGGATGGAGAGTTATTTTATTGATTTGGGGGTTTCTGGAGTTGGCTGCTTAATATGATTAGACCTCAAAATGCTAAGAACTCTACTTATAATAGTATGGAGAACACTGATAATCCTTGGTGTGAACTGTTTAGAGAGTTATGCAAAATAAATGCATTCGACATTCCTGAATCACTGCTCATTAGAGGAAGGGAGTTTAGTGATTCTATACATAACACCTTTGATTATATGTGAAGAATCAAGGAATCGAATGGAGCTGGTTGGTTGCTCCTAAGTGCAGTGGACCAAGTGATGAAAGAAAATGATGAACTCAGAGATTCTAACTCCTGGCTTCAGAAGCAGATACTGAGCCTCAAATCTGACAAGATTGCCCTGAGTGAGAATCTTATTTCCTGTAGAGAAAGACCTGAAATTGTAGAAAAACAGACACAAGCTCTAATTATGCAAGTGGCTGCTCTGTCAGGAAAGGTGCATGCACAGCCTTGCCAGGTACCTATGGTTAAAGTAAGGACACTGATTGGAAAAGAATGGGATCCCGTGACTTGAAATGGGAACGTGTGGGAGGACACTGATGAATCTGGGGTCACTGAGTTTGTAAACTCTGGTTAACTTTTTTTTTTTGCCAGAAGAAACAGCTTCCCTATTCCCAGTAGTGGCAACATCCCCTCCCTGATTCATGCTGCCATCAGCCTTTCCACTTTTGTCTGAGGAGATAAAGCCTGTGCTGCCTGAGGCTGAACAGCGATGGCCTTCCATTAGGCAGTTGCCAGGAGAGATAATGTTGATTTTTAGGAACCATCACAAAAACCCCTGTTTGCTTCTAGATCTGTAACTAAAGTCCTGGTGGGCCCCAGAGGTCCCATGAGGAGGTGTGCTATACTCAATAAAAACTGCTTGAGTTTTCTAATTTACATAAGCATAAATCTGGAGAATAGGCATGGGAATGGATATTAAGGGTGTGGGACAATGGCAGAAGGACCATAAAGTTGGATCAGGTTGAATTTATTAATTTGGGCCCATTAAGTAGGGACTCTGCATTTAATGTTGCAGATCAAGGAATTTAAAAAGGTTCTAATACTTTATTTGCTTGGTTAGCTGAAATCTGGATTAAAAGAATGCCCCCACTGTGAGAGAGCTGTAAATGCCTGATCTCCCTTGGTTTCATATAGAGAAAGGGATCCAGAGGTTTAGGGATATTGGGATGGTGGAGTGGATTAGTCACTTTAGACCTGCTCATCCAGCTGGGAGGATCTAGAAGATACACCCTTGATCAATGCCTTATGAAAGAAACTTGTGAGGGCAGCAGCTGTATCTTTGAAGAGCCCTGTAATTGCTCTTCTTTGTATGTCAGACCTAACAGCAGGAACCACAGTCACTCAATTACATAATTTAAACACAGTGAGAATAATCGGATCTCAGGGTGGCAGGGGCCAAGTGGTGGCACTTAACCATCAAAGGCAAGGTAGCATAGCTACTGTAATGGACAGCAGAGGTAAAGCAGCAATTGGAATAGTCAGACATGTGTAGAGCTCTGTCATTAGCTAATTGATCATGGTGCTCCTAAAAGTGAAATTGATAGGAAGCCTACTGAATTCCTATATCATTTATAAAAGCAGAAAAGTTCTAGGACAAATAAACAAAAGACTAATTTGAATTATAAAAACAAAGAATCATGGCCCCTCAACTTCCAGACTTAAGGCAATTTACAGACACAGGACTCCTTGAACGAAGGGGAAGCAAGGACCCCCTTGAGGAAGTACCAAGCTACACTAGCAACAATTTATGCTATTAATCTTTCTCCCATCCTTCCCTAAGGAGACCTCCAGGCTTTTACCAATGTAACTGCACATTGGGGAAAGGGAAATTATCAGACATTTTGAGGACTACTGGACTTGACTCTGATCTGGTGTTGATCCCATGTCATCCAAAATGTCATTGTGGTTCTCCAGTTAAAACAGGGATTTATGGAGGTCAGCTAATTAATGGAGTTTTAGCTCAGGTCAAATTTAAAGTACGTCCTGTGGGTCCCTGGACTCATCCTGTGGTCATTTCCTCAAGTGCCAGAATGTATAATTGGCATAGACATACTTAACAGATGACAGAATGCCCACACTGGTTCCCTAACTGGTATGGTGAGTGCTATGAGTGCTATTGTGGTGAGAAAGGCCAAATGGAAGCCACTAGAGCTGCCTCTACATAGAATACATGTAAATGAAAAACAATATCACATCCCTGGAGGGACTGCAGAGATTATTGCCATCATCAAGGATGTGAAAGATGCAGGAGTGTTGATTCCCGCCACATCCCTATTCAGTCTCCCATTTGACCTGTGCAGAAGACAGATAGATCTTTGGGAATGACAGTGGATTATTATAAGCTTAACCAAATGGTGAATACAATTGCAGCTGCTGAATCAGATGTGGTTTCATTGCCTTTATATCCATTCCTGTCCATAAGGCCCACCAGAAGCAATCTGCCCTCAGTTGACAAGGCCAGCAATATGCTTTTGCTTTCCTACCTCAGTGGTATATCAATCTTCCGGATTCCTGCCATAATCTCATTCAGAGATACCTTGATCAGTTTTCACTTTAGAAAGATATCATACTGATCCATTACACTGACGGAATTATGCTGATTGGATCCAGTGAGCAAGAAGTAACAAACACACTGGACTTATTGGCCAGATGTTTGCATGCCAGAGGATGGGAACTAAACCCAACTAAAATTCAGAGATCTTCTACCTCAGTAAAATTTCTAGGGGTCCAGTGCTATGGGGCCTGTTGAGAGTTGAGATATTCCTTCTAAAGTGAAGAATAAATTACTACATTTGGCCCTTCCTAAAGCAAGAAAGAGGCACAACACCTAGTGGGCCTATTTTGATTTTGGAGGCAACGCATTCCTCATTTGGGTGTGTTACTCTGCCCCATTTATCAAGTGACTTCAAAGGCTGCCAGTTTTGAGTGAGTCCAGAGCAGGAGAAGGCTCTGCAATAGGTCCAGGCTACTGTGCAAGCTGCTCTGCCATTTGGGCCATATGACCCAGCAGATCCAATGGTACTTGAGCAGAGGCTTCTAGAATTTTGAAGCAAAGCCCTGCCATCCTGCCATCTTCTGCAGATAACTACTCTCCTTTTGAGAGACAACTCTTGGTCTGTTACTGGGCTTTGGTGGAAATTGAGCATTTGACCATGGGTCATCAAGTCATCATGCGATCTCTACATCCTATCATGAAACTGGGTGCTTTCTGGCTTATCTAGCCATAAAGTGGGTTGTGCACAGCAGCATTCCATCATCAAATAGAAGTAGTATATACATGATGGAGCTTGAGCAGGTCCTAAAGGCACAAGTAAGTTACATGAGTAAGTGGCTCAAATGTTCATGGCCTCCACTCCTGCCACCCTGCCTTCTCTCCCTCAGCTTGAACCAGTGACCTCAAAAGGAGTTTCCTATGATCAGTATTTGACAGAGGAAGAGAAGACAAGGGCCTGATTCACAGATGGTGCTGTATGCTATGTGGACAGCTGCAGCACTACAGCCCCTTTCTAGGACATCCCTGAAGGACAGCAGAGAAGGAAAACTTCCCAGTGGGCAGAACTTCCAGCAGTGCAGGTGCTTTTGCACTTTGCATGGAAGGAGAAACGACCAGCTGTGCAATGATATACTGATTCATGGGCTGTAGCCAATGTTTTGACTGGATGGTCAGGGACTTGGAAGAAGCATGACTGGAAAACTGGTGACAAAGAAATTTGGGGAAGAGATATGTAGATGGACCGCTCCATCTACATGAGTGGTCAAAAACTGTGGAGATATTTGTATCCCATGTGAGTGTTCACCAACAGGTGACCTCAGCAGAGGAGGATTTTAATAACCAAGTGGATAGGATACCCCCTTCTGTGGACACCATTCAGCTTCTTTCCCCAGCCACCCCTGTCATCACCCAATGGGCCCATGAACAAAGTGGTTGTGGTGGTAGGGATGGATGTTACGCATGGACTCAGCAACATGGACTTCCACTCACCAAGGCTGACCTGACTATGGCCACTGTTGAGTGCTCAATTTGTCAGCAGCAGATACCAACACTGAGCTCTCAATATGGCACTACTGCTTGGGATGATCAGCCAACTATCTGGTGGCAGGTGAATTATATTTGACCTGTTCCATCATGGAAAGGGCAGAGGTTTGTCCTCACCAGAATAGACACTTACTCCAGATATGGGCTTGTCTATCTTGCATGTAATACTTCTGCCATGTAAAAAATGCTTTATCCACCATCATGGTATTCCATACAGCATTGCCTCTGACCAAGGCACTCACTTTACAGCTAAGCAAGTGTGGCAATGGGCTCATGGTGATGGAATTCACTGGTCTTACCATATTCCCCATCATTCTGAAGTAGCTGGATTGATAGAACAGTGGAATGGACTTCTGAAGTCACAATTATAATGCCAACTAGGTGACAGTGCTTTGCAGGAGTGGGACAAAGTTTTCCAGAAGATCAGTGTATGCTCTAAATCACACCCAATATATTGAGTGTTCACAGATGGTTCTGTATGATATGGGACTGTTCCTCCCAAATTAAGGATTCACAGTTTCAAGAATCAAGAAAGGGAAGTGGAAGTGGTAGTGGCAACATGTGCCATCACCCTTAATAATTCACTATGTTGCTTCCTTTTCCCGCAACATTACATTCTGCTGTGTAGAGGTCTTAGTTCCAGAGAAAGGAACACTGCCACTAGCAGACAAAACAATGATTCCATTAAACTGGAACTTAAGACTGCCACCTGGACAGTTTGGGCTCCTCCTACTTTTAAGTCAACAGGCTAAGAAGGGAGTTACAGTGCTGGCCGGGGTGATTTACCCAGACTATCAAGATGTAACCAGTTTACTACTCCACAATGGAGGTAAGGAAGAGTATGCATAGAATACAGGAGATCCATTAGGGTGCCTCTTAGTATTGCTATGTCCTGTGATTAATGTCAATGAGAAACTACAATAGCCCAATCCAAGCAGGATTATAAATGTCCCAGATCCATCAGGAATGAAGGTTTGTATCATTCCACCAGGAAAAATAACGCAACCTTCTGAGGTGCTTACTGAAGGCAGAGAGAATACAGAACGTGTAGTAGAAGGTAGTAATCAATACCAGCTATGACTATGCGACCAGTTGCAGAAATGAGAACTGTAAGTGTCATGAGTATTTCCTCCTTCTTTTGTTAAAAACATGTTTGTGAATGTATACACTTTTATTAAAAAAAAATTTATTTCCTTTTTCCTTTATCCTGTGACATAAGATATATTGACTTCATATCAGCATTTAAGTATTTTTAACTTTATGTAATAGCACTTGGGTTGGGGATTGGTGTATTTCTGGTTGTATGAAGGATAGTTGTACGATGCTAGGTATAATTATGAACTTATTATTGTCTTCATTTGAAGATTATGTATGATCTCAGGAGATGTGTATGGGGCAAGCTGACAAAGGGTGGACTTGTGATGGTTAATACTGAGTACTAGCTTGATTGGATTGAAAGATGCAAAATATTGATCTTGAGTGTGTCTGTGAAGGTGTTACCAAAAGAGACTAGCATTTTAGTCAGTGGGCTGAGAAAGGCAGACCCACCCTTAATCTTGGTGGGCCCCATCTAATTAGCTGCCAGTGCATCCAGGATATAAAGCAGGCCAAAAAAACATGAAAAGGCTAGACTGGCCTAGCCTCCCAGCCTACATCTTTCTCCTGTGTCGGATGCTTCCTGCCCTTGAACATCAGACTCCAGGTTCTTCAGTTTTGAGGCTTGGACTTGCTCTCTTTGCTCCTCAGCTTGCAGATGGCCTATTGTAGGACCTTGTGACCATGTGAGTTAATACTTAATAAGCTTAATAGGGTATATAAGTTTATTAAGTTAAAACTTAATAGGATATATATATATAAATTAGTTCTGTCCCTCTAGAGAACTAATGTATATAATTTCAAAATTTATTTAATATGTGAAAATATAAAAATGAGTTTTTGAAGCTCAAAATTCATTGTTTCCATTGTTGCACAAGAAATAGATGTCTCTCAATTACATAGTCAGAATATAAACAAATTGGATATTATTAGATTTCTATATTTACATAAACATTATGGAAAGACCAAGCTAAAAATCTTCCTTTGTTGTACAGATAACCAAGTTTATTTATATTTAGGAGGTGTATGTGAATATATGTTGATCGTGCAAAATTTAAATTTGCCTACACAAACTGGGTTGTGAAAGGGATAAATGCAGGAAATCTATCTGAACAAATATTTCTCAGCATAGACTTAGTTGATAGAAGAATATAAAGAAAATAAATTCCAGGTATGATTCACTTAACAACTTTGATTATTTGCCTTATTAATACTATCTCAAACCAACAACCACTATAAATATAATATTTAAATGAAGTAAGCTTAAAATACACAATTACTGTAATGACAGCTTCAAATATGAACACTACAATTTCATCCAGTGTTTTGAGCTCTAAGGTATTTCTTCCTTCTCCAGAGGTTGTTTAATTTTTTTGTGCTATCTCTGGGAGGGATGTTTTCGTACTCATTTGCCTAGTCTATCACTTACAGTTTAGGAGTTTAATTCAAAAGTGTAATGAATCCTACTGCAACTCAGAAAGTTCAGACTACTTATGAGACCACATCAACCCAGACATAACTTACTTCGAACGTCTGCCTTATCCCTGCAAACACTCCGCTAAACCAATAATGTGAAGTAGAGATTGTAGCTTTTTTGTAATATTATTAAAGGCCCACATCAGTGCTACCAAGGAGCTAAATTTTTAATTATATTTTATTTTAGTTAAATTTTTATTTTAACATTTACACACAGTGATTATTATATATAGAAATGTATCTGATAACAATTTCAAGCTACGTAAACAAAACCATATGTGATAACATTATATAAATTTTCAGATAAATTTTATTATAACATTGAACTATTTATTTCAACTGGTTTTGTAGGTATTTCATTTAGTAGTCATTTGCTGGAGTTGTTTATGTTTTTGATAACCCTGCTCCTCAATGTCATTCTCCATGCTTCTGAGAACACATGTAAACAGGTAAGATTGTATTCATTTCAAACATATATATATATACCTGTCAGTATATCATTCTGTGAGGGAATATGGTCTCAATTTCCCTTTTCAATCAGATTCTACATTTTATATTGATCATTTCTGCAGGTCAAAATACAGCTTGACTCTCTGAAATCTTCACTCATTGGTCTTTATTCCTGGACCTGTGTTCTTTCTAAGTCAGCTTGCACATATTTAGGTGTTTGCAAAGGCATGTTTGAGCAGTATGAATTTTACTCCCTTTGCACAAATGACATGTTTCTTCTTAGATTTGAGGGTTAGATCTTCAATATCCATGGAAAGTTTACTTTTATTTTACCAAAATAATTAATTTCTTGAAGTGCACTATATCTCAGCAATTGCTATAATTGCTAATATTGAGGGCCTCCTATGTATAATAATGGTACTAAATATGTTATATGTATTATCTTATTTAATCTTCACTACTACTCTTACAAATAGGCACCATTATCTCCCATGATACCTCTTGATTGAGAATCAAGGAGGTTAAATATTTGCCCAAGTTTACCCAGCTAAGAAATAAAAGAGCTAGAATTCATATCCACCCTAAATGAATTTAAAGACCACAGATTTATATATTTTTCCTGAAATTCCCATCCATAATAGCGAATTTTTTTAAATTTTATTTTCAGGAACAAAAAGAGACTTGTTAAGTAATATTTTCTTTCTCTAGAATAATAATAAAATCTGCAATCAGAGAATTCACCCTAATACTACGTTTAGGTTTCTTTGAAGCTAGTTAAGATCTAGTCACTGAAAACTTCAAAGGTTATTTTGCTTTGTTTTGCTTTTTGGTGGGGATGTTAGGGGAAGAAAATGTATGATTGGTATTATATAATTAGAAATTTTCAAAGCCTCAGTTATGTAGTCTAGAGTTTAATGTATATTCAGAAATAAATTGATAAATGTCCCCATTAGAATTCTAATATGACAAACATTTGTGTTATTTAGGATTTGCGGCAAAATGTTTTATTCTAATATGTTCTTTGTTCACATGTAATAGTCATAGTAACTTTAGCAAATAATTCTCCCCAGTACATTCTGAGCATCCTGCTGATTGTGGCTTGTAATCATTTGGGCTCTATGACAGAGCACCATTGATTGGATAGCTTATAAACAACACATTAATTTTTTATGTTTTGGGGACTGGAATTCCAAGATCAGAATGCCAGCACAGTAGGGTCCTGGTGATGGCCCTTTTCTAAGTCACAAACTGAAGACTTACTGTATCCTTACCTAATGAAAGGAGAGAGAGACAGAGAGCTGGCTACCTCTCTGGGCTCTTCGAATAAAGGCACTAATCTCATTCATGGAAGTTCCACTGTCATGATGTAATCACCTTTCAGAGGCCTCCACTTCCTAATACTATCACTTAGGGAGTGAGGATTTCAAAATACGAATGTGGCTGGGAAAGTCACAGACTTTGAGTCCATAGCCTGATTCAAGATGTGTCCCACTATCAATTAAAAAAAAAAAAAAAAAAAAAAAAAAAAAAAAAAAACTGCTCTAACCACTAAGACAGAGACTTTCAGATCTTTGAGGGTTTATGAAATATGTATGTGTTATCTTTTGACTATGAAACTTCAAAGTGGTACTGTGAACCAGAAGATGGAGAAGCTGCACATGATTTTGCCAAAGGTCAATTCATATTTCAAAGAAATTATGCATTAAAGTAGACTTAGTGGTTTTCAAACCCTTAAATAGTAAATTTTGGAGCTGCTTCAATAATAATAATAGTGCTAAATCTTAGTCTATACACAAGGAACCACAACAGAATTTTTCATGGAAGGGCAACAAAATTTTGATTTGGGGTGTGGAAGTATGGTGAAATAAACTCTGACTTAATTTGTTGGATATTCTTGAGCAAGTTTCCTACTGATTCCTACTAAGGTAAGAAAATAGTGGTAGATATATTAATGCCTACCTTTGTCTGCCTATTCAACTAGAGGTTGAATATAAAGACATGTTTTATTTATTTAAGATGAGTGGTCTATGACAGTAAAATAATTAGATTGCTAACATACAGAAAGAGCATGACTCTAAAATATCTGAGCAGGTTAATAAATTTTTATGCTTGATGAGAAGGCATTAAAATGTTCTCAATATTAGAATTGCAGTCAAGAGTTGGCCCTCAAAACAGCTTCCTAAAACTTATTTTCTGGACAAATTTGTTACTCTGTACTTCTGTTTGCTCATCTCTAAAGTAGCAATAAAAATAAGCCATGTGAAGAATAAACGTGTTTCAAAATACTTAAATGTAGTCCATGCTAAGAAAGTTTGTTTATTCACTCATAGATGTGAAAGTAATTGAACACTTATCTATATCTATACAAATTTTTAGAACAGAATAATTTATCAGCATATTAACAAAATCATTTAGTAATTTGTTATCAGCTAACTTTGCGTCAGCACTAACTTTTGCCTAAATTCATGAGGCTGTCTAATGTGGTAGAATGGATTTTAATTGAAATTGAGTCCTTTGTAAATTTCATGCTGCTCCCCTCCTAAACCTTGACCCAAATATACTATTAAATCAGTTTCTTCTTGGTGCTTAATTCACTGCAACGTAAGAGTAAGATGCTTACAAAGGCATGCTCAGTTTTCAGGACTGCTTTGGAAACCCAGGAACATATTATCTAACCCTAAACCCTTTTAATAAACACAGACTTCCCAGTTACCACAGAAAATTATGTTTCAGAGGCCAATTATGTGTCCTCTTGTTCTTTATGGATAATGGCTTTTCCCTTCCTCTTGCTTCCCTTCTCACCCCCAGAGAAGCTGGCCAGTATAAACTATGCACTTAGAATTGTTAGCAAGCAGAAAAAAAGAATTTTTAGCATAAATTTATTCGTAGCTCTAGTAAGGTACCACTTACAAAGTACTTAGGATGTTCTAGCTAATGAGCTTATCCCTATGCACAAATAACCCACAGAGAGGATTATGACAACACACACACACACACACACACACACACACACACACACACACTATATATGTCAACATATTTAATTTAATCTCAAAATAACAGGATGTAATGGGCACACTACATTTTAATCCTCAAATGGACATGACAAAACTGAAGGCATAACAGGTAAAATTAGTTACCCAAGTTATCCAACAGTTAGTTCAGTTAGTTATCAATAAAATAAGGCTACAGGTCTACTTTTGCCTAGCTCCCAAGCCTATAAACTTTCATTTTTCAACATTGATGGCCTATTGAGTGTCAGGCACTGTGCTCAGGAACTAAAAGTACAGGTAAGGCCAGGTCTTTTGGCTTCAAGGAGTTCACATTTGAGTTGGGGAAAGTCTACATTGTCTTATTTTCTATATTTAATTAAAATATAAAACAAAATTCTCAAAGTGTAATCCCTAGATTAGCAGCATTGACATGCCCTAGGGATTTGCTAGAAATGCAAAGTCTCAAGCCCCACTGCAGACCCTACTGAATCAGAAATTCAGGGAGTTGAGTCCCAGGAATCTGTATTTTAGTAAGTCCTCCAGGTGGTTTTGGTGCACACTGAAGTTTGAGAACCAGTAGCTTAGAAAGACATGGATTTGAGGGGAACACACAACTTATCTTGCAGATATGAAAGAGGGATTTCTGGAGAAATTGACATGTCAGCTGTGTCAGGGAGGATTTATGAAAAAAAAATTTTCAGGCAGAATGGATAGCATTACCAAAAACAGATAGGGAAGAACTCCACATGTTGGATATTCCTGGAAAGTGAAAGTCAGAGTTAGGGAGTGGTAATAGATAAACTAGAATTACCCTTACACCTTAAATATGTTAGGCCTTGTTTCATGTAGTTCTGGCATAGGAGCTCTAGTAACTGAAAGGACCTATTCTAAAAAAGGGTTGAAATTGGTGTTTCTACAAAACTTGGGTTTCCTGTTGGCCACATAACTATTAGTAACTGTGGTCACCTTGAGCTTCCTCAGGATGCTTTTAGGCAGTGTGAGGAAGATAATTTGCTGTCCAAGAAGGAAGTATTAGAAGGAAATGAGAAGAAGGCATTGACTCAGTTGCTTCTTAGAAGCTCTGAGGCTCTCTTGGCTGTGACACATTTAAAATATTGTGACTGAATTAGTGTGAATAGGGAAGAAAAGAGGTAGAAGGATAGGAAAAGGTGATTTTTACTAAGATTCAGATTAACTTATTTTAAATAAAACACATACAACATTAACAACAACAGAAGGAACATTGAGATTAGCCACATGGATATATGTGGATATATATATAATATGCACAGCTCAGGAGACAAGACATTATCACATTATCTAAGTTACTTTTGAGAGTACCAAGGTCAAGGATCAGCACGGCACACTTTCATTTATTACCTCCTGTATCTTGAGAGCATTCTTTTATTAGCAGGATTGGGAATATTATTTTCTAATCATTCAACTTACTTTATTGGGACAAATCTCTGAACGTCATTTTTCTCCATCTTACTGATCAAGTGTATCAGAAGGATACATTTGTTTGCACAAATGGTATAAATGTTTTGAACAGTGAGTGATTACATTTAAAGTAAGTATTTTGCATTAATTACTGGAGAATCTGAGTTACAGAAATTTTCACCCAGATTTATGCATTGGTAGCACTATAGCAGCCTTTCAAGCATTGGTAGGAAGCACTGCAGCAACCAAAAGATACTTTCCAACTCTGGGGCCTCCAGTGGCTGAAGCACTGTTACAAATTTAGCATTCTCTCATTTTAAGCATTCCAAAATATTTAGTGATTGTCTTGATAGGATTCCAGTAAAAAACAGCTGTCAAAATGTATCATATATTTGCAAACCTGCTACACAGCACGGTTACTATAATTGGTTGTGGTTTGTTTTGTTTTCATTTGACTTTAAAAAGGTTGTGGAAAGCATAATTTAGGCTTGGCCAAACTTTTATTAATGTTCACAGAAAGACTATAGTCCATAATTAGACTTCAGTTTTTAAAGTATTTCATATTTGAAAAGTGGAATAACACGTAGGTAGCAATTTATCTTTATAGCTTCATTAATCTGAAAGTCAAACCCTCTTGGACTGTGAAGTATATAGTGTTGTAAATCATCACTTTTTAATCTGTTTTATCTGTTACATCAAATAGCCAAAGTAATTTGGTCAGCTGTGTTTTCATTGGTTTTAATGTCTCTCTTCTACCTCCTCTCCACCCCAAACTATGACTTAATTACACTAGGGTTATCCCTTTAAACCAAGGCAAGAAAAAAATATCCTGGAATACTAGTTATTTCCGCAAAAACTATAGCCCTCAAAACAGAGGGTATACTTCACTAGCCACATGTCTATCACAAGTGTCTTAGAATTCAGGGTAACTAGTTTATGGGTTAAATCAGAGCCAAAGATAATAGCAATTTCAAATTGCAAGATTTCCAGAAAATATGTGGAGGTTCTTTGGACATTAAAAGGAAAAATAATCTAACAAGGATTTTTTTTTCATTATTCTATTCTGCTTGGCCCTGAACAATAAATTTTATTACTAGATTTAAGAAGTATGCCTAAAAAAATATTATTTAACCACACTGAGTTACATTAACTATGTTTTAAGCAAGGCACTTTCCTAAATTGATGAAACCAATTGTAGACTCTTTCAGTTTAAAAAGTTAGATGCTGTGGAAAATATTAAATTCAGTAAACACTGGGAAAAATATCCATTCATATGGCTTCAATAAACAGCTTTATAATTACGCCTCATAGATGAGAACGTCTCTACTAACCTCTTATTCTCCATGTAACCTAATGATTTTTACTAACTAAAAACTGCAATTTCAGTGTTAAACTTGATCTTAGCCAAAAGGCCAAGAAGTGATTATTTAATCGGGTCTTTCAGGGGGTGATAGGCTAGGGAAGGGATAGCATTAGGAGAAATATGTAATGTAAGTGACGGGGTGATGGATGCAGCCAACCACCATGGCATGTGTATACCTTTGTAGCAAACCTGCACATTCTGCACATGTACTCCAGAACTTAAAGCATAATAAAAAAAAAGTCTATGCAAGATCCAGTAATTACAAATTTTAACAATTTCTAGTAAATAAATGTTTGGGGGCATTTAATGCAAGCATCCAGTAGAAAATTGCCAAAGGTTATTAGAGTAGCTATTGAAATTCTGGCCATGAAAATAGAAAGGAAATGGTAAACCCTACAGATACTCTGGAAGAAGAATTAGAGACTTGATGGTTAAGAGAACATTTTAGATCAAGAACAGTGGTGAATGGAATACTATTGGTAAGAGTGGGAAAATAGGTTACGATATATAGTTACCCATGAAAGTATAATCATAGTCTCTTCAATATATGATCTGGGAAAACTGGATTTCCACATGAAAAATAATGAAATTGAACTGTCTTATGCCATATACAAAAATAAACTCAGATGGATAAAATACCTAAATGTAAGACCTAAAACCATAAAATTCCTAAAAGAAAACAGAAAAAAAGCTCCTTGACATTGACCTTGGCAATGATTTTTTTAATATCACACAAGAAAAGCTCAGATTATAAAAGAAAACAAAAATAAATGAGACTACATTAAACTAAAAAGCTTCCACCCAGCAAAGAAATAAAAAAAATAAATAAATAAAATAAAAAGGAAACCTATGTACTGGGAAAATATTTGCAAACCATGTATCTAATAATGGATTAATATCCAAAATTTATAAAAACTTGTACAACTCATTAGCAAATAAATAAATAAACTGATTAAATAATGAACAAAGGACATGAGTAGACATTTCTCCAAATAAGAAATAAAAATAATGGCCAAGAAAGCATTCAATATCACTAGTCATGTGGGACATGCAAATTAAAACTGCTATGACATATCACTTCACATGTGTTAGGATGGGCATCCTCAAATAGACAAGAGATCACAAGTGCCAGTGAGAGTGAGAAGCAAAGGAAACCCTCATACACTGTTAATGGGAATGTAGATTGGGTTTTAAGGAAATTAAAAATGGAACTACTGTATGACCCAGAAATCTTTCCTCTGGGTATATACACAAAGGACTATATTTTTACACTAAATGAGTATATCTACATCACTTCGTAAGAATACCTGCATTCCTATGTTCATTGCAGCAGTATTCACTATAACCAAGATACAGAAATAACAATACATAATGCACACAAATGAACTATTATTTAGCCTCTAGAAAGGAGATCCTGTCATTTGCCCCAACATGGATGAACTTGTAGGACTTTATGCAAAGTGAAATAAGCCGTACAAAGGGAGAAAAATATTAATTATCTCATATATATGTAAATCTTAAAAAAAAGTTGAATATACAGAAATAGAGAATAAAATGACTGTTACTAGGGGTGGGGTAAGAGAAGAAAATTTGTGAACTGGGTTAAGATTTCTAACTATACTGTTAATCAAAATGAATTAATATGAAAGGATTAAGACAGAAACTTAAAGCAAAATGAAAGAAGGAGCAAGGTTGCAATATTACCATTCAGAATATTTTGTTGAATTAAAACAAATTTTCAAAGATTCCTAAAAACAAAAAAATGGTCTCTATTTTTGAAGCCAGTGATGTTGTTCAAACTGCTATAATATATGTATAAGCACTTTGAAAAAGTCTTTTGCAATGATATATTGCTTTTAGCCTAATTAATATGTGCTACCGTTTTAAAACAAAGACCTACTTCAGAGTTCAAGTGATAGAAACATTAAACAAGTTTTACGTTCTATAATTTTACACCCATTTATGAAGGAAAATAATTTGCTGAATACATTATAATTATGTAATACAGGTACCACCTAATAGCTATGCAAACTTTGACAAACTGCTGAAATATTCTAAGTCTTAATTTTCTCATTTATAAAATGAAGGTACCACATATGGTAGTCAGCCTCCGAAATGGCCCCCAATAGTCCCTGCCTGCTAGTAGTCTCGTTCTTATCTAGTTCCCTCCTACACTGAATAGACTGACTTGAGTAACCAATAGAATATTGTGTAAATGACACAGTGTTTCTGAGCATAAAAGATACTGAAGCTTTTGTCTTACTTTATTTTTCAATCACTTTTGTCTTACTTTATTTTTCAATCACTCTTTTATCTTAGAACTGGGTACTAGAGTCTCAGTCAAGCCTTCAGAAATCTGCTGCCTTCAATGACATTTTGGCTGAAATAAAACATGAGAGACCAGCAGCCAGAATTATTCAAATAAGCTGCTCCCTAATTTCTCACAGAATTATGAAGTAATAAATACAGGTTTTGATGTAATTTTTTGTGCAGCAATAGATAACTAATATACTCTGCCTGATAAGATCATAAGAATTACATACTTGTCTGAAGTCATTTGAAAAGTATCTAGAATTTAATGAATACACAAGAAGCATTAGTTATATTCCTGAGCACCAGCAGATTTTAGGAACTGAGATATGGATACATTGATATATTTATATTTATATATATATATATAAATATAAATATATATGCAGTTCCTAAAGTATATATATCTACATGATATATATATATATATATATATATATATATATATATATATATGTAATTACACATGTGCACACACACTATATATTTATAATTTAAACCCCATTTAGTTAGCACTGTATTTCAGGTGTCAGAAGACCCAACTCAAGCTGGCTTAACCTGAAGAAAAAGAAAAATTTGTTGTTTACAATAGCAAAAGTATGACAGGGCTTGTTTTACAAACTGCTAAATTCAGGAGCTAAAACAGTATCCTATCTCTTTCTAGCCATGAGTTTTTCTCTCTTCCATTTTTGTTCTCATATTCTTCCCAGCAAGTGGAATTGTAGAAGCTTCACCCCTGCATCTTTTAGGTTCTAGTCTGGTGGAAAAGAAGATGTCTCACTTTTGCTTTGACTGAAGAATGTCAGTCTCTCTGAACCAACCACACAACCAAAATAAATAAATATATAAATAAATTCAATTTCATAATTGTCTTGATAAAATCACATACTTTTTCTTATGAACACATAGGCCAAAAGGGGAAGTGGGGATGTCTATGATAGGATGAATGATTCTGGGCAAAAATAGTAGATGTCTGATAACAGTTATATGAAGTAGATAATATTATTATCACATTCCACAAAGGAGGACAATAAAGCACAAGGCTTGAGTAGCATGCCTGGAATTGCACAGCTAGTCAGATTCCAGAGAAGAGCCGGTCAGATTCCAGAGCCCATGTGCTGAACCACATTATTTCCTCTCTAAGGGACCTTATTTTCTTTTTTATTCTATTGTGGCTTAGCAATTTGAGTTATTCAGATGCTACGTTTGTTCTACTTCCTTTATCCTAAATTATACCCCTGTCCTATGTAATGTGGTCATTTTCTCCAATTATCCAATCTACTTAAACTGGGAAACTTACTAAACTTTGAGTCATATCAAATACCTCAAGTAAGCCTGACCATAGAAAATCAGTGCACAATCTTGTTAGTGAAGCCTTCCCTTATATTTATTGCATGGACAATGACATTTAATCATTTACTTCTCAGCCCTTCCAAATAGTCTTGGTCTAATTCCTAGACTAGAAAAAGGCTGTGACAGGCAAGTTTTGTTGGCTATTCCTTCTGCTCTTTATGAAATCCATTGCTTTAAGATAAAGTCACAAAAATAATTTACCGGTTCCAGAATATTATACAAAATATAGGTGTTCACCTATCACCTTCATCTAATATATCAATATCACATGCATCTCTCTTATTTGAAATCCTCTCTTACCTCAGGCTTTTTTGAAGTACCGCTTTAAAATTGTGACTGATTATTACAACTACACCTTTCACTATAACTTTAAACTCTTAAAGATCAACAATATTAATACAATTTTTCTGATGATAAAGACATAATTTTCCACAGTTACTTTTTCTGAAGAAAAATGGTGTGAGTTTTTACTTCAAAACAAGATTTTTAAAATTATTCATCTACAATAGAAGATATTTGAATAGAAGGCAAATGAATTTTTCTTTCTTTACATAATATAATAGGGTCTTTTGACCTTGATTACCTATAAAAATGAGGTGTAATAATTTTATCTAAATATAAAAAGCATATAATCATATGTATAATAATTATGTAATATATATATATATTTATGGATTTCTTACAGAAGAAAGTTGTCACAAAGATTCAGCATAAGCATAAACATACATGAGTTTTGGGTCTAATTCATAGGCATAAAATACATAGAAAAAATCAATTCATCCATTCTTCTTTAGACTTTTGTTTACCACTTATTCTGTTTCTACTATAAATATAGACTATGTTTACCCAAACAACATACAATGCCTCATCGAATTACATATTTTGTATATATTTTTCCCAAATTTAGTTGCATAGATATATAGGCTTATCTATTTAATTTATATTAGTATGTCATTAGCAATAGTCTTATGTATATTGTCAAAGACATAAATTTTTATTAACTAAAGTTTCTAGTGAAGGCAGTAGATATAAGTGGGATTACTGATGCTAAAAGAACGATGAGACCAGTAAGAATAATTTGCTTGCTTCTAAGGCAACCCAAAAGTTGTTCTTCTTAAATACTGAGAACATCAAGTAATTTCTATACTTTATGCTCTGATGTTGTATACATTTCAGTAATTCATTTAGCAAAACATGTGGGTAGACTTTCAGTATGCTGTGCTAATTGCTATGGGAATACAAAGTACTTCATCTAGGATTTCTTAGTGGCAAAGATGGGATTCTGAGAAAGTGGCAATGCCTTTCAAAAGTGGCACAGAAAGGCCATCAGTAGGAATAAATTCTAATAAAGTAACATATCATTATTAAATCCCAAATGAGTGGTGAGACAATAGCAGCTTAAGAGATGCTGGAGAGGAGAATAAGGGGTGGCGATGGCTTAAAGAATGGAGGCAGTTTCATAGAAAACCTCTTAGAGCTTGTTTGAAGAATAAGTAGGATTTGCAGATGTGGAGAGAGGGAAGGAGACCATAGCAGACAAGGAATAAAAGTATGAATCAAAGCAAAAAAAATGAGCAATTGTGGCAATAAGAGTAGGAATATGAAAAAAAGAGGAGAGAGTCTAAGCAGTGGAACAAGTTACAGGCAATAATGCTGGAAAGTATAGTAAAAACAGGCAGAGGTGTTTTCAAGCTCTGCTGCACAGTAGGGAGACTTTGAGTCAGTGGGATTCTGAAGAACATATAATTTTTCCAATGTCTCTTACATATTGAATTTTGCCTATGCTTTTTTCAAAGAAAAGTTTTACCATTTTACATACAAATATGTAAGTGAGTAAATAAATAAAAGCTGATAGTCAAAAACTGAGAAGATGCTACAGTGCTAATTAGGCGGGTGGCAAAGGGCAGATTTGGAAATATTATGCCAGTGCACAAGGAGAAAACCTACCGATGAGGGGCTGACAGTGGAGACAGGGCTGAGAGAGGCTGGAGGAAGGTTAAAAAGACCACAGCCTGTTTGCAGTATATACATGAACAGTGTCTGAATGTTTTAATTTAATATCTAGCAGGAGTTCAGTCATATGATGACATGGACTGGACTTACCTATGGTGAAATGAAGAAAAAATGATAGGTGCAAGGGAAAAAGAAGGCAAATAACTCATTATGTCTCCAACACTGTCCTAGACAGGTGACTTGCCTGGTCTCATTTAATACTCATACTACACTAGCAAAGAAGGATACATTGCTAGTTGGGGCTGGCCAGGTTATGACCTGAAGTCAGAGCCAGCAAAAAATAGCTTTTCTGGGGTAGAATTAGATAATATACTGAATAGAGGTGTTGACTCAAAAAATACTCACAGTGTCCATTTAGAAGACGTGAAAGAAATTAAAATGAAGTTATTTGTTAGAAAGTACAGCGTAGAGTTTAAGAGCACAGATACTGGATCAGACTGCCTAATGCTGGCTTTAGTTTTCTCTGCAGTTTGCTACATGATACAGCAGTGAGCTACTTAACTCTGTATATCAGGTGTTTTTAATCCGTAAAACAGAGATAATGGTGTGTGCCTTCTAAGCTTGTTCTGAGTGTTGAGTGAGTGAATATATACGAAATGCTTAGAAAACTGTTGGGTATATAACAAATACTAAATACATGTTAGCTATTCTTTTACAATAGTTTAAGGCAGTATCTACAAAATCATACAGATAAAAATATGTGGGCTAATTTACATTTGACAAAATGGCATGGAACTAAACATGCATACACAAATGAGTACAAGTAAAACTGGGGCAATATCAATAAGATTGACAGATTGTATCAAAGTCAATATACCGATGGTAATATTGTGTTAACAGTTTTGTAAGATGTTCGCATTGGAAAAACTGTGTAAGTGAAATTATTTCAAATTTAAAAGTTTAGTTTTTAAAAGATGTAGATTGCTCTCTATTCCTTTTATAAATCTGTGGAAGAAATGGCTATGTTGCAGTGCACTGGTCTACATGAAGAGGAAGACTGCATGTGATACGAAGGGAAGAGTCATCTAGTAAGAGCTTAAAAATAATTTGTACCAGCAGTGTATGTGGAGGAGGAGGGAAAATAGTAAACCAGTAATTTTATACAAAACAAAACAAACTCATTTTAACTTTTAGTGGAATTTTGAAAATAAAGGAAAGATTCTACAATTTCAAGGCTATCACAGAAACCTAATTTGTTCACTGCACAATAACATCTAGTTAAGGGATCAACAAAAGGTCCAGCCCAAACAAACTGCCTCCATTAGAGGTAGTAGTACTTTTTTCTAATCTATATAGGGGGGCTCTATGGGTTAATACAGGTATGAAATAAGAATTGCTCCTCTCCAAGTTGGTATAAGAAGCATAGTCTGCACAGGCAGTATCTAAATATCTGTTGTGATTTAGCTAGAAAGTCTTGAACCAGTCTATAGCACAAATTTAAAGAAAGAAGATACTTAAAAAAAAATCCTGAGACCCAATAAGGAAAATGAAACGTTAGAAGCAGGAATTGTTTTCTTGACTGTTCATGTCTCTGAGGAAATACTGGGGATTAAGTACCATAAAGTAATTCTAGTGACTTTTCTATGGAAGTGTAAGCTAATTTTGTTCAACTCAAAGAGATAAAAGTAATTTTTTTAAAATTTTTTTAAAATGTGGGCTTTTCTATCACAGAAATGTCTTCAAATACAAGTGTAGATTAATAGTATAATAAATTTCCTGTTCCTATTGACCAGCTTCAAAAATTATCAACACAGTGAATCTTGTCTCATCTTTTCATGTAGCCATAGTTCCACTGAATTATATTAAAAGAAATCATAAGTCTTGTATTTCATCTGCATATAGTTTAGTATACATCTCTAAGAGTTAAGGGTCCTTTAAAAATGTTCAAAATAGGAATGATACACCTAAAATTTCCCCATTGTTTTATAAGTAGCTTCTTTGAGTTAGATTATTGAAATCAGGATACGAGCAAGCTTGCAACATTGCATTTGATTAATATGCATTTGTTATGGCTCCCTCCAAAAGGTAAATGTTTCTCTAAAAGATTAATGTGCAGAATAGGAGAAATTTAATCCCTTTTGCTGTACATGGTTTATATCACACCTGAAAAGTGTAATCTGGGGAGTCATTCTTTGGGAAGCAATAAATAATCAAAGTGGAGTGTGTATAAAAAGAGTAGACATGATAATAGAGCAACCAGTCATCAAAAAGGGAAACAATTAAGAAAATGGGGATGTTTCGAGTGGAAGAGATTTCAAGAGGATATAACCTATTCTATATATAAGGTTCTAATCAGGTTGAATAATAAGACTGTGTTGTCTCAGAGGGTTTTTAGGATAGGGAGGTGGAAATTATTATTGTAATACCATTTTTATTGTTCAGTTATCTGAGCTGCTTGAAAATGTAATTGACTATCTCTATAACAATTTATTTTATTTTATTTATTTATGTTTTATGTTACTTTAAGTTCTGGGATATGTATGCAGAACATGCAGGTTTGTTACATAGGTATGCAGGTGCCATAGTGATTTGGGGCACCTATCAACCCATCATCTAGGTTTTAAGCCCTGCATGTATTAGGTGTTGGTCTTAGTGCTCTCCTTTCCTTCTCCCTTCACCCCCTGACAGGCCCCAGTGTGTGATGTTCTCTTCCTCGTGGTCCATGTGTTCTTATTTTTCAACTCTCATTTATGAGTGAGAACATCTTAATTCTTTCGAAGTCACAGACACTTTTGAGAATCTGATTAAGACATGGACCTTAACCTACACATTGAAAAATTTGCATATAAGTTCATGATGTTAATTCCCGACACTCATTTATGTACTATTATGGAGTCTGTGATTCCAAGTTAAGAACCACCACAAGTTTGAAAGTTCTCTGGTGCTAGAAATGCCCAAGTAGAAATGGAGCAAGCACTGGGCATGACACTGTAGTGAAATGTGAGAACAGGTTAGTGAGTTTTTGGTAAAATTCTAAAATAATTGTGAACACTGCCAAATTAGTATTTTATATTTGAATGTTCCCACTCCTGATCACCTGTATAAGCATTTCCTTGTAACCTAAACAGTTTTGAAAGCCTCTATTACCTTGCAGGCTTTCATTAATTCCACCTTTTAATTATTGCCACGGTGTTAGAGTTGGCAAGAGTACTTTGAACCTAACGGCAACAATCTACATCCAATGGGAGAAAAGGAAGGAAATGAGATGCAACCTGAGCCAGAATTATCATCTACTCTACAAGACAATTTCTTTTATAAAATGCCAATATTCTCAGATGGCATCAAATTGTCATATTTATTTTATTGACTCAGTTGGTTCCTAAATTGCAATTCAAATCACTTACTGGAATATTTCAGTGTGTTAAAATTAATATCAAAGCAAACAAAGATGCATGTCTTTCTCACTTCTTACAACCATTTTGTTTATGAATTGGCATCCCAGACAAACATGTTTTATTTGGATGGTCAGTTTTTGAAAAATATTCTCCAAAATTCTCACAAGTCCAAGATTTTAAGCCTTTGAACAAACATATTTGGAAGGATTTTTTTTTTTTTTTGTACTTTTAGAGTCTGGTGCTTCTTTTAGTAAATTTTTAAATTATCTTTTATTTTGCAGTGTAGTCTAGGTAAAGACTACTTTGCTGGAACCTGAAGAGTGTGTTCTCATTTTACTCCCTAAACTGATTAACTGTATAATCTAAAAACATATCAACTAACCAGCAAGAAAATAAATAAGGTACATTAGAGATGAAAGCGACCTAGTCATAAATTAGTAAATGCAATGTATAAATAAATAAATTAAATATCCCTTATGTGAAAGTAATTCAGGCTCATTGAAGAAAATCTAGCTATAAGAGAAGCATAAGAAAAAAAATCTTTGCTAGTAATTCCACCATGCTGAGACATTGTAATTATGTTATAACACTTTCTTGTTTTCTTTTATACCTTACCAATATATCCCTATGTTAGACATTTAATTAGAAGCATGTTTAGTTAGGTTTATATATAGGTTACATATATAGAGAGATTTATATATAGGTTTATGTCTTAGTTTTGCAATAAGTATATCCTGTGCCATTACTCTTTGAAAATAGTTTTTAACGGCAATATTCACCAAATGTAAACACTATTTTTAATGAGTACTTTCTTTGGGTATTGCATTCATCCTAATTTTGATGGTGATGAATATCTGTGTCCATATATATTTAGAAGCAGAATCACTAGATCAAAAATTGTGGATATTATAGGCTATTAAAGACATATTGCCAAACTCTCTGCATGAGAATTTTCTGCAATGGCATCATCCATGTGTGTGAGTGCTGATTTCTCATTACTAATTTTGCCAACAGTATATATTAAATGATTGCCAAATTGACGTATGAAAATTATGTAGTTATCACAATATATATTACAATGTAGCTATCTCAATGCATATATTAATTGAAGGCGATTTTAAGCATTTTTATATATTAATTGACCACTTCTAAATCTTCTGTGAATTGGTTAAAGTCTTTGTCCAAAGAAATGTGGTTTAAAGGAAAAGATAAAATAAGTTTTAACTACATATATGTAAATGTGCATTTTTATATTAGCAGAAAGTAAAAAAATACAAATTGATACACACCACTGGATGAGAAAGTTTCAAAGTGCAGATTATTTAGTTTTTAATATATGACTTTAAGTTAATATTATTATTAATTTTTTTAAAATAAAGTATCACCATGTTTCCCCTAAAAAGGTACTTGTGTATGCATAGTTTTGGTGACCTCAGGGTAACTTATGTGCCTGGAAAAAATTACTTATAGCTATTTGAAGTCTTCAAATTAATATTAATTTAACAACTTAAGTTATTCACAGGCCTATTTTACTTAAGATTTTAAGTTCAAATTTTAAGTTATCTTACATTTTCTTCATTATTTCTTTTCATAAATTGGGAAAATTTTAAAAACCTCTCACAAAGAACTTCTTGATTAATGTGTGATCAGCCTAACATAAACTAAATTTTTTTTAACAATTTCTACTATTTATAAACTTAATTAACTGATTTCAAATGTTTTCAACTACATCTCATCATAAACTCAGTAACTTTTCTTTTGAGGTATTTCAATTACTCCACATTAGCAATTTGCTAGAGTATTTGAGTAACTTTAGTAACCCTAATATTAAACTACAAAACATAATGCAACTTAAGACCTTTTAATATTATAAAAACCATTTATAACTTTGGACCTAAAAAATTATAATTTCTAAAAGATTACTCAAATATACATTTAATTGCAATCAAGCACTACCTAGCTGAATACTCTAAAGCCAAATATCAAATGAAACGGATTGACCAAATTATTACCAAAAAAGGTGCATTTCTAGATTTAACAACAAAAAAAGGCAATGACAGCAAAGTCTCAGATACAAAATCAATGTGCAAAGATCACAAGCATTTCTATACACCAATAACAGACTTAAAGAGACCAAGTCAAGGACAAACTGCCATTCACAATTGCTACAAAAAGAATAAAATACCTAGGAATACAATTAACAAGGAACGTAAAGGACCTCTTCAAGGAGAACTACAAACAACTGCTCAACAAAATAAGAGAGGCCACAAACAGATGGAGAAACATTCCATGTTCATGGTTAGGAAGAATCAATATCGTGAAAATGACCATACTACCCGAAGTAATTTATAGATTCAATGCTATTCCCATCAAGCTACCAATGACCTTCTTCAAAGAACTGGAAAAAACCACCTTAAACTTCATATGGAACCAAAAGAGAGCCTGCATAGCCAAGTCAATTCTAAGTAAAAAGAACAAAGCTGGAGGCATCACACTACAGGACTTCAAACTATACTACAAGGCTATAGTAATCAAAACAGCATGGTACTGGTACCAAAACAGACATATAGACCAATGGAATAGAACAGAGGCCTCGGCGGTAACACAACACATCTACAACCATCCGATCTTTGACAAACCTGACAAAAATAAGCAATGGGGAAAGGAGTCCCTGTTTAATAAATGGTGTTGGAAAAACTGGCTAGCCATGTGCAGAAAGCAGAATCTGGACCTCTTCCTGACACCTTACACTAAAATTAACTCCAGATGGATTAAAGACTTAAACATAAGACCTAAAACCATAAAAACCCTAGAAGAAAACCTAGGCAAAACCATTCAGGACATAGGCATAGGCAAGGAAGGACTTCATGACCAAAACACCGAAAGCATTGGCAACAAAAGCCAAAATAGACAAATGGGATCTAATTAAACTCCAGAGCTTCTGTATAGCAAAAGAAATAATAATTGGAGTGAATCAGCAACCAACAGAATGGGAAAACATTTTTGCAGTCTACTTATCTGACAAAGGGCTGATATCCAGAACCTACAAATAACTAAAACAGATTTACAAGAAAAAAACAAACAAGCCCATTCAGAAGTGGGCAAAGGATATGAACAGATACTTTGCAAATGAAGACATACATGAGACCAACAAACATATGAAAAAATGCTCATCATCACTGGTCATTAGAGAAATGCAAATCAAAACTACATTGAGATACCATCTCATGCCAGTCAGAATGGTGATCATTAAAAAATCTGGAGACAACAGATGCTGGAGAGGATGTAGAGAAATAGGAACACTTTTACACTGTTGGTGGGAGTGTAAATTAGTTCAACCATTGTGGAAGACAGTGTGGTGCTTCCTCAAGGACCTAGAAATAGAAATTCCATTTGACCCAGCAATCCCATTATTGGGTATATATCCAAAGGATTATAAATCGTTCTGCTATAAGGACACATGCACACAAATGTTCATTGCAGCACTGTTTACAATATCAAAGACCTGAAACCAAACCAAATGCCCATCAATGATAGACTGGACAGGCAAAATGTGGCACATACACATCATGGAATATTATGTAGCCATCAAAAACGATGAGTTCGTGTCCTTTGTAGGGACATGGATGAACCTGGAAACCATCATTCTCAGCAAACTGACACAAGAACAGAAAGTCAAACACCGCATGTTCTCATTCATAGGTGAGTGTCGAATAATGAGAACAGATGGACACAGGGAGGGGAGCATCACACACTGGGAAATGGGGAGGGACAGCGGGGGGTGGAGAGTTGGGGAGAGATAGCATGGGAAGAAATTCCAAACATAGGTGATGTGGAGGAAGGCAGCAAATCACACTGCCATGTACCTATGCAACAATCTTGCATGTTCTTCACATGTACCCCAAAACATAAAATGCAATTAAAAAATAAATAAAATAAAATGACAATGATAATATATGATACTTTATCATACATATTTACAATTCTAACATTGCTAGGAGTTAAAGAAAACTTATCCACCATGGAAAAAAGAAAAGTGGGGTTATCATCTCTGCAGAATGAAAGATTACAGATTGTCTACAGACATCAGATGGGGATTTCCCTTGTCACTGAATAAAAAATACTGGTCTACTTTTTTAGTTACGGTGTCAACCATGTATTCAAATCCATACCCTCCAAATAGGATAGACTAATAGCACTATCCTTCTCAAGAAACTTTAGCAGAGATCATTTTCTGTCATTTTCAGTCAATAGCATCACATCCTACATGCTTTACCACCTACTAGGACTCAACTAATCTAGTCCTTGTTTTATACTATTCTGAATTGTTTCATATTCTTACAGTGTGGTGTGTCACAATTCTTATGGATATTTAAATGATACCTGATTACATTCCTTACATCTCCCAGAATTTTATCAATTCTGTGGTTACCTCATTAAAATTATACTAGTAACATTATAAATAAAATAGTGCCAATTTTTGTTCCTGTGTTAGTTTGTTGAGGATGATGGCTTCCAGCTTCATCTATGTCCCTGCAAATGACATGTTCTCATTCTTTCTCACAGCTTCATAGTATTCTGTGGTGTATATGCACCACATTTTCTTTATCCATTCTATCACTGATAAGAATTTGGGTTGGTTTCATGTCTCTGCTATTATAAATAGTGCTGCAATAAACATACAGCTACATGTGTCTTTATAGTAGAATTACTTATATTTCTTTGGGTATATACCAATCATGGGATTGCTGAGCCAAATAGTATTTCTGGTTCCCAAACACTGCGTGTTTTCACTCATAAGTGGGAGCTGAACAATGAGAACACATGGATACAATGAGAACAACACACTCCTGGGCTTGTTGGAAGGTGTTGGCGGAGGGGGCAAGGGGAGTGAGAGCATTAGGACAAATACCTAATACATGTGGCGCTTAAATCCTTGATGATGGGTTGATAGGTGCAGCAAACCACGATGGCACATGTATACCTGTGTAACAAACCTGTGCATCCTGCACATATACCCTGGAACTTAAGAGTAAAATTTTAAAAATGATGCCTACTGGGAAAGTATGCTTTCTCAAGTGATTATAGATAAATAATCTAATTACATATAAGATGTCATTTCATTTAGCAGATTGGAGTTAGTTTCTGGAAATAACACTACCACCTGAATCAGACCTAAATGAAATTAATACTACTCAGTATCCATGCAATTATGTTCCTGTGTCCTCTATGGTCAGTCACATCTCCATTTCTTCATAGCCCATAAAGTGATAACGGGCCTGAACCATACTTTTATCTGGCAACTCTTGACATATTTTTGTCAATTTCGGCAAGGCTGCATTGATGTTTATCACATTTGTAAAGCAAAGGATATTCGCTAATCTCTTATTGACCACTAATCTTTACTATCTGTTTACCTTTCTGGCACTTTAAAGGTATTTTCCTGCCACAAGCCAACAAGAATTTAGATTTTTGAATCCACTATTATTACTCCCCTGCCTCTACACCCAGAAATAATAGGTCAGAGATGTTCATAATAACCTGAAATACTGGCCAACAAATTTTGGGACTGCATTAGAAAACATGTTGCAGTCACAGGTAGTGGTCCTCTGATGTCCATTTTTCCTTTTCTCTATAATAATAAAAATTCTTAGCTGAGTCTGTCATTGTTAAAGCAAAGAGTAACATTCACAGACTTCTTTGTGGCTAGGAAAAGACATTAACTAGGCTCTATAAAAATGGTATGTAAGAGGAAAGCAATGCTTGCAACTTCTAGTCATTCATCTTAATTTAAATGAGCATGCTTTCTTTATCCTTCCACTTGTCCATGTTACCTGGAATTATGGAGGGGGCTGGAGGGACCACCTTAAAGCACATGATGGAAGGCATATATTGAAGATGCCTGAGCAATAACGTATAAAGAGCATGGGTCCCCAGTACCTAGGGGCCATCATATCAGCCCTAGATGCTTATAGCCAGCCTGTTACTTAAAGGGGAGAGAAAAGCCTATTTTCTTTAAACCAGTGGAACTTTACCATTTATTATGAGTTGATGGATCTCCAAATAACAATATAATCTGGAAAGATACTCAGTAACATACCTAACTAGTTTTCATTATTGGAGAACATAACATCATTTTATTTATGATTATTGATTGACACAAAATTAGCTATATTAATTGTACCATCGAACATTGTAATTAATGTCTACATATGTAAATTTTTCTGCACCAAATGGCTACATTTCTGAGCAAATACGGATTTATCTCTGCATTGATGGGTAAATAAATTTGGTCTGTGCCTGACACTTTGAAAAAGCATAAACCTCTATGCTGGTTTTAGAATATTAAATTAAGGAATATGCTTCAAAATAACTCTAGGAGATGTGGGTATAGAGTAATATTACTGGAAGAGGCTTTGGAGTAAATATATCTGGATTGGATTGTGGCTGTACCACTGTGGTAGGCAGAATTCTCAAAACAGCCCACATGACTCTGACTCCCACTCCCTGCTATGCATGCCTAGGATAACCCTCCCCTTGAATGTGGACAGATCCTGAGAATACAATGGGATATGATTCCCATAACTGGTTATTAATCAGTTGACTTCTAGTTAAGTAAAAAAAGAAAACATCTAGGTGGGTCTGACCTAATTAGCTGAACCCTTAAGAAATCATAGGAATTCTTGAGGTCAGAAAGATTGAAAATGGTGAAGAATCTATGGAGGGAGCCATCTGGCAAAGACTTGAAAGCAACCCACAGAAGCTGAGAGTGGACCCATCTGACAAATAATAAGACAACAGGGACTTACTTCCACAACCAATAGAACTGAGTTTGGCAAACTATCTGAGAGAGGTTGGAAATAAATATTTCCTTAGTTATGATTCCAAATGAGAAGGCAGTGGCTGACACCTTGATTTCAAAGAAATAGGTTTTTAAAGGAAAGAGAAAGTAAACTTTAAATATGTATACACATATTTTTATAAATTTATATTAGCAGATTTTAAAAACTGAAAGGACACACATCTCTAGAGAGGATGTTTGGGAAAGCAGAAATATTAATTGGTTTTTAATATGTACCTTGTTTGTACTTAAAAAATAGAAAGGATGACCTCGATTATGTAATGGCAGAATGCTTAGCAAAATTGTCTCCTGCTGTTATGTAGAAAACACAGCTTTCAATCCATAAAGTTGAACACATAGTTGAGGAGATTGTTAAGCAAAGGGCTAAAGGTGCTAGCAGCTTATAGTAAACTGCCAGAGTATTTAGGCTATTTCAAGAGATAGAGTTGCCCTGTATATCTCCTCAATCAAGCCAGAAGGCCTCTACCAAGGGGAACAAAAAATAAAGAAGAGGTTATTATAAAATATTTATGGATATGACTTTTGTCTAATCAAGTAAAAATCTATAGACAGAAATCTATACATAAAATACAAAAAGTCCTTGAGAACATTATATTAGCCGAAATGGTGCATGCTTCACTTGAAAGGGACCAAGAAAGTTTAAAAACAGAACTTTTTTGGACCCCGAAATTCTTCTGACAGGAAACAAGCTAATAAACTACTCAGCTGCAAAAGTTTGCTACTTTTCATAAAAAGACAAGACGACTCAGAGGGTGGAACTAAGAGACTAGAGGGTAGAACAGAGAGCCATAGACATTAATTCCCAGGTCTTACAAACTAATCAATAACTGATAACGAGCAAGAAAACAAGGGCCTTAGTGACAGCTACAAAAAAATGAATTATGCCAGTAGTAAATAAGCTTGAAAGAGGACCTCAATCCTCAGATAAGAATTGCTGCCTTGGTCAACACCTTGATTTTGGCTTGCTGAGACCCTCGGCAGGAGACTGAGCTAGCCCATTCCTGGATTTCTGACCTACAGAACCGAGAGACAAGAAATAGGAATTGGCTGGGCATGGTGGCTCATGCCTATAATCCCAGCATTTTGGGAGGCCAAGATGGGAGGATTGCTTGTGCCCAGGGGTTCCATACCAGCCTGGGCAACATAGTGAGACCTCACTTCTACAAAAAATTTAAAAATTAGCTATGCATGGTGGCTTATGCCTTGTAGTCCCAGCTACTCAGGAGGCTAAGGTAGGAGGATTACCTGAGCCAGGAAGTGAAGGCTACAGTGAGTCAAGATCATACCACCACACTCTAGCCTGGGCAGGAGGGAGACACTATCTCAAAAAATAAATAAATAGGAATTACATGAACCACTAAGTTTATTGTATTTTACTGTATAGTTACATACAATGAATATATCCAATGAGTCATGTCACCTTTAGTAAAAGTTTTATAACAGACTTGCTAAGCCTCAACTTCTGCATCAGTAAAATAGAATAATATTCATGTCATATCATAATTTACTGAATAAAATAATTCTTATTCAGCAGCAAAATGTCAGGCATCTGGTAACCACTAAACAATATGTATTTGCCATGATTTCCAAGAAAGTTATAAAACCCTTATTTTTTTTCTTTCAATTGACGGTATCGGCATCTATCAAAGACTTAACCTAAAGTCACCTAATCTTTTCTGCTCCCCTACCTTGTTTCCAAATTTGGAAAGCATTACTGCACCTCACATGTCAAATCCAAATGCTGCTTTTTACAGAAAGTTCTACTTGAAGCATCTCAGACAGCATCAATCAGGCCACCCACTGAGCTATCATAGCATATGCTATTCAATATCGTTAAGGTACCCTTCATTCTACCTTGTATCTAGTTGGTTGTATGTCTATCTTGTCTTGAGACTGAAGACTGTTTTAATTCAGTTGTACTCTTACATCTATGCCTCGGACCCTTGACACTCAAATTTGCCAATCGTCTATTACAGAGTAGAAATGTAACCAGCATATACTAAATTGAAATAGTTCATCAAAAGAGAATTCCATGTATTATATTTAGTTCATGCAACACTTTCAATTTTCTATGCAAAGAAATAATTTTTCCTGTATTTTTAGGTGGTTAAATTTTAGGCCTTGTTTGGCAAATCAACGATAATAGGCATGGTTAATAATACATGTATTTTCATGGATTTAATATGAATTTATTTTTAACATTGCTGCCAGTTTGACTCTACTGTGTATATATTCAACAGTATGGAGCAACCAGATAGTTTATAAAGTTCAGTTAAAAATAAAATGTTCTGTAAAGTATCTAAAAATATGATATGTGTTTGATGGATTTGATTTTTCATATTCCCACTGATTTTTTTCCTGGTGTTGTTGAACAATCTCTGCCTCTTTGACTTTAGGGTAACCCATCAAATTCAAATTAACAGATATATTTTACTATTGGTTGTTACCATCCTAATTCTGAAGTGTAACATGCGACTTCTTGGGAACATCTGTGAAACTCTATGTGCTTTTCCAAAGCTGTGTTTAGAATCTTAGGTGTTATTACTGATGTTTGGTTACTGATGATTCATCCTTCCTGAGGGGGAGAAAATAGATGCCAATAATGTTGATGGTACTCGGACTGCACTTGTTAAAATGTTCTCACTTGCAAAACTGAAGCACAAATATGTTTTCATATCCAAGGCAAATAAATTGTGTACAACCAGGCATATTGTGTTTTACTAGGAACTCTAGCTTTGGTTTTTAAAATATCAACACTAATATTAATTTTCTTAAAAAAGATATATATTGGGCAATAAAAGGATATAACTAGTGAAACAAAAAAATAGAGTGTCTATTTTGATAAAGGAGAGTTGTGTTTGATAAATAAGTGAACAAATCAACTTTTAAGTTCCTCAAACAGATGAAAGTCATCCACCAATAAAGAAATAAGTAAGGTGATGAAAGTTAGAAAAAAGGTACAGTTGAATACTGAAAACACTATTAAATCAGCTACAATAGTCGCATACTATCTATGTTTCCTTTCAGCAGTTTCTGCTATCCATGGTCAACTGAGGTCTGAAAATCAATGAGTATAGTACAAGATATTTTGAGGAGAAAGAGAGACTGTATTCATATAACTTATTACAGTGTGTTGCTATAATTATTCTCTCATTATTATTTACCATTGTTTACCTCTTTGTCTAATTTATAAATTAAACTTTATTATGTATATAGGAATATACATGTGTATATTGTATATTGTACACATAGGAAAATACAATGTATGAATTTTGTATGTATTTGTATATGTATGCATCTGAAAAACATAGCACATATAGGATTAAGTGCTATTCTATGTTTCAGGTATTCACTGAGGGTCTTCAAATATATCCTGTGGATAAAGAAGAATTGCTTTATTGACCTTATTATATTATCCTGGGCTTATAGAAATGCAACATTATTCATATCCCTTTAGAATTGAAATGTATTCTTTTAATACATATACATACACACCAACACACAATTATTTTAATGAAATGACTCTCTACTTAAGATTCTTAAATCTAAGAGTTAAGAATGAGACAATGTGAGACAATGGCTTCATAGCAATTTGCAAGGCCAAATTTGACGAGATCAGGCAAAATTTTGGTCAAATAGTGTTATCTGGCACTCACAAAATCCTAACATTCATGATAATTTGTTGGGTTTTGGTTTGTTGGTTAGTTTTAACTAGTATGGCATAGTAAAGGGAATGAAGGAACTGGAGTCAAAAGGCCTGGAGAAGCCATAAAGTTTTTCAGAACCTCAATGTCATTCTCTGTTAAAGAAGAATAATATTTCTCTCTACTCTGTGTGTCTGTATGTGTGTCTGAAGGCTATATAAAAATGGCAAAGTTTTGTATTATTTGCAATTATCTCATAAATAAAACAAAACTAATCTTTGGCCATCATCAATGATTTCTTGTTGTATCTGTTTAAAGGAGATAAAATTTCATTGTCTTAAACACAATAGTTTTTTAAAAAGCAGAAAATTATTTCCATCTGTATGAGTAGGATCTTAGTCCTGTACATCAGTTTAGCTTTCTCCAGAATTCTATTGTAAAATGTATTGTGTCTATGAAATTTAGAGCTAATTTCTCACAGTATTTGATCTCTATTGTTGTTAACATTTTTGACTTCTGCAGAGATTTTAACTTTATAGGTGATTAAAGGTTTTTTTCCTCCAGTTGTTTTGAAAATTTTGTTTTTGTCTTTGGTGCTACACATTTTCACTAAGTTGTGTCTAGGTGATGGCTTATTTTCATTTATCATGCATTTAATTTATTGTGCTTCTCAAGTCTTAAGATTCATTACTTTTAACTATTCAGAAAATGTTTAGCTATCTTTTTTTCAAGTATTGACTCACTGATATTCTTTACATGCTATTCTTCTGTGAAATTATAGTATATGTGTGTTGTACCATCTTGTTTTATTGTTGGCATGCCAAAACCTCTTTCCTGACTTCCAAGTTTTATCACTCTTTTGCATTCTAGGTAATTTATTGAATTCTGTAGTCTCAATTAGTAATTTATCTTTTTAGTTTCTTTAATATTATTTATCTTGTTCACTGAGATAGGATAAATAACATAAAAATATGAAATCCTCTTTAATTATTACAAAATATTTTTATTTCATTTTGGAAATTCATTTAGTTTTTGGTTAAGTGTATTTTTTACAGTCTTATTATTTCTAAGGGCCTGATTCTTTTTATTTTTATATATATTCATTTAAAAACATTCATTTTATATTATCAATCAAATTTTGTCAAATTTTTGAATCTCTAATACTTTAGTATATTTGCTAATGAAAAATGTTTTCATAGTGAATTTTCTTGGTGTGTTCTGTAGATTTTTATTGTGAGTTCGTCTTTAATAGCATTGTTTCTGTGTGGGAATTACATATAGCCTGGATGTGAAATTACCTTTTGAAAGAGGCTTAGTATACCTTTTATGCCATCATCTCTGACTAAAGACCAACTTCATGAGAATGTTTCAGCATGAGGCTTCCTGGACCACGTGTCTACGGAACATTTTAGATCCCAACATGGGCAAGGCCCATGCCAGAATTTAGATTTTTCATACAGTCTTTTTATTTTCCCTCCTATGTATTACCTTAGAAAAGACAGATGAACAGCTTTTCTTAATTTGACCTCCTACCATGAGGCAGATTATTTCTTTTCTTTGTTATTATTATTATACTTAAGTTCTGGGATATATGCACAGCACATGCAGGTTTGTTACAAGATATACATGTGCCATGGTGGTTTGCTGCACCCATCAACCCGCCATCTAGGTTTTAAGCTGCAGATGCATTAGGAATTTGTTTTAATGCCATTTTCCCCTTGTCCCCCCCATCCCCTGACAGGCCCCAGTGTGTGCTGTTCCCCTCCTTGTGTCCAAGTGTTTTCATTGTTCAGCTCCCACTTATGAGTGAGAACATGTGGTATTTGGTTTTCCTGTTCTTGTGTTAGTTTACTGACAATGATGGTTTCCAGATTCATCCCTGTCCCTGCAAAGGACAAAAACTCATTCTTTCTTATGGCTGCATAGTATTCCATGGTGTATATGTGCCACATTTTCTTTATCCAGTATACTACTGATGGCCATTTGGGTTGGTTCCAAGTCTTTGCTATTGTGAATAGTGTTGCAATAAATATATGTGTGCATGTATCTTTATAGTAGAATGATTTACAATCCTTTGGGTATACAGTCAAGAATGGGATTGCTAGGTTAAATGTTATTTCTGATTCTAGATCCTCGAGAAATCACCTCACTGTCTTCTACAATGGTTGAACCAATTTACACTCCGACCAACAGTATAAAAACATTCCCATTTCTCCACATCCACTCCAGCATCTGTTTTCAGACTTTTTAATGATTGCCATTCTAACTGGGATGAGATGGTTTATCATTGCGTTTTTAATTTGTATTTCTCTAATACAAGTGATGATGAGCTTTTTAAAATATGTTTTTTTGGTCACATAAATATATTCTTTTGATAAGGGTTTGTTCATATCCTTTGCCCACTTTTTGATGGCTTTTTTTCTTGCAAATTGTTTAAGTTCCTTGTAGATTATGAATATTAGACCTTTGTCAGATGGATAAATTGCAAAAATGTTCTCCCATTTTGTAGGTTTCCTGTTCATTCTGATGATAGTTCCTTTTGCTGTGAAGAAGCTCTTTATTTTTTTAAATTATTTTATTTTATTCTATTGTACTTTAGGTTCTGGAGTACATGTGCACATCATGCAGGATTGTTGTATAGGTACATAAATGGCAATGTGGTTTGCTGTCTCCATACCCCCATCACCTATATCTGGCATTTCTCCCAATGTTCTCCCTCCCCAACCACCCCATGCCCTGCTGTCCCTCCCTTAGCCACCCCCAACAGACTCCAGTGTGTGATGTTCCCCTCCCTGTGTCCACATGTTTTCATTGTTCAACACCCACCTATGAGTGAGAACATGCAGTGTTTGATTTTTTGTTCTTGTGTCAGTTTGCTGAGAATGATGGTTTCCAGATTTATCCATGTCCCTACAAAGGATGCAAACTCATCAGTTTTTATGGCTGTATAGTATTCTATGGTGCACATGTGCCACATTTTCAATGTCCAGTCTATCATTGCTGGCCATTTGGGTTGGTTCCAGGTCTTTGCTATTGTAAACAGTGCTGCAATGAACATATGTGCTCATGTGTCTTTATAATAGAACAATTTATAATCCTTTGGATATATACCGAATAATGGGATTGCTGAGTCAAATGGTATTTCTATTTCTAGGTCCTTGAAGAGTTACCACACTGTCTTCCACAGTGGTTGAACTAATTTACACTCCCACTAACAGTGTACAAGTGTTCCTATTTCTCCACATCCTCTCCAGCATCTGTTGTCTCCAGATTTTTTAATGATCACCATTCTGACTGGTGTGAAATGGTATCTCAATGCGGTTTCGATTTGCATTTCTCTAATGACCAGTGATGATTAACATTTTTTCATATGTTTATTGGCCTCATATTTCTCTTCTTTTGAAAAGTATCTGTTCATATCATTTGCTCACTTTTGAATGGGTTTGTTTTTTTCTTGTAAATCTGTTTTAGTTCTTTGTAGATTCTGGATATTAGCCCTTTGTCAGATGGGTAGATTGCAAAAATTTTTTCCCATTCTGAAAAACCAAGGTCCAAATGGGTTCACAGCAAATTCTACCAGATGTACAAAGAGAAGCTGGTACCACTCCTTCTGAAACTATTCCAAACAATACAAAAAAAAGGAATCCTTTTCAAATCATTTTAAGAGACCAACATCATCCTGATACCAAAACCTAGCAGAGACTCAACAAAAAAGAAAACTTCATGCCAATATCCATGATGAACCTAGATGCAAAAATCTTCAATAAAATACTGGCAAACTGATTGCAACAGCATATCAAAAAGCTTATCCATCATGATCAAGTAGGCTTCATTCTAGGGATGAAAGGCTGGTTCAACATATGCAAGTCTATAAACATAATCCACCACATAAACAGAACCAAAGACAAAAACCACATGATTATTTCAACAGATGCAAAGGCCTTTGACAAAATTCAACAGCCCTTTATGCTAAAAACTATCAGTAAACTAGGTATTGATGGAACGTATCTCAAAATAATAAAAACTGTTTACAACAAACCCACAGCCAATATTATACTGAATGGGCAAAAAATGGAAGCATTCTCTTTGAAATCTGACACTAGACAAAGATGCCCTCTCTCACCACTCCTAATCAATATAGTATTGGAAATTCTAGCCAGAGCAATCAGACAAGAAAAATCAATAAAGGGTATCCAATTAGGAAAGGAAGAAGTCAGATTGCCTCTACTTGCAGACAACATGATTGTATATTTAGAAGACCCCATTGTCTCAGCCCAAAATCTCATTAAACTAATAGGCAACTTTAGCAAAGTCTCAGGATAAAAAAATCGATGTGCAGAAATCACAAGCATTTTTATACACCGGTAATAGACAAACAGAGGGCCAAATCAAAAGTGAAGTCCCATTCACAATTGCTACAAAGAGAATAAAATACCTAGGAATACAATTTAAAAAGGATGTAAAGGACCTCTTCAAGGACAGCTCTTTAGTTTATGTAGATCCCATTTGTCAAGTTTGGCTTTTGTTGCCATTTCTTTTGGTATTTTAGTCATGAAGTCTTTGCCCATGCCTATGTCCTAAATGGTATTGCCTAGGTATTCTTTCAGATTTTTATGGTTTTAGGTCTTACATTTAACTCTTTAATCCATCTTGAGCTAATTTTTGTGTAAGTGTAAAGCAGGGATCCAGTTTCACTTTTCTGCATATGACTAGTTAGTTTTCCCAGCACCATTTATTAAATAGGTAATCCTTTCCCCATTGCTTCTTTTTGTCAGGTTTGTCAAAGATTAGATGGTTGTAGATGTGTGGCATTATTTTTGAGGCCTCTGTTCTGTTCCATTGGTCTATATAACTGTTTTGGCACCAATACCACACTGCTTTGGTTACTGTAGTCTTGTAGTATAAAAAAGTCAGGTGGCGTGACACCTCCAGCTTTGTTCTTCTGCTTAGGATTGTCTTGGTTATATGGGCTGTTTTTTGGTTCCATATGAAATTTACAGTAGTTTTTTCCAGTTCTGTGAAGAAAGTCAGTGGTAGTTTGATGGGAATAGGTTTGAATCTATAAATTACTTCGGTTAGTATGGCCATTTTCGCTTATTGATTCTTTCTATCCATGAGAATGGAATATTTTTCCATTTGTTTGTGTCCCCTGTTATTTCTTTGAGCAGTGGTTTGTAGTTCTCATTGAAGAGAGATCCTTCACATCCCTTGTAAGTTGTATTTCTAGGTGTTTTATTTTCTTTTTAGCAATTGTGAATGGGAGTTCACTCATGTTTTGGCTGTCTCTTATTGGTGTATAGGAATGCCTGTGATTTTGCACATTGATTTTTTTTTTATCCTGAAACTTTGCTGAAGTTGCTTATCAGCTTTAGGAGTTTTTGAGCTGAGAGGATGGGGTTTTCTAAATATAAAATCATGTCTTCTGCAAACAGAGACAATTTTACTTCCTCTCTTCCTATTTGACTACCCTTTATTTTTTTCTAGTTTTTACAGCTTGTGTATTTTAATCTAAGGTAAATTATTTCTTCCTTCCATACAAATATATTAATATTTTAGTTTCAAAAAGTATAGTATATTATTGTAGCTAAAGATCAATCATGCCATTAATAACTCCAGGAAGTAATGCATAATTGTGGTTTCCTTAGCAATTCTAAGCAAAATTCCATTGTGTCTTAGTCTGTAAGTTAGCCTTCCTATATTTCTGTTTGTATGAAAACAAATACCACAATGGTGACCACCCAGAAGTAAAACACTTTTTACTCAGAGGAAAGAAAGTTTTGTTAAACACATTCTCTTATTTATGTTATACTTTTAGACAAATTTAAATAGCGATTTTAAAATAAAATGAAGTTTCCATCAGATTTAATTAGTTCTAAAACATCTGCTTTGAGACAATAAAACCAATTAAAGCACACTTTGGGAAATTTTAAAATGGCATGCCTTTTTGAATGACTAGATTGCTATCAAAATGAGTATTGGAGCAGAAAAAGTTTAAATACATTTATAACAATTTACAAAATAAAGAGTAAGTTGTTCATTAATGGTTACCTGTTCCTCCTGGAACTTGGCATTCCAGGTATACTGAAACTTTTCCCTTCTCCCAACATATGCTGTCTCTCAGTCTGGGCCATTTCACACGTGACTTTCCTTCCCTGGTTTCCCTCCCCATTCATCACCTGAATCCATCCATCAGCTGTCAATTTAAATGTCTTATTGCTTGGAAATTTCCCTAGTGATTCTATTGCAAAGGCTTCGGCTTCTCTCTAAATTTTACCTGTCATTCTCTATAAATTTTATTTTACATGCTTCTTATATTTGTGTTCTTGAAAAAATTTGAATTTTGAGGAGAAGAAACAGTCTTGTTTAGAACTGTATCTTCAGCAAAATAGCAGTGTGGTTGTTTTGTACTATGTCACCTTAGTTAAGCTGAAACTATGTTTCTCAGGATCTCGTGTCTTGTATACCTCCTGGTTAAAGTTAGGTATGAGAAAAATTTGACAAGACCATCACATTTTGAATGTCCTTGTGGTTACATATGGTGGGAAAGATGCAGAGGTGTGGTAGCTTCCAGTTTGTCCTTACTCGCCTTTGCTCTGTGCCCAACTCTTCTTCCTTCCAGGAAACAATACCTCAGCTTCTTCCATAATTATGTCTAATTCCTATAAGGACTCCATTAGTCCATTATTTTCATAGTAGTTCTGCTTTTCTAATCAAATCCTGACTGGCACATATAATAATCACTAATGTACTTCTTTTTTTCATATTATTTCATACATTTATTTTTAAATGAAGTTGAAAATGCAAATATTCAAAATTAAGGTTAGTGATTTTCTATTAGATTTTATTAGAGAAAGAGAAATTGAATTAATTTGGCAATTTAAAAAGATAGTCTATCTTTATAAAGAGCTTATGAAAAGCATAACATTGACTAAATCATAGTCAGCTAAATAATTTTTTTTCCCTCTTGCTCTGGATACATTTCCAAGACCAGAGAAAAAAGACATAAAGAGGTTGCCTGCAGCTGTGGACAAACTTCTCTATAACATTATCCCAAATACAAAATTTTTCTGATGAGATCTAGAGGTTTACAGAAAAACATGCTTAAGGAAACATAGGTTACTAGGTGAATGAAGTTAAGGAAAATTTGTCTTGGAATTAATTTGGTTACTAAATAAATTCAGTGTAAAAGTTACATAAAATAATAATTATTTCTATTTTTATTAAGTCTGTAAAACTGACATCAAGTAATTTCGGTTTGCTATGTTTACTGGAAAGCCTAGCCTATACGCTAACAACAAAATAATTTTATATAGAAATAAAATATGGTGGTATCAAACTTGCATGGATATACAATCGTCAATATTACTAATTTGATCTTTTCCTCATTTCTTAACATAGGAGAGAATAGTAATTACAAGGAGAAAAATAAACAATAAAGCAAAACAAATAAAAACTTGCTTACATTTTTCTTTTGTGGTTTTTAAGCACAACCATGATGACAATTGCTTGCTGCTCAAAAGTTTGTAATGAGTAGAGAATAAAGTTAAAACTACAACCAGGACATTTAAGGATTTCCTTTAATCAGTCCTCAAACTACCACTTTGAGTCTTTTTTCCCATAACATTACCTAATATACATGTTGCAATGTAGTTATAGTACACATTCTATAGCACGTGGTGGACCATGAGTGCCTTGAAGACCAGGTCTATATATTGGTCAGCTTTGTATCCTCTTCAGAGCCTATATACTGTGTCAGTCCATAATAGAGATTTATTATATAAATAAACAAATAAATAAATAGCTGTGAAATAAGAGACTGAACCATGCTTAAAAAAAAATAAGAAGTTTTAGGCATGAGTATTACACAAATCAAGTTTTATGTTTTTTGTGGCAATCACTTATTTCTTAAATGCATATACTGAAATGTTTTAAATATGTACATTTTTATCAGAATAATATGACTGAACTTCACTATTTCTTTTCCAGGATTAATCTTAAGAATAACAGCTATGATAGTATAAAAAAAATAACATTTTGGTGCCATTTTAATATTGAGGAAATTATTTTGATCAATACAATTTGTCCTGATTTTACCCATATTTAAGAGAATTTACCTCTGCTTTATGGCCATCTTTGATGATAATACTCTATTTTGCTAGCCTTAGGAAACATAGCTTTACATGATAGATGTGCATTTTTGGCCATTAAATGAATAAACATTTTAATAAAGGGAAATGCTGATCTATCTGTATTAGTATCATTTAGGTCCAAAAATACTGCTATTTAGAATTCCCTTATTATCTTTTATGGTTCTTATTATAAATATGGAACAGAGGTCTATGAAGAGGTGATAGGGACAGTAGGCCGGGAAATTCTGGGCAGAAGAAAGTGGGTTCCTGGCGAGAGTCTCAGTCTCAAGCGTGGAACCATGGCCCAAAGTGACAACATACATCCGTTTTCCCACTCAAACATTCCTTTTCCAAAATTACCTGTGGCCCTCCCTTCCCCCAATCCTATGCCCATAAAAACCCAGACTCAGCTGGCAGAGAAAGGAGAAGCAGCTGAACGTTGAAGGCTATGCTGGTCATTGCAGAGAAGCAGCTTGACTTCAGGGAGACAGCTTGAAGTCATAGCTTCAGAGAGGAGTCTGGTCGGGAATAGCTGGACCCCAAGAGAAGATTACTTTTCCTTTCTGTCCCCTTTTCAGCTCCCCCACCCACTAAGAACCAGTTTCATCAGCAATATAATTCCCCACATTTACCACCTTCAATTCGTTCATGAGACCTCATTGCTCTGGATGCTGGACAAGAACTCAGGTGTGGGTGTAAAACGCTGTCACAATGAACCTTCAGTGAGCTGTTAACACTTAAGCCATCTATATATGGCAAAGCTAAAAGGGCACTGTAACATTTCTTCTGGGGCTTCTGCCAACCCCAGATATGGGGTATTAAAGACTCTGTCAACTGATCTGATTTCAGTTGTTAAATGATGGTTTCAAGTTCACTGTTGATGGTTAGACATAGACAAATAATCTGCTTAAATATATTTTCATGCTTAGAAAAAAAAACCCACAATAATTTTATTATTATTATTATACTTTAAGTTCTGGAGTACATGTGCAGATCATGCAGGATTGTTACATAGGTATACACATGCCATGGTGGTTTGCTGCATCCATCCCCCTGTCACCTACATTAGGTACTTCTCCTAGTGATATGCCTTCCCAATCTGCCCACCCGCTGATATCCCTTCCTTAGCCCCCTACCCCCAGCAGGTCCCAGTGTGTGATGCTCCCCTCCCTGTGTCCATGTGTTCTCATCGTGCAACTCCCACTTATGAGTGAGAATATACAGTGTTTGGTTTTCTGTTTTTGTGTCAGTTTGCTGAGAATTATGGTTTCCAGCTTCGTCCATGTGCCTGCAAAGAACATGAACTTATCCTTTTGTTTTGGCTGTATAGTATTCCATGATATAAATGTGCCACATTTTCTTTATCCAGCCTATCATTGATGGGCATTTGGGTTGGCTTCAAGTCTTTGCTATTGTAAACAGTGCTGCAGTGAATATACATGTGCATGTGTCTTTATAACAGGATAATTTATAATCCTTTGGATATATCTCCAATAATGGGATTGCTGGGTCAAATGGTATTTCTACTTCTAGATCTTTGAGGAATTGCCACACTGTCTTCCACAATAGTTGAACTAATTTACACTCCCACTAACAGTGTAAAAGGGTTCCTATTTCTCTACATCCTCTCCAGCATCTGTTGTCTCCAGATTTTTTAATGATCGTCATTCTAACTGGTGTGAGGTGGTATTTCAATATGGTTTTGATCTGCACTTCTCTAATGACCAGTGATAATGAGAATTTTTTCATGTTTGTTGGTGGCATAAATGTCTTCTTTTGAGAAATGTCTGTTCATATCCTTTACCCACTTTTTGATAGTTTTTTTTTTTTTTTTTTTTTTTTTTTTTTGTAAGTTTGTTTAAGCTGTTTGTAGATTCTGGAATATTAGCCCTTTGTCAGATGGGTAGATTGCAAAAATTTTTTCCCATTCTGTTGGTTGCCAGTTCACTCTAATGATGATTGTTTCTTTTACTGTGCAGAAGCTCTTAAGTTTAATTAGATTCCATTTGACTATTTTGGCTTTTGTTGCCACACAATAAGTTTTTAGAAATATAAATAAATCCAATGACCCTGTGCAAAGGTAACCTGCCAAATATCTAAAACATACTTCCTTCACAAAATAATAAAAATGGAAAAGACTTAGGGTACAAAAAATTAAAAATAAAATCAGCAAAGAAAGAAACTAAACTATTATACTAATTAGTTTTTCTGTTGGAGAATTGTGTGATTCAAGATGGGCACCACTGTTTTCTATATTAAAACTACCTAAATTGTAAAACAAAGGAGTATTGATGGACATTGAAAAGATTAAATTTTGATGGAAAATGAGGGGTCCAACAGCATATATACACTTTTCCCTTCATGCCCAATGAACTGGGTAACAGAGATTTTCTTAAATATGGAGAAAACAGAGTCCACATATAGCTCTCAAATATTTCTTATGCAAGACTCTGGGCAGGATAGTAAGATGGCCCTAACTGAGAGTAACATTTTGTTCCCAAAGGCACCATTAGAAAGGAACAGTGCTGTTTGAGCCAGAATCATTTTTATTTATTCATGAGAAGTATAAAAATACTTGCTAGTAAAATGAATTAGGTGGATGTTTCTGCTGGCCACAGAATCCTAATGAAACTGCACTGCTCCTTGCACAGGAATTACAACTTAGAAAAGAGAACATATGAGTTTCTTTAGCAGTGTCAAAGATTTATCTAGGATTTACCACTAATTGGATTATGTTGAATTTTTACTCCCCTCAAATTCAACAGCCACTTTTATTATCCACTTATTACCCTGAAGGGTAAAGGGTGAATTTAATAGTCAAATGGTAGAATCCTCTAAGAAGTCTTCCATGCATTTGTTCTACATAACTTATGGTCCTCTAATTTCATTCCCAAATTACTTGGTCATAATTTATAATTGAAAGCACATTAAGAATAGTTCCTAAGTCAATCAAATGTAATGGGGGGAAGTACTAAATTTTAATGTTTTACAAAGAGCTTAACATTTTTCACTCATATTTTTAAAATTTGTCTTTGTTATTGTTAGAACTGACTCTACAGGAGCCGGCTTCACATGTGGCCTCATGTATCTTGGTTCTACTCATGTCTCCCAAGCAGCAGATCAAATACTGTTATATACAGATTCTTTCTATAAAAGAATCAGAAAAAAATAATAAGAAAATAAGACCACTGCCATATAACCTCCACTTCCCTCTTTGTAGTATTATAGATTTTATCTCATTTGAAAAATATTCACCTAGTAAGACCTCAGACTGAACTTTTATTAAACTCCAAATCTCTGGGACAAGATCTCTTGTTGTGTCTTGACAATTAATGACTTAAAAATTAATATCTATTTTTACATAGGAAGTAGGAAAGAACATCATTTCCACCCTTACAAGAACACTTTCCTTACAAATTCAGGAAAAGTGTGTGTTTAAACAATGCGCAGACATGAAACTTTTCCTGAAGTCATTGGAGAGTTAAAATCACGAACGAAGTAATCAACATAAAATCTAAGAAAAAGGAGGCATTTCTAAAGACTGAATGCAAGCATTTTCATACCTGTAGCAGAAACAAGGAACCCTTGGAAGAAGAACATTTTTAACAAATTGCTGAAGACTAGGTGTGAGATAGCAAGAGAATGTAGAACATTTGGAAACCACAGACACAGGAAAAAAACAATCATAATTTATACTAGTTATCAAGCTCGTCTGGCAAAAAAGACCAATGAGAGTCATGAGAAAGCCTCCAAAAGTGTGCAAACATATTGGAGTTTAAGAACAACCACTGTTAAAAAAAAAAAAAAAAAAAAAAAAAAAAAGGCACAAAATCTTGTGCTGATCCTTCCCCTCATTTTCCCCTTGAAAACCTATTATAGTAGGAAGAATGGAAGTAAAAACACCTATTCTTCCCTTCAATGAGAAGCAAGAATACATCTATGCCCCACACCCAAATCCAGGGCCAGAGCTGAGTCACTGAGATGGCTCTACATCAACACTCATTGACAAAATGCTTCCCTAAGACCAAGCCTTTATCAGTATAATCAAGAATGTTTCTTTCTCCCACCCAGAGCAGGATAGCAAGCATTAAGTATCAGTGGTTTTACTCTCAGGAGAGGAACAAGAGCTTGCTGGAAGACACTCTAAGACACAGTACAAAGAAAAGACCTAAAGGTGAGGGTAGAGCAGATTTTGAGACAAACCATTTAGGAAACGAGCTCCTACCCTAAATACGAGGTAATACTACAAAAATTTGAAGCCTATGGTGCACTAATAATAACTCTCCACACTAAAGGGATAGCAGAAGGAAAGGCAACCTATTTCTAGGCATGAAATCTTTTACTGTTCTTGCTACTGTCCCACACAGTATGTTCAGTTCACAACAACAACCACCACCACAAGACTGCAAGATACACAAAAAAAAAATAAAGAAAAAAATGCATGGACTGGAGACAAAGCAATTGACAGAAACAAACTCGGATATAACAGTATTGTTTGAAACATCTAACAGTGGATTTAACATTTTTATGATTAATGTATTAAAGACTCTAGTTGAAAAGGTAGAGAACATGCATATTTAGGTGGGTAATTTTAGCAAGAAGAAGGAAACCATAAGAAATAATCAAAAGGAAATGCTAAAACTAAAACAAACAAATAAACATGGTAACAGAAATGAGAAGTGCCTTCAAATGGTTCCTCGTTAAACTTGACATAGCACAGAAAAGAATCAGTGAACCTGAAAAAAATTCCATTGCAATGTCCCAAACTGAAGAGCAAAGAGGAGGGAAAAAAATAAACAACAAAACATAGCATCCAAAAGATTCAGGTCATTATGAAAGAGTCCAACATATGTGTAACAGGAACTGCAAAAGGAGTAGAGAAAGAAAACAAATCAGTAAAAATATTGAAGAAATAAATGACTGAGAATTTTCCAAAATGAATGTCAGATACTAAACCACAAAAAACTCAGAGAACACTAACTATAATAGATAAAAACAAAACAAACAAACAAAAAGCCAATATCATATACAAACTGCTAAAACCAAAGAGACAGAGTCTTGATGATAACCAGAGAAAAAAGGCACATTACATTCAGAAGAACAAAAATAATAATTACAGAAGAATTATATGACATAAATTACGTAAACCATAAAATGATGAAGTGATATAAATGCTCACAGAAAAAAATTCCATCAATTTAGAATTCTAAAATCAGCCAAAATATTTATAAAAATTAAGGAGAAATAAATACTTTTGTAGACAAAAGTAAACAGCAACAATTCATTGCCAGCAGACTTTCACTATACAAAATATTTTTTAAAATTCTTAAAGCATAAGGAATATTTTTCAAGACAAAAATTTAGACCTACACAAAATAACAAAGAAGGCGGAAAATGGAATAAGGGAAGGTATATATAAAATTAATATTTTTTATATTTGTATTTGCTTTAAAATACAAATGGTCTAAAGGATAGTCTCAGTGTATTATGTGTCATTACATGTGAAAAGTCAAAATGTATGACAATTATAACACAAGGATGGGGATGAATTTGAAATAAACTCTTGCAAGTTTTTATACTATAGACAAAGTTTCATATTATTTAAAGATAGTCATTAACTTATTAATAATATATATTATATTTTAAAATCTAGTGTAATCACTAGAATAGATTTAAAAGGGGCATATAAATGAAAAGCCAACAGTGGAGATAAAATAAAGTTATAAAAAACACTTAATTCATACAAAAGAGGCAGAGGAGAGGTACAAAACAAGAACAAAAAGCAATTAGTGAGGTCACAGATTTTGCCACATTTAAATGAGTAATAATATTAGTATAAATGACATAATCATACTATCAGAAAGACTGAGACTGTCAAACAGAAAAAAAAAAATAAAAAGGAAAATCCAACTATATAGTGTCTACAGAAAAAGCACACCTTAAGTATAAAGACACAAATATATTGAAAGGAAAAGGAAGAAAAAAAATATATATCATGAAAAAATGAAATATGTATATTTGATGGCTGATTAGAAGCAGCTGTGGTCCATGGCACTCACGAAGAGGAATGAAAAGGTGCAAGTGAATTCAGCATCTTCGACTGAAATATCTAGGTTCTCTCATTGGGACCAATTAGCCAAACAACCCAACCCACGGAGAAGAAAGAAAGTGAAGGGGGACTGAGGAGGCAGCCTACCTGGGAGTGGCACAGAGCCAAAGGAACCTCACCCCCAAGCCAAGGGAAGCCATGATTGTGTGACCCCACCTGAGAAACCATGCTTCTCTCAAGGATCTTTGCAAGAGGCGGATCATGCTGCCAGGGCCTTGGGTCTGATACACAGGGCTGTGTGGAGTCTCAGGAGAGCAGCAGCTCAGGCACACGTAGAAACCCAGGAGTTTTACATACTCTGGCCCCAGGATCCCTGGCAAGGCAGAAAATACATCCGTCCATATCCCTGGAAAAGGAGTTGAATCCAGGGAGCCAAGCAGCATCATTCTGTGGGCCCCACTTCCAATGCACCTCACAAGTTAAAAACCACGGCCTCAGAATTCTAGCCAGAAAATGGCAACAGGCTAGAATCTACCTGAGACAGGGTTTAAGTACCTGGGGCAGTGAGTGAGGGATGGGGCCACAATCTCTGCAGTTATGTAGACTCAGTTCTGCCAGGCTGCCAGCTTTTCAAATACAAATAGTCCTGATGAAAAAGGGTCCTCCACAGCTACCTTGCTGAATTATGGCAAGACTGTTTCTTTAAGTGGAGCTCTGATCCATTCATCCTCACTAGGGCTAATCTTAGAGCCCTACTCTGCCATGGAGCTCCAAGGGGGAGGGACAGCTGCCATCTCTAGAATTGGGTTGACTCAGCCATTCCAGCCTGCCAGCTTTGGACAATACAAATGATCTGCATGAGGAAAGATCCCTCCCAAAATAGCATACCCGCTCTACCAAAACCAGCTAGACTGCTTCCTTAAGCAGTTCTCTGATCCCATTCCTCCTGACTGAGTGAGACTTCCCAATAGGGACCCCCTACCCCAGCCATGTCCTACAGGTGTGTTCAGGTCAGTAGCCCCTGGGAGAGAGCTTCCAGAAGAAAGCGCTTGCTGCTATCTTTGCTGTTTCATAGCCTCACAGGTGATACCTCCAGGTACAAGAAAAAACCAAGACAATTGGATCCGGAGTGAACCCCCATCAAACTGAAGCAGCCCTGTGGTAGAGTGGTCTGATGTTAAATGAAAAGCAAACAAACAAATAACAAGAACAATAGCAACATCAACAAAAAAGGCAAAAAACCACATTCAAAGGTCAGCAATCTCAAAGATCAAAGCTAGATAAGTCCACAAAGATGAGATTCAATGCAAAAATGCTGGAAACTCAAAAAGCCAAAGCGTGTCTCCTCCAGATAACCACAACACCTTTCTGGCAAGGGCACAAAACTGGGCTGAGCCTGAGACTGCTGAATTAACAGAAGCAGGTTTCAGAAGATGAGTAATAACAAACTTCACTAAGCTAAAGGAGCATATTGTAATCCAATACAAAGAAGCTAAGAATCATGATAAAACAGCACAGGAGCTGATAGACAGAATAGCCAGTTTAGAGAGAAACATAAGGATTTAGTTCCTGATGGAACTGAAATCCACAAGTATTCTACAATGCAATCATAAGTATCAATAGCAGTATAGACCAAGTGGGGGAAAGCATCTCAGAGCTTAAAGACTGACTTTCTGAAATAAGACAAGAATAGAGAAAAAAAGAATAAAAAGGAATGGACAAAACCTCTGAGTAATGTGGGATTGTGTAAAGAGACCAACCCTATGACTAATTGGGGTACCTCAAAGACATGGAGAGAATGGAACCAAGTTGGTCAGGATATCATCCAGGAGAACTTACCCAATCTACCAAGACAGGTCAACATTCAAATTCAAGACATGCAGAGAAACCCAGTGAGATACTTCCCAAGAAAATCTATCCCAACATACATAATCATCAGATTCTCCTTCCCAAGAAAATCTACCCCAACATACATAATCATCAGATTCTCCAGGTCAAAATGAAATAAACTTTTTTTTTTGAGACTGAGTCTCATTCTGTCACCCAGGCTGGAGTGCAATGGCACCATCTTGGCTCAATGAAACTCCCACCTCCTGGGTTGAAGCGATTCTCCTGCCTCAGCCTCCTGAGTAGTGGGGACTATAGGCATGTGCCACTATGCCTGGCTAATTCTTTTTTATTTTTCTTTTAGTAGAGACGGGTTTCGCCATGTTGGCCAGGATGGTCTCAATCTCCTGACCTCATGATACACTCGCCTTGGCCTCTCAAAGTGCTGGGATTACAGGCATGAGCCACCACACCCGGCTGAAAGTAAAAATGTTAACAGCAGTCAGAGAGAAAGATCAGGTCATGTACAAAGGGAAAGTCATCAGACTAGCAGCAGATCCTTCAGTGGAAACCCAGAAGAGAATGGGGCCAATATTCAACATTCTTAAAGAAAAGAATTTCCAACACAGAATTTTATATTTGGCCAAACCAAACTTCATAAGCAAAGGAGAAATAAGATCATTTCCAGATAAGCAAATATTTAGGGAATTTGTCACCACCAGGCTTGTCTTGCAAGAGCTCTGGAAAGGAGCACTAAATATTGAAAGGAAAAACCATTACCAACCACTACAAAAACACCCTGAAGTACAGAGGACAGTGTCACTATGAAACAACCACATAAACAAGTCTGCAAAATAATCAGCTGGCATCATGATGACAGGATCACATTCACATATAACAACACTAGCCTTAAATATAAATGGTCTGAATTCCTCAATTAAAAGATACAAAATGGCAAGCTAGATAAAGAGTCAAGATTATTTGGTATACTCTCTTCAAGTGACCCACCTCATGTGATAAGACAAACATAGGCTCAAAATAAAGGGATGAAAGAAAATTTACCAAGCAAATGGAAAACAAAGAAAAGTAGGGATTGCAATCCTAGTTTCTGACATAACAGACTTTAAGCCAACAAAAATCAAAAAAGACAAAGTAGGGCATTACATAATGGTAAAAGGTTGAATTCAACAAGAAGACTTAACTATCCTAACTATATATTCACCCAATACAGTAGCAAATGTTTCCTAAAGCAAGTTCTCAGAGACCTATGATGAAAGTTAGACTCTTGCACAATAATAGATTTTAACACCCACTGACAATACTAAACAGACCATAAAGACAGAAAATTAGCAAAGATATTCAGGGCCTGAACTCAGCTCTGGATCAAATAGACCTTATAGATATCTACAGAACCCTCCACCCTCAAACAATACAATATACATTCTTCTTGGCACCACATAGCACTTACTCTAAAATTGATCACATACTTGGAATTAAATCATTCCTCAGCAAAAGCGAAAGAATTGAAATTATAAGAAACAGTCTCTCAGACCACAGCACAATCAAACTAGAACTCAGGATTAAGAAACTCACTCAAAACCACACAACTAAAAATTAAACGACTTTCTCCTGAATGACTCATGGGTAAATAATTAAATTAAGGCAGAAATCAAGAAGTTCTTTGAAACTAATGAGAATAAAGAGAAAACATACCGGAATCTCTGAGATACAGCTAAAGCACTGTTAAGAGGGAAATTTATAGCACTAAATGCCCACATCAAAAAGCCAGAAAGATCTCAATTAACAACTTAATATCTTAACTGAAAGAACTATAGAACCAAGAGCAAACAAACACCAAAGCTAACAGAAGAAATAAGATGGGAGTTAAACTGAAGGAGATAGAGACATTAAAAACCCTTCAAAAGAATCAACAAATCCAAGATCTGGTTTTTTGAAAACATTAATGAAATAGATAGACTGTTAGCAAGACTAATAAAGAAGAAAAGAGGGAAGAATCAAATAAACACAATCAGAAATGATAAGGGGGATAGCACCACTGACCCCACAGAAATACAAACAACCATCACAGAACACTAAAAACATAGTTAGCCTTCATTTTGTCTAAAATTAACATTATTATCACTCTTAGAAATTTACTATTAATTATGTGTCAATTTCAATTGGACTATGAATTCTTACTGTGGTAGTGTAACAGAAGTAAGAAAGAAAGAACATATTTAAAAGTAAAAGAAAATACAAAGTTTTGAGAGCCAGGTAGTAGAAATAGTAGGTTTTTATGAATTCTTAGAGCTACCTAGTTCCTCTGGACCAGAAGAGATAAAGAGGCACTAAAGACAATTTTCAACTACTTGTTTTGGTTAATGAAATTACAACTTTGTCATGTTTATTATGCTCATTCTTGTCCTAGTCTTGGGCTTTGTCATCAACATAAACAAGTAAATATATCATGTCTTTAAATACTCTATCTAAAATTTCAATTTTGTGTTATTTTTAAAAGCACATTGGGTTTTATCTCTCCGTATTTTTTCAATTTACAATGTTTGAGATGGTTTTTATTCCCTCCTGGTTACAGATTTATTTTTTGAAATTGTTCTTGTTATTCAATTTTACATGTTAAAATAATATGTAGAAAATTGATATAGTTTGTATATTTGTCCCCATCCAAATCTCATGTTGAATTAAAATCCCCAAGATTGAAGGTGGGGCTTAGTAGGAGGTGATTGGATCATGAGGGCAAATTTCTCACAACTGATTTAGTACCAGGCCTTGGTGCTGTCCATGTGATAGTAAGGGACTTCTCAAGAGATCTGGCCATTTAAAAGTATGTAGCACCTCCCTCTCCCTCTGTCTTCCTCCTGCTTTCACCATGTGATGTGCCTGCTTCCCCATCCCTTCTGCCATGATTATAAGTTTCCTGAGGTCTCGCCAGAAGCATATACCACTATGTTTCCTGTACCACCTGAAAAACCATGAGCCAATTAAACCACTTTCTTAATAAATTACCCAGTCTCAGCAGTCCTACAGCAGAAAGGCCAGACTGTTAGAAGGAAAACTGAGAAACAGAAAGAAATAACTTCATCATCAACAAACTGGACATCCACTCAGGGACCCAATCTGAAAGTCAACAACTACAAAGATGACAGTTGGATAACCCCAGTCCCAAGTATTTCTTTGTAGCAGTGCAAGAATTGACTGATACAGAAAATTGGTATCAGGACTAGGGTATTGCTATAAAGATATCTGAAAATGGAGCAGCAATTTTGGAATTCAGTAACAGACACAGATTGGAAGAGTGTAGTGGGCTTAGAAGACAGGAAGACAAGAGAAAGTTTCAAACTTTTTAGACATTGGTTAAATGATTGTGGCCAAAATGCTGATAGTGATATACAGTGAAGTCTCGGCTGATAAGGTCTCAGATGGAAATGAAGAATTTACTGGTAATTGGAACAAAGGTCATACATATTATTTTTTATCAAAAAACTTGGCTGGACTGTGTCCCTGTCCTAGGGATATGTGAAAGTTTGAAACTGAGAGTGATGATTTAGAGTATCTTGTGGAAGATATTTCTAAGCAGCAAAGTGTTCAAGTTGTGGCATGGCTGCTTCTAACAACCTATGCTCAGATGCCGAAGCTAAGAAATAAGTTGGATTTTATATTTAAAAGGGAAACATACTGAAAAGTTTGAAAAATATACAGCCTAGCCATGTGAAAAGAAATGAAAAGACTAATTTTGGGGCAGGAATTATATCAGGGTTTGAAGATATGACTTATTGGAGAGTTATTTGAATAACTAAGAAGAAGCCAAGTGCTGATAGGCCCAACAATGGGAAAAAAAAATCTTAACAACATTTCTGAGATCTAAGAGGCAGCTCCTGCCATGGCAGGCTCAGAGGCCTAGAAGAACAGAATGGTTTTCTGGACAGTGCTCAGGGCCCTGCTGCCCTGTGCAACTGTGGGACATTGTTCCCTGTATCTCAGGCACTCCAGCTCCAGCCATGGCTCAAAGGGACCCCCCACCAAGTATAGATGCACCTACTGCTTCAGAGGGTGGATGCTATAAGCCTTGGTAGCTTCCACATGGTATTAAGCCTGTGGGAGAATGTAAGGGTTGAGGCTTGGAGCCTCCACCTAGATTTCAGAGGGCATATGAAAAAGCCTGGATGTCTAGGCAAAAGAAGCAAGTTGCAGGTAGAACCTCTACTAGGGAAGTACAGAGGGAAAATGTGGAGCCCCCACACAGAGTTCCCACTGGGGCGCTGCCTACTGGAGCTGTGAGAAAGAAGTCATCATCCTCTAGACATCAGAATGGTAGATCCACCAACAGCTTGTATGCTGCACCTGGAAAAGCTGCAGGCACTCAATGCCAGCCTGTGAGAGCAGATTTTGAGGCTGAAAACTGCAAAGCTGGAGGGACAGAGTTGCCCACCATCTTGGGATCCTAACTCTTGCACCACATTATCCTGGATGTGGGATATGGAGTCAAAGGAAGTTATTTTGGAATTTTAAGATTTAATGACCATCCTTCTGGGTTTCACACATGCATGGGGTCCTTAGCCCCTCATTCTTTTGGACGATTTCCCTCTTTTGCAATGAGAATGTTTACCACATTCCTATAACCCCATTGTATCCTGGAAATAACTAGTTTGTTTTATTTATTTTACAGCCTCACAGGTGGCAGAAACTTGCCATGCTTTAGAAGAGACTTTGGACTTTGGACTTCTGAGTTAATGTGGAATGAGTTAAGACTTTGGAGTACTGTTAGGAAGGCATGATTATATTTTTAAACTTGAGGACATAAGATTTGGGAGGGCCCAGGGGCAAAATGATATAGTATGTCACTGCCCAAATTTCATGATGAATTGTAATCCCCAAGTTTGAAGATGGGGCCTAGCAGGAGATTATTGAATCATGAGGGCAGATTTCTCATGAATGTCTCAGTACCATCCACGTGGTGCTGTCCGTGCAATAGTGAGTGCCTTCTTGTGAGATGTGGTTGTTTAAAAGTGTGTAGTGCCTCCCAGTCCGTCTTGCTCCTGCTTTCATCATGTGACAAGTCTATCTCCCCTTTGCCTTCCACCATGATTGTAAGCTTCCTAAGGCCTCTCCAGAAGTAAATGGCACTATGTTTTCTGTACAGCCTGTAGAACCATGAGACAATTAAACCTCTTTCTTTATAAATTACCCAGTCTGAAGTATCTCTTTATAACAATTCAAGGACAGAGTGATGCAAAAATATAACAGTAATTATACTGCAAATACAATGCTTTATTTAAACATATAGAGATAGTTGCAGGAAATAGGAATGTAAGCTGAACTTAAACCAGTGTGATTATGTTTTATAAGACTATCACAGCATTCTCTTATTTTAAAAAAAGTATAAACAGTTAACAAAAGTTAGGCAATTTAAGTCAGAATATCTGCATGTTTATAACCTTTCACATCCCAGTTCATAATTTAATTTTTAAAACTGAAATACAATAAAAATATTTGTCTCGTTTTAAATTAAACCTACATAATTCTTTTGTATTGCAAGCTCTTATTCCAGAATGACAACAAAGAAGTAAAACCACAGGAAAATATATTAAGGAACATACATTTGGAAAAAAATTTGTGAAATAGCTCATGTATATGCTTTTAAGTAAAACAATCTTTAATATAAAATATTTTTAGTTGAATACCAATGCAGAGAGCTTGGTATGTTTCAATGTTACACTGGCATAAATAGCAGCTAAGGACATTATACTTAGCTTACTTCCTGAGAAATGAATTCTATTCATACCTATAATCAGTTATTTAAATTGTCCAGAGCCCTAAAATGCAGCCTACCATCATGTGATAACATACATAAACTTGAGTATATACTCCTTCTACCATGAATCTCTCTCAAATTTCTCTGGCTGAAATCCACTCTTTTGGTATTCTAATTTGCTCAAATTTCTACTAGCATACATGTTATGTGTTGAATTGTGTCCTCATCACCCAAATTCTTATGTTGAAGTCCTAACTCTCAGGACTTCATAAGGTAATAGTACATGTAGATGAGGTCTTTCAAGGGGTAATTTAGATAAAATGAGTTTATGCGGGTGATTCTAATTCAAAATAATTCTTTTGCATATAAAAGCAGACTTGTACAGAGGAAAGAAGGTGTGAAGATGCCAGAGGAAGACAGTCATATACAAGTTACAGAGAGAGGCCTTAAAAGAAACAAACACTGCTAAAATCTTAATCTCAGATTATAACCTTCAGAATTCAGAAAATAAATTTCTGTGTTTAAAGCCACTCAGTCTGTGGTTATTTGTTATAACAGTCCTTGTAAATGAACATGGTACATAGCATACTGTCTTGAGCTAGAGATAGTTGGACTTGAGAATATTATTGGAGATATTGCAGGGCAGAGGTTACTTCTTTCCCTTTCTTTTTGTCTAGCCCATCCTCCTCTTCCTCTTCTCCTTGGTATCTCACAGTTCCTCTTTTGCTCTCACTAAAGTTTAATGAAAAAAATAATAATAAATAAAAATTTTTAAATAAGAACTCTGAAATTTAAAGAAAACAGAGTGAAAAAATAATGGAAATACTTTAAGAAAAGTGAAAGTAAAAATTCAGTGAAAGCTGACTTTTTAATAATTAAATTTTAAGAGAGAACTGGAATGACAGTTCTCTCTATTTTGAACAAAGTCTCTCACTTTAACTTTTACTAAATGGAAGCATGCTACTTAATAGACTGTATGTTTGAAAATATATCATGCTGCCTGGAAGTCCTCATGTTCCTTTTCCTCTTTCCTCATTTCTTAGGTCTCCATTACAAGTTGACAAATGAAAAGTTCACAACTCCTGAAATTCTAAACGTGATATTAACTTGTAACATGCTTTATGATTTTGTCTTTCTTGAAGAATAGTTTAGGTAGAGTTTCACAAAATGCAAAGCACATTTTGTATCTGGTATCTTCACCATATGCTCAAACTAAGATATTAACAACGTAGTTCACACCTGGGCTACAGAATTCAACATGATTTAAATCAAATCCAAAGTCTGTCCTGAAAATAAAATTATTGGTTTCAAGCAAAGTTGATAATGAAAAAAATATACAATTAATGACCACTATGTTTTCTTATCTGATAGGCAGGTGCACTTTTAATGGTGTTGAAACATTATGCCTGGATTCCAAGACTGTAAAGCCACAGGTGGATTCCTGTCATATAAGATTCTTGTTCATAGATCTAGTATTACTATGCATTTCAAGAGCTTCATAATGGCACTGTTTCATCTATAAACCCAGTAATTATATATAATAAGATATATCAGAATGTTACTAGGTCTAACAATGACACAAATATTAAAAGTAGAATCTTCTTATTTAAGTATACAAAGCACTTAGCAATTTATAATCTAGATTATAAATTAATTAATTTATAATTAATTTATATCAAATTAATCTTTTAAAATGCTGTTTTTTATTTTTTCACATTATTTTTAAAGATAATTCTACAGGATGGACTTTTCATTATAATATCATTTTATGAAGTTTGAATGATTTATCATACATTTGTATAAACTATACTACATTAAAAAATATACATTAAGAAAAATAAATTGTTGGCCTATGTCATAGTTTGGAATATATTTAATGTACAAGTAATACTTTCAAATGAAAGATTTATTTTCCCAAGCTTTACTTTAATAATTGCTAAGATTTATAAATAACTTACCAAGTATCAGCTACTATGATAAGTACTGTGATGGGTAATACTGAGTGTCAACTTGATTGGACCTAAGGATGCAAAGTATAGTTCTTGGGTGTGTCTGTGAGGGTGTTGACAAAGGAGAGTAACACTTGAGTCAGTGGACTGGGAGAGGCAGCCCCACTCTCAACCTGTGTGGGCACTATCTAATCAGTTGCCAGTGTGCCTAGAATAAAGTAGGAAGAATAAGATGGAAATAACAGACTTGCTGTGTCTTCTGATCTTCATCTTTCTCCTGTGCTGGATGCTTCCTGCCCTCAAACATCAGACTCCAAGTTCTCTGGCTTTTGGAGTCCTGGACTCACATCTGTGGTTTGCCAGCCCATCTTGGCACTTTGGCCACAGACTGAAGGCTGCACTGTCAGCTCCCTTAGTTTTGAGGTTTTGGGACTTGGACTGATCCACCACTGGCTTCCTGGCTCCTCAACTTGCAGATGGCCTATCGGAGGACTTTACCTTGTGATCATGTAAGCCAATTCTCCTTAATAAAATAAACTTCCTTTCATATGTACATATATCCTATTAGTTCTGTCTCTCTTAAGAACCCAGACTAACACAAGTATGTTTTTTCTTAATCATCATAATAGTCCTATTAGATGATTTTTAAAAATTCTTATGTTATATACAAGGAAACCAAGATAAAAATAAGTCAAGGAGCTGGAACAGCTATTAGGTGGTGTAATGAAGATTCAATTTCAGGCTATAGATTTCAAAGGTTTGTGCCTGACACTCAGTACTGTCTCCCAGATATCAAACAGCATGTAGCATTAATATTCATGATTCTCAAAATCTTCAATAAAAGTTTAAAAATATATAGGTGAATATTCTCTTTCTCTTTAATGATGCATATAGTAGATCTCAAGATATACTGATATACTATAAATGCTGCCTGTATAACAGTGAAAGTGAAATAGGTAACGAGAAAAAAACCTATCGCACTCTACAGAGAAAAAAATGATGTTCAGAGAGTAAATAGAGAGCACTATGATATTTATACTGTTGTATTATGTGTGCACAGAAGATTACTTTTAACATTGAACTCCAAATTTTTGCCAAGAAAATACAAACCCTGTCGATTGTCACAGTGTGTCAGTTAATACACAGGCTGAACATGTGGGCAAGTGATCAGAACAAATAATCTTTATGTCAGGCCACTGCCAGTCCCAGACCTATAAACAAATAGGGACAGAATTTTAGAGATAATATTGATGAGGAGAAATCTCCTTAGAGAAACAGTAAATGCTGTACTTCATGAATGTCAGTGAGTTCCTAAACAATAGTGGCGATATGAATCTCACTAAAAAAGTGATATTCCAATGTAAATAGGGGAGTGAAAGAGAATACCATGATACATTATATCAATTCAATAAAAACGTTTTGAACCAGTATTATGTGTCAAAAAATAAAAATAGCAAGCTCTCATGTTGTTTGCAATCTAGTAAAGAACAGAAGTTCATCTAGGAAAGTGATAAGAATTAAGCTAGAGAAATCTGCAAGGACTAAGTCATGTTTGATTATTTAAGCCACTTTAAGATATTAGGATTTTTTTTTTATTATCCTAAAGACATCAGAATTATTTCAGGGTTTAAGCAAGAGAATGACAAGTTAATATTTCCATTCTAAATAGATAATTCTCAAATATGAATTAAAGCTGGAGAATAAAAGTAAGAGGACTAATTTGAGGGCTATTTATGCAATCTGTCTATGACTTAAGAGTCTTGAACAAGACAAATATAGTCATGTGTTAAAGACAGGAATAAATTCTGAGAAATGTGACAATAAATAAGGGACACTAAAGAAAAGGTGTGCTTAAAGGATTATTACCTCTAACTCAAACTAGAGGCTATATGGTGGTGTGATTTACGTGACTAGAAAACATTAGAGAGTTGTTCATAAGTTCATTTTTGGACATATTTGATTTCAGGTGCCTGTAAGACACCTAAACAGAGATATTACTTCGCCAATTGGGTCTGTAAATCAGGAATTCAGAAAGATGTTTGATCTGAAAGTACAACTCGGTAAGTCATCAGCATACAAATGATAGGTAAAACCATGAATAGTGATAAGAACACCTGAGAAGGAGTAATGGTGAGAAAAGAAGAAAATCTAGGGAAGACAGCTCTATAAAGTTGCCATTTTAAGTCAGATATCACAGAATTTGTTAAAAGAGCCTGAGAAATATCAAGAAAATCAGGTAAAATTGCTATGTCAGCGAAGACCAGGGCAATACTAATAAACTGCTATGTAGTCAAGTGTGTGGAGTACTACCAAGACATTATGGAGAATTAGAATGTAAACAATGCAAATAATAATAATAAGGAAACCAGGACCAAGATTATTCTCATCAGTTTCTGTGGCTGACCACAAGGTCTTCAGGGAAGGGAAAAGTCAAAATTGTTTTCGGAATCCTACTATATAACTCTCTTATAACACTCATGTACCACAAAACAACATTACAATCAGTGATGAACTCCATATACAATGCTGGTCCTGTAAGATTAGAGTGTAGCTGAAATATTCTTATTGCCTAGTGATATCGTAGCCAGAGTAGTGCATTGTATTGCTCACATGTTTGTGGTTATGCTAGTGTAAACAAACCTATGGTGCTGCCAGTCATATAAAAGTATAGTACACAGAGTTATGTACAGCATATAATCCTTGATGATAATAAAGTGCTATGTTACTAGTTTATGTATTTATTATACAGTATGTGTCATATAATGGCATTTTAGTTAGTAACAGACCACATGTACAATAAATTTTAAAATGTCTCATAAATGGAGACTTCTTACAAAACCAAATTAAATAGAAAGCAGAAAGGAGAACAGAGAACACTGCATTTCCTTTAGGCCTATTTCTTCTTGGGTTCAATGCCCAATTTCCATTGAACCTATTCTGGTTACTTTAAAGTTATGGATACAAAGGCCAATCCTTAGTATCATGATCACTCAATCTTATCTAGCTTGTCATATTCTGAAGACCATTTTCTGGTTTCTAGTTAGTTATCCTAATGGACAAGTCTCTGCACACAAGCTTTGAATGGGCTTGATTAGGTTGCTCTTCAGAAATTAACTGAAAAACACATTATAAATAAGATTACATAGTATCTCTTGCTATTTTCACTATCTTCTTAAATAGAAATACATGGAAACAGCTGTCAGCTCCAGTATAAGAGTATTTTCACTATAGGATTAACTATTGTTTGACTATGAATGAAATTTTTTTTATCAGTTACTCAAGGGTGCAACTAGGACACTAAGGAGCACACCCATCTCTATTCCTGAAAAAGTTATGTCAACCTGATTTATACAAACCTTTAAATTTGATGAACAAACTAGGAAAGACTACTCTAAAAACAGAATAGATTGTTTATTCAGAGAAAGGGTCATAATGCCATTCTAGTGAAACCATATGCAAAATGTTACTTCCCTTAGGATAACACATTTCCAAATTAAATATTCCACAACCTAAGTAGACTTACTTCTCAAATCACTCATTTTTAATAATAGATTTTTATTCAGGTTTAGTTTGTACCCAATTCCTTATATATAGTATCTAATAATAGCTTTAAAAAGCTACTACTTATTAATAGCTTACTATGTCAAGGAAAGTTATCAGAAACTTAGCATTTGCCATTTCTTTAAATCCTTTCAATACCCTCTATAGTAGAAGGTAGCTCTTGGCTTATGAGTAAACTGGGTCTAGGTAATTAATTTTTTTGCCCATGTCCAAAAATTAAATAAGTGGTTGAAATAAGACTCAAATATAGGTCCTTTCTGACCTCATGATATTCCCAATTCTTTACTTACAGAAAAGCCCTAAGTCCTAAATTGTTAGAGCTATTTGTTAATTCTAAATTCTAAGTCCTAAATTGTTACTAAATTGTACCTTAGAGATTTTACACCATGATCACCTGAACCCAGAAGGGACTGACAGCCAGAAGACCACACACACACAAAAAAATGAATTAGAAAAATCAGGAGACAACAGATGCTGGAGAGGATGTGGAGAAATAGGAACACTTTTACACTGTTGGTGGGAGTACAAATTAATTCAACCACTGTGGAAGACAGTGTGGTAATTCCTCAAGGATCCAGAAACAGAAGTACCATTTGACCCAGCAATCCCATTACTGGGTATATATCCAAAGGATTATAAATCATTCTATTATAAAGACACATGCATACATATGTTTATTGCAGCACTGTTCACAATAACAAAGACTTGGAACCAACCCAAATGTCCATCAATGATAGACTGGATAAATAAGATGTGGCAAATATACACCATGGAATACTATGCAGCCATAAAAAAGGATGAGTTCATGTCCTTTGCAGGGACATGGATAAAACTGGAAATCATCATTCTCAGCAAACTAACACAAGAACAGAAAACCAAACACTGCATGTTCTCACTCGTAAGTGGGTGGTGAGCAACGAGAAAACACAGACACAATGAGGGGGACATCTCACACCAGGGCCTGGGGGCTGCGGGACTGGGGGAGAAATGGCAGGTGGTGGGGGACTGGGGAGGGATAGCATTAGGAGAAATACTTAATGTAGATGACAGGGCGATGGATGCAGCAAACCACCACCATGGCACATGTATACCTATGCAACAAACCTGTATGTACCCCAGAACTTAAAGTATAATAAATAATTTTTTTTAAAAAAGGAAACTTAAAGTAAAATAAAATAAAAAGGAATTGCATTTCTTGGAATTTCTTATCTCAAGAAACATATCAGACAAATGAAAACATCAAATCCCAACTGGGTGATGTTCTGACCAGCATTCCTCACTAGTACCCCTTAAAACTGTCAATGTTTTCAAAAGCAAGGCAAGTCTAAGAAACTATGACAGCCAAGAGGAGTGTCTAAGGCAACATGATGATTACATTTAATGATGTATCCTGGATGAGATCCGGAAAGAGAAAAATAGCCTTAGGTAAAAATTTTAGAAATCTAAATAAAGTATGTACTTTAGTTAATGAGTCTACATTGGTTCAATTATTCCGACAAATGTATCATACTAACATAAGATACTAATAATAATATAAACCGAATTTATGTACTATCTTAACACATTTTCTGTACATCTAAACCTTTCCTAAAATAAAAAGTTTATTTAAATATTTTTTTAAAAACTACTATGAAATTTGTTTTTACTAAGACCTTTAAACATCATTCTGAAACTAAATACAGTATTTTTGGTGAAGATTTAGCCAAAATGCATGGAATTTTATTTGGTCCATCAGATCCATGTGCAATATTTCAAGCTGCAACTTAAATAAAATATGGTTGGTTTGTATCCCATTTGGTATGCTGGCCATCAATAATTAGTAAGATTATTTTTACACACTCTAAGGCATTAGTTTCATACTTTGAGCAAGACATAGCTTTTTACAAGTTCCCTAACTAGTTTCAGTTGGTTTCCTCATGTGTAAAGTGGAGTCAACAATATGTAACTCACAGGACTGAGGCTAGGACAAAATGAGATAATGGTATTAAGCCTAGTGAAAAAAAGATCTTCACATATGTAAACTCTCAAAATATGCTGCTTTCTTCTTTAAACATCACCAGTTTTTGGGAGTGTGAAACATCATTTTTTTTTTTTTTACTCTGTATGTAACAACTCTGAAGACATTCAGAGGGCATGCAGAGTAGATTAGAAAGATTTTTTTTTTTTTTCTAGATTTCACTGCAACATGAGTTAAGGCATGTGGTATCTGGACGGATCACAGAACATGAGTATTGACCTTGCACAACAAAGTGATATGTAGCCACCGTGTGTGAAGATTTGCTGTCAAATATATAAGGTACCAACCCTTCCTCTTCACCCCAAAAAATAACATTTTGCATAACATTTTAAAAATAAAGTGATGTGTATCTAGATGATTTGGCTTCTTTTAAGTCATAGAACTCTTTTTCTCAAGCTGAGGAAAAATTGAGACTTGTCATTACTATAAATAGTGGTCAAATTCTTAACAAACCAACGTACTTCCTATTAACTATTTAAATGATTCCTAAATAACAAATTGTATGCTGGGTAGAGCTCGTGTATTAGTAGGGATTAACAGAGTGACCAACCTTCAAAAAAAAAAAAAAAAAAGACAAAAATCATAAAAGGTAAGGGAGAGATGTTCACCTGCAGAGAATAGGGCACCCCTTCACTTGCAAATTTTGGGGCTGACCCACATTAGTAAAAAATGTACATGAATTTTTCAAAAGTGAAGATGAGTGTCTATCTATCTATTATCCATCATTCCCCTCCCTCCACCCCCAGCTCATTTTGTGAGTAATAGAAACACTTCTGAACTGGCTGGTCAGGTTTGGAGGAGAGTTGCAAATGAAGGTACAGAGCACAGCAGGGCTCTTAATCAGGATCTGAGATGATTGTCCTTGGAGTCTTCCTAAGGCATTCAGGAAATGGAAATGCAGTGACAGTCCATCTGTTAAGTTAATTATACTGCTGTCCTGAAAATGAGACAAATTTCTATTATGAAGAAACTGCCATAGTGTTTTCCTACTCTATTCTCTTTTCTCTTTTTGAAAATAGAAAATCATGAACATTCAATCCATCTAACATGAATTATATAAGTAATGTTATCGAGCTGGGCGCGGTGGCTCAAGCCTGTAATCCCAGCACTTTGGGAGGCTGAGGCGGGCGGATCACGAGGTCGAGAGATCGAGACCATCTTGGTCAACATGGTGAAACCCCGTCTCTACTAAAAATACAAAAAATTAGCTGGGCATGGTGGCACATGCCTGTAATCCCAGCTACTCAGGAGGCTGAGGCAGGAGAATTGCTTGAACCCAGGAGGCAGAGGTTGCGGTGAGCCGAGATCGTGCCATTGCACTCCAGCCTTGGTAACAAGAGCGAAACTCCGTCTCAAAAAAAAATAAATAAATAAATAAATAAAAATAAGTAATGTTATCATGTACCTTTAAAAGATACATAAAATTATCTAATCTATAGTTTACAGCGAAATGCACAGATATTATCTTTGTGGAAAACTCACATCTGTAAAGACTTGCAAACACATTAAATTAAATCTCCCAAGGAACAGTCTGGATCCATATTTACAATCCGGCAACAATCATGTTTACTACAAATTATGAAAAAGACCACTTGTGTTATACGTGCAGGCATGAAAGACCTTTAGATGCATTTTATTTTCTTTTCTTTTCTTCTCTTTTTTTTAAAAATTACTTTAAGTTCTGGGATACATGTGCAGAATGTGCAGGTTTGCCACATAGGTATACACGTGCCATGGTGGTTTGCTGCTCCAGTCAACCTGCCATCTAGGTTTTAAGCCCCACATGGATTAGGTATTTGTCCTAATAAATGCATTTTGTTTTATGGCTTCTTGCATGTGGCAAATGAAGTCATATTTTATAGATTTCAATTCTACTCATTCTCAGATACCATTCTCAAATATCTCAATATTGTTCATTCTGAGCAGCTTAATGGTAGTCTCTTTGCAAGAGCTGTACTGAGAATGCACGAGACTAGTGTGTGAAAACCGAGTCATTATATATTGTGCTTTAAGATTTAATATTTTGTTATATTGTTTTGCTTTGTTTTTTGAGACAGAGTTTTTGCTTTTGTTACCCAGGCTGGAGTGCAATGGCGCGATCTCGGCTCACCGCAACTTCTGCCTCCTAGGTTCAAGCAATTCTCCTGCCTCAGCCTCCTGAGTAGTTGGGATTACAGGCATGCACCACCATGCCCAGCTATTTTTTTTTTTTTTTTTGTATTTTTAGTAGAGATGGGGTTTCACCATGTTGACCAGTATGGTCTCGATCTCTCGACCTCGTGATCCACCCGCCTCAGCCTCCCAAAGTGCTGGGATTACAGGCTTGAGCCACCACACCCGGCCCAATATTTTTATATTTATAGTCATTTATTCACATATACTAATCACCATCATCAAATATATTTCCTATTTTATCTGATGTGAAAATCTAACTACAAATCATATGACCTGTGTGATGTGTGTATGTATACATATATTATCTGTAGAAAATAATATATATACACATATAAATTTGTCTACTATGATGTTTAAATTTTTTATTCCTCCTACTTTTTTGTTATTGTCTAGCAACAAATTATAGACATATAATTTCTCATTTAAAGATGGGGATCTTTAAGTCATAGTTCTACAAATATTTTTGCTAAATGTTTCTGTGCTAAGTGTTTGTTACTTTAGCGTCTACATGCGAGGTTACAGGGTTAGTGAAATTTAAGGAATTACATACAGTCAGAATTGTTAATATATAATGAAGCCTCACTTACGACCACACATGACAGTATATTAACTTACTGAAGTTGAGTATATTCATAAATTTCAATGCATGTTGCACAGTCATTTTTAATTTAAAAAAAAAAATGAACCTCGGGCAAGAATGTAGATTTTCTCTATAAAGGATAAATAAAAATGCTTTGATCTATCTATACATATGCTTTCAAAAATTAATATTTACTATTTCCTTGTGTGTTTTTAATCAAAATTTCACAAAATGGAAAGTTAGAAGTGTGGTTTAGTTTTTAAGGGCAACATTCAATTCTTGTATGATGGTGAAAAGTAGAAAATTCTGTCTTGTCTGAGGACTTTACCAGTTGCCTGTACTTGAGAAAGAAACCTAATGACTTAAACCTAACTCCTTCCTAGAAACAAAAGTAACACTTGACTCTTTGCTATTAAATACTTGACAAAAAATCCTAATACTTTAATAAGTATTAATAAAATAATGCTTGAAAAAGTGGCTTGAGCATTTCTATGCATGAAATAGATTCTTATGTAACATAAATGCATTAGGTGTATATATATGCATATACTTGTATAACTTTTTTCTTTTCTTTCTTTCTTTATTATTATTATTATTATTTTTTTTTTTTTTGGTTGAGATGGAGTTTCACTCTTGTTGCCCAGGCTGGAGTTCAATGGTACAATCTTGGCTCACTGTAACCTCCACCTCCCGGGTTCAAGTGATTCTCCTGCCTCAGCTTCCTGAATAGCTGAGATTACAGGCTCCCACCACCATGCCCAGCTATTTTTTTTGTATTTTTAGTAGAGATGGGTTTTCACCATGTTGGCCAGGCTGGTCTCGAACTCCTGACCTCAGGGGATTCATCTGCTTTGGCCTCCCAAAGTGCTGGGATTACAGGCATGAGCCACCATCCCTGGCCTACTTGTGTAACTTTTGATTACATATAAGAAAAATATTAAAATTAACAATTAGCTGCATAATCAGGCTGAGTCAACTATAAATGTGGTTAGACCAAGCAAGTTAACAATACCTTCTAGGATGAATTTTTTTACAAACACAGTACTGTCCACATATATATCTGAATCACTTTTTCTTACATGAAGTATTGAGACAAATGGATTGCTGAAGTGAGTTGCATTTACTGTGAGATCTAACATCGCCTCTGTGGCAGGAGAGACAGTCTTGAATCCTTGAAGTGACCCTTCCCATATCTCTCCCACAGTGGCCATGCAGGGCAGATAATTAGTGTACTTTTGGGATAGAGAGCACAGCAAATGGGAGACCTTACATTGAACTCAATGCTGCCCTGACACACTAGAGAATAAAGCTGTGCTGAGCTCAGAAAGTGCCTTTACATGGAGGAAGCATTTGGATTAGCCCTAGCTAAACAGAAATCATCCATCCCAGTGGTTGGAACCTGAATTTCTCAACAAGGCTCACCATCAGAGGCTGAATTGTTCTGTTCTTTTTGGTAAACTTGAAAGGCAGTCTAGGACACAAGGACTGCAATTCCTAAGCAATTACTAGTGCTGCACTGGCTTAGAGCCAATGGACTAGAGTAGCATGTGACCCATGGAGACATTAGCTGGCATGGCTAAGGGAATACTTGCACTGTCCCTCCCCCAACCCCAGGTACTATAGCTAACAGAAATTAAAGTTACTCTTTCCTTCTGATTAGGAAGGGGAGAGCAAAGAGTAAACAGGACTTTGTCTTGCCTCTTGGATACCAGCTCAGCTACAGTAGGATACAGCACTTGGCAGAGTCATGAGGCCCCCATTCCAGGCCCTAGCTCCTAGATGGCATTTGAAACACACCTTGAGCCAAATGAGAACCCCCTACCTTGAAGGGAGGGACTCAGTCCTTGCAGGATTCATCACTTGTTGACTAAAGAACCCTTGTCTGGGAGGCTGAGGTGGGAGAATTACTTGAACCCAGGAGATGGAGGTTACAGTCAGCTGAGATTGCACCACTGCACTCCAGCCTGGGTGACAGATTGAGACTCTGTCTCAAAAAACAAACAAACAACAAAAACCCTTGTCCTTGAATAACCAGCAGCAATACCCAGGGAGTATGCTGTGGACCACGGGCTCTGAGACATGCTCTGTTCAGGAGTGAAACAGCACATTTGAAACTGTGGTGGCTATAGTGAAAGACTCCTTCTGTTTGAGATAAGCAGAGGGAAAAGTAATGGGGATTTTTTTCTTGTACCTTGGATGTCAGCTAGGCCATAGGGGTACAGAGCAACAGGCAAGCTCTTGGGATCACCAAGTCCAGGTCTAGGCTCTTGGATAGCATTTTTGGACCTGCACTAGACCAGAAGGGACATGCCAGCTCTGAAGGGTGAGTCCCAAGACTGGCAGCATTCACCACAAGCTGATGGAAGAGCTCTCTGCTTTAAGTAAACATCAGTGGTGGTCTGAAAGATCCCCCCATGGACTGGTCATGGTAATGGCCACCAGGAGAGGTCACTTTATCTTTGGAAAAGGGAGAGAAGAGCAGAAAGGACTTTGTATTGTCATTTGTGTGCAACTTAGCCACAACAGAATAAACAGCAAGTAAATGGCTAAGATTTTTAACTCCAATTCCTGGCTCCCAAACGCCATCTCTGGACATGTCCATGGCCTGGGGGAACTCACTACCCTGAAGCGCAGGGCCCTGGCAAGGCCCAGTGCTCATCTGACTCCATGTCTGACCCAGTGCAGTCTCAGTGGTGATGGCCACAGGGTACTTGCATGGTCACATGCCCAGTTCCAGGTGGATCAGCACACACAGACAGATTCTTTGGGAGAAAGTAAGGGAAAAGAACGAGAGTCTCTGGCTGGTAATCCAGAGAATTCTTCCAGATCTTATTTAAAACGATGAAAGCAGTATCTCTGCAAGTCTACAAAACCCAGAGTGTTATTGGGCTTGGAGCCTGAGTCCCTTCAAATACCTGGAAAGCCTTCCTAAGGAAGGACACACACAAACAAGATCAGACAGTAAAGACTACAACAAATCCTAACTTTTCAGTGCCCAGACACCAACAAACATTTACAAGTGTCAACACCATCTAGAAAAATATGACCTTACCAAATGAACTAAATAAGCCATCAGGGAATGATCTTGGAGAAATAGCATTCTATGACCTTTCATAGAATTCTCAGACAGAGAATTCAAAATAGCTGTCTTGAGGACGCTTAAAGAAATTCAAGATAACACAGAGAAGAAATTCAGAATGCTATCAGATACATTTAACAAAGACATTAAATAAAGACAATAAAGCAGAAATCCTAGAATTTAAAAATGCAACTGACATAATGAAGAATGCATCAGTTTCTTAAGAGCAGAATTGAATAAACAGAAGAGAGAAATAGCTTGAATAAAAGATATTTTAATATATACAGTCAGAGGAGACAAAAGAAAAAATAAAGAACAGTGAAGCACACCTACAATATCTAGAAAATAGCCTCAGAAGTGTAAATCTAAGAGTTCTTGGCCTTCAAGAAGAAAGAAAGAGATCGGGGTAGAAGGTTTTTTTCAAAAGGATAACAGAGAATGTCCTTAACCTAGAGAAATATACCAACATTCAAGGAAAAGAAGCTTGTAGAACACCACACAGATTTAACCCATAGAAGATTACCTCAAGGAAAACTAAATTTCCAAAAATCTAGGATAAATAAAGGATCCTAAAAGTAGCAAGATAAAATAAACAAATAACAAATAATGAAACTTTAATATATCTGGCAGCATCCTTTTCACTGGAGACCTTATAGGCCAACAGAAAGTGGAATGATGTATTTGAAGTGCTGAAGGGAAAAAAAATACTTTTACTCTGGAATAGTATATCCAGTGAAAACATCCTTCAAACATCAATAAATAATTTCCAAGATAAACAATAGCTGAGGGATTTCATCAATACTAGATCTGACCTGCAAGAAAGGCAAAAGAGAGTTCATAGATCAGGAAGAAAATGATGCTACTGAGCAAGAATAAATCATCTGAAGATTCAAAATGCCCTGGTAAAAGTAAGCACATAGAAAACACAGAATAGTACAACACTGTAACATGTTGTGCAAACTACTCTTGACTTAAGTAGAAAGACTAAAGGAGAAACCAGTCAAAACCAGTAACTAAAACAACTTTTCAAGACATGGACAGTACAATAAGACATAAAGAGAAAGAACAAAAAGTTAAAAAGCAGAGAATGAAACCAAAGTATAAAGTTTTATCAGCTTTGCTTTTACATGTTTGTTTATTTCTTTATGCAATTAGGGTTAAGTTGCCATCATTTCAAAATAATGAGTTATAAGATAGTACCTGCAAGCCTCATGGTAACCTCAAACCGAAAACTCAATTAGTGTTCTATAATGAGTTATTATAACTCATTAACTTATAATAAAAAGTTATGCAAGCCTCATTTTGCTATCTGTTTTCTGGTTGTTGCCTTTAGGTTCAAAGTACTCTTGCCAACTCTAACACCATGGCAATAATTAAAAGGTGTAATTAATGAAATGTTGCAAGGTAATAGAGGCTCTCAAAACTGTTTTGGCGTCTTCTCTTCCTTCTTTCCTTCTTGGTATTCCTTTCAGTGAACATTAACACATTTTTGGAAACAAGTGATAATGAAAACATAACATACCAAAATCTATGGGATACAGTGAAACCAGTACTAAAAGGATCCTTTATAATTATATGTGTCCACTTTTAAAAAGAAGAAACCTTCAACAACTTATGAGTTAATGAGTTGTTACTGAAGTGTTCCAATGGATACACATACAAAAAATAAAAGAGAACAAGAAATTAAAGTGTAACACCAGAGAAAATTAAAAAGAAAATAAATAAAAATCCAGTTTTTTTTCCAGAGGTCTTCAGGTTGTTGTTATTGCAAGTTATAACTCATTAACTTATAATAATGAGTTATAAGATGGTATCTACAAGCTAGGAAAATAGAATATCCATATCTAGAATAATAAAACTTGACTGCTATCTCTTGTCATATACAAAAATCAAATCAAAATTGATTATAGAGATAAATCTAAGACCTCAAACTATGAAACTCCTATATAAAACACTGGGGAAACTCTCCAGGACATTGGCCTGAGCAAAAATTTCTTGAATAATATTCCACAAGCACAGGCAAAGCAAAAATGAACAAATGGGATCACATCAAGTTAAAAAGTTTCTGCACAGCAAAGGAAACAATCAACAAAGTGAAAAGACAACTCACAGAGGAGAACCTATTTGCAAACTACCCACCTGACAAGTAATTAATAACCAGAATATATAAGGAGCTCAAACAACTCTATAGAAAAAAATCTAATAATATGATTCAAAAATGAGCAAAACATTTGAATAGACATTTCTCAAAAGAAGTCATACAAACGGCAAGCAGGCATATGAAAAGGTGTTCAACATCACTGATCATCAGAGAAATGCAAATCAAAACTACCATGAGGTATTATCTCTCCCCAGTTAAAATAGCTTTTATCCAAAAGTCAGGCAAGAGCAAATGCTGGTGAGGATGTGGAGAAAAGGAAACCCTCATACTGTTGGTGGAAATATATATTAATACAACTACTATGGAGAACAGTATGGAATTTCCTTAAAAAACTAAAAATAGGAAGGGCGCAGTGGCTCACACCTATAATCACAGTGCTTTGGGAGGCTGAGGTGGGTGGATCAAGAGGTCAAGAGTTTGAGACCAGCCTGGACAACAGAGTGAAACCCCGTCTCTACTAAAAATACAAAAATTGGTCAAGCATGGTGACATGTGCCTGCAGTCCCAGCCATGCGGGAGGCTGAGGCAAGAGAATCACTTGAACCCGGGAAGTAGAGGTTGCAGTGAGCCAAGATCATGCCACTGCACTACAGCTTAGGCAACAGAGCAAGACTTAGTCTCAAAAAAAAAAAAAAAAAAAAAAAAAAAAATGGAGGTATTGTACAATCTACCAATCCCACTGTTTGGTTTATATCCAAAAGAAAAGACATTGTTACATCAAAGAGAAATCTGTACTTCCATGTTTGTTGCAGCACTGTTCACAACAGTTAAGATTTGAAAGCAATCTAAGTGTCCAACAACAGATAAATGGATAAGGAAAATATAGTACTTATACACAATAAAATATTATTCAGTCAAACAAAATAATAGAGTCTATCATTTGCAACAACATAAATGGAACAAGAGGTCATTATGTTAAGTAAAATAAGACAGCCATGGAAAGGGAAACATCACTTATTATCAATATTTGTGGGAACCATAAATTAAAAGATTGAGATTAGAGGGATGGTTAAAGAGGCTGGGAAAAGTAGTGAGAGTCAAGGAGTGGGATAAAGTAAGAAAGGTTAATGAGTACAAAAAGAAAGAAAGCATGAATAAGACCTAGTATTTGATAGCAGAACAAGTGACTATAGTTAATAATAATTTAATTGTACATTTTAAAACTAAAAGAGTAGAACTGGATTGTTTGTAACACAATGGATAAATGCTTTGGGTGATGGATACCCAATTTTCCATGATGTAATTACTATGCATTGCATGCCTGTACCAAAATATTTCATGTACCCCATAAATATATACACCAGCTATTAATGCATAAATATTAAAAATAAAATATTTAAAAGAATGCTATCTAGATACCTCTTACTTTATTCCCTGTTTAATGTCCTATGTTAAGCTGAGACAATATTAGGTTTTCATTAAAATTGGTATACATTAAAAGAGCAACTTATTAGTTCATTAAAAGTTTATTTGCATGCTTTTACCAGTTTTAAGTCACAGCCAATATCCATTCATAGGCTTTCGGTTTTAGTTCAAGTTGGTAGATATATGTAGACCTCAAAATTATTTTTTTATTTTATTTTTTTTAAAGGAACTTCTTGCCCAACTTTATTACACATACTATTTCTGTTGCATGAGTACACAGGCTTAGCAGTCTTAAAACATTATCTGTCAAGACAAAATCCAAAACATGATTTAAAAGAATACATGGCTGTAGGCCACTCAAGTGTAGGACAAGGATCCTCTGACCCTTGTCCTAACTCTAGACTTTAGCAAGAAGCATATAGTGGCATCTCAGCTATAAGAACTTCTAATATGTGGTTTTTTAGCTATTCCAAAATTTTTTCCACTGTGCCATGATGTTAGCTGATGATGCTAAAGTACACTTTGGCTGTAAAGATACTAGAATAATGGGAAATTTCTTTATCTTGCACATTAGGCTATCAGTAGCAATTGATCTCCTAGTGCCTATTGGAAAAAATCATCCTCAGATTTTACCAATGAGCATTTGTACTGAAGTAGAGGTCTGAGAGAGAACTGGTGGTGACCTGATTTTGAAGAGCTTGATTCAGGTCAAGACCCAATTTTGGAACTGGTCTCCAACAAGATGAGTAGTTTCTAGGAATATAGCTCTGCACAAACAAATACATACCCCTTAGACAGTCTGTGACATGGAATGAGAAACCCTCCCTGACAGATCTTTTACTAGGGGACCTCAAAATTATTATAAATTTTTATATTATTACCTCAAAATTGTGGCCACATACAGATGATAAGCAACGGTACTATACCAGTGTGAGCACAATTTATACACATGTATATTCCTGAGAGTTTTGATGATAATCTATGCCAAGCACATTGTTAAGGTTTATATCATCAAAAATTAGAAAACATCGCTAATTTTATTTTCACGGCTCTTGGCAGATAATGAAAATTTATATTGAAGTTTTTCCTTTTTGCTTCCTTTTCTAAATAACATCGTTGATGGTCTACTATATAACAGAATCTTTTCTAGTACAAGGAATAGACACTTGTACTAGAGCCCAAGTTTAGAGGGATGGATACAGAAAAGAATGTGGAAAATAACAATGTCATGTGATAAATACTTAGTGTGGAGGACACAGGAAAGTGTGTCAAGCAAGACTTCCCTGGAGGAAATAACTGATCTTGAAGAGAGGAATTTGTGAGGGAAAGAAGAGAAAGATAAGGACCATTAGAGACAATTGCTTTCCAGCTTCTAAAAGCCAAATTGGAAAAATTAGAATTAAAGATTATAGTATTCAAAAGAATTTCTCTCCGGTTGCTATTTTTTTCTAAGTAGATGGAAACTCAGATACATTTTCTACCTAATCCTTGTATGTGGCAGCCCTATCTTTTGTGTTTTCAGTCAAAAGTTAAGATAATTTTTTAATTATTAAAAATCAAAGGATTCAAGGTTAATGTATAATGGAAGAATAGTTGTTCTATGCATCTGGAAAGAGCAAACAGAAACTCATAGTTTAAAGTGTGTGATTATTAAAGCTAACTTCCAGAGTATCTATGGCTTTTCTCCAAATAAACAGCAGGATTTATGAGGGAAAACCATGAAATTGAATCATTTCCTTCAAATACTCCACCCTTTCTGGAATATTTCCAATTGGATTGGTCTTTTTCCTGTTTAGATTGTCTGCACTCAAACACACAACACTGTGTGTGTGTGTGTGTGTGTGTGTGTTCATGTGTGTGTGTGTGTGTTTGTGTGTGTGTGTGAATGCAAGGAAATCTTTGCATTGAACTTTTAAGGAGAAATAGTCTACAATAAGAACAAAAGTTTATGGACACTTTTAGAAACAGGGCAATCAAGGGTTGTATCTTATACAAACACATGATAAACTGATAAATTAAAAATTATGAATTACAAAAACAAATCAGTGTCGTGTTAAGAGTTGATGAGTTTTTTTTTAATCAAGGATTTTCTAGGATTCTGTACCTAGAAAATGAACAGGTAATAATCATGACATTATGAGAAAAAGCATGAATAGCTGATAAAAATCAACTCTGCCAAAGATTTTCATAGTTTAGGCTAATAAACTTAAAAATGTGAGGTCACATACTATTTGATTGTGGTGAAATCAGGGAATTTTTTTTCTTGCCATTGGCAATTTGAGCTTGTCATGGCATACTAAATGACAGAGAGAAGAGAGGAAGAGGGCTGGTGAGCAGATGGAGTAGAACTGGTAACAACCAGTGATAAGGGGATTAAGTGAAAAAAATAAAAACACATTAAGAAACAACTGCACCTGCACCCATTAAAGCCTGATAATGGCCAGTGGGCCTGATGGAAACCAGAATGCTTGACTCCTTCTAATTTGAAAGTTATTTTACAAGCTATTATGGTGCATTTCCGCATACATGCCTCCATTTTTATCATCAGTGGAGGTTTCAAGGAAAAATTGCCAAAAGGCATGTTTTAAATGCAGAAGATCTGGTGATTTTACTGTGCCTGTTTTTGTTTACTCACATATTCTATATTAACATTCATTTTAGCAACATGGAATCCCCTTGTGCCAGCTTCAGTATGAGTTGATCTGGTATTTTAAAATTTTCCTCAGAAGTTAAAATAAGTAAGATAGGCACCAACGTCTCTCAAAAGATTTTTCTTTATATTTTCCAAAAGGAACAGTAGGTTTCATATTTTAAAATATACTCAGACAAAACAGGCACATAGAATGCAGTATCATGTTTGTGAGTCACTCTGTCTCTCAAATAATAACTATGTGTAATAAAAGGATATTGCAAAAATAGTATTAAGTACATTAATGCAGAGGAGGTCCTAGTTACCTCCTCAGGAAGTCCTCAGAGGAAGTATTAAACGGGAAGAAGAAAGGCATGTGCAAAGGCAGGATAAAATGAAATAGTGGTGTCTGTGGGAATTTCCAAATAGTTCAACATTTAAGCAGTATAATTAAGCTAATGACAGCCAGTGCATTGCAAAGAGGTACAATGGTTGTGAAGAATGACATACAGTTATCTATTGCCTCAAATTACCTCAAAATTTAGCAGTTTAAAACAGCAAACATCTATTATCTCACAGTTTCTGTGAGTCAAGACTCTGGACCCTACTTAGGTTACTTTTGTCTCAAGGTCTCTCGTGAGACTGCAGTCAAGCCATTGGGCAAGGCTGCAGGCATCTCAAGGCTTGACTGGGAGTGAAGAATCCACTTCACAGCTCACTGAAATAGAACTTTGTTTTGAATGAAACTTTTTTTTATCAGCTTAGCTGGTAGCCAATATGCCCAGCAGCCACCAGAGGCCCTAATGAAAGAGCACCAGCAAAGGATTCACCTTCATGGGTCTCTTTGGGAGCCTTGCCTCCATGGGTAGGATTTCAGGCATGGCCTCAATGACACAACCACAGTGTTTTCTGTGCTTACAGACCCTGGGGGATACACTGCATGCTCAGAGAACACACACACACACACACACAGAGAGAGAGAGAGAGAGAGAGAGAGAGAACGAGAGAGAGAGGGAGAGAGAGAGAGAGAACAGAGAGTACAGGCAGGGAGAGAGAGAAGGAACCTGTGGAGCAATGCCTCCATTGTGTCCTGGACATTATGGGTTTAAAGCAACTAGGCACTTGTTCCAGGATTCATGACGTGACTGAGAGTTGGTCCCTGTAAGTTTCCAGGCAAATGTCTGAATGGTCTATTTGAAGGAAGCAGCAAAAAAGCAGATCTCCCAACATGCTTAGAAAGATATCTCTAAGTTTTAATCTCTGGCCTTCAGCTGGAGACATCTAGGTGGAGTATAGTTTTGGAAACTGTGTCAAGATAAACTTTTATTTAAAAATAGATGCTAGAGCATCATAAGATTATAAGCACTCACCACAGCCTGTTCCAAAGGCTGCTCATTACATGGCAACATACTTCTCTCAGGATGAGTGTCCTAAGAAAGTGCCCAAGAAAGAAGCCACAGTCATTTTATAATTCAGTGCCAAGAATGACATACCATTATTTCTCCTGTAATCTATTTGTTAGAAGCAAGTCACAAAGTCCAGCCCACTCAAGGGAATGGGATTACCTAAATGCATGAATGTAGTAGGAGGTGTGGACCACTGAGAGCCATCTTAGAGGCTGCCTATAACAAACACATGTGAATCTATTTTCAGGCATGGGTTTAGGTAGCACTGTTGAGGTTGTGGAATTGGCAACCAAAGGAATGTAGAGCTGGCAACTGTGTAAGTCAAAGCTTACACACATAACCTTAACTTCTCCTCTGTCTAAGAGAGCAAACTGGTGGCCTCAATTGTGTAGATGACCAGAAAATCTATGAAGGCTTCTTGAACACACCCAACAGATATTTACTTGGGGTGGAAAAGCAAGATGCATCTCCATTTTTTTTTTTAAACTCAACCTTACAGGGGAAAAAGAGAACAAGCAACAGCAACCTTCAATTTTCTTTATTATTATTATTATACTTTAAGTTCTGAGATACATGTGCAGAATGTGTAGGTTTGTTACATAGATATACACAAATCATGTTGTTTTGCTGCACCCATCAACCCGTCATCTACATTAGGTATTTCTCCTAATGCTATATCTCCCCCAGCCCTCCTACTCCCACCAGGTCCTGGTGTGTGATGTTCCCCTTCCTGTGTCCATCTGTTCTAATTGTTCAACTCTCGTTTATGAGTTGGAACATGTGGTGTTTGGTTTCCTGTTGCTGTGTTACTTGGCTGAGAATGATGGTTTCCACCTTCATCTATGTCCTGCAAAGGATATGAACCCATTCTTTTTTATGGCTGCATAGTATTCCATGGTGTATATGTGCCACATTTTCTTTATCCAGTCTATTATTGATGGGCTTTGGTTTGGTTCCAAGTCTTTTCTATTGTGAACAGTGCTGCAGCAATACACATGCATATATTTACATATGTCTTTATAGTAGAATGACTTATAATCCTTTGGGTATGTGCCCAGTAGTGGGATTGCTAGTCAAATAACTCCATCAAAAAGTGGAAAAAGGATATGAACAGATACTTCTCAAATGAAGACATTTATGCAGCCAACAAACATATGAAAAAATAGCTCATCATCACTGGTCATTAGAGAAATGCAAATCCAAACCACAATGAGATACCATACCATCTCATGCCAGCTAGAATGGTGATCATTAAAAAGTCAGGAAACAACAGATGCTGGAGAGGATGTGGAGAAACAGGGATGATTTTATGCTGTTGGGAGTGTAAATTAATTCAACCATAGTGGAAGACAGTGTGGTGATTCCTCAAGGATCTAGAACCAGAAATACCATTTGATCCTGCAATCTTTTTTTCCTATAAGAAACTTAATCTTGGTTAATCAAATTCAGTTCACTTGATCATAGGAGAAAGAAGTGGCCCCAGCCAAGCATGGTGGCTCATGCCTGTAATCCCAGCACTTTTGGAGGCTGAGGTGGACGGATCACCTGAGGTCAGCAGTTGTAGCCCAGCACGGACAACATAGTGAAACCCTGTCTCTACTAAAATTCAAAAATTAGCCAGGCATGGTGGTGTATGACAGTAATCCCCCCTACTCAGAAGGCTGAGGCAGGAGGATTGCTTGAACCCAGGTGGCAGAGGTTGCAGTGAGCCAAAATTGTGCCACTGCACTCCAGCCTGGGGTACAGAGCAAGATTCTGTCACAAAAGAGAAGGTAAGGTAAGGTAAGGTAAGGTAAGGTAAGGTAAGGTAAGGCAAGGGAAGGGAAGAAGAGAACGGGACCTCTTTTTGTTGTTTGCTGTTTGTGGGGAACGTTCAGGTATTGCATCTTTTAAAAACTGATGATACCATGGGTGCAAAGGGTAAAGCAAAACATAGACAGGTAGGCACAAACTAGTGAAGGTAGGCTTCCTTTCTCACACTAAGGAGTTCTAAAGAGGTCATGACACAGAGACCACATTGACATAGAGTCCATATTGACAGCAATGAAGAGAGAGACTGGGTTGGATAGCATGCGGTTAGGATAACTGTCTTATCAAGTCCTCAGTTTGGGGACTAGTGCAGGAACTAAGATATAGGCAGGAAAGACAGTGAGAAAATATAATTCAAATATTTTTAAAAAGCAAAATGAATGGGACAAGGTGACTGATTGAACATAAGGTGTGCGGAACGAAAGATGGGTGAGGTTAGTTTCCAGGCTTCTAGATTAGTTGATAAGATTATTTTGGGAATATAGAAGAAAATACAAGCTCATAATAAATTATATTAGAAAAAAATAGAGATTGTGGCCCTGAATAGTTTCATACAGGCAAAAGAAAATGGAAATATAATTAAAAATAAATTGTGCTACAGGAAAAAGTATTTTTAAAAATCCCAGAAAATATATTTCATAACATTCTCCAGTCTACTGTTTTTGTTGTTGTTGTTTCACAGTACTTTTTAGCGTATTATTTCCTTGTGTTTAGAAATATGAAAAGTGTTAATCAAAGTTTTGTGGACATGTAATTAAAGAAAAAAGCTCAAAAATTATTTTTTTTAAAAAGGATATAAGTTTTGAAACATAAGGGGATAGAAAAAGGATATTGTGCAACAAATCACATTAGTTGATAAATGACTTACTGAGCTTTGACAATGGAAATACTGAGGATCATTTCTTTTCCAACCCAGTTGGAAAACATTTTTGTTATTAATTTTTAAATTGCAATGTTTCAGAGGAAAAACCCTGGCATCTATAGAAATTATGATTTTATTATTCATTTAATTTATAATTGAATCTAGATATTCTTTGACTGTAAAACAAATAATGTGGAATCTCAATTTTAATTAATATATTTATAAATATCATAGTTGAAAATATTAACATTACTTTTGCTTCATAATAGTATGAATAATGTTCTAATATATATTACCAAATAGTTCATATTTGTTTTCTAGACTCTTTCTTGGAAAATATTTTACTTGTCAATGAAAGCCAAGTGTCATAAATCTAGAATTAGGGTCAGAAATCTCTGTCCCAAATATAATGATAGAATATGTTTGAGCAACATCTTGAAATGAGCACCTTAGTAATAACAATAATAATATTTATAGCTATAACAATAGTTAATAGATATCATTTATTTAATTCTTATGAGTAATTGACAGTATTTTATGCTTTAAATGTGCATTATTTTCTTTACTTCTTGACATTCCTATATAGTATAATTATAAGTCTTCTTTTAAAAACAAGGAACCCAAAGGCCTTGCCTCCACAAGAGAGCTAGTGGTGGAACCAAGATTTGAATTCAGCTAGTCTGGCTCAAGAGTTCATTTCTCTTGACCACCCTTACATGGTTTTCATACATTTGCTGCCCTAAAGCCAATAACACATGATTATAGCATGTAAATGAATACAATTTATATTCTATACTCTTCACATTTTTAGAAGAGTAAAGTGAAGTACAGACTATTCAAATAACTTCATGAAGGTATTCTAGCTTTTAAAACATATTATAATAGTAATATTGTATATTACTATTATATAAATAAAGTAGTAAGTAAAATATTCCATAAGGAAAAGAGGAATATGCATGGAGATACCTTCACTAAATGACCTGGAATTCTGGGCTATGTCATATTTTACTAGTGAGCTGAAATAAAATATTTTTTCTAGAAAGGATACATAGACGTTCTTTCATATTGAAAGGAAATATTTTTCCTAAAACATTTAAATGTTATCTTGGAACATATAGGACATTGCCCCAACTCCCGCTGATCTATTTTCTTTTATTTATTTTTTTACTTTATTTTTTCTGGAATGCTGGGGGTGGATGGGGTGTGAAAAGAGAAAATCTTAAGAAGATTTTTTTTCTGAACTAAATTAGTGAACTAAAAGAAAAACATTAATCACGGAAAGTATTCCTAGATGAGAAAATACCAATTGATAAACACATACCTGTATCCAACTGATTATATAATATCTCATGGGTGTTGTGGTAATGCTGTAAAAGCACGATATGTATCTTTGAAATATCAGAGTTAATTTAAATCAGTTTCAAGCCAACTACTTTATTCTACCACTGGTGAGTAAAACAGTCAGTCCCCACAATGTTTAAGTTAGTGAAGAAATGGAAAATCAGGGAAAGAACATATGTTAGTGTTGATTTGCTCTGCATGTGAAATGCCAAAAGCATTACAAAGACAGATAGCTCATAACATATTTCAGCACCAGTGAAGTATGGAAAACAAGTTCATCTCTTCTTGATACAGTTTGTTTTCCTTTCCATTCTTAACCATTATTTGATGGTTATTGATTCAAATTTGAACCGAAGTTGTACAAATATATTTGTTTTACTTTTATTTTAAATGAATTTACATAACTATAAGCACAAAATGAATTTATTTGGAGGCTTTTAAAGAGATATTTTTTTCTTTCTTTTAACAGGTTAAATTTAACAAATATCAACGACCATTTAATAGTGCAATTTTTTTAAAAAGTCAAAAACCACAAAACTCAAATGCTGAAAATTATAGGCATCTTTAATATATAAATTGTAATATTATTCTAATTGTGTTGTAGAGGAAAAGTTTAAGCTTCTGGTCAAATATGACAGTTTAAACAAATTCATTTACCTCTACTCTCTCTGGAAAGTCTAACACAATATCAGTAAAGGAATAAAGATGATATAAACTCATAAGGGCAATGAGAACAGGGGAAGAAGTAGTGAAGAGGAAAGAAATCCACAAAACTATAAAACAGATTGTTGGCCATGACCAGTAATTAATAGAGGAGAAAAAAATATTGAAGCCCAGATGTCCTCTACAGAGGTTAAAGAAAATTAGAAAATGCACCAGGTACTTGTATGTGCCAGTGGAGTGGGGGCTGGCATCAGAATTTGTGAAAATCTGTATGACGAACAGTTAGAAATGCCTTCTATTCCCTCCTCAGCTTTCGCACACAGGAAAGTGTCCCCTACCACTACAAAAGTTTAATGAGGTTGAAGCACACAGAGTGTGAAACTCTGATACCAGTCAAGCATGAGGATCAGACACCATATTAGAAACAAGACCACAAAGGGAAAACCTACAAACAGGAAGGTCTGAATTAGAAGACCAGCACCTTTTTCTACTAGCTACCAGGCTATCAATGAGATCTGTAACTGCATCCTTTTTATACTTAATACGGATAGATTGGAGTAGTCCTTGTTTGTGAAACTGATCTACGAAGAGAAAGCATCTGACTTTTCCAGGGGTCGTTGCCTAACTAATTCTATGCTTCTTCTTTCAGTACCCCTATGGTGAGATCCACCTTTGGAAAAGTCAGACACAGGGTTAGAGATCTCCCACGAACTTTTCAGAGCTTTCTCTTAAACAACCAAATATCACTAGATATTTGAAGGAAGTGTTTAACATGAAACAAAGATGATAAAAAAGCCAAGAAAAGAAAGCGATTCACAGGAAATGTAATCAATGAAGAAAAATAGAAATTTTACATATTTTTCCACAGATATGCGAAATTAATATCCTCAAACTATTAAGAGAAAGTCATTCACTTAGAATATAAGAAAGCAGGCTGGGTGAAGTGACTCATGCCTGTCTATAATTCCAGTACTTGGGAGGCCAAAATGGGTGGATCACCTGATGACAGGAGTTTGAAACCAGCCTCGCCAACATGGTGAAACCCCATCTGTACTAAAAATACAAAAAAAAAAAAAAAAAGAAAGAAAGAAATTATCTGGGCATGATGGTGCATGCCTGTAGTCCTAGCTATTCGGGAGGCTGAGGCAGGAGAATTGCTTGAACCTAGGAGGCAGAGGTTGCAGTGAACTGAGATCACGCCACCACTGCACTTCAGCCTGGGCAACAGAGCAAGACTCTGTCTCAAGAAAAAAAAAAAAAAAGGAAAGAAAGCAAATTAAAAAATAATAGCAGAAATATTCAGAAAGTTATTGGAGGTAGTAGTGTATCAACGGTGGGCAATGGAAGTGACTTTCTGAGGGTATAGGAAATAAGAGGATATACATTGTATATAGAGAATTAAAAAATTATAAAACCAACTTAAAAACCTTTTTATTGTTATCATGAGCCATCCATTCAAAAAAAAAGTCAATGATAAAATATTCTTACCTATAAAAAGCCTTAGTTCATCTAACTCTAAACAGTGGCTATAGTTGCTTTGAGTTTTATTAATGTATACAAAAGCTCCAAATTAGTACATTTTAAAAATTATTTGTTTTTTAAATGTACTAATTTGGAGATTTTGAATACATTGTTAACTTTAATAAACACTGAATTCTATATAGAAGTTATGGAAGAAATCCCAATCTCTGCTACATTCATTCATCTTACATATAAACTCAAGTTCTACTTTTTCTCTTTACGTTATTTCCTCCACCTCAAATTCATAATTAAATCCAGAAGTATTCAGAAAGTTTTACCAAATATAATACAAATTTAAAGTAAAATTTTTGATGAATATATTTTAGTGATGTTTCTAATTGTCATATTACTTTTTAACATTATTTCTCCACCTCAAATTCATAATTAAATCCAGAAATATTCTGAAAGTTTTACCAAATATAATATAAATTTATAGTAAAATTTGTGAATATATTTTAGTGATATTTCTAATTGTCACATTCAAAATAGAAACATTAGAAACCTACTAGAGTTGAATCCAAGGAAACAAAGACAAGGACAGTATAATATTTTCTGGAATTTATTGTGAAGTACAATTTTCATGTTTTAATTGTTATTTCCCTTATCGTTTCTTATCTTGCATAATTTTTCTTCCTGTCTCCATTTTTCTTGGTGAAATCAACTGTTTATTTGATTAAATTCTTCATAACAAAATAATTTCAAATTATTAATTAGGTGGACTATGATTCTATTGTCTACCTCACTGATCTATTCTACTTCACTGATCTCTACCTCTATATTTTTACCTCACTGATCTCTACTTTTATATTTATACTATCTTTCTATTTCTACCTCACTGATCTCTACTTTTATATTTTATACTTCCTCCCTTTTTTAATCTAGGTTTTGTTGGTGTAGATATTTAATTCATTTATCCATTTTATTTTTACAATTTAGCAGGTATAATTAACATACAACAAAATACATACATAAAGTGTGTAGCTTAAATTGTACTCATACAATTATCACAACAATAAAGATAATAAATATAACAATTACCCCAGAGTTATCTTGTTTCCTTTTCTTTCTATGTAATGTATCTTTCTCCCACGTTTTCACAACCCCTTATCCTGAGACAACCACAGATACAGTTTCTTTATAGATTAGTTTGCATTTTTTAGAATTTTATATAATTGAAATAATCTGTGAACTCATTTATCTGGTTTCTTTTACTCAGCATAATCATTTTATGATTCATCATGTTGTAATGTATCAGCAATTCATTTATTTTTTGCTACACAATATTTTACTGCTTTTTAAAAATCACTTAGCCTATTGATGTACATTTGTATTGTTTCCAGTTTGGGGCTATTATGACTAATGCTCCAATAAACATTTATGTACAAATCATTGTATGAGCATATATTTTTTATTTCTCTTGGGTAACTAGGGATAGAGTGTCTAGATAATATGGTAAGTGCACATTTAACCTTTTAAAAAACTGTCAAAAAAAGTTCACCTAAGTGATTGTACCATTTTATAATCCCATTAGCAGTATATGAGAGTTCCAGGCCTTCCACATCCTTGTCAACAGGTGGTATGGTCACGTTTGTTTATTTTAGACATTTTAATAGGAATGTAGTAGTCTCGCACAGTGGTTTTAACTTAGATTTCTCTAATGACTAGTGATGTTGAGCATCTTTTCAAATGTTTATTTACCATCCATCTACCTTCTTTGGTAAAGTGTCTGTTCAAACCCATTCCTACTTTTATTATGGACTTTTTTTCTAATCATTGAATTTTGAGAGTTTTAAAAGTATTTTAACAGATATATGTTTTGAAAGTTTTTTCCCATCTTGTGACTTCCCTTTCATTCTACTAAGAGTGTCTTTTGAAGAACAGACATTCTTAATTTTAAATGAAGTCCAGTTTATCAAGCTTTCTTCTATGGATTCTTTTTTTTTTTTTTTTTTTTTTTAGGTGGAGTTCCACTCTTGTCCAGGCTGGATTGCAATGGCACAACCTCTGTCTCCCGGGTTCAATCAATTCTCCTGCCTTGGTCTTTCACGTAGCTGGGATTACAGGCATGTAACACCACATCCAGCTAATTTTGTATTTTTAGTAGAGATGGGTTTTCACCATATTGGTCATGCTGGTCTTAAACTCCTGACCTCAGGTGATCCACCTGCCTCAGCCTCCTAAAGTCCTGGGATACAGGTATGAGCCACCATGCCTTGCCAGATTATTTTCTATATATGATAAAATTATTTTTGCTTTAAACAGGACATTATATGTTACAGATATTTCAATAAGTTTTAAAGGTCTTTCTGTTTACCAATGTAGTTACCATTTCTGGTGTTCTTCATTTCTTTGTTTAGATTTGGATTCTATCTGGTATAAGTTACCTTTTGCTTGAGTGACATCTTTAACGGGTTTTATAGTGCCGGAATGTTGAAGTATTTTAACGTTTGTATATTTGACAATATATTTTCTCTTTTTTCTTGAAATACATAATTTTGTTGGGTAAAGAATTCTAAGTTAACAGCTTTTTCTTTTTGGTCTTTAAAGGTGTCACTCCAGTTTTATAACTTGCATAATTTCCTACCAAAATTTGCCTTAACCTTGTTTCTCTGTATATATTTTCCCCTTCCCTCTCCTATTTCTCTTAAAATTTTTTATTTATCACTAGTTTTAAGTAATTTGATGTTGATGTGAATAATGAGCTGAATTGAGTCCCGCCCCCCCAAATTCAGATGTTGAAGTCTTAACCCTTGCTACCTCAAAAATATGATTGTATTTGGAGATAGAGTCTTTTAAGAGGTAATTAGGTTAAAATGAGGTCATTAGGATGAGCCCTGACCTAATGCAACAGGTGCCCTTATAAGATGAGGAAATGAGGACATACAAAGCTACAGAGGGAAGACCATGTTAAGACATGTGATATAAGCCATAAAGAGAATCCTCAAAATCAACTGGCTACTGGTTTAATCTCAAACATGGAGCTTTCTAAAATTGTGAGAAAATAAATTTTTTTTGTTTAAGCCATGGAGTCTGTGATACTTTGTTATGACACTGCTAGGAAACTAATACAACATTCCTTGATGTATTTTGCTTATGTTTCTAACATTTGGGATGCACTGAGATTCTTGGACTTCCATCAAATTTGAAAATTTTCAGCTATTATTTCTTCTTTCATCTCCTACCTTTCCTTTCTGTATTCAAATGATATGTATATTAGGTTGCTTGAAATTATCTCCTAGTTCATTGATAGTGTATACAATTTCTTTATTCTTTTCTTTCTGTGTTTAATGTTTGAAGATTTGACTGCTAATTCGTGAGTAATTATTTTTCTTTAATATTTACCCTACTATTAGCCATATCTGGTGTATTTTTCATTTGCAGCATTGTAGTTTCTATCTCTAGAATTTCAATTTGGGTCATTTAAAAACTATCTTCTAATTCTTTACTTGCCACATTTAGTCTTTGATCTAATTTTCGAACATATGGAATACAGGTATAAAAACTCAATATCATTGATCATTCATTCTATCATCTTTATCAATTTTGTGTTTGTTTTATTTCATTGATTTTTCTCCTCATTCAGTGAAATTAATTATGGGTAGCATTTTCCTCTTTCTCTGTATTCCCAACAATTTCTAAAATTTGTAAATTTTATATTTTTAGGCACTTGATTTTTTTATTCCTTTAAATATCCTTGAGAACCTTATTCTTGGACATGGTAAGATTACTTATAATTAGTTTTATCAAGTCAGGTCTTACTTTTAAGGTTAGGTGGGGCTAGAGCAACATTTAGTTTAGGATTAATTTTCTCCACTGCTGAGGCAAAACCCCTCTGAGTACTGTAATGTTCTGTGAACTATGAGATTTTTCACTCTAGTTGGTGACCCTGTGTTGACTTTAACAATTATTCCTTCTCATCCTTTCAGATAACCCATTCTCCCCTGCTCAAGGTAAGTTTTTCACATGTATCACCAATACTCAGCTCAATACTTTGCAGGGCCCTCTTCAGATCTCTGCTGCTTTTTCTATGTGAAATTTACTCTTCTTAAGTGTACTTCTCAGTGACAATAGATGCTTTCACCTTCCTATACTGAATGTTCCACCTCCTCAACTCAAGGAGACTTCAGGGTTCTCCCTGGTTTCCTCCATCCTCACTGAATCCTAGAAACATTTTCCAGACAGTAATATGGGACAATCACAGGGCTTATTTGGTTTGTTTCCCATCTCTCAGGGACTAGTGTCCTTTGTTTTCTGACACTGAATGTCATGATAACATTTGTTTTATCCAGTTTGTTATTTTTTTTAAATAAGATATAGAGTTTTATTAGGGGTTTACACACAGAGGAGACAGTCCAGTGGCTGTGGGCTAGACAGAAGTGCCTTACATAAAGAAATGGTACAGTGATGGTGGGCTGGACAAGACATTGATCATGGGCTGGACAAGGCATCTGACACAGTCCAGTGGTGGCAGGTTGGACAATATATTTGCTTTACCTACACTGCAGTGGTGGTGTGTTGGATAAAACCACATGCCAAGTAATGCAGCCCAGGCAGGAAAACTGCAACTGTTGCAAAGAGCATGAAATTTATATAGCATTTTCTTTCTTTTTCAAAATATAAAATATTTTTAATTTAATAATATTAAAACACAACAGATCAGAATTTATGGGATGTAGCTAATGTAGAACTGGTAAGGATGTGGAACTCACATACATTGCAAATGGGAATACAAATAGTACAGTCATTTTGGGAAACAGTTTGGTAGTTTTCTATAAAGTTAAACATGGACATACCATGAGACCCAAGAGAAACAAAAATGTCAACATAGAATAATGCATTTGAGTTTATCTTGCAAACTGTTGTCACTAAGATTCTTTCTTTCTTTTTTTTAAAAAAATCTTAGTTTACGTTCAGTTTGTTATATAGATTTACTCACATCATGGGGGTTTGTTGTAAAGATTATTTTGTCACCCAGGTACTAGGCTTAGTATCTGATATTTTTTCTGATCCTTTTCCTTCCACCTTCCACCCCCAAGTGGGTCTCAATATCTGTTGTTTCCTTCTGTTTGTCCATGAGTTCTCATCATTTAGCTTCCACTTATAAGTAAGAACATGTGATGTTTAGTTTTCTGTTCATTCATTACATTACTAAGAATGATTATTCCCCCAGCTCCATCTACATTTCTGCAAAGGACATGATGTTCTTTTTTATGGTGGCATAGTATTTCATGGTGTATATGTACCACATTTTCTTTCTCCAACCTGACATCAGTGCTTTGAATTTTCCTCTAATTACTGTTTAAATATATGGCATTGGTCCTAATATGTAGTATTTTTATTATCATTTGTTTAGTAATCCTTTAATTTTAGTTTGTTTTTCCCTTTTTACATGAGAGTTAACAATTTTTTTAATTTTTAATTTGCTGATGAAAAAGCTTTTTAAAATTTGATCAGTCATTTCCAATTGTATTGCTTTGTGATTGGAGAGTTGTTGCAATACTTTATGAAAGTTACTAATGCTTTATTTGTGACCTAATATATTATCAACCTTTTAAATAGTAGTATATTTTTGTTTTATTTTTATATTTGTCTTCACCTCCAATGTTTTTCAAATATTCTCTCTACTTTTATTAAACACTCTAAATTTCTACTACCATTAATTATCTACTCTTGACAATTGTTCCAAAATACTATACAGAGGCACAATTCCCACGTTTGCATTGGTGAAAATAATAGTGATAAGCATATTGTTCATCAGAGAAATCATTTCCCCTACATCTGTAGAATCTTCAATTCATCAAAAATATATTTAATAATAATTGGATACCAAAGATGCCAGGTCGAAGGCTGGATCCTTGACTCAGAAGGAACATGGTACTCTCCCATGTTTTTCCTTCCCTGAGTTTTGCTAGAATGTCCCATGATTTTGTTTCCATTTTTCAAGAACAGTGTTCCAAAGACTCACTATTGCCATGCTGTCTTACTCAAAATTCCTGTAGAGTCTACTCAGAAAAACTATACTGATGGTCCCTAATAACAAGAATGTGTATCATCTTCCTCTTTCCCTGTTCTTTCTTACCTTTATCTGAGCCATAAAGATTCTGGGTTAAAACAGCTAGCAGGACATTACTATTACTAATTATAAAACCACAGGATAAACAAGAGAAAAATAATAGATACCAAAAAGTTAATACACATTATAATTGTAAAACTAAAAATGATTATAAAATTATAGTGTCTAAAAATGAAAAGGTCTTTGTGAATTAGGAAGAGATAAATGTTTCAACTAGCACACATCTACGCATTTAATATTTTATAAAAGTGTACCTTTACAACTAAGAGGATAACATGACAATTTGACTAATTCTCCTGCATTTTTTACTCGTACAAAATGGTGATAAAAATGTCAACCTTGTTGGGCTGTTGATAAAATTAGAACTATTGACTGTAAAATATTCTTGACACATAGCAGGTACTGAATATGAAGTCATTCTTGTTTTCATAATTATTACTTCACTCTCATATAAAGAGACATTGTAATTTTTTGAAACAATCATCCTGAGACATAAATAACTTAAAGTCCTGCCTAGCATACATTTGGGGGTAAATGCAAGATGTTAGATATTTTTTCTACTAGTAATTGGAAAGAAAACTAGTAGTCATATGTGATTTCTGCTGACCTGAGTTTATTTCCAGCAACAGCGGTCACAACAAAGCATTCAAATATGACTTTGTGTATCTCAAATGTCATGAGAGAAGCTAGAACTATACAAGAGAAAATCATTGCCAGACGTTCTGGTTCTCTTCACTTATTTAAAAGCAGTCAAACTCAACTCATCCTTTAGTTTTCTGCTTAAACACGCCTTAAACAGACCATCCTTTTTAGGGTAGGTCAGATACTCCTCTAAGTGGTCTTATGGCACCACCTCAGTTTACCCTATCATAGTATTAATCACATTTTTTTCATAGTTATTTTGTGGTTATTTCTTCCTGACATACTGAAAACTTCATAAACAAGAAAAAAACATAACTGTCATGTTCACTGATGTAGCCTCAGCCCTGAGCAATTGTTTTAGGCAACATTGGTTATTCAATAAATATTAAATAAATGAGTGGGTAAATGAACAAATTTCCCAAATAGTTGTGCAGATTTAAATTTAAGGCCAGAAACAGCTCTAGAACTTGTGTCTGAAGTAGACACCAGAAAATTTGCAAACACATTCCTTCAAAGGTTTTGAATAGGTTGCAATTCCAGGGTAACCTCTCTATCCCTAACAATCCCCACAGCCAATCAGAAATCTTCTGAATTGGCACTGCTTTAGAACCAGCTAGGGCTTTCTAATCCATAGCTATATTCAGATTTAACTAAGCTAGTTTGTAAGGAAGTACCTATGTAACACGATAAAAGCCAGGTGTTTTATCATGTAATTTCACTAAGTGATACAAACTTTAATGGGGCAGGATGCTTATTTTCATTATAAATAAAGAAGTAGGCTACAAAATATACCACAGCTAGAGCCAAGTCATGTAGTTTTTTAACGGAAGAACAAGGATGCATATAAATGTAATGTAAGCTTGCACACTGAGAGTGAATATTTTGAGACAAGACACAATTTGATTGTGTGTTTTTGCATGAGTGTATCATGTGTCATCAATGAACTCAACTGAAGTCGAAATTGATCTGTCTTATAGGCTATATTAGGATATATCTTACAGAATATATTAGGATATATACAGAATACATCAGTGTTATCCTTATTGGCATTCACTTGCTGTCAGGCAATAGATTATGTATGTCTACTACACGTCATTTTTCTCATCTGCAAAGTGAAAATGCTATGTGCCTTGTTTCTCTCATGTGCTCAAGGGAAGAGCAGGCAAGATATCCACATGGAAGTCACATTGCAATAATAAAACACTTCAACATTTTTAAAAGATTGTTAACACAGTTATCCCTATTTTCTTACCCTGTGCTTATTTTAGTGAGCAAGCTTTGTTTTCTTCTTTTATTTGCATTTGTGGTTTTATAGTTTGTAGGTGACTACTCCTGATTTCTTTCAATTCTATCAGCATTATTCTAGTAAGTTTGAAGGATTATTTTCAGATTTAGGCACATTGAAAATCAAATGGGATTCCCAGAAAAATAACAATTCCTTACACTGAAAGTTTGCTTTTCCATGGTTACCATTAAAATGAGGGCAAATACCATTAAAATGTGTGATGAAAACAATATTGCATTTGATTTTTGAATGCTGCCCTTCATTTATCAGCATTGGAAACTTCCATCGATAAAAAGGTGGTAATAAATGTGAACTGTCTTAAAAATTACCAAATTCCATCAAATGGCCAATAGAAGTTTGTTACAAAGACTTTGTGCTTTACTCACATAGTCAATATTTATCAGAAGATGCATTTAAAAGAAAAATTTACATTTCAAGTATTTAAAACCAGTTTTTATTTGCTTTTGAATAAATTTTTATTTCTAAAAAGCACATACTCTAATGTTAACTAAATTGATGAGGAATTGAATATATTTCTTTGATAACACAAAGTGTAGACCCATTTTGGTCTTTCAGAAGTGCAATATTTATGTCAACCCTCAGGAAATTAAAAGGTTTGCTATTACCACAAAAGAAACAAGAAAAAAAATTCTGCCATCACAAAACAAAACAAACCTTTTTGTGGAAAGTATTGCTTGATCTCTTATTATCAGCAGCAAAACTAAACAAACCTTTTTTGCAGAAAGTATTTCTTGATCTGTTATTATCAGCAGCAAACAGACCTAAGCATTGCCAGAATTCACAGGGAAATCAACATATCTGAGGTAAGCCAACTTGTCATTTTCTCCCTCTCTAAAACTTAACAAGGTTGGTTTACATGGAGGCAGCAAAATGCTTTGTGTTTCTTTACTACGTTCCACCCAAATCACATAGCCAAGTTTCAGAACCATTATGTTTATAGAGTGAACTTCAAACACCTATTTCCTAATTTGGACTGATCAGAACGTCTTCAAAACATCTGCCCAACTTGGTACTCTGCCCAGGAAGTCTAATAACTTTTGAGAAGAGAAACTAAGATTTATTGGGTAAGACAGGGAACTACCTGGAAAATTATGAGGTTTTAGTAAGACTATCGGTACTCCTAAACGTGCCAAGAGTCAGCCCTGTGGAATGCAGTAAGAACTCTAGGCAGCCTTAACATAAACTCTTTGATTAAATGCAATTATAAGAAATTGTCATGTGTCAGAATTGATATATTTTCCTGGAATAACATACAAAATAGTCAATGTCCAAAGTATGATTAGTAGATTTCCAAAACTGGCTCGATTTTCCTACATGGTATGGTCTGGAAGTAATAGGAAATTCTGCTTTCTCTTTTCTCAAAACTCTATCGCTTTTCTAAGTTTGGGGATGCTTACAATTTTGCTTTCCAAACAACTTTTGTAGTTTCCAAAGGGAAAGAGCATATAGCAAGTTAAGGGTATGATGAAAAAAACTAAAAACTGAAAAACTAAATTACTGCCAATGTTAAAGGAGAGCATTTTCCTTGATGTGTTCAACATGACTCCAGGTCTATCCTCAAAGTTTCAGACTTAGAAATTTGATTTCTTGGCATTCTGGAAGTGAATTTGTGTCTTAGAAATTGACTCACATTAACCAAAGTTCATGGAGATACAATGGATAAAACCAGACAATATTTTAAGGGTTAGCTCTGAGAATTATAACTGCTTTTGTATTTGGGTACTTCATCCTTTACCTGGAGCATTTTCTCCAGGCAATCTAATCACAATGCAAGTTGGCATATAGTCAGAAGTTGAATAAGACTATTTACTGTATGATTTAAATATTTAAATTCGTCATCTCAGATGACCGTTGAAAAACTAGAGTTAGTCCTTTCACAAAGCAGCCCTTCCCAGGTATTCTGGAAGCTTCCCTCTCTTTTCCTCTGTACTCTCTATAGCTCACACTTCATAGAAAAATATCCTCTAGAAGGAGTATCTATAGGGTCATTAACAAACATTGCTTTTCAAATCAGTTTTTCAAATAACTCTTTCCTCAAGAAATGAGACAACATTAAATTACAGATAACTCAGGCAGAAGGATAAAATTCAATAAGGAATAACGATGAAGAAGCAAGACGTGCTGAAGATACACGCGCGCGCACACACACACACACACACACACACATATATATATATATATATATATATATATATATTCTAGAATCTCACAAGTTTAATAGGGTCTGCTCTGTGGCATATGTCTTTGGGTATCAGCAGTCTCCTTCCTGGAGTTTGAATTTAAATGACTCATTAAAATGACAATAAACAGGAAGTCAGATGTCTCTATGAAGCAAATGCAAAAGCAGCCACAAGTCCATTTACTTCCATTCTTTTAGGAGGGACTTTTTTCAATTATTATTCTGAAGTTCATTACTTTATTATCTTAGTGAATTTAAAGTTACAAATTAAATAAGCTTGGTTGCACAGCAGCCTGAATAAGGCTCTAGATCTAAAGCAGATCTGGATTTGAGTCTCACCTCACCCACTGCTTAGTTGTGTGACTTTCTCTAAACATGGGGATAATGAAAGCACCTGACTCACAATGTTGTAGTAAGGGTTGCATTGAAGCATGTAAAGTGCTTGGCAGAATGCCTAGTGTATAATAAATGCTCCATAAATTCTGGTGGCTACTGATGCTGCCACTGATATAACTATTGTTGCTATTGGTGATGCCTTTGTGGGATTCCTCTAGTAGCCTCCCACATTATAGAAAGCAATTTATTTTCTATGGAATATGACGGAATAAGAACAGCTTAATCCAGACCATCGTTGTCTATTGCCTGGCCTCTTGCTGTAAAGTTTGATAGTTCTCAAAACTGCAGGCAGCAGTCTGTGCAATTTTCTGGACTGCAACTCTTCAATGGCCTTCTACAGGGGTTCAATTGAGTTAAAAGAGTCCAACTTTTGTCCAACTCTCCAGCTTCTTCTCTTTCCCCTTCCTCTTTTTAGTTTATGCTCCATTAACACTAACCTCCTGAGAGGCTTTCCATACTGTGCCCTTTCTCACCTACATGCTGCTGTTTCTCTACTCTGTTAGAATGCCCTCTCGCCTCCAGTCTATTAGGTTAACTCCTACATATCCTGGAATGGTTAGGTTTTTACACTACCTTTTGATCTCTTAACTCAATGATTAGCTCACCACTGTTCCCAGCACCCAGTACACTGCTTGGTATACTGCATGCTGTCAAAAATAAATGAACAAAAGAATAGTCCTTTGACAGGGTTCTGATAGGGCACCCACTAAAAGAGATGAGGAAATAGAGACACAAAGAAGTCTCCATTTGCAAGTTTGAAGCAAAATATTGGTCGCATTATCAAAAAGTCTTCAGATATATAAACATGGAAACTTACAGTATAATTTTTGTGAAATCTTAAAGTCAACACACCATTCACTGATTAGTTGAATTAATCCAGTTATTATGGAAGGGGGAAACATATGAATTCATTTCTATATGCGATTTTTAAAAGGCTCTGGACACATCATAATATACTGAGTTGTTGACTTGAAAGCTAAGAGTTTACTCATCTTAGTGAAGAAAATAATTTAAAACTCTTAATTATGGATTATACAATTAATCACCACTGTGTCAAAACTTGTGTCAAAACAAGATTTTTCATTCAGCCAGCACTACAAGCTCAAGCTAGTAGCTAAGAAATTAAATTTGCCACTGTTAGTCTTTGTCATGCTTCCTGTTACACATACAACCTGGAACTGGAATTCGTACTTATCTGAAGTTTTTGTTGATACTTGAGGTAAATGAAGCTAATCTGCTTTATCCCAGCTATATGGGCTTTAGTAACACTTCTTTTTCTAGGTATGCTAACCAATTGTAATTCAGATGGTACTTAAGGAGAAGATGCTGAGAAGGAATGGTTCTGAGGAGAGTATGACTGTTGGTCAGTAACCAAATGCCTTAAATACATAATGCAGCATGTTGTTAATGGCTTGTACCATTAACCTTCAAGAAGTTTACCTCATAAACATGGCCTCAGCATGTGTAAACCCAGCAGATGCTTAGCTTAATTACACTTTCGAGATACGTGCATTTGGCAATACATCATGATCTAGATAAGTATTGCCTCCTAGCAGCTAACATTAGAAAGTAACCAGGAAGGAGGCTCCATTTTAGAAATGCAAACAAAGGACACAATCTTAAACACGGAGATGATAACTCTAACAGCACATTTTGATCTGTCTTAAAAGAGCAGACTCAATTCAAAGAACGTGTATTCCCCAATGTTTGGGTGAAGTGTCTCTTAACCCTATTGGATGGCCTAATCTTGAAGTTGCCTTATTTGATAAATGGAAGCAACTCATTTCTCCAGCATAATTAGAAAATATGGTACTCTGGATGAGAACCTCTTTCAGATAACTAATTTTTTTTTAAGTAGCAATAGTAAATGACAGCATAACAAAGCATGGTGTAATGGAAAGAATGTCAGCTTTGGTTCTCACTGTGTAATGGAAAGAATGTCAGCCTTGGTTCCCATTAGGTGGGAATTAGGACCCTGGCCTTGCTATTCACCAGCTATGTGCCCTGAGACGAGTCACTCAACATTTCTTAGCCCCTGTTTCCTTATCTCTAAAATAAATATAATGTTATCTACCTGTCAGGTCCATGACTACACCAACTGTCATGCCTAGGGCCAGGTTCCAGCCCTTACTGAGGTCTGAGGGGAGTGTGTGGATAAGCAGATAACTGAAAGAACACTTGGGGGGCTGTAGGCAAGTGAAAGACGATTTTACTCAGCAGCAGCTCTTAGCAGCAGCTTACTTAACACTAGTTCTCTCACACTGTCCACCTTGTCTCAGCTGTCTGCTCCAGCTCTGTGGCTCCTCTCAGCAGGTCACTCACACTAGCTCTCTTACACTGTTTGCCTTGTCCTGGCTGTTTAGTCCAGTGTTGCCCACATACAGCTGCACAGCCAGCTCTCTCCTGCTTTCAGGGTCAGTAGCTTAACTCTTGCTCTCTCTGGGCACGAGGGGAGCCACGCGTGCCCTGGCTTCCCGCTCTCCATCTTTGCAGACGGCTCTCTCTCTCTCTCTCTCTCTCTCTCTCTCTCTCTCTTTCTGGGTACAAGTGCACCCATACAGTGTCAGCAATTATACCTTTTACAGACAACAGAGGCTTAGAGCCAAATGATGAGTCTTCCCGTGTTATGGCTACATGGCTGTGATAACAAGTGGAGTTATATGCCTGTGCTCTAAACTTGCTGAGTTAGTCTGGATGTTTACCTGGGCCTATTCTTGACCAAAGCACAGCCATGTTCCTTACATTACCCTTTAAAGTTGTTTTGAGGGTTGTTTGTGAAGTCCCAGGCATATAAAAGGATCCTAATGATTAGCCAGTATTACTGTTCATTGTATCATTATGTATGCAGTCTGACTGAATTTTAGAGTGAGTGAAAAATCTTAGTAGAGTGAGAGGAAGAGAAATTTCAAGCTCAAATGCTGTCAGGGCTGAAGTGAGTGAGTAAGGGGAATAAGGGATGAAGTAGTTGAAACACTGGTGGAATCAGGAAATGTATGCTCTCTCTTTAGAATTTTGGATTCAAAATCTTCTAAACATTGTGAACCAAAAAAAAAAAAAAAAAAAGTCTCATTTCTGGTATGTAAATTTGTCCCAGACCATCAATCTGTAATGCTTGATAGTCCAACTTATTTATTTATTTATTTATTTTTTTAAGAAAGTCCACGTTCAGAGAGACTGTTGTTACTTGTCCTAATCACCCAGCCATTTAATGGCAGAGTTGACATCAAATCTGTCTCTTAGTATATTTACTTGAGCTTTCTTCTTTCAATCAAAAATTTGTCTTTTTTTCTGGCATCCTTTCTGGAATTCTTAGGGAAGAAATCTAATTTTCTTTTCTGGTTTCTGCATGTTGCTTTCCTTGGACGAAGTTGTTCCTATTATCCTCTGACATCCTGGCCAATGAGAAAACAAATGAGTTTACCTGCTTTCACTGTGGGTCTTTAAATATTAAGGCTCAGAAGAAATACTTGCCTAGTTCACATTTCTGATTTTTCAAGTATGGAGACAACTGCTTACAGAACTTTCTTCCCCTTTGAACCTCAATTTCTAATTCTACATACTTTATTTCAGCTGCATTTGCTAGTATTATTCCCACTTTATGGATGAATAAATTGAGGCATACAGATAATAAGCAGCTTGCCCAAGGTCACACAGATTTCAGACTTAGAACTGGCTCTACAGTCTATGCTCTTAGCTATTACATTCTTCTATCTCTTGAAATTCATAATATTTTTTTAAAAAAGTATTATGTTAAAATAATTTTAAAGAAAATGAGAGGTTCCATTTTTTATTGGCTGAAATAGCCTTACCATCTCCATTTTTTCCTAAGATATGCTTTGTGCTCCCACAATGTTAAAGTCCCCTTTTTGCACATTGAAGCTAACATCAGTGAAATCAAGAATACTGTATAAGGTGTTGACTTAAAAAAACAAACTTCTTGTACAACCAGTCTGTTCCACACTGTGCCTAGTGACCTCAAGGACCTGATCTGTGTTTGTGTTACATTTTATCTAATTTATGGATGACAGAACAGTGTGAGCCTTTGCTGAATCAGATTGTCCAGCATATGAACTCCTAGGGGATAGGTGAAGCATTGGTTCATTCAGGTTGATGCAGCAGTTCAAACTTAGGAAGAAATGTGCTCAATAAAGGTTCTTAAATATAGCAGTAATGATTTATATCAAGCAGAGAGCAGCACTTTTTAACTGTGCTTCTGACAACCCTGATATTTAATCCAGATTATTTATATGTATTACAGGCTTACACTTGTTTGTAACCTTGGCAAATTTTTTTGTCTTTATACTTTACAACAGCATGATTTGCTTTCATTTACTCATACAACAGCAAGGATGTAAGCCAAAATGTCTTTCAAAGAAGCCACATCCTTTACAAATGTAAAACATGTGGATGAATAAAACAGCTAACCTCTGAAAAGAAAAATGAATTGAGCTACTAATACCTTATTGCAAAAAGGTTTTCACTATAGGAATATATTTGTCTTAGTTTTAACATTTATTGGGCTTGTTTTGATTTAGCATGCTTTTTCCAACTACTGAGAAAAGTTAAACTATTAATAACCACAGTATTTTAACAGTAAAAATTGAGCTAACATTTATTTTGTGTAACTTTTACAGTTTTTAATATGATAGTCTACAGATTGGATGACAAACTAAACATACTCTGGTTCCCTATATTAATCTTTAAATATGTCCTTTTTTATATTTGTAAACAATGCTTATAGTCATCAATTTTAATATTTTGAGTTGTACTTTTGCTTACTGGTAACTAAAAGTTTACATTTGAGGGCATTTTTCATAATGCATCAGCTTTAAGTTTTATTTGCCTTTATCTACTTTATGATTTGCATTGTTTTTATGGGTGAGTAATCATAAGCAGAGAGAGCTTATAGTATGACAACTCTGAAAATCATCCAAGTGATTCTTTCCACTGAAAGCTGTTTGAACAGATGCATATGTACTCACTTTCAGTATGTTAAAAATATTAACATCAAAGGTACTTTTTCATAAATATTTTAACACTGACTTAAAATATAATCTTAGCAAACCTTCTAAGAAAAATACCAACCAATATCGATTTCCAATTGAATTTATATCTGAAGAGATTAATTTAACTGGAAATCATACATTGAAGCAAGGAAAGAAAATGCCAGGCATCACATGGGATGCTGGACTCCGTTTTCCTTACTTTCAGTAAAGCAGGATGAATCTGGAATGTATTTACATAAAGAGCAAAAGGACAAGGAATGCCTCTGTTTCTTACTAGGGTTAAACTCTTATCTAGGTGGTCTGCAAAGAAACAAAGATCTAAGAATGTAAAGCAGAGACTGATCAGTCTCCTTTACTAGTCCTCCCCAAAGGAAGAATTGATTGAAATCTATTAGGGAAATAATTATGTATTCATCTACTGGCCAAAGTATAAAAATTAAAACAAATGAAGTAACTTAACTTGAAAGCATGCCAAGAGTTGAGCTTTCTGTTGAACTAATGCAGCCTGGATATTCTAGTGAAGTTGCTAGATTCCTGATTTCTCTTGATACTGGCTCCTGATTTTCTGATTTAGAACTAAATGTCAAGCTTGCACTAATTGTTCCTCATGGTTGAGAATGGAAAGTTCCTGATCTGTGTTGATTGCACCTTCAGGGCCGGGCGCGGTGGCTCATGCCTATAATCCCAGCACTTTGTGGGGCCGAGGCGGGTGGATCACGAGGTCAAGAGATTGAGACCATCCTGGTCAACATGGTGAAACCTGGTCTCTACTAAAAATACAAAAATTAGCTGGGCATGGTAGTGCACGCCTGCAGTCCCAGCTACTCGGGAGGCTGAGGCAGGAGAATTGCTTGAACCCAGGAGGCAGAAGTTGCCGTGAGCCGAGATTGCGCCATTGCACTCCAGCCTGGGTAACAAGAGTGAAACTCCGTCTCAAAAAAAAAAAAAAAAAAAAAAAAAAAAGGAAGTGCTTCATCAGATTCCTGAATTTTCCTGCCTCCAAAGAATTAATCTGATTCCTCACAGCTAGAATTGATGTGACAAATGGGTACATATGCAAGATTATTTTCCTGAACTACAATGGAATACAGATTTACCCCAATTTTGTGTTTGCTACACAGATAATTATAATTGTTACATGTATAAATCTCTTATTGAAGTTTTAAAATATTCAAAGTTGAAAATAATGGGATTACTGCCCACATAAGAGAGATAAATTCATTAAAGTTAAATGAAATATTTGGTATACTATAGTTCATTTTATGCCTGAGACCAGAAGAATAAGAAGCAGAATTATAAAATAACAAAATACTCGGCAAGGTGAGATATTGAGCTACCTTGTGTATGCCCTAAATGAGTTTGTGTATGCCCTAAAAATAAACAATATTAAAAGTCAAAGCCAGTGATAATTAGGGCATGGTCTAAAGTAGAGGCCATCTAAATGTCAAAGTGATGAAATGGAATTATAAGAAATTACAAAGACTATCAAGATAGAAATATATAATGAAGGGCACCTGGTGTGCTAGTTAAGAACACTGCTAAAATGGCTGACTAATCATTGTGGCCAAAAGAAAACAAGTTAGATACAAATGAGGTTAAAGATATGATATAGTTTGAAGAAAAAACTGGAGGCTGCCTACAGCAAGAACAACCAAAATTAATGACTATCAGTATGAAGAATTTGAAAATATAGAATTTTTTTTTTTTTACAAATTTGATCGTACCGGAGATGAAGGAGTTCTGAAAGACACATGGCACAGCCTTGCAAGTGGGTAACTGCCACTGTGTAACAGGGAAACTTACAAGAGCTGAGTAGAACAAGACACTGTGAGATGACATTAAGATTGTCATTAGTAGGCCGGGCGCGGTAGCTCACGCCTGTAATCCCAGCACTTTGGGAGGCCGAGGCAGGTGGATCACGAGGTCAAGAGATCGAGACCATCCTGGTCAACATGGTGAAACCCCATCTCTACTAAAAATACAAAAAAAAAAATCAGCTGGGCATGGTGGCACGTGCCTGTAATCCCAGCTACTCAGGAGGAGGCTGAGGCAGGAGAATTGCCTGAACCCAGGAGGCGGAGGTTGCGGTGAGCCGAGATCGTGCCATTGCACTCCAGCCTGGGTAACAAGAGTGAAACTCCGTCTCCAAAAAAAAAAAAAAGATTGTCATTAGTGTAATGTTGAGGTTACTTAAAGTAAATATGATAACTGGTGAAAAGAAAAATGCATGAGTTTGCTATGAAAATAGCTGGGGAATTTATGCAGATTCATTTGCCTTTTTCTTTAACCATTTAACATATGTTGAGTCCCTTCTACTTTTCAACAACACTAAATCAAGTGCTAGAAATAGCCAAGTGTCTTAGAAATAAATTGTAATACACACACACACACACACACACACACACACACCATAGACTACTATGCAGCTATAATAAGGAACAAAATAATGGCATTTGTGGAAACTTGGATAAAATTGGAGACCATTATTCTAAGTGGAGCAACTCAGGAATGGAAAACCAAACATCCTATGATCTCACTCGTTAGTAGGAACTAAGCTATGAGGATGTAAAAAGCATAAGAATGATATAATGAACTTTGGAGACTTGAAGGAAAGGATGGGAGAGATAAAAGACTACAAATTGTGTACAATGTATACTGTTCAGGTGATGGGTGCACCACAATCTTGCAAATCACCTCTAAAAAACTTACTCATGTAACCAAATACCACCACCTGTTTTCCACAAACCTCTGTAAAAAAAAAAATAGAAAATAAAATAAAATAAAGATGGAGACCACACTGACATGTGAATAACATGGATATCAAAAGAAGCTCACACAAACTTAATTCTCATAACTCTCAGTTTCATATGGAATTTAATTGAATAATATTACCAATTTATCTAATTTTTATTTAAAAATAAATAGATTATATATTTACCACCATCAGACAATGACCTTTATGAAACATCTCCTCATTTACAGAAGAACTGCGGGACTTATCTAGTTTTTTTTTTTTTTTTTAAGTTAATCTTAATTGGAATTAGTAATCAGAATCCAAACTCAATCTATTTTTCTTTTTCAGCCAAATATATTTATCCAAACTATATTGCTTCTAACAGTGAGAGTGATTAATTTTTGTGAATCTACCAGTCTCCTGGAAATTATGGTTTCTATTAAACAGTAATAACAACTAAAACAGATATCAGGGAATAAAATATTTCATAGTTTTCTTTCTTTATTCAGTCAACATTTTCTGAATACCTAGTATGTGCCAGGCACAGTGAAAGATGTAGGATATATAAACATGAATAAGATTTAAAGTCTTTATTTTGAAAGTTCGTGTTCAAATCACTGGAGACAGATTCAAACACGTAATCTGGAATAGGCTGGAATACAGTAATATCGAAGCTACAAGGAAACTGCTGTAGAAGGATCAACTAAATCTGTTAGGGGAGTCAGGGAAAGATTCATAGAACAGGTGGTAATAAAGGTGAGACTTAAATGATATAGGTGGAAGATTTCAGAGAGAAAGGAAATGTAAGAATCTTTTAGGTAGAGAGGGCATAAACATGTATGTACAGTCATGGAATGCTGATGGGGCATTAAAAGTTTACTAAGTGAAGAAAAATATAGTTTGGCTAAACCACTGGTTGAAGAAATGGACCATTTTGGTTGGTGGCAGGTGATAATGATATGGTCAATGACTTCCTCAAATGTAAATCTATGATATCATCCCTTAGTTAAAACTCTTTAATGGCTTATATTTACACTTAGAGTATCTCTAACTTCCTTTTGAAGTGTGCAATGCGCTGAATAGCCTTTCTTTCTCTCCTCATCTTGCAACATTTTTTTTAAATACCCAATACTACATGCCACAAATTTAACTAATATTTACTGAACAAGTGTAACACATATGCTGGGAATACTGCAGTACATGAAATCAGCCCTGCTTCAGAATCTTTGTATACACTGCTCTCCTTAATTGAAGTACTCATCCTTCCATTCATTGCGTGAATACCTTTCCTCATCATTTAGATCACAGTGTCTGTGTTCACCATAGGAAAGAATTCCCTATACATTTGATATAATGGAGACCCTGATCATATCCTCTTTTTCAATTCCTTGCTTGTTCCTTCCCACTAGATTGCAAGCTCCATAAAGAAATATTTTTGCCTATTTTGTTCACTGTTATATCTACAATATCTAGCCCAGTATCTTGTCCAGAGAAAGGAATTCAGTGTTTTGAATGAATGAATAGCAATAACCACAACTTATAAATATTTTTCATTTGTTTTGATTTTACTTAATTTTATTATTTGCCTTCCAAACCAGAGTGTGAGCTCATCAGAGCAGGAACTTAGTCTTTCTCATTCACCCTCTGCCTTCCCACTGTGACTAACACAGTAACTGGCATATAACAGGTGCTAAATCTTTATTTAATTAAAGAATGGAAAGAAATGGAGAAGTGAGTATGTAGGAAAGATGAAGAAACCATACTAAAATAGGAAATTCAGGGAGAAGGGTACAGTCATTTGTTTGGTTTTATTAGCTACTTAGAGATAATGAAGAAATTAGTTCAGTTTGGGCATGTTAAGCTTGACAGTCCATATAAGTTTAGAATATGACACTGAAGAGAGAGTTCAAAATCCCTTAAGAGTAGACATGTGTCTTCAATGCTTGTAAACTGAAACGCTGTAAGTGAATAATACCTGAGAAAATCATGATGTATACTCTTCTCAAAATGGAGGTCAAAAATAAGAATGGACAACAGTTATTTTGTTTTATTTTATTGAAGAATACCCTGATATTGTCATGTTAAATTTTTCTTAGGAGAGTTTAATATTAATAATAATGCAGAACTGTGATACATGTAGTCTACCAGTTTCATTTTCAACCTTATCATTTTGCAAATGGGGGAAAAAAGAGTTTATTGATGTACTCTCACCAACAAACTTCCTATTCCACTTTTATAGGCCCACTTTTGGCCTATTATATATATACACACATAAAATTACATAGCTTCTAAATCTACTACCAATTAATATTTTTAAAAATTGAGATTAATTACTAGAAAATTCTATGTGTGTTGAAATTTCAAGAGCATGAAATTTATAATTGAACTTAACTAACGTAAGGGCTAAAGATATATAGACTAGCAATGGCTAAAAGAGAATGACAAAGCCAGGAAAATCATATAGACATTCATTCCTAGTAAGAGTGCTATGTAGCCAGCCCTATATATGATATCACACTAAAACAAGCACCAATATCATGGTTCCATAGAAAATTGCATAAAGTGAGGAGTGAGTGAGTATGGTGGGGATGGCAAAATTTTCTTGTAAAGGGACAAATAGTAAATATTTTACATTTACTGGGTTAAGAGGCAAAATGTTGGATATTATGTAGGTAATTATTTAACAAAAGAAGAAAAGAAATTTCATGTTGAAGAAATTCAAATGATAATAATTACAGAGTTCACTTTTTTCTAATACAGGTCTACTAATAACAAGAATGTAATTCTTTGTTTTTTCAAAATAATATTTTGCTTAATTAGGGTTTAAATATATTGTCATCTATCATCAAAATAATGTTTCACTGTTAATTCTGATCTGAAACGAGATTTTTACATATCTCATATTTGACAATTTTTTTCACACAGATATTGTCAAATACTTATATCAGTTTACAAGAATACAATTTTAATTGAGCACTTTTTTTTTTTTTGCTTTGAAGGCATTTATAGAATTCTATTACATTCTTCTCTTGATATTTTCTTTTTAGCCTGTCATTACACTGCAGAGTAATTATTTCCAACTGAAGGTTATGAAAGACTTTCTCAATTGCACAGCTAAATGGATTTTTAAGTATAGAAATTTCCTTTGTACTTGCACTGAAGCTTGAAAAACACTTCCTGGATCTGTAGTTTGAATTTGGAAAATACAGCCATGGCAAATGTGAATAGAAATGAATATCTTGTCTTTCATTTCACCTTCTACTGCACAGAAAGTATAAGGTATTTTCACAAGGTACTTGCACAAGGTACTAGTACCTTGACTTACTTGTGTGTAATAGGTAGAATTGTAAGATGACTTCCAAGATCTCCACCCCCGGAATGTACACTTTGTATAGTCCCTAAAACTGTAACTAGGATAGCTTTTAATGTCATGATTAAAACTTGCCCCATGAGCCCTTTAAATTTGGTCTGGAGGTCAGAGATGGTGAAAATCAGAGATTCTAGTCATGAGAAGGATTTGATTTATCGCTGTTGGCCTGAAGATGGAGAGGACCATGTGGAAGAAATGTGGACAAGTTTTAGAAGCTGAGAGTGGCCTCTGGCTAACAGCCAGCAAGAAAATTTGGTTTTCTGTCCTACAACTAAAAAGAATTGAATCCTGCCAACAAAAAAGAACTTGGGGGTGGGTTTTCCCCAGCCCCTCCATATGAGAACTCAGTCTGGCTGACACCTTATTTTAACATATGGAACTGTGAGCTAATAAATGAGTATTATTTTAAGCTGCCATGTTTAATGTAATTTGTTATACAGCAATAAAAAATCAATGTTTTTGGTTTAAACAATGCTGTAAATTGTTGTTAACATGAATTTACTACAGTAAAAAAATTCATATACAATCACTATTTTGTTTGTGAGTTTATGTTGAATCCATCAGGACACATTATCAAGTCTGAAGCAAAGCTGATTTCTAAAATAAATTGGTATTTTAAAATTGTTGGGGGCTGTTCTTGTTAAGAAAAATTTCAGTCTCATCTCCGAGTGTAAATATTATAATAAATATTGACCACTGCTAATCTATAGAATGACTATATTATAGGGCAACCCATGATAGTCTACTTCTGACAAAAATTTATGGATGGTTAAGGCATAAGGATAAATAATGTTTACTATTGATACTTTGGACCATTAGACTCAATTATTTTATACAAAATTCCTAGTGAAAAACAATAAACACCTTTTTATTTTCATAAGTTTTGTAAATTTGTTAAACTAATCATCTCTCTGTTGTATACATATCTTCACTGTCCATTGTAACACCTTGGCTGATTCTACTTTGGCTTGTACGGAATTACTGTTTCCTCAACTTCAAAACTTTCTTGCCTGTAGTTGTTCCATGCAGACTATTTATAGGTACTAATGCTTCAATCAGTTTATACTCAAGACTGACCCTTCAAACAACTGAGCAGTATTGGTAACATTTATTGGCTTATCAAGAGTCACAGAAACTACATAGCACTTGCCTTGTTTTTCAATTGACTACTGCTGTTACTGTTAACATTCTTGATTCTTTGGGCAACATTTTTTTTTTTTTTTTTTTTTTTTTCACAAAAAGGCTAATAGTCTTAAACATATTTATTTTCTCTGAACAAAATTCCTCAGCTGCTGCAATCAAACCCATGAGTCAATTAACTCAACACTGACAAATGTCTTTCCTTGTTTGACTAACAAATGAGTAATGCGGAAACTTTGGTTACATCCTTATTTCACTTTTGACTCGTGAATAAATTCTGCTATAATAAGACACACCACTTGTAAATTTTAAATACTTTCTGGTTATTGCTTTCTTATAGGTTGCAACACTGTGATGAGTGCTTAGGTGGTGATATTCATGTTGACATATTTTAGCATGACTATAATGTCACTGCATAATAAACATGTTTTGCTTATGTTGTGTTATGACTATGTATGGCACTTTAAACATTGTGGAATTATAATTGTGTCAACTGATGGATACTGCACTTATCAGTATTGAGAAGCAATGAAAGCACCAGACACAGTGTCCGTGGTGGTTTCTTAACTTTGCCATTACAGTGCATAAACAGCCATAGATACACAAACAGATGAGCATGGCTGTGTTTTAATGCAACTTTATTTATGGACACTGAAATTCAAACATAATTTTCATGTGTCATAAAATATTCTTCTTTTGATTATTTCTTAACCATTTCAAACAGTCTCAGCTCATGAGTCCTACAAAAATAGGTATCAGAATAGATTTGGCCCACAGGCCATCATAGTATTCCAGCCCCTGTTCTAAAACAGATATTTCGCACTTGAAGGCAAAAGAAGTCTGAGTTATTGGTCAGGGTCCCCATGTGTTACTATAGACTTGAGATTAAATATAAATCTGGAAAGACACAAAATTTTATTTTCAGAAAAAGCACTTTGCTTAAGCCTTGATGTAAGAGGATACAAGCGTCTAATAGTCCTACGTAGCGTTTACTGGCAACTTGACACAGTGTTCCCTGGTGTGTGATCCATGAATCAAGCACTTTGTGGGGAGTGGGGTGGTACTTATAAATGTATGCTCATGCCTACCTCCAATTTTATTTCATTAGGGACCTAAAGTTTTAATAAATGACCCTGTTAATTCTTATGTATACCAAAGTTCAAGAGCAATTTTCTTAAGCTAGAGATATTTTGGTAGGTTTTTATAAATGACCAAATCAATATTTCATGGTCATGCATGAAACCAGAGGAGCCTATATATATATATAAAATCATATACTGAAATGTAAAAACCGACTGGCATAAACCAACCCAATAAATATAACACTAACAAATTGGTACTAAGACAATGGGAAACTAGAAAAATCAGTGTACATGTATGCTAAAACATACATCACACATATAGAAATATATACATATATACTCACATACACATATAACTTTTTGTCTCTCAGTAGGAAATAATTTAACATTATCTACAAAATTTGAATAATTTTCACCTTATAATTATTCTGGCTATAATGCCATTTATCAGTATCTATGATAATCAGATGTTTGTATGTTGGGAAAGTATTAGGAGAAAGGGGGAAAATAATTTTAAATCTGAATTAAATTCATATTTTATCCCTCAAAATCCTTTCCTTTGATTTCTTTGAAGCTTTGAGGTTTATTCTAGCTGAATAGGCCAACATTTAATATAAGTGGTTCTTTTTTTTTTTTTTTAACTTTAATACTTAGACAATACAGGGGTTCTGCAACATCCTCATTTGTTTTAATTAAAACTTCCAATGTTTAGGGTATGTTTGCATAAACCCAACTCTCAAATATAAGAAAATATTTAGCAAAATATTAATCAAAATAATCATTGCTTAATACATAGCAGAGATCACAGAATAACAAAGAGCAAAAATGATGTCAAGTTTCTAGAGTGCATCTAGGTATACGTTCTTATAAGAGCCTACATAAGTCAAATTGGCATTATAAAGGAAGTGTAATCTGAATTTAGAGCATTCCATAGCAGCTAGTTAATGATAACATACATATTACCATACCTTAACATGTACACTTCAACACATTTGAGAAGCTTGTACTCATTTAAAAAGAAAGATGTGGCTGCGCACTGTGGCTCACACCTGTAATCCCATCACTTTGGGAGACTGAGGTGGGAGGATCACCTGAGGTCAGGAGTTGAAGACCAGCCTGGCCAACATGGTGAAATCCCATCTCTACTAAAAATAAAAAATTAGCCAGGTATGGTGGCACATGCCTGTAGTTCCAGCTACAGAGGCTTAGGTAAGAGAATCGCTTGAACCCAGGAGGCAGAGGTTGCAGTGAACCGAGATTGTGCTGCCGCACTGTAGCCTGAGTAACAGAGTGAGACTCCATCAAAAAAAAAATTGTAAGATTTATTACATAATCAATATTGCAGCAGTAGCAGAAATTTTTACAATTCAAAAAGATTAAAAATTTCACTACATTAAATAAATACTCGTATGCTCCCCAGTTAAAATACACTCATTATTTTTACTGTTAACAGTCATAGCAGAGATAAAACTTCATGTCCTGCATTAATCACAACTGTGTTCCATGTCACCTGCTTATCATCGTAGAGGTCATTTATAGTAACAGTGTTAGGTAAATTCTAATTATATTCATCAGTCTCCAATTGTTTGATATTAGGTTGCTTGCTGATTTTTAAATTTAAAAATTGCATTCAAGCAACAACTGGAAGGCAACCAGTCCAGTGTTCCCCACCATTAGGTGGAGATTGGGGTTAAATAGAAGATGGCTTTCCCTGTTAGATCAATAGACCAGTTCTGTTCCCACACCTCCTACTCAGCAGTTAGTACATTACTGATAATGGAACAGAATTGTTCAAACTCCTTTTCCTCTTTTCTTGGACACATGACCAGATTAAAGTTTCTCTTACAATTAGATTTGGCCACATGACAGGGTTCTGGATGATGGGATGTTAGCTTAAGCAATATGCAACATTTTTAGGCTAGCTCATATGTATATTTAATCATATTTACCCACCAACATCCATGATCTTCTTCATTCTTTCATCGAAAGGAAACTACTATACCATCTTGGCAGCCATGTGATAAAGAGGTCAGAGATTCCATTAACCTGGGTCCCTGAATCACTAAGTGAAACAGAGTGTCGCCCACTTTTCAATAATCTAGAGTTGCTCAGGGGCATTTTGTAAGCAATAAACTTCTGGTTGTTTAAGCAATTAGAAATGTTGGGTGTAAATTTATTTCAGCAGTTACTATTATATTATTAAATGTAATTAGAGATACAGGCAAATAGAAGGTTGTGTTTTTCTCTCTTCTTTCCAAGGCAAAACTGCTAGCACTTTTGTCTCTCCGATGCCTGCACTACTCCTGATTTTATTGTTATCAGCAGTTTCTACTTTAGCCTGTAGTAAAAGCCTAAGGGTAATAGCTCTATGCTCTCCTCTCCATACAAAATGTGGCTGAGCCTTACCCAATTTCTAGCATCACATCTAAAATGGTAAAAATGATCATTTAACACTGTAGGCCCAGTTCTAAATTGACAACTCACATAATACAGAAATCAAATATATCAACATTTATAAAACAGAATACATTAGAGTTGTCTGAAACCTCCAAAAGTGCTTGCTACTTTGCAGATATAGTTCTATCTAGAATAGTCAGAGCTGGTATTACGTTAGATTGTTTTGGCAACCAATATTTATTCATTTTATTATAATTAAATGCAAAGAAAAGAATGTTGCTTCTGCAAATTTCAGGAATGTTTGCCCTTTCGCCAGTGATAACACTGACATAAAATTATGCCTATTATCTGCTCTATCTATTATGAACTTAACCATAAAGTAACTGTAAAATACATCACATGGTATTCTTAGGTATGAACAAAATACGAGATTTCTTAAATGCAACTTGCATCATCTCTGTATGTATCTAATCTTAAGTAGGTCTTCAATTTAACTCTGCATTCCTTAAATTCATCTGACAGCCTATCTTGTTTCCTGTGATAGTTCCTCCAGACTTTCTACTCTTCTACAGTGACCATCCCCAATCCTGCATTTCTCATTTTCAGCATTTGATATTACTGAGATGATGCAGGCCATCACATATGAGTTGCTCAAATTCTTTGACTTCATCTTTATCTTCATTTATATATTTATTACTCTTACTTTCCACAGTATATGAATAACTTTCCATCAGCTCTTTCCAGCCTTGTCATATGCCACCTGTAATCTAAATACATTCTTACTCTTGACTCCATGTATTTCTGTCTCCTCCAGTTTTTTTCTATCAGACCTCCTCTTTTTCCCAGCACATACAATTTTCTCTTCTATCAATTTCTTTTTCTCAGTCTGAAGCAAGATTCTACATATCTATAAAGACAAAAAAAATGAAATAAAGAAAATCATCCCCAAGGCTTCTCATTGTCATCTCATCTTTCTCCTCCTTTTCACAAATATTTAAAATGAAAATCTATACTTGCTACTTTCTTTCCTTCCCCAGACACTGGTTTCTTAATTATTCTTAATCTAAATAAGTAGACTGGAAATTGTCAACTGAAGATGAGCTAAGACATAGAAATAGAAGAGCAAATGCAGGATGATGTAAAAGGATGACACACTTGGAGGAAAATATTTATGTTGGATGGTAAACTTGTGTACTTTCAGGAGAAGAATGAGAGAAAGGGCTGGAAAAGTAGAATATGATATTTTACAGAGGGCTCTGAATAGCAAGAACTTCACAATATTCAGTGCTTTCATTGAAGTTGTTTTATTTTATTTCATTTTATTTTACTTTATTTGTACAGACAAGTGAATATTTATTTTTGTACCTTTCCTCCCATGTATATTTCAAGTCTTTTTCACAACAAGGCCCCAGGAATCTCCAGATTCACTTATGTCCCTGGGCTTCTCCACTGCTGCAGGAGTCTTAGGGAGCCTTGCACAAATGCTAGAGTTACTCAATTACCAACATTAAACCCTAGGATAGGAGATGCAGCAAAGCAGGACTCCTTCCTCCATGGAATGTGCTGATTTCAGACGAGGGGGCAGCAAATGCAGAAAATGTCATAATTTTTCCTTAAACTGGACTCTGATGAGAGGTGCTTGCCATGAACATAAGCTACTGTTTTTTCTTTTCTTTTTTGAGACAGAGTTTCACTCTCGTTGCCCAGGCTAGAGTGCAATGGTACAATCTTGGCTCACCACAACCTCAGCCTCCCAGTTTTAAGTGATTCTCCTGCCTCATCCTCCTGAGTAGCTGGGATTACAGGCATGCGCCACCACACCCTGCTAATTTTTGTAGTTTTAGTAGAGACGGAGTTTCGTCATCTTGGTCAGGCTGGTCTTGAACTCCCAACCTTAGATGACCTGCCCTCCTCAGCTTCCCAAAGTACTGGGATTACAGACATAAGCCACTGCACCCAGCCAGCTACTGTCTTTTCTTTGACCCTTCCTTTCCAGTTTTTGAAGATATAGCAGGAAATAATCTTCTCTGAAGATACTTGATACAAAGTCTCCAAAACCGAAAAACACATGCTTCCACTTCATTTATTAAAATTTATTGCAGTTTGGCACCTGGGTCTAGTTCAGCTGGCCAATGAGCTGATTGATACGTTCACCCCGAGAGCCAGGTGTGCCCATCTCCTTGAGGAAGCCCACTCTACTTCGGGTAGCATGATGGGCCACTGAGAGGTGGAAAGGGTGCAAGAACCATGCGATCTCCTGGAAATGATTCCCCAGGAAGGCAATTTCATGAATGAAGTCTTCCAAGCAAATCACACAAAACTTCTCCAGGTGTTCCTCAATCACTGTGTGGTCTGTCAGAGGGATGATCTCATTCTTGACCTTGGCTTGTCCATGTTTCAAAATGAGTTCCCAGACAGAATTGAGATTTGGAAATCCCCTGGTCACATAAGTTTCCACTATACACAGCATTTTTAAATTCTGGGGGGTGACTTTTACAAAGACACCACTAAAAAATTTTTTAGGTGAAGACTTGCAATGGTTATCTGCATCAGTAAACTCACACCATCAATCCTTTCAACGCATACAGCAGAGGCCAAGGGATGTTTATCTGGCAATTCCAAGGTGTGAGATTTCACTTCTAGTCGTCTGACATGCACCTTGTCATGTGTCTGCCACCAGGAATCATGTAGGAGTGATTCCGGTTGCTTAAACCTAAGCCCTTTTCCTTTCTTCTGCTCCTTCTTTGCCAAAAGTGCCTGCTTTGCCTGGGTGGCTTTGAGGGTTTGATAAGCCTTCCACTTTTTCAGGAGATTTTATGGAACCAAAAGGATACTCTTGCTCTGCCACCTTTCCAGTGTAGCCTATTTATTTAGTTTTTGAGATGGAGTCTCACTCTTTCACCCAGGCTGGAGTGCAGTGGCCCGATCTTTGATCCCTGCAACCTCTGCCTCAGGGTTCAGGCAATTCTCTTGCCTCAGCCTCCTGAGTAGCTGGGAATACAGGTGCTTGCCTGGCTAATTTTTTGTATTTTTAGTAGAGACAGGTTTTTACCATGTTAGCAAGGATGGTCTTGATCTCCTGACCTTGTGATCCTCGCACCTTGGCCTCCCAAAGTGCTGGGATTACAGGCCTGAACCACTGTGTCTGGCCCATTGCAAGTATTTTTAAGCAAACAAATACTTCACAATCTTTAACAGCACCAAATATAAGCAGAAACAATTTAAAATCAGAAAAATGTATAACAGAGACCCAGCTACTCTTCTCAGTTCCACCTCCTAGTCTTTGGCTCTATTTTGTCTCTTCCTATTACTGTACATTTTTGCCTTTAAAGCAAATCCAATGGTCAATGTCCTTATTACACTATGATATACTTCACAGCTTTATTTGTCACTATCAGAATGAAGATTTACATATACTATACTTGACATAACATATGATAGGCAGTGAATACAAATCTGAATGTGTGAATAAGTCATTAATAAAGGCAATTCTGGTTAAAAGCATGATAAATAACTGCTTACCATTACTTCTAAAATTTCCTATGGGCTTTTTGAGATATCATTCTTTCTCAAGGTTTCTGTGATTATAATAGGGAGCTTCCTGAGTGGCTAATTCACCCTTATAAACAGATGTGCTCCTTTAGGAGGTAAATGTATATGATTGTCACTGATCCTTTCAAGCTTTTGATATATAATGATATTTATGCAGTTATGGTGTGTAATGGCATTTCATGTACCTGCTGAAGCAAGGTATGGCAGACCTAATACGTACACAGCTACATGCAGGAAATGAAAAGCTTACTTTGTGCCAGACATTGCTATATAGGCTTTATATTTACTAACTTTTTAAATTTGTAAAACAAAAAAGGGTGGCCCAGAGAAGTCAAGAGTTTGGACAAAGGCCATGTAAGTAGTCAGTGTAAAACACAGGTGAGTATCAGGCTTATTCTCTTATCACGGCATCATTTGGGCCATTCTTAGGGCACCAAAAGTATCCACATGTATATATAAAAACTGTTTTAAATTTTAAATCCAGTAAAAATAATTCATGCAGACAAGAAAGGCAAGGAGTGCTTTCACAAAAAATGCCACCATTTAAGGGAAAGTTATCAGAGAAAAGAGATACTATATTTTTCCCCAATAATAAACTGCTTGGGTTAGTTTACCTGCTGTCAGGTTAGAAATCAGGTGACACTGCTCTCTAATAACTAAACAGATACTAGATTTTTTTTTCTTTATGGTAGAGAAGGTCCAAGATAAGTTATGGACTGGGGACTCCAGAGGGACAAATGGAAATTGAAATTTCCCCTGCAAATGTCAGAGACTGGCCAGGCATGGTGGCTCATGCCTGTAATCCCAGCACTTTGGGAGGCCAATGTGAGTGGATCACCTGAAGCCAGGAGTTTGAGACCAGCCTAGCCAAGATGGTGAAACCCTGTTTCTACTAAAAATATAAAAATTAGCCAGGTGTGGTGGTGGGTGCCTGTAATCCTAGCTACTTGGGCGGCTGACGCAGGAGAATTGCTTGAACCCAGGAGGCGAGGGTTGCAGTGAGCCGAGGTCCTGCCACTGCACTCCTGTCTGGACAACAAGAGCAAGACTGTCTCAAAAACAAACAAACAAACAAACAAACAAACAAACAAACAACAAATATCAAAGACCTGAGAAGGAAGAGAGAAGAGCAAAGAGAGAGGCAGAAGTAAAAAAATAATTTCACAGACATCTACATGAATATTTCTATAAGTTTCTATAGATATTTCAATGTATATACAGGTCTTGCCTTCCAAGAGTTTAATTTAATGCCAGCCTTATTTCTTAATACTTTGATTCTTGGTCACAAGAAAGATGCTAGTATTCTGCACAAAAGGAAGGATATGAACAGAGACTTCTCAAAAGAAGACATTTTTGCAGCCAAAAAACACATGAAAAAAAGCTCATTATCACTGGTCATTAGATAAATGCAAATCAAAACCACATTGAGATATCATCTCCTACCAGTTAGAATGGCAATCATTAAAAAATTTGGAGACAACAGATGCTGGAGAGGATGTGGAGAAATAGGAACACTTTTATACTGTTGGTGGGAGTGTAAATTAGTTCAACCATTGTGGAAGACGATGTAGCAATTCCTCAAGGATATAGAACTAGAAATACCATTTGACCCAGCAATCTCATTACTGGGTATATACTCAAAGGATTATAAAACATTCAATTATAAAAACACATGCACATGTATGTTTATTGTGGCACTATTTACAATAGCAAAGACTTGGAACCAACCCAAATGCCTATCAATGATAGACTGGATAAAGAGAATGTGGCACATAAATACCATGGAATACTATGCAGTCATAAAAAAAAGATGAGTTCATGTCCTTTGCAAGGACATGGATGAAACTGGAAACCATCATTCTCAGCAAATTGACACAAGAACAGAAAACCAAACATCACATGTTCTCGCTCATGAGTGGATGTTGAGCAATGAGAACACTTGGACACAGGGAGGGGAACATCACACACTGGAGCCTGCCAGGGGATCGGGGATGAGGGTAGGGATAGCATGGGGTGGGAGTATTGGGGAGGGATAACATTAGGAGAAATACTTAATGTAGATGACAGGGGGATGGATGCAGCCAACCACCATGGCATGTGTATACCTATGTATCAAACCTGCACAATCTGCAAATGTTCCCCAGAACTTAAAAGTATAATAAAAAAGAAAAGAAAAGAAAAGAAAAAGATGTGCTCATCATCAGAGTCATTTCAATAATCTAGGGGCTATATTAGCACATCAGTGTCTTTAAGAAGATCTATATAGGCCAAGCTAGATTATTCTCTTCATCAGTCTTTCAGACACCAGCATTTCAGCTGAGGTAATAGATTATTAGTTACAGAGGCTAGTAGGGTCAGCAGATCCAGTTTCAAATAAAGAGAGATTTCAGTTTATTGAACAAAAATCCTATAGCTGCTAACTGAGGTTACAATTTAGCAAGCAAGAAGCCATTGACTTCTTTATTAAATAGACATATGCTATGTATATGTTAAGGGGGAAGTGGAGATTCCTCTCCAGTCTCACTAAGTCAAGACAGGGTCATGGAAGGTGAAATAGAATCAAATAAGAAAGAGACAGCTCAGTATATGAAGAGCTGGAGGTTGATCTCTCTGAAGGATGGCATTAGCGCAGTTTATTTCCATGATATCTTTCCAGAAAGTTAAGCATTTTTTCTTCCAGTATGTCATGTTTTCCAAGTACTACAGAAATACTCTATGATTCAGAATACAGACTCGATTGGAATTGTTTTGAGTTTTTCTGACATTTGTTACATGATACAAGATTTTAAACCTTGCTAGTAATTAACTAGAATGAAATGCTTAATATAAGATAATTTTATTGAGAACCTATATGCTTACTTTTAAAAATACAAAATACGTAGTATTTGCAGAGATACATTCTTTTACTTAGCAGAAATATATAATGTAGATGACGAGAGAGGAATGCAGCAAACCATTTTTTGTGTGTATGAGGCAAGAGAGCCAGGAAGTAATATTCAATAAAATTTCGGAATTTACCCAAATAGCAATTATTTTAAAAGGGATAAATATAAATAGTTGTATGGTCTTATCTGAGCACAGTGTTCTAGAATGATCTAATCTTCACCACAGACATGCAGATTAATATGCACTGATGGCAACATTTCATACATTTGGTAAGGTATTTATCTGCATTCCACTTAAGAAACAGCTCAGTGCCATATATAAAAGCAGAGAGATCATTTACTTCTTTGCATTTCCAAGAGAAATTTTCTGTGCTATAGGTTTCTTTAAAGGATAAATGTCTTTTTCAGAGGCAAAACCAAACAAATAAGCTGTGTATAGATCTACGAAATACATGTCAAAAGAGTTTATAAAAATGAATATTTACAAATATTGAACTGTCTCTGTATTGTGTTAAAGTAGGTAATGAAAACTTCCTAACCTTGTGATCTAGTTGAGTAATTGAAAAAAGCTGAGATTTTTGAAAGGATATTATAAAAATAAATCTATTTATGCATCTCTTCTGCATCACTGTAGAGTTCTTTCCACCTCACCTCATTTTCCCACCTGTTTGGAAAGATATGTTCTGGCAGAGTGTCTAGGACTTAATATCATTCCTAACCAAATTCAAATTGAATTCCAGCCTTATAGCATCAAATCTCTGGGAGATAAAACCTGGCCACATACAAAGAACATAAACTGTTCCTTTACAAGATGGCAGGTATCTGGCATATGATTTGGGTTTTATTTAAACAAGCTGATTAGCAGTATCACATTGGCAAGTTTGTTTATAATCATTCTATTTCATTTGCCTATAAAAAGTAAAAGCACACATTTTGTTTTATAAGCCTGGTATGAATCAATAGGGATTTTTCCACCTCAAGAAAATACTGCAGAGCTAAAAGCAAGACGGAAAAAGGATAAGTGCAAGAGATTTTAAAGCCCACCAACATTGCTGTAAGAAGAAAGTTTCTGCTAACAATTACACCATTAACCACACTCGAACTTCTGTGGGAAAAATAATAGAGACACCAATAAATCTCACTGGATTTCCTACCTAAAACCAGTGTAGACAAATGGACTCACATCAGACTAGGCTCTCAATAAGAGAAAAAAAAAAGATTATTACTTTTAAATAGCACTCCTTGCCAAACGAGTCTTAGCACTTTCTCAAGAAAACCAACACATTTAGCTATTTTTGAAAAAGTAAGTAATTAAACTTGTTTGATGATTGGTGTTTGACAACTGAATGTTTGAATTTAGATATTTTTAGTACAAATAATGTCATTTTTACATTCACAAGGCTGTTTTCTATATCCTCTCACTCAATATCTTCTCTTCTAACCCAACCCAACAGTTCTTAAACCATATCCTCAACTATTTGATGTTCTTGATTTTTCCATTTGTGTTCTCAATTCTAATGTTTTTAAGATTTTTTTTTAAATATCCTTATGCTTTTTTTTTCAAAGTATGGAAGGCAAAATAGCACAGTGCTTAAAAGTATGAACTTGGCTACCAGACAATACATGGCTCAGGGTCACTTGCTCCAGCTTAGCCTCTCACACCCCATGCTTTCTCTTCTAGTAACTATTTTGCTTGGTTCTGAGGATCTATAAAGATAATGCATGTAAGTGCTTAGAACAGTGGCTGGCACAAAATGAACATGTCTTTCTATTAGTAACTCATTAGTATTTATTAGTTTCACTGTGGTTTTTGTTTATTCCTTGCTTACCCCTCTTCTGACTGTGTATGAACTCAGTCTATCGATATTAAATCTAATGCATTTTTATTTACATTTAAAAAATATTTTTAGGTATTCTCCTTTTCTCTGGCTATTGTCATACCTATTTACCATCTCATTCTACAATTTCTTGAAAGAATAGGCTAAATATCCTATCCCCATAGTCTCATTTCATGTATTCCTGAATTTACTGGTTTCTGCTTAGTACCCTAGCCCTTTTAGAAGGCAGTCTTAACATTCTCACTTTCTTCTAGCCAGTGTCGCACTAGAGTTCCAGATATATCTTGCTGTACACTGCTACTTAGATATACGAGTGGCCCTCAGACTCAGTAAATCTAAAATTAAAGTACTAATACCTTAGTTTTCCAACTTTCTTTTCCTCTTCAATTACCTATTCAAGTTAGCAGCACCATCACCATCACACTGACTATATTGAAACAATAAGTATTATGATATTAATTACAAAGCACAAAAGCGGTAACTAAAACTTACTGTTTATTAAATGCCATTCATTGTTAAGTGTAGTCACAAATATTAACTCAATGTTCACAAAAATCCTATGAAATAATAATTATTAATGTTATTTGATAAAGAAAAAGAATAAGTAATTTACCCAAGGTCACACAGCTAGGAAGTAGTAAAGGCTAGTATTCTGGCTTTGGAACATTTAACTACCTTACTGTAGTGAGTTCAGCATGGTGATCAGAAAGATGGCAATCACCTTTAACTTCTCATTTTTCTTCACTTCCATTAATGGGTTAGTACCAAATTCTGTTCTTTTTAAGTACTATTTAGGTAGCAAATAGATCTCTTCAAATTATAATTTTCTCACTTATATGATGGCCATACTCTTTGCTTCTAGTTATTTCGAATCTCTTTTCTAATCCCTCCAAAAGGATGTATCTAATATTAAGTTCTGATGAGTTATTTCCATGCTTCATTGATATTTGCAATAGAAACTTAAGCTGAATGATACAGACATTGCCTCCTTCTTCCAAGCCAACTTTGGCCACCCCAAATTATCTTGGTTGTCACTTTTCTTACCACATATAATGTTTCAGAAAAACAGCAATTCCAAATTAAGTCTAGGTGGTGTTCAGGAATGTGTAATAACCTAGCAAAGTCTCTTGAGCAAAAGAGAAACTTTCTGAGATAATTCAGACCAAGGGTCAAAAATAAAAAATAAAACTGGCCAAGGTCTGGAGTCAAGGTAAGTTTCAATGATAACATAATGAGTTAAATTTTGGAAATATTGAATTGGAGGGCCAGTGAGCTCACAAATGACTTCATCTAGTAACAATGCCCTAGTTATAGAAACTGAAAAGTCATTTCAAATATGGCACATTGACCATCTCTTCAGCTGTTCTCTTGAACTTGAATAAACTGTAAAATGTTAGCTAACAATATTTCTTGATCAGAGGAGAGAAAAATCACCTTTATTGTCCATTCTGCCACAGAATATGTCCCACCTAGAACACTATGAGGGTTCGGGGTGTATCTGCTACTGCCTGGTACAATAGTAATTGTGCTTTCTGCAGCTGGAAGAAATGTGACAGCTGATCGGGAGTTAGGGAGTTTGGAGAAGCAGCAATAGATAACAAGTTATCTGTCGAAGTAGTAGTACCATAACATCCAGTGAGATGTTGACAAACCACCTACAGCCTATCAGAGGAGTCTCTTATGCACAGTAAAGCAAATGCAGAACATCTGAAACAGCTTCTTATAGGCACATCTGAGACAATACTTGATTAATCTCAGGCATACCTAGGTTGCCATGGGGCATATCAGTGAGAGTATCTGGGAGTCTAAGGTACTTACTGTAAGGTAGAAAGAAGCTGCAGAATTAAAATACTACTTTTAAGTGACTTCTTCAGTATCAACTATCTTATAGGGACTAAGGAAACTTAAATTATGCCAGAAATATTAAACACTTGGTAATTTTTCAATTTTTTGTGACCTTTTTGCTGTTTTTCTAACCCTTGTGATATGTTTTGACTGTGTCTCCACACGACGCTCATCTTGAATTGTAATCCCCATAATCCTCACGTGTTGAGGGGGGACCTGATGAGAGGTGATTAGATCATAGGGGTTGTTTCCCCCACGGTGTTCCCCTGATGGTGAATGAGTTCCCACAAAATCTGATAATTTTTATAAGGGGCTCTTCCCACTTTGCTTCCTTTACATGCTATCTCAGCCTGCTGCCATGTAAGATGTGCTTGCCTTCCCTTCCACCATGATTGCAAGTTTCCTGAGGTTTCCCCAGCATTGTGGAATTTTGAGTCAATTAAACCTCTTTCCTCCATAAATTACCCACTTTGGGGTATTTCTTTATAGCCATATGAGAATAGACTAATACACTTTGTGTTGTAAATATTTTGTAGGATATATTGTGAAGTCTTTGAAGGCAACAATCATCAACCTAAAACAGTGCTTAGTAAATACTAGGCATGTAAAATATTTACTACACTAAACTTAATACAAATGGAGAAAAAAGTCAATTACTTTGATTTATTAAGAAGTTCACATATCCAGTCTTTCATCCATTCAAACATATTTATTGACTGCTAGGCATTGGGCTAGATTCTGGGAATGCAGTGGTACAAAACATAATTCTTGCCCTTAAGGATCTCACTGTGATAGAAAATAATGATAGAAACTACTAATTTGGGAGTACTTACCTATGGGACAGAAACTCTGTTAGTGTCTTAAATCAATGATTTCATTTAATTCTCACAACATAATAAAATTTGTATTTACCACATTTTATAAAAAGTGGTCCCTCAAAGATGAAAGTGATTTTCCAGAGTCATGCATCTAGGAAGTTACAAGCCAGAATTTCAATTTTGACATCTGTGTTAGGTAAATGCTAGCATTTCTTAATTTTCCATCATTCAGCTATGACACTGGCAATTTTTTGTCTTATTTAGTATTATTTCAATTTAAACAGATTGGCTTGGGCTTTTCAAAAACATGAATATTTATCCTTGGTTTGACTGATTAATCTAATCCTTGGTTTGATTGATTAATAACTTGTTTTCTTCACAATATACATTAAAATTACCTAATATGTACCTAAAATTAAAAGATTTTCCTCATGCCACCCCAAATTATCTTGGGTGTCACTTTGTTTAGACACATCTTGGGATATACTATCCTATGTCATGTTAGCTCACATGAAATTAGAGGACCAAATTGAAAGCTGGATGGCAGCAGCCATAAATCTTACCCTTGGCTGCCTTGATTATGCTAAATCTAATTGTTATGATCGCTTTTATATTTCACCATGGTCCAAAGCCGCTATTCCAAAAGTCTAAGAGATGGCCATGATCAAATCCAGGTAGTCCCCACTACCATCACCTGCTGAGGCTTAGCCTAAAGTTTATAGGCCCAGAACACCAATCCAAAAGATTAGGAATAATTGATTCTCACTTAATTCTGTATTTTGCTATTGTTGCTTTGTTTAGTCTGTTTCTTTGTTTAGGAATCAGGGTATTAGTGGCTCCAGTAGCTGTTGAACAGACTGGGAAAGGTGAGGCAATAGGGTTACAAGAGTAGCAGGGATTTAAAAAACACCCAAAACAATGACTGTATAAACACATTTGCTTCTAAAATTATCTTTAAACCTTACACTAGGCTATAAAAAAATTCAACCTATTTGAGGTCTATTTACCAAGGATCTCTAATTCTTTCACAAAGATTTTTTTTTAATACATATAAGTAGATTGTAGAATTTTTTTTTTTTTAAGTTTCATAGAGACAGTGTCTCACTATGTGTCCCGGGCTGGTCTCGTACTCCTAGGTTCAAGCAATCCTCCTGCGTTGGCCTCCCCAGGTGCTGGGATTACAGGCATGAGCCACTGCTCTCAGCAGATAAATGACTTTTTTTTTTTTTAAAGATTTAACGGCTTGATTAAAATCTTTACAAAAATATTAGACCTTATATGTCTCAAATGCATTGAACATATTTTTCATTGACAAAAGAATCTGATCCTAATTGCTTATCTATGCATAAAGATCACATATGATTTGCTTCTGACTACTTTCCTCACCTTCATTTCACTCTATTCTTCCCAGCATGCATCACTGTCCAAGCACATTGGACTTAGTATTCTTCACACACCTTAAGTTCATTTATGCCTCCAGATCTTCGTACTTCCCATTGTTCTTCTAGCCATTCAGACCTCACCTCAATGTCACTGTCTTGGAGAAACCTTCCATAATCATCCTTTGAATGTTGCCCCTCACTCATTATCACATACCCTGTTTTTATTCCTTTTTACATTTATCACATGAAATTACCAAGTTTTTAAAATATTTATGTGTTTATTGTCTGTCTCCTTGGGTAGAACACACATTATGTAAAAACAGTATTTTTACTATTGTGCACTTTATTCATTTTCATATTATTTATTTATTTATTTTTCTGTCTCTTACTGGTATTTGATTGCCATCTGTCACTTTTAAAGGATGTTTATTCTTTTAAACTGCAGAAAGACCATACTTATTCTTCATAAACATAACATCTTTTCCTGTATATTCTCTGAACAAATGACTCATTTAAAACTAGTATATTTAAGGCACAGTGAACTAAATTCTACTTCTCTTTTAAAAATTCTATATATGGGAGGCTTTACTCTGTTTATCCCCAAGATTTTATAGGATTTAAGACAATAGCTGGGTACTGTGGCTCATGCCTGTAATCCTAGCACTTTGAGAGGGCAAGGCAGGCAGATTGATTGAGCCCAGGAGTTTGAGACAAGTCTGGGCAATATAGTGAGACATCATCTCTATAAAAAATACAAAAATTAGCCTGATGTCTTGGTGCATGCCAGTAGCCAGGATCACTTGAGCCTCGGAGGTTAAGTCTGAAGTGAGCTGTGATGATTCCACTGTACTGCACTCCAACCTCGGCAACAGAGCAAGACACCATCTCAAAAAAAAAAAAAAAAAAAAAAAAAAAAAAAAAAAAAAGATAAAGATAAGATCACAAGATCCTCAGTATTTTCTACTGTACGACCATATGTGGTCTATATTGGTTGATTTCTGATACAGTCAATTGTAGGTATACAAAAGAAGAGGCTCATTTTAGGATGTAGTGGTAGAAAACAATAAAAACAATATTTATACAAATGCCCACATCCATTTGGGCCTCATTCGCTTTCAAAAACAACAACAACAACAACAACAACATGTAGATGAATAGGACACAGCTTTGTCCCATCTGGGTAGTGAAGGTGTCTGTTGAGAATGGCAATCAGACTTCACACTGAACTAACTATCTGTGAGAAAGCTACTTCTGGAATAAGATTAGTAGAAAGAAACTATTTGTTCAATAACTAAATTGAATAATAAGGGTTTAGCATTCCATATATAATCACCAGACCTTACTTGGAAGACATGATAATGAAACTGATTTTCTAATATATTCAGGAGTAGCCAAAATAGTCCACTCCAGCTATTACTTAACAATGTATCAAATCTTTATCCAAAGGAAGGATGAGATTTGGACTTAATATAGAAATACTATAAATACTATCCTGTCCGCAAATATGGAAACCGTCCATATATTTGTATTTTCTTGGCTTTCATACCCACTTAATGTTTTAAAATGACGCTACCATGAGGCATGCCCAACTACCACAGAGTGTAAAGGGTTTCTTAGAAAACCCTAATGATTTGGTCACTGCTAGCACAAGTGTACCCCAAAAAATCTGGGTCCTGCATCTAACAAAAATTCAAGTTATACAGACTCATCTAAGCCACGTAAATGAAGCTTTTATTGCTGTTTTGAACTCTCAAATTTATAATATATTCGTTCTGCACAATTCAATCACAGTAATTTTTTTCAAAGCATAAAATTTAAGATACATTCAAAACAAAACTAGCAATTTCACCTTCATTCTGTAGATAATTTGAAATATTTTAAGAATTGAAAATATGCTTCTACCCACAATTGACATTTAAAGATAATTAAATACAATTATTCATATTGAAAGCTGAAATATTTGAAAGAGAGCTGTTGTCAAGTTAGAATTCAAGATATCAATTAAATACCATTTTATTCTGGCAAATAACAACTGAACCTATAAACACTATACAAACATTGGCAACTCTTCTGCACACCTGTTATTGCATACTATAATGAAGTTTAATTAATCAGAGTATTTAGTAAGTCATATTATTTGAAACTGTTAGTAATCAAAGTTGAGAGCAGAATATAGATATATATTGTCCTTTCTTACTGAGAAAACATTACCATATATAAACTACTGGTGACCAGCATTTGGCCTTGCAAAATAAGAACATAAAGCATAGGCTTCACTCTCAGTCAGGTGGCATGGATGTTGAGCTTTTGCTTTTCTTTAGAATTGGCAGGAAAAGAGCTGATGAACGCCTGTCTTGTGAGACGTATGTACTGACCTCAAAGGGTGAAATGCAGGGTACTATTTATTCAGGTGAAAAAATACAAAGCTTCATGTGTTGTTCAATGGTGATCAAACAAAGAAGATTCCAAAGAATGTACTGCACGTGTGACTTTCGGAAATTGACTATTGCATTTCCAATATTAAACTGTTAAGCCGGAAATACCAAAGGTTTTAGGGTAGCGGCAATTTTATGCATGATAATTTTTTAAATAGAAGATTTTTATAATCTTTCTATATCAACAATAGGGAAATCATAGGAATGATTTCCTCAATGTCATAATTAGGCTTTTTATGAAAGCCATAAGGGTAATAATCTACTGAGTTGAATGAATAACTTTTACAATTTTTATCATAAAAATTCTTTTCTTTTAAATTGTACTTTAGATTCTGGGGTACATGTGCAGATCATGCAGGATTGTTGTATAGGTACATACATGGCAGGATGGTTTGCTGCCTTCATCCCTCCATCACCTATATCTGGTATTTCTCCCCACATTATCCCTCCCCAGCCTCCCACTCCCCCTGCTGTCCCTCCCCTAGCCCCCAACAACTGATCACAGTGTGTGATGCTCTCCTCCCCGTGTCCATGTGTCCTAATTGTTCAACACCCACCTATGAGTGAGAACATGTGGTGTTTGGTTTTCTGTTCTTGTGCCAGTTTGCTGAGAATGATGGTTTCTAGATTCATTCATGTCCCTGTGAAGGACACAAACTCATCTTTTTTATGGCTGCATAGTATTCCATGGTGTGCATGCGCCACATTTTCTTTATCCAGTCTATCACTGATGGACATTTGGGTTGTAAAATTTCTAATGATGTAAGCTAATGCTCTATATTGTATACAGCCTTCAGATGAATAAATATTGTCACTAAATTCTATCATGTCAATCTGATACGAATGTCACCAACAAACTATTTACAAAGCATGTACGTGCTTACTCAGTATTGGATATAAGACCCAAGCCCTGATCTCAAAGAATTTACAACTGCAATGGCTCTCCTCAGTGTAAATTCTCCCTGTTTATCTTTAAAACTTTCTACAGCTGCAATTTTAGCTAACAATTTTATCTTCCATGGGTCTCAGTTTTCTTATTTATAAAATGAGGACATTATGACAGTTTATTTACAAAGCTCCTATTAGGTATGAAATTCTGAGATACCATAAAAAATAACTGCAAGAGTTATCCTGAGTGGCAGGGCTGGGGTTTGACCTGGGAGTGTGAAATATGGGTATTTAATAAACAGAAAGAAGGGAGGAGCAAATTACAGGGAAGTGGAATTGAGTGAGCTCAGGTTAAAGGTGAGAAGTCTTGTGATGGGATGGACTGACCTGAGTGGAGACTCACATTGGAGATCAGTAGGAGAGAAAGTTGGATGGTAAGTTGGGCCAGATGGTGCAATGACCTGAATGTCTAGCTGAGGGTTCAGGTTTTATTTAAGAGGGAAAAGTGTTTTCTAAGGAAGAATAGTAACATTTGCAAAGTATTTGCCATTGGAATTTATAAGATTGGCATATATAGTTATATCAGAGTGAATACATCTAATTTGAAAGCTATAGGAAAGTAAGACCAGGTATATAAAGACCAGTAATCAGGAGGTTTCAGCTGGAAGTATAAAGGAAGAAACAGAAATGTTATACCATGCACATGCCACCAAATCACTGTGCTGTAGTTTTTACATGTATCTTTAGCAGGAATTTGTCCATATTTTCATTCTACAAGACAAGTGCTTCACATCACAGGAGAAAATCTAGGCTCAAGAAAGGCCATCCTCCTGGTGAAGAACCAAAGAAAGACTAATAATTATATTCTACCAAAATTTTCTAGTTCCTTGGAATTTGGGGCTGCATTCATGCACTGCCACTATACTGTTAACCTCACAGTTGATTAACAACAGTAAAACACATGAAAATATGAGAACTGGGGCAGCATTTCTATATTTAGTAGGATTTTTATAAATATAATAAATGGAAAAATCGTTTAGTTCTCCTGATGTTTTGAAGAAGTCAGAGAAAAATACTTGCAACGCAAATGAAAGCTTTTTTTTTTTTAACTTAGCCTCAAAAAAGAGAAAAAGCACGCACAGAAATCTAGAGAAGCATAATCAACCAAGGGGCCTGACACCCTCTGAACCAAAGGCTCCTCCTCCCTGCTGCTGGGGCTCTCTAAACCATCTTTTCATCATAGACATAACTCAGGAAATAATAGCATCTCGGGGTGAAAATAACCAGAATGAACTCATGAGCAATTGCCACTCATGAGTAGAAGATTATGAAATGTATATTTCACTAAATAGGGCAACAATCTAAAGAGCTAGGGTTTGATTCTAATAGCATTAAATTTTTTTTCATTAACGTTCCCATGGACTTATTTAATCTTCAATATGTATGCTATACTTGGCTGGTCAGTGTAAATTTTCAATTAAATTGTGAAAACGGTTCTTAGCATGTTACCTCTGGGGTTCTTTTTCCAACTCAGTTCCCAAAAGAAGATGAAAAATATTAAGAACCTGAATCATTCAGTTTTACTTGTGCCAGATACACTATGTAGATCCCATGGCAGGCATATTTAATGAGGGAGTCAATTTCTGCCTCAGCCCTAATTTGGCCTTTCCCAGTGTCCAATATGTTTCTCTCAAATGAACTGGTCCATGGGGAGCTTCAAAAAGTCAGGGTGTGTGAAGAGAAGGAACGGGAAAAAAATTCAGCATTATGACAGTTTTCTGCAAGCTTTAGTTTTTACAAAGTTATGTCAATTGAACTCCCTGGTTTAAACTAACCAGAGCATAGGCACCTTAATTAATCAAAAAATTCCCCTTAATACCAATTTGCTCACTCTCTCTCACCCACCCCCACCCCACACACAACCATTCCACTGTGGAGTAACATGTTTCTGTATTGTCCTGCATATGGTTTAAATTAGCACCTGCATAGTTCAGTTATTAAATGAAAAACAGCTCTTTACTTGACCTACAGAGTTTTTGTATACAAGAACCTATCCAACAGAATTATGTCTGCCCTTATCAGATGTGTGTGGTATGACATAATGAATGTAACACTTCAGTGCAATTGGCAAGATTTCAATTCCCAAGCACAGGGTCACATTTCCCTGTGCATTGTTTTGAAAGCAGACATTATGCATTGGGTAGCTAATGTTGAAGCCCTGGATTTTTCCCTTGGAGATCTCAAACCAAATCTGAGAAACTAGTAACCCAAATTTAATAACAGTCAAAAAATATATTCACTGAACAAGAGCTTCTTAGAATAAGTGATGAAAACTCCAGAGAAATGTTAGGTAAATGTGTGGGGCCAAGCCCAAGAGTCTCTTTTATCTGAAAATTGTTAATGAACGATAGCATTGCATAGAGTATTTAATTCTGAATTTAAGAATAAGTTTCCTGTTTGTTGTCTTAATAAAGCAGCATCCAGATTCAAATTTTCAATGATTTTCTAATATATTTAAATTATATGTAATTATACAAAATAATAAATATCAACATTATTGTACTGTTTATATGAGGTTTACTATTTTTTTTATTTCTAAGTTTTAAAAATTTATTAGCCTTTAAAATGGACAAACATAATATACACATGTCTGAAGTTCCTGGGCTTAACAAACAGAGATACATTGTTTTGAGACTATGTAAGTAGGCTTGAGAATGTACAGAAAGGTGTACATTTTTAAAATTTTTGCTCTGGAAAGGAAAATCATGACATTGACTGTAATGGGAGATTTTAATTATGTAAATGATTATTATTCCTGGCAAATAGTGGTTAAATTGTATCCATTCACTAAAGAACCATACAAAAAAATTTAGAACAAAATCTAGTTTAAATACTATAATGACTCTTTGATTCTAATGAATTAAACCAGTATTTAACAGGCAGAAGTATTTCTTAAAATAGTCATCTCAGAGTAAATGACAGAAATAAAAACAAACAAACAAAAAAAGTCTTAAGGTATTCTTAAACAAAGAACAATGGTCACATACACCTGAAAGCTTACACTCCAATTAATTAGTGTAGAACAGAATGAATATAATCGATTTGGCAAAAATTTAGATATGGACAACTGTAATAGGTAAGAATAGGCTTATCTTTATCTCTCATGGAAAATTACACTTGAATCAACAGGGACTTTAGTTGAGAAAGCACAATTTTAAATACACAGAATTGAAGTCTGTAAGATCCTGAAAGTTACCGAAATGGATTTATCCACCAAATAATAAGGTACTAAAACTAATGTACGCTCAAACTCAAAAAAGTTTTATAATACAGAAAATGAAATGCACTAATTTCTTTGATAACACACAAGCATTTTAAAACAAATGTTTATTAAGCATCTGCTGTGGGTAAGGTACTGTACAAATAGTACATGCTTGTTAAATATTTCAAAACATTGTTAATATCTCAAATCCAATTATATCTCCAGAAACCCAAAAACCATACCAGTTAAAACATGTATAAGCATACTGATTTCCAAAGTTTGTGCTATTCCTATTTTCAAAAACTAGCATTATTAAAGGGTTACAAGATACTTTGAGCAGTTAAGTAGTAAACATATGGAACACATTAAGAGTTAAACTAAAAATATAAATATGTGCAAGAGATATTTTATTAAATTTGGCATTAATGGATCTATAATAAGTTGTGAAAGAAGACAGAGATTTTCCAGGTGTACCTGTAAGTTTTATGGTATCAAATAAATATCAGACTCCTCTGTTAAACATCTCTTGGAAATGACAGAATAAAACAATATTATATCGAATAACCAAAAGGAACTTATGCAGAACTTGTGACATTATGAAAATTTAAATACCTGGTATAGATGTTGTTACCAAAAAGCATAAGAACCTGTAGAGATTTAAGAACTGACACAAGAGCAGAAAATCAAACACCGCATGTTCTCACTCATAGGCAGGTGTTGAACAATGAGAACACAGGGACACAGGGAGGGGAGCACTACACACTGGGGTCCGTTGGGGGGAAATGGTGGAGGGATGGGGGGTGGGGAGGTGGGAAGAGATAGCATGGGGAGAAATGACAGATACAGGTGAGGGGAAGGAAGGCAGCAAACCACACTGTCATATGTGTACCTATGCAACAATCTTGCATGTTCTTCACATGTACCCCAAAACCTAAAATGCAATAAAAAATAAATAAAATAAATAAAATAAAAATTAAAAAACTGAATAAATTAATTAACACACCTGTATAGAGGAGAATGTATTGGGGTGCTTTCTGAGATGTTTTCTTGCTTTGTGAATCAATGATTTTTTATAGATGATTCACATTTACATTGTATTCTGCAAAATATTCCCCTTCCCACTACCATCACCACATCAGTCCATAGAATAGCAAATTCATTCTTATCTTAAGATAGAAGTGTTACAAAAGAAAAGCAGAAAGAGTTTGACAAAATCTGTGGAACAGATGAAGAAAAAATGGGATTAATGAGAGGTAATACAAGACCTATTAATCAATGTCCCTTATAGTATGTTGAATGATGGATTAATATAGCTTCCTGGAAAAAGACCTCAGGGCTCTGTGCTTGGCACCAATCTGTTTGACATTTTTACCTATAATCAGGATGATGCCACTGAAGGTATTATCCAATGGTAGGTTTCAAGAGTTAGGAATAATTTTTAATATATGGGATGACAGAAACAAGACTGGAAGGATGCCAATGGGTCAAAATGATTAAATGAAACTTGCAGAACAAAATCTAAGATGAACAGGCATTAAAGTTTGCCTTTGGTCTTAAAATAAAGGGTATAAGATCTAGCCTACTAAAAGTGGTAAAAATGTGACTTTGGGAAAAGAACCCTAACCTTCTGTTCCTTTATATATGTGATGAAGGCAAGAGTAAGGTTTTAACAAAAAACAAAAAATAAAAAAATGTGCTATGCATGTAGAATGTGCACTGCTTAGAATTTAGTAGGGGCTGGAAAAAATTTAGCTACTGTTCTTATTAATATATCTTTTAGGGGATAATTAAAACCTACCAAATATCATTGTAACTCCATGACAAACTATCAAAGTAAAATACAATAACAAGTACCATGTGCTGTTCAATAGGACACATTGTTTCTCTTCTAATTATTAAAATCATATTACTATTAAGAATATAGAATGTTGGTGATATTTTGAATCTTTTCAGAAAAAAAATACACAATTTTGAGAATGGAAACATGAACTCAGCATTAAGTCTGGGTTTTAAACCCCCCAAAACAGGAAATAGATGAGAGAACATGTATTTATAAAGCAATTTAATGAAGTTAAATTTTCATTATCTGTTAGATAAGAAATTTAAGTGATTTATTTCAATGCTTCAAACTCATATTAAACATTTTATTGACAAGAGATTGAAGCATTTCCATATTTTGATGATCTTAATAATACCTACTATTGATTAAGAAATTATTTTATGCAAAATCTTGTACTTGAGGCCTCCATTAGACAGTCATTAAATGCTAACTTCAAGTCAAAAGTTAGTCTTGGGTAAACTGGAAAGAAAATATCAGATCTCCATAATTAAGTTTTCCTGATACTTCATTTTCTGCTAAACCCTTCTATGCCCCAATATTCTCCCTTATCTTCTCATGTTTATTTGAAATAAAAAGTTACACCTGTTAATTTGTTAATATAAGGTTGATTCTTTGTCTCAAGCATATTTGCTTTTACCAACAACTAAAATTTCAAAAACTTAAAACCTAAAAACTCAAAGCAAAAAGCTGAACCTATCAAACCTGTGTCGTTTGTCCAATTCTCCAAAAATGATTCCACCATGCAGTCACTGCAATTCTATCAATATGTTTTATCCATCAAACACATGAAAAGGTGTTACTATAAGGGAGTAAAATCCACTGCATTATGAAGGACAAATTGTAATATTTGCTAATTCAGTTCATAAATTAAGGTAAAATAAAATAAAGTGTAGCTGAGACATCTGAGAAATCTGATCAATAGATGGGACATATTTAATAGCCCAAACTATCCATCATATATTTGGAGTAAAGAAGAAATATTAACAATTATTAAAATTACATTTTTCAAACAGACAACATGCTTCTACTTTTAACATACTATGTTATAAATTAAAATTGAATCTATGATTTCTGAATCTTTCATAACAGTGTAATTAAAACTGACTTTTTTAATATAGAATTTGATGGCTTTTTAAATGTTGCAGGAAAATGTCTTCATTTTCTTACTTTCCTGCCTTACAACAAAGACCACAAACTGAACAAATTTAAGGAATAGAATACAAGAAAAAAGATATACATCTTCTATTTATTTTCTTTATTTTATTTTTGTTAATTTTTCTTTTTTGTAGAAATATGCTGTCCAGGTTGGTCTTGAACTCCTGACCTCAAGCAATCCTCCCACCTTGGCCTCCAGAAGTGCTGAAGTTACAGTATTGGGCCATCATGCCCAGCCAAAAATTAAGCATTTTTCTAAGCCTACTGATGAGATTTACAACTTTAGGATGAAAAATAAAACATCCAAGAATCAACCTAACGCATGTAACAAAACTGAAGGACCAGTTAGGTAGTTATTACCACCCAGTGCTTGAAAGGGCTTCCTCCTTTTTTTTTTTTATAATCTCCATTCTAGAATTTTTGTCTCTTAATAGCTTACTAAACAAAATTTTGTATCTGTTGTTTCAGAATTTAGCCAGAGATTTGACACTAAAGATAATATCTGAACAGTATTCCTATAGTCTTTTTTTTTTTTTTTTTTTTTTTTTTTAATGGCGTCTTGCTCTCTTGCCCAGGCTGGAGTGCAGCGGTGAATTCTTCGCTTAATGCAACCTCTGCTTCCTGGGTTCAAACAATGCTCTTGCTTCAGCCTCCCAAGTTGCTGAGATTATAGGTGCCTGCCACCAAACCTGGCTAATTTTTGTATTTGTAGTATATACAGGGTTTCAGCATGTTGGCCGGGCTGGTCTCAAACTCCTTACCTCAAGTGATCCATCCACCTCGGACTCCCAAAGTGCTAGGATTACAGGTGTGAGCCATCGTACCTGGCCCCCATATTCTAAAGGGAGGTGATAGACAATTAACTGAGTAGGTGAACAAATCCTTCCTCTGTCAAAATCTCTCTCTTTTCAAGTGTGCTAAGAGATGGCTAGAGAGTTATTATGAAGACACATTGAGGGAAATTTGTCAGTAAAGAGAGCTTTGTCTTTTCTCTGTTCCCTTTGGTTGAGTAGCTAGCTGGAGTGGTACATGAAGTTACAGCTAGGAGACAGTGATCAGCAGTGGGGTAAACTTCACTTTTCCATTTAGCAAGATAAGGATGCAGCAATTTTGGTGGGTCCAGCCTTCCCCTACTCTTTGCTATGCTTACTGGCATGGAGGAATCCAACTCCAGTAACAATAGATATATGACACACTATAAGCCAGGCACTGTTCTAAGCACTTTATACCGCTTAAATTATTGTATCTAAGTGGAAGGTACAATTTCAAGTTTACAAATGTGAGATTTAGATGTTTAGTAACCTACCCAGTGTCACGCAGTCAGTTAATGGTCCAAGATTTTTACCTTTATGTCTGGTAGATTGTGTATAGTTAGACAAAGAAGCTGAACTGCAGTAGCCAAGAGGTTAACTAGGTTGCATCACCTCTTTCAGGACACTATAAGGTGAGTATCTCCATGGTTAGGGTAAAGAAGTTCCTCCAAAGAGTGCAATATATATTCTACAAAGGAGACCATTCTTTGGATACCATTTATAACCAAAGGGGTTGGTTGAAATCAATGAAATACAGCATTGTTAATCACATAAGACTGTTGTTTCCACTTCCTTTAATATTTCTTCTCTGTCCCCCAAATTAGAAACCAGACAGAGGAGAAAGTGGATGCAAAAAATAAAAAATAAACACAGATCACAACTCCCTTCTCCAAATGTAAAGTGAGGCCTTAGCTAATAATAATAGTTGCACACTAGACTAAAGATTAGATTTAGAATGCATTGAGCTTTTAAATACTGAAAGTGAATTTGAATTACCATAAAACTATTTTTATGGGTGAAGACATTAGAAATCTATGTCTATGATATTGTCCAGAGAAAAAGAAGGCAGATCCCACAGAACAAATCTGAAAACACTTTTGTTGAAAAATAAAATGAACCTTTTATGTATATCTTGCTGAACTCAGCCCATTCAATAAGCCAGCTGCTCCTCTTTCTTCTTCACATTTATCGCAGTAACACCCTGTATCTCCATTCTCCACCAGCTCCTGAGGTGGTAAATTTCCAAGGCTTATGCCAAAGTTCTGGAAATTTCTGTTAAACTTCTCTAGATCTCGAATTCTCAAGGGCTGCCTTTGCCCTGTGCTACATGAAAGTAGACATAAAAATACCCCTTTTCCAGTTTCCACATATCAAAATGTTTTCCCGCAAAGAATTCATGGGCATAGAAGACGTTACGGAATATTTGATAGTCACTGGTCAGGATCACATTATGCATCTCATATTTTGCCATATGTTAAATTACTTTTGGCTAAGCCTATGTCATATTACATTCTCTTCTAATTTGATTCTGTTTTTATGCTTCTTCCTTTTCATATTATACTTTAGAAATATTTTCTGTCTTTCTGCTGCTTCGTCTCTAGGTTCCTGGGCAACTAAAGAAGTGAGTAGCTCTAATACTGGTTCTAATGTCTAAGTGGAACTGTCCTCTCTTGCCCAACTTTCCAGCATTTTAGCCCCAAACTTTACAGTTCTATAGACTTTCCAACTTCTTTTCTTCATTGATTCTGGCACTAACTCCTGGTTTGTTTAAGATAGAGAAGAGCAGATGAGATTTTGAAAAAGAGGAGACAATTAAAATCTAAGTTAAAAGTAAAAAAGGATATTTTATAAAAGAAATATTCCAAAGGTTAAAACCCCCAAATAAGCTTTCTATTAATGTATTACAACTAGACTGATGATAAATTTTAAAATGGAAATATAAGAGAATCCTTAACCAGCAATTATTTACTGAAATGGGGATTTCCCAGGTAGAAAAGACAGAAACAGAAAGGATCCCCTGAAGATTGGCTTTCAGTAACACATTGCAATCAAATACTCTGAAAACAATTTTGGCTTGAAATGTAATTTTTAAAAATGGAATTTATCTTTTTAAATGAAGACTTTGGACTAAACTAACCCCACACAGGAAGAATTTCTGACAAAAATTGACTCTTTCATCTGCTATAAAATGAACTTTACGACTACTAGCAAGGCATTACATGTGAGACGACAGTGAAAAAAGTGAAAAAAATAAAGTAAAAAAATAGTGAATAATTTTCCTCATAAGTTTACACTAGATCTTTATGGAACAATATAGATTTGTTTTTATTTTTGCTATCAATGCCATTTCTTGAAGTTTTTATGATATTATTGTATTATAATGATACGTTCTGAGAGGAGAAGAACAAACTGGGTCTGACACATTATTTTGTTTTATCCTTGAGAAACATAAAATCTCAAGCCTTATTTATGGAAAGATGTCATTATTTTTATGTAAACACACACATACCCCTATTAATTATCCTTACAAAAGTAGACGGACATCACATTAAATGTTGTTGCATACAACCTTTGAAAAACTTCCTACGTCTCAATGTGAAAGTAGGAGAAACAGTAGAAAATAATTCAATCAAAAGCATAAATCATATCAAGTATGTTTTCAGATCCCAATATAATAAAACGAGAAATGAATATCAAGAGGAATTTTGGAAAATATACTAACGCATGGAAATCAAACAATGTGCTCCTGAATAATCAATGAGTCAATGAAGAAATAAAAAAGAACATTTTTTTTATTTCTTTTAAATATTCTTGAAACAAATGAAAAATGGAAATACAACTTATGGAATCTATGGGATACAGTAAGAGCAGTGCTAAGAGGGAAGTTTATAGCAATAAACACCTACATCAAAAAAGCAGAAAAACTTCAAATACACAACACTTAATGATGAACCTCAAAGAACTAGAAAATCAAGAACAAACCCCGAATTAGTAGAAGGAAAAAAAGTAATAAAGTTTAGAGCAGAAATAAAGAAAACTGACACTGAAAAAATATAGAATATCAACAAAATGAGTTGTTTTTCTGAAAAAAAAAATTAACTAACTACACTAACACAAGAAGAGAGAGGACCCAAGTAAATAAAATCAGAAATAAAAGAGGAGACAAACCAACTTAGACCACAGAAATACAAATAATCATTAGAAACTATTATGAACAACTGCATTCCAACAAATCAGAAAACCTAGCAGAAATGAGTAAGTTCCTGGACACATAATACCAGATTGAATCATGAAAGAGAGAAAACATTAACAAGCCAATAATGAGTAATGAAACTGAAGCTATAATAAAAAGTCTTTTCCTCAGAGAAAAGCCCAGAATCTGATATCTGTATTGCTGAGTTTGCCAAACATGTAAAGAAGAACGAACACCAATCCTACCAAAAATGTTCAAAAAAAAATTGAAGAGGAGGGAATACTTCTAACTTAGACCAGCCTGGCCAACATGCTGAAACCCCATCTCTACTAAAAATACAAAAGACTAGCTAGGCATGGCGCATGCCAGCTTCTCGGAAGGCTGAGACAAGATATTCGCTTGAACCTGGGAGGTGGAGATTGCATTGATTTTGGCATCTACATTTATCAATGATACTGGCCTGTAGTTTTCTTTTTGTTATGTCCGGGTCTGGTTTTGATATTAAGGTAATGTTGGCCTTGTAAAATAAGTAATTATTACTAATGTTGCCTGGGCAACAGGGTGAGACTTCCTTACACACACACAAAAGAAAACAAAAAGAAAGAAAGAAATCAAGTTAAGTTATTTTATTTACAAGAGCTACAAATAATATAAGACCCCTAGAAACTGATTCAGTTAAAGGATTGAAAGATCTATACAAAGAGAACTGTAAAACACTGATGAAAGGAATTGAAGAAGACGCACAAAAAATTGGAAAGATATTCCATGTTTGTGAATTGAAGGAATTAATATTGTTAAAATGATAATTCTACTCAAAGCAATTTATAGATTTGATGCAATCCCTATCAAAAAACCAATATCATGCTTCAGAGAAATAGAAAAAAAAATCCTAAACTTTATATGGAACCCCAGAAGACTTATAGTAAAAACAATCCTGAGCAAAAACAGTAATGCTGGAGGCGTCACATTACTTGACTTCAAAATATTCTACAAAGCTATTGTAACCAAATAAGCATAATGCTGGCATTAAAAACAGACATATAGAATAAAGAAATAGAATAGAGAACCCAGAAATAAATCCATATATTTACAGCCAACTTATTTTCAACAAAGTTTCCAATAAGAAACAATGGGGAAAGGATAGTTTCTTTAATAAATGGTGCTGGAGAAACTGGATAACCAACACACACAAAATAAAACTAGAACTCCACTTCTACATAAAAATTAAATCAAAATAGATTACAGACTGAAGTCAAGACCTCAAATTATGCAACTGCTAACAAAAAACTTTGGGGAAATGCTCCAGGATGTTGGTCTGGGTGATGAATTTTTGTGCAAGATCTTAAAAGCATAGGCAAAGTACGCAACAATAGACAAATAGGATTATATCAAACTAAAAAGGTTCTGCAGAGCAGAGAAAACTTGGACGAAGTAAAGAGACAATCCACAGAAGGGGAGAAAATATTTATAAACTATCCATCTTATAAGGAATTAATAACCAGAATATATAGAGTTTAAACAATTAAATAGCAAAAAAAAAAAAATTGATTTAAAAATGGACAAAAGACCTCAACAGACATTTCTCAAAGGAATACATACAGATGGCCAACAGATATCTGAAAAAGTTCAACATTACTAATAATCAGAGAAATGAGAATGAAAGCCACAACGAAATATCATTTCACACCAGTTAAAATGGCTTTTATCCAAAAGACAGGGAACAATGAATGCTAACAAAAATGTAAATTAAAAGGAATCCTTATACATTGTGGTGGGAGTGTAAATTAATGCAGTCAGTATGGAAAAGTATATGGAGGTTTCTCAAAATATTAAACATAGAATTTCCATATGATTCAGCCATTACACTACTGGGTATATATTAAAAATAATAGAAATCAATATGTCAAAGAGATATCTACACTCCCATGTTTATTGCAGCACTATTCACAACAGCCCAAAATGGAATCAACCTAAGTGTCCGTTAATGAATGGGTGGATAAAGAAAAAATATATATACAAATGAAATATTGTTCAGCCATAAAAAAGAATGAATCCTGTCATTTGTAGCAGCACAGACAGAACTGGAAGTCATTATGTTAACTGAAATAAGCCCAAGCACAAAAAGACAAATATTGCACGTTCATATATGGGAACTAAAAAAGTGGGTCTCATGAAGCAAGACAGTAGATTGGTGGTGACCAGAGGACAGGAAAAGTTGAGGGGCAAGCAAGGGGTAAGTGAGGGGCAAGTGAGGTTGATTAACAGATGCAAACACACATTTTGATAGAAGAAATAAGACCTAGTATTTCATATGTAAGCAATGTGACTAGTTTATAAAAATCTGTTGTATATTTCAGAGTAGCTGGCAGAAAATGTTTCAAATGTTTCTAGCATAAAGAAAAGATAAATATTTAAGATAATGAATATCATAATTACACTGATTTGATTTTTTCAAATTATGTGAATATATTAAATTATCACAGGTACCCTAAAATATTTGCATTTATTATAGATCAATAAAAGATAAAATTGAAAAGAGAACATAAAACACAAATAATTAAGACACAATGCCTTTTCTTATGGGGATAAAGAATGGTTGAACAAAGGTAGTGACTTATGTGATGGGAAAATGTAAATAAATTTGAGACATATTGTATTCATCAGGATTTTCAGTTAAAAACAGCGAAACCTAGCCTAGTGACTTTAAGCTGAAAGGTATAGAAGACAGTCACAGGATCCTAAGGTGAATAAAAATATCAAGTTTTGATGCTATGTAGCCTGAAGAAAACTGAGGTAGAGGAAACTCAGTCAGGAGAAATGTTCCATCATTCTTTATTCTTTTAGATCTGTGATGCAAGCAACTTTGCATTAGCGTCCACAAAAAGCCACCCAGCTCTGCCATTAAGTTTTGGCAGGAGATATGATACTCCGTGAGTGTGATCACTGCTTTTTTTTCTATTTGGTGGCATGCAGGTCACATGAAGAGACTCAGTTACAAGAGAGTCTGGAAATATATAGTTCTATCATTTTCCAGTTTCTAACATGCAAGAAGGCAAGATAAAAGGGGGTTGGAAATGATATTTAATGAGACAATTTGCTATTGGTATTGAAAAGCTTAATTTGATGAATCTGGATAAGCATTGTGAGATATAAGATGAAAAGGAAGACATAAGATGAGAAGGAAGACAGTGTCCAGATCACGATATCCTTAGCTCTTTTCTTTTGCAAATAGTGGTGGGGATATATGGGGCTGGAATCAGGTTGGGATAAAGGAAAATGAAAAATAAGTCCTGTTTTGGACAAGCTAATGTTATGGTATCAGAACCCAGTGGAGATTTCTACTAAAATCTTATCATATGGTTCTGGAGTTGAGCAAAGAACAAAGAGAACAGAAATGATATAGATTTGTGAACCTTCACTGTGAGGTGAAAACATGGAAAAAAGAAAGAGGTAGAGCAGGCTTAATGAGAAAGGAATATAAGCAAATCTGAATAAGACTCTGGGACATTGTTAAGGGGCTAGCAGAGAAACACAAAGCTGCTATAGAGAAGTACTAGGCCTAGGGTAGGAAGGAGAGTTTTAAAAAAGCAAAAACATAAATGATGAATACTGACAAATGCTATAAGAAATAATTCAATCAAGGTAAATTTTGGAAAAGAACAATGGATTTAGCTACAGCAGACAATTCTAACCTCACATATCTCATATGAGTCTGGGAATTTTATAAAGAAAAGTAGTTTAGTTGTCTCACAGTTTTGCAGGCTGTACAGGAAGCATAGTGGTTTCTGCTTCTGAGGAGGCTTCAGGAAACTTCCAGTCATAGCAGGAGGCAAAGAGGGAGCAAGTATCTCACATGGCAGGAGCAGGAGCAAGGGAGAGAGGGAGGAGGTGCCACACACTTTTAATCCACCAGATTTCACAAGCACTCCTTCACTATGGTGAGAACAGTACCAAGTGGATGGTACTAAAACGTTCATGAGAAATCCGCCCCCAGAATATAATCTGTTTGCCCTAGGCCCTGCCTCCAACACTGGGGATTACATTTCAACATGTGATTTGGGTGAGGACACAGATTCAAACCATATTATCTTAAATGCAAATGACAACCAATATTTTTCTTTTTGTTTGGAGATACTGTATGGAAAAATATGAAGTCAGACTGCAAACAATCCAGTAGAATTTAGGAGGAAATTTAAGGCAATGATAAGACATATCTAGAGAGTTAATAATTTTGAAAAATTAAAATGTTTTGAAAACATTAAAGGACACAACAAATATACAGCTGGACACACACAAGAACAGAGCAAAAAAAGTGAAAACTAATGAAAAGTTACAAAGTTTTAGTGCTGTCTTAACAATAGAGAAGAAAATGTGGAAAGGCACACATTATTTGACAAGACTTTGACAATAACAAATGACTATCATCAACAGCCCAAAATAGGATTAATCATTGTGAGGAGTAATAATAAAAAAGATTAAATAAAATGTTTTTGGAACTTTAATAAGAAACATTTTCTGTAGCTTTTGCCAAAGGTTGGTAGGAATTTCCAAAATATACAGAAAATAAATTAAAACATAAATCAGTGACTGGCAAGATGGACAAATAGAAACAGCTCTAGTCTGCAGTTTCTAGCGAGATCAGTGAAGAAGGTGGGTGATCACTGCATTTCCAACTGAGGTACCTGGCTCATCTTGCTGGGACTGGTTAGAGAGTAGGTGCAGCCCATGGAGAGTGAGCCAAAGCAGAATGGGGCGTCACCTCACCAGGGAAGTGCAAGAGGTCAGGGAACTCCCCCCCTGCCCCGCCCAGCCAAGGGAATCTGTGAGGGAACGTACCATGAGGAATGGTGCATTCAGGCCCAGATACTACACTTTTCCCATGGTCTTCACCACCCACAAACTAGGAGATTCCCTCCAGTGCCAATACCACTAGGGCCCTGGTTTTCAAGCACAGAACTGGGGTGGCCATTTGGGCAAACACCAAGTTAGCTGCTGGAGTTATTTATTTATTTTTCATATCCCAGTGGTGCCTGGAACACCAGTGAGACAGAACAGCTCACTCCCCTAGAAGCGGGGTTGAAGCCAGGGAACCAAGTGGTCTAGCTCAGCGGATCTCAATCCCACAGAGCCCAGCAAGCTAAGATCCACTGGCTTGGAATTCTCACTGCTAGCACAGCAGTCTGAAGTCAACCTGGGATGCTCCAGCTTGGTGAGGGCAGGGGCATCTGCCATTAGTAAGGCTTGAGTAGGCAGTTTTCCCCTCACAGTTTAAATAAAGCCACCTGGAAGTTCAAACTGGGCAGAGCCCACTGCAGCTCAGCAAAGCTGCTATAGCCAGACTGCCTCACTAGATTCTTCCTCTCTAGGGAGGCCATCTCTGAAAGAAAGGCAGCAGCTGCAGTCAGAAGCTTATGAATAAAACCTCCATCTCCCTGGGACAGAGCACTTGGACACAGCTTCGGCAGACTTAAACATTCCTGCCTGCCAGTAACAAAGATAGCAGTGGATCTCCCAGCACAGTGCTTGTGCTCTGCTACCTCCTCAAGTGGGTCCCCAATCCCTCTGCCTCCTGAATGGAAGACAATCCCAGCATGGTTCAACAGACACTTCATATAGGAGAACTCCGGCTGGCATCTGGCAGTTGCCCCTCTAGGATTAAGCTTCCAAAGAAAAAGAAAGACAATAATCTTTGCTGTTCTGCAGCCTCCACTGGTGATACCCAAGCAAACAGAGTCTGGAATGGACTTTCAGCAAACTCTAGCAGACCTGCAGAAGAAGGGCATGACTGTTAAAGGAAAACAAACAAACAGAAAGAAATAGCATCAACATCAATAAAAAGGATGTCTACACAGAAACTCCATCCAAAGGTCACCAACATCAAAGACCAAAGGTTGATAAATCCATGAAGATGAAGAAAAATCAGTGAAAAAATGCTGTCAAAAAATCATAATGCCTTCTCCAAAGGATCACACTTCTTGCCAACAAGGGAACAAAACTGGACAGAGAATGAGTTTGATAAATTGACAGAAGTAGACTTCAGAAGGCAGGTAATAACAGAATCCTCTGAGCTAAAGAATCATGTTCTCACTCAATACAAGAAAGATAAGAACATTGAATGAGGTTAGAGGAATGCCTAACTAGAATAACCCATTCTGAAAAGAACATAAATGACACAATGGGGTGAAAAACACAGCACGAGAACTTCATGAAGCATATACAAATATCAATAGCTGAATCAATCAAGTTGAAGAAAGGATATCAGAGATTAAAGATGAACTTCATGAAATAAAGTATAAAGACAAGATTAGAGAAAAAAAAAGAATGAAAAGGGACAAAGAAAACCTCCAAAAAATATGGAACTATGTGAAAAGACCAAACCTACGTTTGATTGGTGTACCTCAAAGTGATGAGGCGAATGAAACAAAGATGTAAAACACTCTTCAGGACATGAAGAACTTCCCCAACCTAGACAGACAGGCCAACATTCAAATTCAGGAAATACAGAAAATGCCACAAAGATATTCCTTAAGAAGAGCAACCTCAAGGCATAAAATCATCAGATTCACCAAGGCTGAAATGAAAGAAAAATTAAGGGCAGCCAGAGAAAAGGTCAGGTTGCCCACAAAGGGAAGCCCATCAGACTAACAGCATCTCTCCCTGGAGAAACCTCATAAGCCAGAAGAGAGTGGGGGTCAATATTCAACATTCTAAAAGAAAAGAGTTTTTAACCCAGAATTGCATATCCAGCCAAACTAAGCTTCGTAAGTGAAGGAGAAATAAAATCCTTTACAGATAAGAAAATGCTGAGAGATTTTTTGTCACCATCAGGCCTGCCTTACAAGAGGTCCTGACAGAAGCACTAAATATGAAAAGAAAAATCCTGTACCAGCTACTGCAAAAACATACCAAGTTGTAAAGACCATCAACACTGTAAAGATACTGCATAAACTCAGGGGCAAAACAACCAGCTAGCATCATAATGACAGGTTCAAATTCACACAGAAAAATATTAACTTTAAATGTAAATGGGATAAATGCCCCAATTAAAAGACAAAGGCTGGCAAACTGGATAAATAGTCAAGACCCATTGGTGTGCTGTATCCAGGAGACCCATAACATGCACAAAGACACACATTGGCTCAAAATAAAGGGATGGAGGAATATATATCAAGCAAGTGGAAAGCAAAGAAAGCAAGGGTTACAATCCTAGTGTCTGATAAAACAGACTTTAAACCAACAAAGATAAAAAAAGACAAAGAAAGGCATTACATAATGGTAAAGGGATCAATGCAATGGGAAGAGCTAACTACGCTAAATACATATGCACCCAATACATGAGCACCCTGCTTCATAAAGCAAGTTACTAGAGACCTACAAAGAGATTTAGACTCCCACACAATAATAGTGGGTGACTTTAAAACACCACTGTCAATATAAGACAGATCAATGAGAGAGAAAAATTAAGGATATTGAGGCTTTGAACTCAGCTCTGGACCAAATGGACTGCTAAACATCTACAGAAATCTCCACCCCAAATTAAGAGAATATATATTATTTCAGCACCACATTGCACTTATTTTAACATTGACCACATAATTGGAAGTAAAACACTCCCCAGCAAATGGAAAAAAAAAAAAAAGAAAATCATAACAAACAGTCTCTCAAGTCACAGTGCAAACAAATTAGAACTCAGGATTAAGAAACTCACTCAAAACTGCACAACTACATGGAAATTGAACAACCTGCTCCTGAATGACTACTGGATAAATAACAAAATCAAGGCAGAAAAAAATACATTCTTTGAAACCAGTAAGAAAAAAGACACAATGTACCAGAATCTCTGGGACACAGGTAAAGCAGTGTTTAGAGGGAAATTAATAGCACTAAATGCCAACAGGAGAAAGCAAGAAAGATCTAAACAAGACAATGCAAGACAATGAAAAGAACTAAACAAGCAAGAGCAAACACATTCAAAAGATAGCAGAAAACAAGAAACAACTAATATTAAAGCAGAACAGAAAGACATAGAGACAAGAAAAACCTTTTTTAAAAAAATCAGTGAATCCAGGAGCTGGATTTTGAAAAGGTTAACAAAATAGACAGACTGCTAGCCAGACTAATAAAGAAGAAAAGAGAAAAGAATCAAATAGACCCAACAAAAAATGATAAAGGGGATATCACCACTGATCCCATAGAAACACAAAGTATCACAGAGAATACTATAAACACCTCTATGCAAATAAACTGTAAAATCTAGAAGAAATGAATAAATTCCTTGACACATACACCCTCCCAAGACTAAACCAGGAAGAAGTCGAATCCCTGAATAGACCAAAAACAAGTTCTGAAATTGAGGCGGTAATTAATAGCCTACCAAACAAACAAAGTGCAAGACCGGACAGATTCACAGCCGAATTCTACCAGTGGTACCAAGAGAAGCTGGTACCATTCCTTCTGAAACTATTTCAAACAACAGAATAATAGAAATGCCTCCCTAACTCATTTTAAGAGGCCAGTATCATCCAGATACCAACACCTGGCAGAGAAACAAGAAAAAAACCAAAATTGACAAATGGGATCTAATTAAACTAAAGAGCTTCTGCACAACAAAATCATCAAAGTGAGCAAGGAACCTACAGAAAGGGAGAAAATTTTTGTAATATATCCATTTGATATATTACAATATATCAAAATATATCAAAGGGCTAATATCCAGAATCTACAAATAATTTAAATAAATTTACAAGAAAAAAACCAACAACCCCATCAAAAAGTGGGTGAAGAATATGAACAGACACTTCTCAAAAGAAGACATTTATGAAACCAACAAATACATGAATACAAGCTCATCATCACCGGTAATTAGAGAAATCCAAATAAAAACTACAGAAAGATACCGTTTCCTGCCAGCTAGAACAGCAATCATTGAAAAGTCAGGAAACAACAGATGCTGGAGAGGATGTAGAGAAATAGGAATGTTTTTACGCCATTGGTGGGAGTGTAAATTAGTTCAACCATTGCAGAAGTCAGTGTGGCAATTCCTCAAGGACCTAGAACCAGAAATACCATATGACCTAGCATTCCCATTACTAGGTACATACTCAAAGGATTATACAACATTCTAGTATAAAGACACATGTGCATGTATGTTTATTGCGGCACTATTCACAATAGCAAATACTTGGAACCAACCCACATGTCCACTAATGGTAGACTGGATAAAGAAAATGTGGCACATATATACCATGCAGTATTATGCAGCCATAAAAAAAGGATGAGTTCATGTCCTTTGCAGGGACATGGATGAAGCTGGAAACCATCATTCTCAGCAAACTACACAGGAACAGAAAACCAAACACCACATGTTCTCATAAGTGGGAGCTGAACGATGAGAACACATGGACACAGGGAGGGAAACATCACACAGAAGGGCTGGGGAGGGATAGCATTAGGAGTAATACTAATGTCGATGACAGGTTGATGTGTGCATCAAACCACCATGGCACGTGTATACCTATGTAACAAACCTGCATATTCTGCACATGTGTCTGAGAATTTAAAGTATAATTTAAAAAAATAATAAAAATGTAAAAAATGCTAATGTATATATAATGAGAATGTGATACAACTGATTACTGATTATTAATATGAAAAGAACTAAACCTTAAAATAAGGAATAAGCCTATAACCCCTTTTTTCCCTTTAACAGCTTGAGAAAAAGGATTCTTCAGAGACAAGATAAGTAAATTCCTAGTGACATTCCTTTCCAATGATAAGTAGTGCCTAAAATTTGCTGACCTCATGAGACTTCTGCAGCACTTGGGAGTTGGTCTGCCCAGAAGCCTCAAGAGCAGCACATCTAACATGTTTTGCTCCACTTTTCTTTCAGCCAAAGTGCTGGCCCCTGACCAGCTCACCCTCATTTCTCTCATCTCTGTCCTATTCCGGGACACCCATTCCTTTACAAGCATCATTCTTTTTGCTACTGACCCTTGCCTTTTATTCTAGAACCCTTATCTACCATCTAGGATCTACTCTACATTGCCAGTCTATTCACAGATGGGTTCTTCTACTGGCTTCTAAAAGCAAGCATTGCATGCAGGCTAAAACTTTTTATTCTCTCTTACTTAACTAGAGAACCCCAAAATTAAGTAGCAGCATTCTGCTTTAACACTCCACTGCTGTATTCAGATCATTATTTGATTATTATAACAATACATACCTCCTTTGAGATGTCTGTTATCCTCCACCCATCCTTATTGATATTATCAGAAGACCTCCTAACCATTGCCACTTTTTTTTTTTTTTTTTTTTTTTTTTTTTTTTTTTTTTTAATTTGAGACAGAGTCTCGCTCTGTCACCCAGGCTGGAGTGCAGTGGCATAGTCTTGGCTCACTGTAACCTCCACCTTCCGGGTTCAAGCAGTTTTCCTGTAACAGCCTCTGGAGTAGCTGGGACCATAGGTACACATCACCACAAGATGGTTTCACCATATTGGTCAGGCTGGTGTCAATCTCCTAACCTTAGGTGATCCACCTGCCTCAGCCTCCCAAAGTGCCGGGATTACAGGTGTGAGCCACCACACTCAGCTTCCATCACCAGTTTAATGGACTTAGCACTTTCCTATCCAACCTAAGATAATATATCCTTTAACTTCTTTCTTGCAATAATCCCCATTGCCCATGTCTTTTTGGTCTTTGGTTGTATCTGAGCTACTAACATTCCAAAGTAGATTAATCCAGACAATTTTTCCCTGCACTTGTAGCTACACCCCTGGGTACTGCTGAAGGAAATTTTAGAAAATTTTACAACAGTGTGGATAGCTGCTACTAATAATTTATGGTTTCCAAACTCAATCAAGCCCATCCTGACTCTTAAAACTTATGTTCGAAATTAAATTCATTTTAATTCTTGTAGCCTGCTGTTGCTTCTGTATCACCTGTCCTGGCAAATGACACCACCCTTGAAACCAAAGGCAAAATCCAGATGTTATCCTAGACCTCTTGATTTTCATCACCAGCCTTATAACTGATAATTTGTTAAAAACACTGAATTCTATTATCTTAGCAGTTTTGTTTTGTTAAAGCAAATATAAGATATCTCGTTCACCTGCAAACACTTGAGCATGGATTTTTATCTGACAATATTGTTTAAAGAAAACATCATGACATCATACCTAACAAAATACTTTCCTTAATGTCATCTAATACCTAGTTCACATTTCATTTTCACCCTTATTAACACTTAATTGACTAATTTATTTTTATAGTTAGTTTGACCAATCAAAATTCAAGTGATACTGTGTTTTGTCATACTGTATCTTGACCCGTTGAATCATTTTTCCTTTACAACAGTCCCCCTCTTCTTTTTATCTTCTATGCTATTTGTTGGAAAAACCAGGTCTTGAAAAACATTGCCCTGAAATGTCTCACATTCTGGATGTTACTGACCCAGTAAAATTGTGCTGTCTGTTCTACTATATATAATCCTCTATTCCCTGTTCACTGATTTGATTAAATGCAGTATAGTATTTTTCTAAGAAATATTAATATGTGTTGCTCCATAATGCCTATTGCCCCAATTTTAGATCTCCTGAGCTTGATCAGTAGGTTCAGATAGTGTCAGTCTAGTTACTTTATTACAAGATTTTCCATAAAATTTCACCCAATTAGCACATATTATTCAAAGCTACTGAAATAGTTTTTACTAAGGGTTGAATAATGGTGACTCTGTAATTCTATCATTTATCCTGAATTTTTAGCTTAGTATTAATAATTTTTAGTATTAGCACATATTATTGAAAGCTACCTAAATAGTTTTTACTAAGGGTTGAATAATGGTGACTCTGTAATTCTATAATTTATCCTGAATTTTTAGCTTGAATTCAGAGCAAAACTTTTCCTTATCGCTTATTTGGTTACCTTGAAATATAATTTATGTAGAAATACAAAATAAATTTTTTCTTTGTTTATAGAAAATGTAAAGACAGAAACACAAAAGAGTGTACAGATTATGCCAAATTATTATTTTTCAGAGTAGTTATATCATTTTGTATCTATGAGAAGTACTGTATAAGTAAGTGATCTGATTAACTCTCATCCTCATCAACACATACAAAAAAACAAACTTTTTCCCCCACTGTAATGAGTTATAAATAATCTCTCAATGTGGTTTTAATTTTTATTTACTTTTATTAGATTCGGCATCATTTATGGCTGTTCAGATATTCTTTCTGTGAAGTACCTATTAAATTTTTTCTCTATTATTTTTAGTTATTCTTTTCTTATAAATTATAAGATTCTTTTTATTTATTTTTGAATATTGATTAATCCTTTGCCTTTTATGTGTATACAAAATATCATCTCTCAGTGTGTAGTACTTCTTTTATTATTTTTTTCATTGATTTTGATGGTCAGAAATCAGAAGCTCTCATAATCAATGCATTTTTAACTTTACCTCTGCAGTTTGCACATTTGAATTTTGTTTAATAAATCTCATCCTTTTTGGAAGTCATAAAAGTACTGTCATATAGGATATTATAGTTTTGCTTTTGATTTTCTATCTTCAACTGCCCGGTAGTAATAAAGCACATTGTAGTTAGGCAGTTGATAGTAGGGGAAAAAGTCTCTTTGGTATATAAAGTTCCATACTTAGTTTGATTCAGAACTAAAGCCAAGATTTGAAATTAAGTATTTCATAACGTTTAAGGCATGTAAAATACATTTCCTGTCATGATTCCAGAATGCTTCTTTTAAAATCAGTATTTGAGTCATATTGTATCTGTTACCAATAGACGATAGCATATCTTTGTATTTTTCAGTGTTACCTTTATTTTAAACATTTTCCTTCCATCATATTAGAGAGATTGCTTAGCCAGAAATTAGATTACTAGAAATAGTAAATGCACAACTGATATGTTAAAGATAATTAAATGGATAACACCTATTCAGGTCAACCAGTGAAATTAAAAGTTTTGACTGTCATTTATTCTGTTTAGTGCACAAACTCCCAGGGAATGATTTTTAAGTAAAGGTAATAGATTAAGTATTATTAATTAACTGGCATCACCCTAGAATTCACCCTTAATGTCTTTTATTAAAATATTATATTTTGTGGTCTTACTAAAGGGACTAAGAAATAAAAGTGTTTGGATGTTTGTTACTTCAACAAATGAAAATATATCTTTTAATTTTTTTAAATAATGTTAGAATAGCTAGCCATGATGGTTCCTACCTATAATTTTAGCATTTTTGGTGGCCAAGGCAAGAGGATCACTTGAGGCTAGGAGTGCCTGAACCATTGGGGAGAACTTGTCTCTACAAAAATAAAAATAAATAAAAAATTTTAAAAATTAAAAATTAGCCATGTATGGTGGCATGCATGCCTGTGGTCCCAGCTACTCAGGAAATTGAAGTGGGAGGATTCCTTGGGCCCAGGAGATTGCAGTAAGCTATGATCTATAATCGTGCCTGTGCATTCCAACCTAAGCAACTAAGTCAGACCCTTTCCCTCCTCTCAAAAAAATTGGAATAATGAATATTGAATTGCACAAATTATTAATTCAGTGCAATATAGAAGGTAGATTTATTTTAATTTCTGACTGTATTTTGCCTTCAAATAATTATTCATTTAGAACAGAAAATTTTACAACAGATTAGTGAAATGTAAAATAAAGAGTTAGCCTAAAGGTGAAGAAAGAAAGTCCAAGAACCATAAATACACTATCCAGATATTGGAGCAAGAGACTTTATAGAAAATTCCATGAGTAATCTTCATTGACCAATAAATACCCCTGAAATAGCCACTCCAACAGAGTAAAAATCTCAGTGCCTTTCTTTACCCTAAGGGCAAAAAAAAATATATATAACTGAATGCACTTTATCTATCTTGAACACAGGCAATTAAAAACATACATACAAATTTTTAAAACATAAATTCCATAATGTATTGCTATTATTGATTGTATTAATCTTTAAGCTTTAAGAAATTGCCCATCATTCCCCAGTACTGCAATGTAATGGAACTTTTTAATAGATTAGCCATAATCTAGACAAACTGTATAACCCAAATGTCTTAACTGCAGAGTGAGCATCTGAAATTAAATCACATCAATGCATTAGTTCCTTCCCACCACATTTATATATATATATATATATATACACATAAATAAATTTCCTTTATTAGCATGACATGCATACCCACATATTTATAAACACACATTACAGATGTGTGAACAAATGAGATACAAATTTGGTGGCATTAAATAATGATATAAAACACTCACATGAAATGTCCAGGAAGAAAAGACTACTATACTGTTGTTTAACAAGAATAACAACTTAGACTATGACAATTTTTTCAATATTATAATTTAGTATTTCAGGTTACAGACAATGATTTTAGTGAAAATCTTTTAAAAATGCATTGAATGTTTCAAATGCATTTAAATGTAAAATGGAGTCTTTCTTGAGACTATCCTTTTATTACATAAAGCATTGTATCCTTGTGTTACATTCAAAACAGATATAAATGGAAGTGCTAATTTTTTTCATGCACTTTAGTTGTTCAGCTTTCTTTCTCTCTGAGGTATGTGTTTGGGAATCAGTGATATGGACAATGAGAAGACATTGTGATTTTTGAACAGGAAAATGACATTGACATATCAATGTACTATAGCATTCACCTTGGGTAGAAAATAAATTGGTGTAGATGACATTATAGATCAGTAGGGAGGTCATTTGTAAGTTTTACAGTTTTTTACTGCCTATATAATCTAGCTGAGTAAAAATGAAGCCAGAGGAAAAAAGAGAAAAGAAGACAGATGGCAAAGGGAGCATCACTGAAAATGAAGAGGTGAGGAGGAGATGGCTTTAGGATATCTCCTACGTGCCTTACCTGAACCACCAGACAGTAGCTCTGCCATTTGTCAAGTTATGAGACAAAAAGAGGATGTTTGGGATAAGTATGAAAAACTATGTATTCAATTTTATGTATATCTGATATACAAGTGTGCATACAGCTGAATACAGAGGATTGAACCTGAGAAAGAGATCTGGGATGGAAACTATCACTTCACAGTTTTAAGCAGACAACCAAGGCAGGGTACATTGTCTCTGAATTGACATGAGACATACAAGAGGAGAGACTCTACTTCTTTTATTCACAACTTTCATAGATTAGCTTACTACACTGCCTGACTTCCCATGTGGGAAACCTAGGGCATAAGTATGCAATTCCAAAGCAGTAAGGCATAGGCAAGTCAATTCTGCATTGGAGGCAAGTTAGATTTGGAAATTCAAGCTTGGGAACTCAAGTTCATTTGTATGCTGCTGGGGAGAACTTCCCTGGGATATTTTTTCACAGAAAACTCTGGACAGCAAAATAGGAGGGCCAAGCACCAGAGAGGAATGAGGGAGCACTAGAGGACTAGAGGCAGCACAGAGATGCCAGAAGTGTAGGTGGTCAACACAGTGTAGAAAATGACCAGGAAGGGAACCAGGACTTGAGGGCTCGTATAATGTATTCAATATGTATTGACCGTTCTTGTATCCATTGTAAATATTTTGGAAATTGTTAAAGTTAGTTATTAAATATTTCAATATCCTATTCAAACAAAGCCTATTCACAATGCATATACAAGATACAAGGAATAATGTGAAACAACCCTGTGTAGCCAGCACCAAGTTGGGCATTCCCAGGCCAGTTGTTGCTCCCTATTTACCCTCCCTAATTCCACCCACTTCCCTCTTTCCCAGAGGTAACTACTATCCTGAAATTTATGTTTTTAATTTCTTACTTTTCTCTATAATTTTGCCAAATATATAAATACATGGTTTATAAAACATTGTTCATAAAAATCTTTAACTTGATGAAATAATTCCTCATGTAGCAACTCCACTCGATGAAATTTTACCGCATGCAGAGACTCTACTTGATAAAATATTTCTGGCAACATTAAATTCTACAGCCACTAACCACAGTATTTCATTGTCTAAAATGTGCAGTGTCACTTCTAATGGGAAACATTTATTGGCACTCCTGTAGTCAGCTTCAGGGTCTCATCAGACAAAAATTTTGTGGTGACAATTGCAGCCTAACTTTTCATCTTCCTAAGAATTGTTTCTTCTGTATTTTCAAAATCATCCAAATCCACTGCTTTCAAGTAGAGTCTGTCCTGGTTCCTGATTGTCAAAGTAATAGCTTCCTTTGGAAAAACATTAACTAAACTCAAGAAATTTTCAAGCCTTCATCCTAGCAACTAAATGAATCCTCTAATTCATGAACACGTGAACTCTTCACATAGGCTTTTTGACTTTGTCCTGAATGATTAGAATAATATATGGTCAATTGATGAAATTTCAAAGTTTACTTGTTTGATTTTGTCTCTTCTGTGCCCATTTACTATAGCCCACCATAGACACACACACACACACACACACACACACACACACACACGTTTATACCTAACAGCCTAGAAAAAGGAAAGAAAGTGAAATTCGCCAGGGCACAGTGCCTCATTCCTGTAATCCCAACACTTTGGGAGCCTCAGGCAGGAGGATCATTTGTACTTAGGAATTCAAGACCTGCCTGGGCAACAGTGCAAGACCGTCTCTACAAAATTTAAACAATTAGCTAGATGTGGTGGTGCACAACTGTAGTCCCAGGTACTTGAGGTGCTGGGGTGGGAGGATCACTTAAACTCAGGAGGTCGAAGTTTTAGTGAGCCAAGATCATGCCACGGCACTCCAGCCTGGGCAAACAGAGAGATATTCTGTCTCAAAATAACAACAACAACAACAAAATAACCAGACAGAAGAAAAGAAAGAAACAAAGTGAGATGCTTAGATTTGGCTCACTGAATTATAAATATCTACATTTCAAAATGTCATAACAAAATATCAAAGCAAATAACAAGAGGAGAAAAATATTTGCAACCTAAATGGCAACAGGTACCTGTATAAATTAACAGAAAAGTGTATTAATATAAAATTTACAGAAAAATACAAATCACTAATAATTGTAAACAATGTTAAATCTTAAAAAGTGTATTTTTTATTTTTTATTTCCATAGGTCACTGGAGAACAGGTGGTGTTTGGTTACATGCGTAAGTTCTCTAGTAGTGATTTGTGAAACTCTGGTGCACCCATCACCCGAGCAGGATACACTGCACCCAGTTTGTAGTGTTATACACTTCACCCTCTTCCCAGCCTTTCCTCAGAGTCCGAAAGCCCATTGTGTCACTCTTATGCATTTGCATCCTCATAGTTTAGCTCCCAATAATTTTAAAATAACAAAAAAGAAGACAAAGATACTACCCAGGATGGGAACGTGTAGAGAAAGGAACACATAATTGGAAAGCTAATTCATACTATGAATGAAAAGCTATTAAGATGCATAAGGTTTACTTCCCTAACCCTAACCCTGTACTTTACTTTTAAGTGATGGGTAGAGACATTTAGGTCTCAGGTAGTTCACCCCCATGGTTATATTAGAGACTATTTAAAAAGTTTAAGTGCCAACCTCAGATGACTGGCCAAATAAAATCTAACGCATCAAATAGCGTAAAATTTGTCTAGTCATTAAGATTGTGTTCTGGAAATACAATTTTGAATATTAAAAGATGCTAAAGAGATACGCTAAATAAAGAACTGAAGAAAAATGATGTATCAATATAGTTTTATGAGAATATGGTTTTTAAAATGTAGTTCGCATAGTTTTATTTGTACATATAAAAGTTATATCCTACAAAATACTTTCTAGATAATAGGATGAAAAATATTTATTTAACTGTTGTTTTTAATTTTTTTAATTTATTAATTTTAAATTGTCATTTTAAAAATTGTGTTTCTCAATGTTCAAAAATGTTTATTCCCAATATATGGGTGTTTGAATTCTGAAAAGTTTTGCAAATATTGGCCTTCCTAACATATTTAAGATAATTCTACATATAAACAGTATGCATATTTTCATGTGCCTTATGCAATTTACAAAGCACTTCTGTACGATGAAATTATTGCATCACTATTTTGCATGTTTACAAAGTAAGCTAACCTCCCAACTGAAAGCCAGTACAGCATTGAAAAATAATAAAACTGTACTCCTTCTTCCTATTAATCATTTACAAAAACTAATGACCACTTTAAGAAGAACATTTTCTTTAATGATTTATGAAGGGAACTCCTTAATGCCTAAAGAAGGCATGTTACTTAAAGGTACATGACAACAAATTGGAATCCTTAAAATATACTTTAAAATCCAATTTTAGTGTCCTTTTAATAACAAACAGTTTGAGCAAACATTTCCTTTTTCTACATAATAAAATTAAATTTTTATTTTGCCTTTCATTTTATTTAAGAATGACACAGTTTTTGATCTAAAAGTTCATTAGTTTTTTACTTTAGGCAAATACTTTCAAGATACCAATTTAATGATGTAATTTCTGAAAATAAAAGAATGCTACTAATGAAATAAAAGAAAATATTTATTAATTTAAATTCTATTAATTTAGATTTTATTTTTAAATCCACAAGAATTGCCAGAAAATGAAATAAAACTGTTTCATTAAGTTCATGAGTTATTTTGCATTGCACCCTTTCAGTATTGCTGTCTCTGCTTCTAGTCTCCTCTCAGTTCAAACAAAGCCCTCTAAGTAGCCTCAAAATGTGTATACTTCAAATGGAAATGAAGTGTCATCTCATCTATAAAGAAGCTTTCCAATAGGCAGAACCAGTCATTATTTCACAGGGTCTCCTGTAACACTTTATACCCGTCTTAACAGATGTTCCATAAATTATCATTTCCAGACTCAAACACCATCAGTACTTAAAATAACCAACATACTTAGAAGTTCCAACTCCTTGGCCTTCAGGCAGCTCCCTTCTGACCCATAGTTTCTTCCCTCTGTAATACTTTCTGCTCTCCTCCTATCACCCTTCATTAGTCCAGTTTCCTCCCTCTGAAATGAGCTTTCCCACTAGCTGCATACCAGAAAACTGCTTACTCTAAGTTGTAGTTTAAACTACACTTTCTGGGTGAAGTCTCCCTTATCTCTTTAGTGAGAAGTAAACTCACCATCTATCCCCTTTGTGTCAATTTGATGTCCTATTGTTGTTTCTTGAAAGCTTGGACAGAATTTTAACCATTTTTGTACACCCTAAAATACAGCATTTGAAACGCCTTCTGAAAAAGAAACATCTTTCAGATCAAAACTTTTATAGATCCCCATTTTTTAAAAATATGCTTTAGAATTTTTTGGTTGGGCTTGCATTTATAATTTTTACTTAAATTATTGTTAATCACTAAAAATAATGAGGCTGTTGTGAGAGATATCTGAAATGAGAAAATCTGAGTAATTTTTGCCATCCCATCCATCAGCTGTATATTTTTGCTTATTTCTCAATTTTCTTTGGGTAGTAAAATGTTAAGAAAATTGTGACTCATACAATGAAATTACAAATAGTAATTGATTTAATACTGTCTTTATATCAAGATTTTTCAATTACATTGCCCCAGAGCCATGAAAAGGGAGTAGAATGAACTGTCAAAGTTGAAATACAGTAGAAATCCTCTTAATCTGACACAGCTGTGGACTGTCATTAGTCAGTTTGTTAAAGGAACAGTTAAGGAGATAATCATACAAAGCACGTAAAGCATAAGTTTTAATGTAAAACATATAAGTATCCAAGTAATTACCATTTTAAAACTATAAATAAGGCCCTTCTGGGGAACTGATTGCTCCTCAGAGTTTCTTATTATCTTTCTCATACAAATTACCTACAATTCATTATTTATGAATTCTAGTATCAGTTTCTTGAAAGCATAGCAGGGACCTAAAGTAACGTTTTTAAAATTATACTCTTAAGTTCTGGGGTACATGTGCAGGTCATACAGGATTGTTACATAGGTATACACATGCCATGGTGGTTTGCTGCCTCCATGACCCCGTTACCTGCATTAGATATGTCTCCTAATGTTATCCCTCCCCAGTCTCCCCACCACCTGCTAACCCTTCCCTAGCCCTCCACCCACCAACAGGCCCCAGTGTGTGATGTTCCCCTCCCTGTGTCCATGTGTTCTCATTGCTCAACACCCACTTATGGGTGAGAGCCCTAAAATGACTTTTTAAGTGACTTGTTCATGAAAATCATCTAGATGTTTATGATTATCTTTCCAATGATTTACATTGTTTTTCCACACCTAATTTAACCATAATGTTAGCCAAAACTTTCCGAAACATTAACTACTTTTCTCAGAAACTTTTTTTTTTTTTTTTGGACACAAGGGTCTCTCTCTGTTACCCAGGTTGGGGTGCTGTGGTGTGATCTTGGCTTACTGTAACCCCTGCCTCCTGGGTTCAAGTGATTCTTGTGCCCTAGCCTCCCAGGTAGTTGAAACTACAGGTGTGTGCTGCCATCCTCAGCTAATTTTTAGTAGAGATGGGGTTTCACTATGTTGGTGAGGCTGGTCTCAAACTCCTGTCCTCAGGTGACCCGCCCACTTTGGGCTCCCAAAGTGCTGGGATTACAGATGTAGGCCACTGTGCCCAGCCTAGAAACATTTATTTTTGCTCTCACATTTCATCATCTTTTATAACATTTGATTCAATTACATGAAAAATTAAATATTAAATTTAATAGTAAACAACAAGTAGTATAAACATGTTTGGAAACAAATGTGAATGGCTCTTGATTAGCATACAGCACAACTATAAAAGGCAGAGTGTATGAGTAACAAGCAGTATTCCACTAAATGTGAGCATTTATTCAAGTGTGGGCATCAGTCAGAGGGTTTCAGAGAAAAAGGGTCATTTCACTATCCAGTGAGTCACTAAGCACCAATTCAGAGAGTTTCTATTATACTAATTATTTAGCAATATTTGGACTCTATCATAAATAAATAAAAAATGCAGAGAAAACTGATGCCTGTGTAATCTATTTAGGACATCACCTTACTACTTGCCATTAAAACATTACTTGATATTGTTAAAACGCCTATAATGACAAGAGCATGCACCAAATAGATGTATCTGAGACTTGACTATGTTTAATTGAGCTCTACGAAGTGTGCTGAAGTCATCCCTTAATTAATTTAATAAATATTTATTGACTACCAAAGCATACAACCAACAGTGCTAGGTTTTGGAAGTAAATGATAAAATGATTCATCCCTTTTCAGAATTTATGTTTTAGAATGACAGTCTCCAAACTATTTGTTAACATATTGCTAACTAGTAAATATACTTGAGGGTTATCTATATCTAAATCTATATCTGTATCTATCAACATCTATATGTACATCTATATCTATTTAAAACGCACACACGCACACACACACTCACACATACACACACACACCATCAAAGAATTGGAAAACCTAGTGTCCAGACCTAGTTTCAAACATATTTTTCTGAGGCTCTCTTTCTCTCTCTCTCTCTCTCTCTCTCTCTCTCTCTATATATATATATATATATATATATATATATATATATATATATTTATATATATTTTATATATATTTATATATATATATTTATATATTTATATATATTTTATATATATTTATATATATACATATATATACACATACATATATATATATATATATATATATTTTTTTTTTTTTTTCCAGATGGACACTTGCTGTGTTGCCCAGGTAGGAGTGCAGTGGCATAATCTCGGCTCACCACAGCCCCCAGTTCCCAGGTTCAAGAGATTCTTCTGCCTCAGTCTTCCAAGTAGCTGGGACTATAGATGTGCACCATCATGCCTGGCTAATTTTTGTATTTTCAGTAGAGATGAGGTTTCACTATATTGGCCAGGCTGGTCTCGAACTCCTGACCTCATGATCTGCCAGCCTCAGTCTCCCAAAGCGTTGAGATTACAGGCATAAGCCACCGTGCCCGGCATAACTCTATATATTTTAAACCTATACTGCCAGATTGGAGAACATCTTCTAAAACTGAATTAATTGTTAATCCATTTGGCATTTATACCACTTTAGTAGCACAACTAAATACTGTTTATCTTTTGGAAGGAGAACTGAAAACAGAAGAGAGAAAGAGAAGCAACACAGAAGGGACAAAAGGGTGGGTAGAAAGGACAAACAATATCAAGATTTCCTATGTTTTCTGGCATCTAGAGTTGAGAGAAGACAATGGATTCTATCAATAAGAATCACTGTGCGTTTTTTAGGAATGAAAGTGATATATGACCTTGTTTTCTGATGAAATTTTTAAAATGTTTGGATTGCTTTTAAAAGAAAGATACTTATTAAAGTGAGTTATGCAATAGAATTAATATAGAATTTATAAACATGAAACTGAGAGTAAAGCTTTTATTGGAGTTAATTGCAGTACTCTTGTTCTGCACAGTAGATTCGCTGTAATTAGCTGATTAGAAATTACAGTAATATGTCTCCAGCAATCATCAATTTAAATTGGATACAGGAGGCCAGCACTGGTGAGTACTGTTCAGTGACAGTAAAGCCATAGCAAAAGAATTTCCAGGCTGACTAAATATCACATCTGGATGAAGCATGCCTGCTCCTCTCTTTTTCTTTTATTTAACAAATATTGCCTGGGACGAAGGAATGTCAAGGCTAAACTCTAATACAGATGTAGAACACATGCATTTGCGCCAGCTCAAAGCAAGATGACAGACACTGGAGGGACTGCTGTGGTTTGGCAGTTAAAATTGTTCATTTTCATTAACTTGTGTTTCAAAGATACTACCACCTTTAGGGCAAGATTCTGCTTTTTTGGTGATTGATGTGTTAAAAGCTAAGTCCTAAAAACTAACAGTGGAAAGAATCACATATTTCAAGATCATGATAAATGTCAAAATTTTCAAACTGAAAGAAATTCAATCATACCAAAAACAAAAATTCTAAACAAAAATTCTTTGCAGATACATCTACCAAGCACTTTTCCCAATTGTACCTGATATTGTTTGTGAGAAGAGGTACAATAAGCACTTGATCTTTTAAGTCTTAAAGACTTCTGAAAATACGCCAAGTAAAAGAACAACTCGTGATAGAGGCCAAACATCTCTTCCTAACTTCAAAAATATTCCAAGAGACAGGAAGCTATTTAAACTACCTGGAGTTCTATCAATTCTCCCTTTTTTCCTAGTTATTTTACATTGTAAGTTAGATGGCATGCAACATAAACATCTTAAATTCTAAATACAGGTAAATTTTCTTGAGCACTAAATATGCTAGTCACTGTCCTAGGGTGAATATGTATGTGTTTACGTGTATGTTCATGTATGTGTGTGCATATAACTTGACACAAATACAAATAGATACACACATATATGTGTGTATTTATATATCGAATCTGTGAAGATAGATATTTTATTCTGGAATATTCACAGATACATTTTTTATTCTCTCAACATCTTCAAGAGATAGATTAAATTAATATTACCCATTTTACAAGAGAAAAAGGCTAAAAGAAGGTAGGTAGACAGAGCTTGGAGCTGTATAACTCTAAAACCCTTGATTCTCAACTGCAACTCTATATATTCATGCAAGTTTTGACTTAAATGATGATATACACACAGAATCAAGAAAATTTGTCCAATGACCTGTTGCAATTTCACCTTTTATTTCTGTTTATTATATAGAGAGAGCTTATTATACCATCCCAGTGCCTAAAGTCACCAAAATTGGCTTTTAATTAATATCAGTTCCTCCAGCCTTCATTGTATCCCAAGATCAGACCCTGACAAAGATAAAAGTAAAAATAAAAGAGGATCTCAAATATTTAACAATAACATTCTTTGATGCTTCACAGTATTTGGTTTGTCTAGATAATAGAAAACATGACAAGGAAGTAGGAGGAAGTTGACAAATATATACACAAATAAATAACCAACTTTTCATCTTAAATGGAAAGGTCAAAATAGCCACTCATCTTTACACTAACCCTTTAACAGATCTCAATGTTTGTATATTTCTCGTATACTTATAATATCAATGCTAAAAATGGTAAATTTTAAGAAATATTGATGAAGTTTTAAATGTTTATGAAAGTTAATCCATTTACATATTGAACAAATATTTATTAAGTGTCAATATAGTTGGCTTTAAACACTAGAAATACAATGGTGAAAAAAACAGTTGAAAATTCTGCTAGAATGCAGAGATGTTAATCAAATCATACAAAAATGTCAACTTTTATTAAGACAGTAACTAAGAAGGAGAGGTAATTAGTGCAATATGAACTTAAAAATGAAAATTTGTTTAGCCTAAAAAATCCAGGTAAGCTTTTCTGAGAAAGTAATGCTTGAACTGATATCTCAAGGTTGAATAGGAGGTAACCAGGTAAACAATGTGGGGATGAAATACCCGCCCCCCACCCTTACTCCCCACTACCCACCCCCGACTCCTCACTCCCCATCCCCCACCCCTGCCAGTAGAAACTGTATGTGGAAAAGCTCAGGGACAAGAGAGGGCTTTGCCAAAACATGAACTAAATGAAGGTCAATGTAGGTAGAATACTGTAGCTAGAGAGCAGACTGTAGAGAGAGAGCCTAGAGTCTCTTGTTGGACATATTATTCTAAGAGCAATGAGAAATCATTCACAAATTTAATCAGGTATCAAAACTAATTTGACTACACTCCAAAGAATGGGGGAGGGGGAATGAATGGGTATAAAATAAATGATAGGCAGGCATTTAGGAGGATATGGGAGTGGCATAGAAATGACAGTAAAATCAACAAGTCCTGATGGTAAACTGAGCATAGGGGATGAGAAAGAGGCAGTTGCTAAGAGTATATATTGGACATCCACACCTGGATGAATGATAGTACTACTCATTAAGAGGACAAACATTAGAAAATACTGGTGGGAAAGATCAGGAATTTAGCTTGAGAAACTCCAGTTTTGAAATGTTTGGTCTAGCAAAGAGGACCTGTAAAGTAATGTACTCTGAAACTCAGGTAATAAGTCTGGACTGAAAAATATGGGTTGAGTAAGATTTCTGAGGGGTACTGGTGCATCATAGAAGCTAGGTTAATAAAATCTTACAAGAGCTGTATGTGATTAATGCTGTTGAAAGATAAGTAAGAGTAAAGGTGAAAAATAACCTGCATCTAATATTTTTCCTCTCACATTTTTTCTATGAATTAGACATTTTTTAAAAAATAATTCATTTCACATCAAAGCCTAAGAAATATTGCCTTGTGAGGACAGGCAGTGGGCTCAGAGTCACACATGGGACCATTCCAGAGGCAGCAGCTTCCCTGGAATAAAATTATTCTAAAGAGTGTGCAAAGTCCTACTCAAGGAACAGGAGTTGAAATTTTCCAAACATTCTGCTCGTCTGAAGCAGCCTTCATAGAATACTTAAACAAATACTTATATTGTCTCCACCCCAATTACTAATTCATCTGTAATGCCACAGGGACACAGAAAGAGGCAAATAGGATAGTAGTACAAAGAGTCCAATATATGCAGAGTGTCAATAAAGATTATTTTAATTGAAAGAACCCCTGAATGAAATTGTTAGGTCTAGGTTCTAATGTCGGTGTGTTACTCAAATATATATTGAATGACTCAAAGAGTCTCCAGAAGTTTTTGATTTTTAGTGTCAAATTTTAAAAAGTGTACTCATCATCCTGAGTGAAAAATGAAACAATAAAACACTGAAAAGATCTATAAAAATAAAGCTCTTAATCTCTCCATAACCCTTCCATACTCCACCCCTTCCAATAATCAATGCTAATAGCCTAGTAAGTATCCTTTTATATTGTTTTTCATAATAATAACATGACATACAAAAACACACACAAAGCACATGTTTTGTTTTTAAAAAACTAGGGATCACAATAAGCACATTAGTCTGTAAGTGGCTTTTCTGATTTGACAAAAGCATATTGAATATTCCTCAAGTATAATATGTATAGATCTAATTTAAATTTGTTTTCTAATAACTACACAGTATTCCCCAGTGTGGAAACACTATGATGCACTCAACCACTTTGCTATTGATAGACATTAGAGGTACTGAAATTTGCATCTTAGAAATCACATAATGCAGAAATCAGTATCTCATATAAATACTAAAGCATCCAGTATTGCCAAATGTTGTAAACATTTGTGAAAAGAGCATATTACATTATAACATGGAATTATTCTAAGGATTTTTCTCTTTTAAGCCTATTATAAAATATTTCTGATTATTGATGGAATCAATAATCAAAAAACAAAAAACTCATTCTCAGCTAATTTCCTTCTTCTTTTTTTTTTTTTTTTTTTTTTGAGGCGGAGTTGTTTTGCTTTTGTTACCCAGGCTGGAGTGCAATGGTGCGGTCTCGGCTCACCGCAACCTCCACCTCCTGGGTTCAGGCAATTCTCCTGCCTCAGCCTCCTAATTTCCTTGATTCTTACATCCCTGAAGTGAAGGGGTACCTAAGCAGTAAGAACAAACTCCATATGTTCTCATGATCAAACCTACCAATCGCTGTATCTGGGCCCACAAATACTGCTTCCCCTTACCATATAGGATGAATCATCCATCCTCCTATCCAAGGCCAAGCTCCCCAACTGGTATGCTAGATGCTATTGCCCCTCACCTACTCAGACATTAGTCTAGAAATTCTCTCACCTACTTCATCATCATTCTTCCTTCTCTAGTTGATTTTCCCATCAATATACAACAATCCTGTAATTTCAACCACTTCCAAACAAACATTCCATTTCCTTTTGATCCACTGGCCCATTTATCCATAATCCTTTATAGCAAACTCCTCTAATAAGTAGCATAGTTGTCCATATTCATTCCTTTTTCTCTTTTGGCAGTTCTCTTCCCTTTTTTTCTTGATCCCACTCTAATCAGGTTTCTATCATCACCACCTCTCTCTCAAAAGACAAAGGAATTCCATCTAGCCAAATGTAATGACCCTTTGTTCGTATTCCTCTTAATCTACCAGCAGCATTTGGCCTAGTTAATCACTCTTTCTTAAAAAATTATTTCACTTCTCTCATTTATTTATTTATTTAGAGACAAGGTCATGTTATGTTGCCCAGGCTGGTCTTGAACTCCCAGGCTCAAGTGATCCTCCTTTCTTGGCCTCCCAAAAATGCTGGGATTACAGGCGTGAGCCACCACAGCCAGCCCTAGTTTCTTTTAATTTAACATCTCTCAGGTTTTTCCTCCTATTTCACTGGCTATGTCTCAGTCCTTTACTGTTCTCACTCCACCCTCAACTAAAATGTAAGCTCTATGAAGAGAGGATTGGTTTGTTTGTTTTTGTCTCTTTTGGGAACTGCTGAATACCCCAGCACTCAGTGTAGGGTCTGGAATATAGGAGACCATGGAACAAATCTATAGTACAGTGAAAAAAAGAAAACTATTTACTTTTAACTGAATCGTCAAGTTAGATACTGGTAATTCTAGCACTGTGGATCCTAAAAGTTCTTATTAATTTGTAAAATACCTAAATGGAATTAATCATATTCTCTCACAAAGCATTTTCCATGACTTTTCTAGCTTAATTAATAAGAAATCATTTATTTCCCTAAACAACTAGGATATTCAAAAGCACACTTAAATCCATATTTAATCAGTTGCCAATGTCTATGAAGTTTTATATTCATCATGTCCTCTCCACCAGATGCCTTGGCCTGTATCCTTCCATAGCTTTACATAGCTTTACACTGTTAACAGATTAATCTCCCTGAACCAGAAGACTGAGCATGGTATTTCACAACTGATAAATGTTATTAACTCCCCAAAAGCAACAGATGAAATACAAACTCCTCAGACTGGACTTCAAGGCCATACTAAATGCAGAACTCTTCTGCCCCATTACCTTCTTATAGTGGCTCCTAAATATCCGTAAAACAGAAACATTCTTTTTTCCTGAAGTAGATACATGCATTCATGCAGCAACGTCACTGAGTTTATAGATTTATCTTTACCCAGACTGACCCATTCATTAAAAACTTGTCAAATTGTACTTCACATGATTTTACTTTACACAGATTTCCCATATCCCATCTGTTTCTATCATATGCCACTTTTTTTTTTTTTTTTGGAAAGCATCCCTGTTTAGTTAAATGATATCTAAATGACCCCACATAGTGGCCAAATAATGCTCACTTAGATCATGTCCATATGATGCCCTGTATAGTCTTTCTAATTATCACTTCTATTCTTGTATAAGCTGTATATTGATTCCTCATTGATGATTAAATTCTGTACAGCATTTTTGTGCATAATATATGCTTAAATTTAAAAGTTATTAACGTAAGTTGATAAATAGGGCAAAATATAGGGCAATCTTCAGCTAAATATCATTTTGAACTTGGATTTAAAAGAAAAATAGAGCGTGCAGTGGCTCGCATCTGTAATCTCAGCACTTTGGGAGGCCGAGGCTGGTGAATCATGAGTCAGGAGTTCAAGATCAGCCTGGGAAACATAGTGAAACTCTGTCTCTACTAAAAATACAAAAATTGGCCAGGCGCGGTGGCTCAAGCCTGTAATCCCAGCACTTTGGGAGGCCGACGCGGGTGGATCACGAGGTCAAGAGATCGAGACCATCCTGGTCAATATGGTGAAACCCCGTCTCTACTAAAAATACAAAAAAAAGTAGCTGGGCATGGTGGCACATGCCTGTAATCCGAGCTACTCAGGAGGCTGAGGCAGGAGAATTGCCTGAACCCAGGAGGCGGAGGTTGCGGTGAGCCGAGACCGCGCCATTGCACTCCAGCCTGGGTAACAAGAGCGAAACTCCGTCTCAAAAAAAAAAAAAAAAAAAAAAAAAAAAAAAAATTAGCTAGGTGTGGTGGTGAGCACCTGTAGTCTCATGTAGTCTCAGCTACTTGGGAGGCTGAGGCAGGAAAATTGCTTAAACCTGGGACTCAGAGGTTGCAGTGAGCCAAGATCGTGCCATGCACGCCAGCCTGGGCAACACAGAGAGACTACCTCAAAAAAAAAAAAAAAAAAAAAAAAAAAGAAAAAAGAAAAATAGTTCATGTAGCTAAATATGTTATGATGAATATATTAATTTTAAATAAGTGACTTGTAAAATACAGATATGTAATGTTATATCTGCATATATGTATTCAGTTGTAAAAATGCCACCCCATAAGATAAATTTATTCAAATTCATGTAATTCAACCATTATCATATTTTACAGATACTAAAACTTTATATCTATAGTGGCACTATTACCTAGACAATTTTAATTAATGCATATAGCATATTTGTTTGCATGTTACCTTGACGCATGCACTGAAATGTAAAATATTTTCATCTGGATTTTTGTAGAGAAACGTAATTGATAATGTGCTCCAATGATAAACTACAGAAGTAGTCACTTTCTATACCCAGGGAACACTAATTAATCTTGAATAACCCTCTGAGACACAGAATATAAGTAATATGCACACAGGAGGGAAATAATAATACACAATAAACAGAGAGGAAAAACAGACTACATATATGCAAATAAATGAATATGATAGGTAATATCTAGTGTTACTTCTGGAGTTAACTTTGGGAGAATTATGAAATTCCCAGCACTAATTCTGAAACAAGTTTATATGTGTTTCTCAGCATTCTATGGAGAAAATCTATGAAGAACAATTTGGGGCTGGTGCTAATCCAACCACTGACAAGGGGAATACTCTGGGTACGGCTCTGTTTTCATAGGCTAATCAGCATTAATCTCAGAGCTTGGGATTGGATTAGTTTGCCTGAGGGATATATACCTAAAAAAAACAGGTGGCTTATTAAGAGGAAAGAGGGGTAAGCCTGGCTGGGTAGGCAAGCAATGCTATCTGCTAAAACAACTCGGTCTCAGTCTACTATTCCAGTTTTCACCTCTTGCCAGCTCTGATATACCCATACACATGCCTCCAGTGTTGTAATCAGGTCTAACGGCTTACCATTTCCCCAGCATGTTGCAAATCAGAGCTGGCTTCATAGCCATAACTCCTGGGCAGTCATACAGCAGCACCAAGTCAGAAGAGCCCCTTACTTACTTTATTTATTTTTTATTGTGGTAAAATATATATAACATACAGTTTGCCATTTGAATCATTTCTAAAAGTACAATTCAGTGGCATTAAGTGAATTCATATTGCAACTATTAATACCATTCATCTCCAGAACTTTTTCACCACCATAAACTGAAACTCCATGCCTATTAAACATAACTCCCTGGCCAGGCGTGGTGTCTCACGCCTGTAATCCCAGCACCTTGGAAGGCCTAGGCGGGCCGATCACCTGAGGTCAAGAGTTCGAAACCAGCCAGACCAACATGGTGAAACCCTGTCTCTACTAAAAATGCACCATTACTCGGGTGTGGTGGCACATGCCTGTAATCCCAGATACTCAAGAGTCTAAAGCAAGAGAATTTCTGGGAGACGAGGCTGCAGTGAACCAAGATCACGCCATTGCACTCCAGACTGGGCAACAAGAGTGAAACTCCATCTCAAAAACAAAAAACAAAAAACCAAACAAACAAACAAAAAAATGTAACTCCCTATTCTTCCTCTCAAAAAAAAAAAAAAAAAAAGACCAAACAAACAAAAAAAAAACGTAACTCCCTATTCTTCCCTCCCCTAGCTCTTAGTATCCACCTTTCCACTTTCTGTCTCCATGAATTTAAATACTCTAGGGATCATACCTTATATAAGTGATATTATACAATACTTGTTCTTTTTCTCAAATGTGGTTTAATGTTTTTCTGTCACTGTCTTAAAACTGTCAATAATTTTAGAACAAGGGCCTTTCCATTTTCATTTGGTGTGGGATTCCTCACAAATTAAATAGCCCTGCTGTGAATTTTTATAATCCCTTACCTATGTCTTCTCCACACCAAAAAAACATATCCATGTTCTTCTGGCCTCACCTAAATTTCACCTCCTCTGTGAGGTGAAGAGTAGACACTGCAGTGCCCTAAGCTCCTTAGAGTATTTGTATTTTACTCATTAAGGGCCCACTTCCCATTGCATTGTGACTCTTTGTTTTTAAATATGTCTTTCTTGCTGGAGGAATTATTTATGTCTTACTTATTTGCTACTAGTGTAACACATGGGTTATGGAATAAATTCAAAATTCATGTGTTGTAGCCCTAACTCCCCGATGTGATGGTATTTAGAGATAATTAGTTTGAGGTGATTTGGGAGGTAATTAGGTTTAGGTGAGGTCAAGAGAGCAGGGCCCTCATGATAGGATTAGTGCCCTTATAAGAAGAGACACCAGGTAACAATACTGTTAGATCTGCACATGTACCCCAGAACTTAAAGAATGAATAAATAAATAAATAAATAACACCAAAGAGCTTGTTCTTGCTTTCTCTTTCTGCCCGTTAGGGCACAGGAAGAAGGCAGCAATCTGAAAGCCAGGACAAGAACTTTCAACAGGAATCTACCACACTGACTGATCTCAAATGTTCAGGCTCTGGAAATGTGAGAAAATAAATTTCTGTTGTTTAAGCCACCCCATTCATGATATTATGGGAGCATGCACAGACAACCTAATATGTAGTAAGTGCCTTAAAATATTCACTGAAAGCAACAGTGGCTGTATGCACCCATAATGGATCACACTTGGCATTGTTGTTGGACTTTAAACAGGAGCTAAAGGAGAATAATAGAATTATCCATCAGAACAAATGATGATTTTGGTAATCTAGAAACTCTAGTCAGGAACACAATCCAGGCAGTTAAACTGTGACCTGTAACTGACCTGTAACTTCCTGATCTGTCAAGGAAATGCACAAGCATGACTCAAGTGTTAGACTCCCTGTTTTAAGTCATTGAATGGGTCTAATGCTAGTGTTTCTGATTTGGGAGATCTCTAGTTCATTTTCTTTGAAATAAGGCTATCTTACTTCTATGTATTTTTCATGTCAATCTTGTAGTCTCATCAAGGAAGACCTATCACTAGACCCAAGAAGTATGGCTAAATAGGCTTCACAGCTTATATTATCACAAATTCATATATCAATAAAATGTATCATAATCTTCAAATGTTGAAGAAAATGTCCTCAAATTGGAGGCTGTTGGCAAAAATTAACTCCCTTCCACACCCCAATACTAAAACTGAATAAAAAGTTCTCCATGTAGGGGGATCAGGATGGCACTGAGCAAAGGGCCTGTAGCAGGAAGTTGGAATTATTTGTTTCTGGTCTGCCAGCCATGCTCCTACTCTTTTTTGTGACTCTGGCAATGAGGTTCTCTGAGCCTCAGTTTCTCATTTGTCAATAAACAAGAATTTGATGAGCTGAATCTCCTTGAACTCTGAACACATGAAGATTCCCTATAGCCACCAAATTTCCTCTCACATAAAATGCTAATTACATTTTTAAAAAGTTAATCAAAAATAGTTTTCCTTATTGCTAGAAATCAACCATGATATTTTGAATTAAATATTTTAGGATAGTCAATTTCATGTGACAAAAGAAATACAGAGATTGTACTGACTTTAAATGAGGCTTCTCTAGTGAAGACTGGGAAGCAAGGCACCATGACCTCAAGTTGAACTACTGCTTACACATGTTAGTTTTTGAAGGACATGATAGAGGTTATATGCTTTTGTTAATTACTCTTTTTATTATTCTTTTAAGTCATTTAATAGGCTTGTTCTAGTGTTTCTGTTAGGTCATTTTCTATGGAATGAGACTACCTTACATGTTTGCATCTTTCATGTCAACCTTTTATTCTCATTTGGGTAGGTATGACAAGTAAACGAGTTTGGCTGGTGGGGAGCCTTACATAAAATGAAATGTTATAGTGCTGGGAATTCCTCTTTAATTTTAACTTTAAATTTGATCTTTCGGTTGCATGACTGACCACCTTGTTATTACCTGTACAGAAAAAGGTTCCACCGATAGTGAATGTCTTAGGTCCACAGACCAAAGACAAATGCTGCCATTGTGCAGCATGGTATAATCTGTCAAGGAAATGCACAGGCATTGACAACCATTTCTTTCCAAAGTAAGGGCATTTCACAGGAAAAAAAAAATGCATGTCTATCACTTCTCTGTTTACTGTACATTATATTATATCTATTACACCTTGCTGACAGTGGCATATTTTTCTCATTTTCCCCTTATTTGTTGTAATACAATTTAGGGGACATTACCATACCCTTTGTACAGACCTTCCAACCAGCACATTATCTTTACTAAACATTATATAATAGGTTTTAGGTCCTTGATCTTTACAAAAAATGAACAAAAGTAATTTATGATAGAACTATTCTTCATAGCATCCATAGATGACCATAGTCTATTTTATTTCATAGTCTTTGTTTTGTTTATTGATTCAGAGGGAAGTATCAAACAATTACTTGATAGATACATTGAACAATATTTTTTCTTTTTAAATTATGATTATTATTTTTCAGAAGAATACTTTTTTAAAAACATAAATTTTTTATTTTCTAATATATACCTATGCCTTAATTTTCTGTACTGGGAGTGGACAAACTTTTTCCTTAATGAGACAGTAAATATTTTAGGTTTTGTTGGCCATACAGTTTCTGTTACAATTAGTCAACTTTGCCATCTGGTGCAAAAGCAGCCAGAAAAAATATGTAAATGAATCAATACAGCTATTTGCCCATGAAACATTAGGTAGACTGGATGTGACCCATGAGCAATTGTTTGCCAGCTCCTGCTCTATCTCAGTGTAAGAGGTATTGTATATCTGATAAATACAGGATACCAAGATATGTTGATTTAGAACACTTTTCTACCAACTATGTCACTTTGGGCATGTCTTAACGTATCTGAGCTTCTTCATTTATAATTTGAAGGAGTTTAGTCCAGGCAAATGTTATCAATTGCTAATATTTTCAGTCACTTGAACAGTCCTTTGACTATTTATGAACAAATGCTAAGAAGCATAGTGCTAAAACTGACAAGATTTTTTTTTTCATCTGTAAACTATTTCTTGCTTTTCTTTTAAAAATAAACTTTTATAATTACTCAATAAAATTTCTGAGTGGCTACAAATGAAATGCTCCATTTACTCATAGATGACCTTTTAATATTGAAAAGGAAGGGTCTGAGGACACAGTAAATGGTCACATGAAGGTTAAGACCACCTGAAAGTTAAAGCTGTTGATCCACCTAGTTAAGCAGATGTCACTTTCTTCCTCTCTAATCCCTGTCTGTACTTTTAAAGAAAGGAATAAGGTTTCAGAGAAAGCTTTATTATTTAAACCTTCTGAGATATATTAGTGACCATGAATATATGATAATTGCACTAAAAAGATTTGTTATTTTTATAATTTGGGGCTTCTATTAACTGAGGAGAAATTCTAAAATTTGCTTTTCAATGTACATTTTTTTTTTTTTAGTATCAGTGAACTTACATAAAGTTTCTTGCAGAAAATACATAATTTCTATTTTTACCAGAACGTGAAACTACCCATGGTCAGTAGGCCATGTTTAACAAAAGACCTAAGATCTCCAAATTCTGTGCAGTTGCCTAAGGTAGTAAAATTGAATATGTGAGGGTCCATGGTTTTTAGCATACTAACTGAAAAATCAACGTCAGCTACCACTTTCAGTACTTAACACGGGTCATAAAAATCTGCTTTCTACCAAATTACTGATGTACCACCTGGGAGGAATCTAAGAACAGCTGTGAAAAGGTAAAGGAGCATGTAAAATAATAAAATAATCAATTCTTTTTATCTTTATGTTTCTCTTATCAATTTTAGTTCCAAGGATAAGTCACAGAGAAATAAGAGAATATAGCAAGTCACCAACATATATTTAAAAACTTACCCATTTTGTTTTTAAGAATTTATCTTAAACTTTAATAAAATGTTATATTTGAACAAAAATTAAAATTTAAGTCTATTCTCTTTATTTACTTTTGTTAGGAGTAACGGAAGTAATGTAGAGAGGAAAAGTGTTAGTTATAAGATGGCTGTAGTAAGAAGACAAGGCAAAAAAATCTAACTTTTGGTAGGAAGACTATTATAGTTTCGGTATTCAGTGGGGTATTTCTCACAAAACACTTTCTATGGGAAAGGTTGCATATGACAGTTGCAATTTCAGCTATCTTCAGTTTAGTTGTATTAAACTTCAGGTAAGCTGGAACTAGATCTGAAATGTCGTGAATGAAATTTTTTTGTAAACTGCACTGAATTTATCTTCTACTTTCTAATTTTAAGGATTATATAACTTTATAAAGCTATATTACTTATAAAGCTTGGTTATAAAGCTAGATTGAGTGCCTATATTAAGAAAACTGCAATTATTTGATAAGTAATCTTACAACATTACTTTTCTCTGGGAGATAGCTTAACAAGAGATGATTTATAATGATCTCAGTGAAATACATAATGTTAATTATATTTTACTATTTATATTTTGTTTATTTCAGGTTAGACAAGGGGTATCCCACATGTTTTACATGTTAGCCAATTCTAGATTGGTTGGCATTCACTAAATGGATCTCTGTCAATCAAAAAGTTAATACAACTTCAATTCAACGATACTAGATGTTCATAATGATGTCTTCAAATAACTAAAAAGTCCTAAATGCTTTTGGAAGCTTCTAAAATCCGAATTAGGAGATACAATGTGGTTGTACTTTTGAGTATATTTTAGTGATCCCATTATAATAGCTCATCTAAAAATGTGTGTTGTTTCACATACTCATTCCCCCATATGCTGTAAGGTAATACCACTTTGTATTAATAGCAGCCGAGGTAGAAAGTTTTAAATAGCTAAGCAGAAAATGTTTAAAATAATAGCTACAGTTAATATAGTATTTATAAAATAGCAGGCACACTTCTAAGTATGCTAGTATGTATACACATATATAAAATGAAATGACAGATGACGAAATGACACTCTGAGGTAAATACCACCTTCTCCATTTCACACATGAGGAAATTGAAGACCAAGAAGATTAAGTAAATTGCCCAATAATTGATTTAGTAAAGAATTGATTAAGTAAATGGCAAAGGAATTGATTTCAATTGAATTTGTTGTGGCTCTAGGACATACATTCTTAGCCACCATGCTGTGCTACCTCAGGAGTTATCTCCTCAGTGAGAGAGAGTTTACATTCAGTTATTTTTTTTTATTGCATTTTAGGTTTTGGGCTACATGTGAAGAACATGCAAGATTGTTGCATAGGTACACACATGGCAGTGTGGTTTGCTGCCTTCCTTCCCCTCACCTGTATCTGTCATTTCTCCCCATGCTATCTCTTCCCACCTCCCCATCCCCCGTCCCTCCCCCATTTCCCCCCAACGGACCCCAGTGTGTAGTGCTCCCCTCCCTGTGTCCATGTGTTCTCATTGTTCAACACCCGCCTATGAGTGAGAATATGCGGTGTTTGATTTTCTGCCCTTGTGTCAATTTGCTGAGAATGATGGTTTCCAGGTTCATCCATGTCCCTACAAAGGACACGAACTCATTGTTTTTGATGGCTGCGTAATATTCCATGGTGTATATGTACCACATTTTCCCTATCCAGTCTATCATCGATGGACATTTGGGTTTATTGATTGCAATAGCCCCATGGCTTTTCAGTCTGTTCTCTACATTATTGAAAATGCTTAAAGAGGGAAAATATCAACTATGTAAAGAAAATCTTCTAATTAAGACTATTTTCAGGAGAAATTGCTTCATATATGTTAAGATAATTAGTATTATACAAATTTGGTTTCTGAGCAAAGTAACAAATTATTTTCCCATGAAATTCAATCAGTCAACGGAGCAAGTTTTTATTTTTTTTATGGTTTGCTGAGCAGTAGTCTTAATTAGATGCAAAGAAAATTTAGGAAGGAAATTATCAGTATTCCTGACAGTATTTTGTCGTATCTAAACTCCTAAAGCCATGGTATAATTATACTACATCTGTCCTCTAGAAAAATGTCTTTTAAGATGGCAAATTATAACAAGATATAAGCTCTATTAAAATTGCCATGGTAATTTTAAGCTGTAACTTAGAAAGTTTAGTAGCCATTTTCACTTTTGTTTATTTATTTACAAAACTGAGTCTCTGTCACTCAGGCTGGAGTGCAGTGGCGTGATCTCGGCTCACTGCAACCTCCGTCTCCTGGGTTCAAGGGATTCTCCCACCTTAGTCTCCTGAGTAGCTGGGATTACAGACACACGCCACCATGCCTGGCTAACTTCTGAATTTTTAGTAAAGACAGACAGAATTTCACTATGTTTGCCAGGCTGTTCTTGAACCTGTCCTCATGATCCACCCACCTCGGCCTCCCAACGTGCTGAGGTTACAAATATGAGTTACCATGCCCAGCCCATTTTCAGATGGTGGAAGAAGAAAAGAGGAGGGTACTAATTTATATGATTTATGTGTTTCTCACTTGTAAGAAGAAATTATGTTGATGGGCTAGAAATTTAATTTTTAATAAGTATTTTAAAGAGAAGAGAAATAAACATGTTTAATATATGTTCTTTTAGCAAGATTTTATGTCTTAATTGTGCTATCAAATAAAAATCACATAATACTGTCCATGCATTATATTATGTGTTTTCAGCATGATACAGATTGTGCCTTTTAGGATTACATTATTCATATAAGAGATAATTTTCAAGGTCCTTTTCTGTATTTTTTTTACAAATCAGATAAATGGGTTAACTAAATTAATTGATGCTCTTTTGGAAAATATTTAAATTCATATTTATTTGACAATACATTTTTTTCTTAGTTCTATGATCTTTAAGTGTTAAATACATGCAAAGAAAAAAAAAAGCTTGAAAATAGGTACTTCATCATGAAAAGATTTCACCTCGCTATATGCACAAGTAACAACTGTACGTTTTCTCATACATATATATGTAAGTTAATCTGCCCCTGCAGATCATTTTTATCTTTATTTTCATCATAGTACTACAGTCTGCTTCTCCCACTGAGCAGTAATTTCCATATTGGCAAGTGACTTGTCAATACTGTCCCGAGCTTTATTAACTGTAGCTAGCACTTGCCTGGCACATAACAGATGCTGAATATATGTAGATTTATTGAATGAATGATCAAATTAATATGAAGAAAAAACGAAATTACAATTTTTAATAAATGCCAAATAAATGTATATTTATTGAATGAATGAGCAAATTAAGTAATATAAAGAAGGGAAATTAAAATTTCTAATAATAGCTCAAAGTACATTTGTTCTTTGTGAAAGGAAAATCAAATTGTTTTCAAAATAATTTTGATACAAAAAAATATTTTATCACAAAATGTTAATGTCATGTTGAAAAAAAGTTGTCATAATCAATTTGTTTGTTATTAAAAATGTCATAAAATAGATGACTTATAACCAACAGAAATTTGCTTCTCACAATTCTAGAGGTTGAGAAGTCTAAGATCAGGGTGCCAGTATTGTCAGGTTCTAGAGAGGCTCTTCTTCAGGGTTGGAAGAGGCAAAACAGCTCTCTGGGGCCTCTTTTATAAGGGCATAAATTTGTTCAGGAGGGATCTGCCTCATGAATGACCCAGTCAAGTCACCTTCTGAAATGCCTCACTGCCTAATACCATCACCTTGGATGTTAGAATGTCAGCATATGAATTGGGTTGGGTTTGGCACAAATATTCAGACCGATAGCCTAAACCTGTGAAACAAACTACAACATGAAACTATACAGAAAATAATCATATTTTCCAAAATACTTTTACTATTGTTCACGTGGCCAAAGCAATCAAAATTCATGATGACAAGATTAAAAAGAAAATGTATTTGAAAGAAAATTTAATAAATTGACTAACTCAAAAATAATATGTTTATACAAATGGATTTATGACAGTACTTGAATATTGTGAGAGACAAAATAAAGTGCCTTCTCTTTTTCAAAATGTAAGATGCAGCCTTAAACACTGGAGCTACTAAAATTATAACCTATCAAGAAGCATAAAGAAAAAAATGCTAGATTAGTAGAAAATTATTAAAAGGGAAGAAATGCAAACAGCCAAGAATCCCAAAATATATTTTTTCTTTTAATATTTAGTTTGAATATCTACCAATTTCTAGACTTACTCTTTATAATTTGTACTTGATGTTTACCTAGGTATCTGTTCAAAGTATTTGCATTGAATCTCATGTAATTTATACAATTTATCAGCCAAATATAATTAATGTAAACACAATAAGACACGAATTATATGATGCTATACTAACTAATGTTTCTTATAAAAATAAATTATAAAACAAAGATAAAGGTTACTTTTCTTATTTACTACCCTGGCAACTTTTATAAACACTTAATAATGGCAACTTTCATAAATAATAACTATAAAATCAACTAGTGACTATGACAGCTAATACACTAAAGACTAGGCCAATTGATGTGAACGTAATATTATTTTATAATCAATTTAAACACTACTTTAATAAAGGAAACAACTATATTTTATGCATAGCCCTGCAATTGATTGTACCTCTTTTATGCTTTCTAATTTTAATATTTTAACAGTCTAAATGGCATCTTCCTGCCATTAATGGAAATTTGTGAGGATCTATCTTCTTTAAAGCCTAATTAATTTCTAAAACATCTTGTGTTGAAATAATATGTTAACATAACTCTTAATTGTGTATAGCTAAGAAAAAATAATTTACAAGTCTGCCTATTCTTGGCATTTGTTTCATGGAAAATCTGCTATTAATGAAATAATTTTATTTAAGTGCTTATAAATATCTTATACTTCTATTGCCAATATATTACTCAATATTTGCAGATCATTAATTTCATGAATCAAATACTTAAATCCCTTGTATTGAATAATTAAACATATATATTATGCACTTCATTGTATCTTTGTCCTTCATTGAAATGATTCCCATGTTCACAGAAAATTAGCATTAGTTGCCACTAAAGTATTTTCTGAGATATTTTAAAATGGTAATGTTTCATAAAATCAACATTTTGATTTATTTAAAAAGCACTATTCTTAATGTAGTCATCACTCTAATAACCCAGAACTTTTTTAATGTATGCCATTCATCAAATTATTAAGTAGAGAACAAATTTAGAGCATAATGTGAATTTTCCTTTTAAGATATCTTTAAAGGCAAGACTCTCTGATAACAGAAAAGTTATTGGAATTTGCATATGCAACTTTCACAGATATAGAATGATGAGGTTCACTTTGGAATAACTTTACCGTTAATTTACTGTTTACTGCTTTTCTACTCTCTGTCACAAGAAGAAAAGAGTATACACAAAAACATTATTACTTCCATTCTCTTCTGGAAGGTCGGTTCAAAGTATGTCAGAGCCTTTCAATCTCATTATCCCGTGGCTGACTTTTTTTTTTTTTTCTTTCTTTCTCCATAAGTCCTATCTCTTTGTCTTTCTTTGCTGCATTCTGGGTAAAATCCTCAGTCCTGTGATCAGTTCACTAATTTTCTCTTAGACTATTTAAACTCCAGAATTTATTCCACCTAGAGGTTTTAAATTTTCAATGAAAATAGCTGTATTCACAAAAGTTTCAGTTGGTTCTATTCTTCATAACTTTTTAAAACAAATTTCTCTCTCTCTTTTTAAAAATTTTTATTTTTTGAAGACATTATCTCCAGGCTAAAGCACAGTGGCACAATCATGGCTCACTGTAACCTCTGCCTCACTAGCTCCAGTGATTCTCCTGCCTCAGCCTACCAAATAGCTGGGACTACAGGTACACACCATCACACTCAGCTAATTTTTGTATTTTCAATAGAGACCAGGTTTCACCATGTTGGCCAGGCTGGTCTTGAACTTCTCACCTCAAGTGATCCTCCAGCCTCAGCCTCCCAAAGTGCTTGGATTACAGACATGAGTCACTGTGCCCAGCCAATTTTTATACATTAACAAATAAAAATGCACATATTATTGTGTACAGCATAGTGTCTGAAGTATGTATATACAGACAGAATGACTAACTAGCATATTTATTCCCTCATATAGCTATCATTTTTGTAGTAAGAGTAGTTAACATCTACTCTGTCAGCACTTCTCAAGAATACACTGTTATTAACTACAGTCACCAAGTTGTACATTAGAGCTCTTGAACTTATTTCTCTTACCTAATGGAAATTTTATATTCTTTAACCAACATCTCCCCACCCTAACTCTCAAATACCCCAGCTCCTGGTAACACTATTCTACTTTCTACTTCTGTGAGTTAACTTTTTAAAATGCCACATATGAGCAAGATCATGTGGTATTTGTCTTTCCGTGTTTTGCTTATTTCACTTAACAGTGTCTTCCAGGTAACTCATGTTGTTGCAAATGACAGGATTTATTTCTTTTTTATGGCTGAATAGTATTCCATTGTGTCCACAGTTTTTAATTCACTCATCCAGTGGTGTGCACTTAGGTTGATTCCGTATCTTGGCTTTTGTGAATAATTCTACAATAAGCATGAAAGTACAGGAATCTTTTCAACATATTAATTTTATTTCTTTAGATATATACCCAGTAGTGGGACTGCTGGATCATGTGACAGTTCTATTTTTAATTTTTTGAGGAAAATCCATACCATTTCCCATAATGGCTGCATCAATTTACATTCTCACTAACAGTGCGCAAGGGTTCCCTTTACTGCACATCTTGCCAACACTTGCCTTTTATCTTGAAGATAGGTATTCTAACTGGTCTAAAGTAATATCACAATATGTTTTTAATTTCTGTTTCCCTGATTAGTAATATAAAGCTTTTGCTTCACATACCTGTTAACCATTCGGATGCCTTAAGAAATGTCCATTCAGTTTCCTGGTTCATAATTTTATTGAATTATTTGTCTTCTTGCTATTGAAATGTTTGAATTCCTTACATATTTTGGGTATTAACCCCACAACAGATGCACTGTTTGCAGATATTTTCTTCCATTCTGCAGGTTGTCTCTTTACTCTGTTGGTTGTTTTCTTTGCTGTACAGAGGCTTTTTAGTTTGATGCAATCTTATTTGTCTGTTTTTGCTTTTGCTGCCTGTGCTTTTGGGTCATACCCAAAAAGTCATTTCCTAGATAATTGTCATAGAGTTTTTCCTCTAACTTTTCTTCTAGCAGTTTCATAGTTTTGTGCCCCACATGTAAGTCTTTAATTCGTTTTAAGTTGATTTTTGTATATGGTGAGAAATAAGGGTCTAATTTTATTTTTCCACCTGTGAATATCCTGTTTTCCCAATAGCATTTACAGAAAGGACTGTCATTTTCCTATTATGGGCTCTTGACCTTTTGTCAAAAGTCAATCATCAATGGACATCTGGGTTGGTTCCAGGTCTTTGCTATTGTAAACAGTGCTGCAATGAACATATGTGTGCATATGTCTTTGTAATAGAACAATTTATATTCCTTTAGATATATACCTAGTAATGGGATTGCTGGGTCAAATGGAATTTCTATTTCTAGGTCCTTGAGAAATTGCCACACTGTCTTCCACAATGGTTGAACTAATTTACACACCCACCAACAGTGTAAAAGTGTTCCTATTTCTCCACATCCTCTCCAGCATCTGTTGTCTCCAGATTTTTTAATGATCGTCATGCTAACTGGCATGAAATGGTATGTCAATGTGGTTTTGATTTCTCTAATGACCAGTGATGATGAGCATTTTTTCATAAGTTTGTTTATCACATAAATGTCTTTTTTTGAAAAGTGTCTCTTTATGTCCTTTGCCCTGTTTTAAATGGGCTTGTTTGTTTGTTTCTTGTAAATCTGTTTTAGTTCTTTGTAGATTCTGGAAATTAGCCCTTTGTCAGATGGATAGATTGCAAAAAATTTCCCATTCTGTTAGTTGCCAGTTCACTCTAATGATTGTTTCTTTAGCTGTACAGAAGTTCTGGAGTTTAATTAGATCCCATTTGTCTATTTTGGCTTTTGTTGCCAATGCTTTTGGTGTTTTAGTCATGAAGTCCTTGCCTATCCCTCTGTCTTGAATGGTTTTGTCAAGGTTTTCTTCTAAGGTTTTTATGGTGTTAGGTCTTATGTTTAAGTCTTTAATACATCTGGAGTTAATTTTAGTGTGCAGTGTCAGGAAGGGGTCCAGTTTCTGCTTTCTGCACACTGCTAGCCTGTTTTCCCATCAGCATTTATTAAATAGGGAATTCTTTCCCCATTGCTTCTTTTCATCAGGGTTGTCAAAGATCGGATGGTTATAGATGTGTGGCTTTGCCTCCAAGGCCTCTGTTCTATTCCATTGGTGTATATCTCTGTTTTGGTACCAGTACCATGCTGTTTTGATTACTGTAGCCTTGTAGTATATTTGAAGTCAGGTAGTGTGATGTTTCCAGCTTTGTTCTTTTTGCTTAGGATTGTCTTGGCTATGTGGGCTCTCTTTTGGTTCCATATGAAGTTTAAGGTGTTTTTTTTTCCAGTTCTGTGAAGAAGGTCATTGGTAGCTTGATGGGGATAGCATTGAATCTATAAACTACTTTAGGCAGTATGGCCATTTTCATGATATTGGTTCTTCCTAACCATGAGCATGGAACGTTTCTCCATCTGTTTATGTCCTCTCTTATTTCCTTGAGCAGTGGTTTGTAATTCTCCTTGAATAGGTCCTTTACATCCTTTGCTAGTTGTATTCCTAGATATTTTATTCTCTTTGTGGCAATTGTGAATTTTCACAGGGGAAAATAAACAGTCAAAATCCACTGTGACAAATTCTCTCAATCCCAGTTTAGCCCATTACAATGAAGAGATAATGCATAATCATTTTATTAGACACAATATATGTCTACTAACAAATATATGTGTGAAAATACATTTTAAATAGGTAAATGAAATAAACTGTCATAGTCAGTCTAGGTGCCTGGAAAGCAAGAGAGTTTTAACTGCTTAGTAATACCTAGTCATTGACTGCACTGTGTTTGGAGATGACGGAAAACACTGTATTCTGTATTCAGCCCTTCAATAGTGTTCAGTATCTGAATACTGAGAGAGAGAGAGAGAGAGAGAGAGAGAGAGAGAGAGAGAGAGAGAAAGAGAAAGAGAGAGAGAGAGAGAAAGAGGGAGAGAGAGAGAGAGAGAGAGAGAGAGAGAGAGAGTGAGTCTCACTCTGTCACTCAGGCTAGAGTGCAGTGGTGCTATCTCGGCTCACTGCAAACTCTGCCTCCTGGGTTCAAGCAGTTCTCTTCCCCCAGCCTCCTGAGTTGCTGGGATTACAGGCACATGCCACCATACCCAGCTAATTTTTTTTTTTGTATTTTTAGTAGAGACTGGGTTTCACCATGTTGGCCAGGCTGGTCTCGAATGCTTAACCTCGTAATCCATCCGCCTCAGCATCCCAAAGTACTGGGATTACAGGCATAAGCCACCATGCCCAGCCACATATTTAACTATATTCTAGATATATAACATATGTAAACCATCTAGTTAGGTGGCTGAATGCAATACATAATAAATTTATGTTTTTTTCTCTTATTGGTTTCTTCTTTCCTTCTTTTAGTAGTGAAGAGAATAATGAAGGTACGGAAATGGGTTACTAAATGTTTTTCAACGTTAAGCACATTCAGAATATTTCACTTGGCTTAAGCAGAAAGATTATTTAAGGAAAATAAGAAGAAGAAAATAGAATGTCAACACTGAAGAGATGGTCCTTCAGTGCTCTGATACTGTACCTTGGACAGGCCACTGCCACCTTGTGGCATTTTGGTTCAATAGTTTTGATACATGTCATTCCTAATAAATCAGAATTAAGTTTGAATTTAAAAGTGGTAATCTGTCTTGAATATTTACTTTGGGAGTAAACTTTCTAGTTGCATTAGTTGCATTTTAATGCTGTGATAAGTAATTATTTTTATATCTTGTTTGCATTTTCACATGTTCAGACAGAACAATTACCATCTAATAAAATAAAACATTCAACTACTTAAAATTGTCTCTAATTTTTGAATGACTTCATAAAGTGTTGAAAATCCAAAGATCTCTTAAGTAATAACTATTACACATATGGGTGTCACACTCCACTATTTTTAATGAATAATTTTAGCATGGTTTTCATATGTGCTTTAAACAAAGTTTTTATTTTATTTCTATTATTGGAAAGCATTTCTTTTTAGCTCCCACAACTATTAGTTTATTTTATTTATAATATTATATTTTATACTTAGCCTGGATACACTAAGTAAAAATCCACTTGTTATTGGCCACCTTATCCTCAATTGGAATGGAAAGGAATTAATTTAATGTATCTTTTAATTGAGTCACAATAAAAGTCATGGAAATAATTGGAGTTCATGTGGCTAATTAGGCTGCAAGATCCTTCATAGAGAACTCCCTTCCCTCTGCCTCAACTATTTGTACATAACTTTTATATGATTTTTACTTATGTTCCCATGTTCATCTAAAAATTCATTAATGTTTACTTCATATCACATTACCTCTAAATTATTTCTATATATCCCTTCATTTCTTTTCCTAACACAGAGGAGATTATCAAAATTTTGGATCTATGACACACTTTTTACTATAAGAATACCTGATCACAAACTTGAAAGGATTATAATTGCATTATTATCAAAGTGCTGATGTGGCTGGTTGTCCTTCAGTACTATTCATTGTTTGAGAAAAACTGTTGACTCTCCTTACTCACATGCTCATGAAGTAAAAATTTTTACACATGGTAGATTTCTCCTCTTATTGGTTTCTTCTTTCCTTCTTTTAGTAGTGAAGAGAATAATAAACATTATGGAAATGGGTCACTAAATGTTTTTCAACACTAAATGTTTTTTCTGTAAAACACATTGCCTTTATACTGTATCTCTTACCTCTTAATTCTAAGAAGCATACTTTGCTCTACCTTTAATTTTTTTTCTTTAAACACCTGACAGAGTAAAGTGTATTCCTTCCAGACTTAACTTTCAACCATGACCATGAGATACTTCATATGCTATCAGGGTTTCATTATTACCCCTTCATTCTGCTTTTTCCTCTTCAAACATGCATAGGACAACCTATGCAGTATGCAGACTATCATATATCACAAATTTTTCTTTTATTCCTCCAATTTTGATGGTTAGTTTCTTTTCTTTGTTATTTTTTTAAGTTAACGACAATATATTCCATTCTGGAGTAAGGAAAAGTGAGCCTATGTATTTTTAATTGCTTTGGGCAGGTCTTAACATTGCAATTGCTCATATGGGCCAAGAGATGCAGTTAAACAATTTCAAATAACTCCTTCATCTGTTAATGTTTTGACCACACAAGAAAAAACATATCAAAGTGTTTACAGTTTCATAATGTTTTAAGGCATACTTGTTATCCCTTAGTTCTTTCCTCTGTTCTTTTTCCTGCTAAATAAATTCATTTTCATAGTTTTGATTATCATTATGATGGCTCTTTTAGGTAGGGATGTCTTTTAACATTAGGTGGGAATTTATGTCTGCCACCCTTAATAGAAGTAATTTGAAGTATTTTTTTTTCTGTTGTAAAGTTTTAATAGTAGGATTTGAGAAGAACATTGCCCTTTAGATTACAGACTTCTTGAGTCATCTGAAATAATCTTAGGGAAGTGGACAAGGGTGTACCATGAACCAGACTGAACATTTGGTGAGTTTATAGCAAGTCATTCATTCTCTTGCTTTGCAAAGAACAAAAAGCTAAGTTGATGGCAGGGTATGGGGGCATCGCACAGTCAGGAAGCTGGGGCTGGTGGTCAAGTCCAAGGAAAATCAGGCTCTTTTCCAATTAATGATAATATCTAACACAATTTTGAGCAAGTCCAGGTAAATATGAACATGTTTTGTAGCAGCAACATGGCCACTAAAATAGAAACACTCCCAATTTTTCCCATTAAGTACAAACCTCCTGTTATATCTCCAAAGGCCTAATTAATATTCTCAATTTCTTAAATTTTTAAAATTACCTTTCCTTTAATGACAAACCACCTGGCTTTTCTTCATTTTCATTTTCTTTTTTTTTCACACTATAAATAGTGGTCTAGTAGTCTCATTCATATATCTTTAAAATCCTATTTCTATATATAGTTTTAAGAGTGGAAATTGCTGGATCTATAGTTATATGCATTTTAGTTGTATAAAGATAGATAACTTCCCAAAACTGTTGCACTGAGGTATTTCTCCATTAGCAATTTATCTCATCATCTTTGCTAATTTATTAAACATTCAATATTTAGAATTCTTAAAATAAGTATATTATGTATAAAATGTACATATGCACATAAACATATATATGTCTAATTATGCCCCTAAATGGATGTTCTATCTTCTGCTCATTTTCTCATTAGAATTGTGTACACTTGTCCAATAAAATATTTGCATTTTTGATCTGGCTAGTATGCTAGGACCATCAGTACATCATACAATTCTGAGACGTGTAATGATGGTTAACCTAAATATGAATTCTTAGGGCTGCCAGGAAAGCATGTGATGAAGTGAGATAAGCATTGTCTGAGTGTTAGGAGTCCTGACTGCCCCAACTTAGCTACTAACTTGCATTGGCAACTTGGAAAAGTCACTTTTTGTCACTCAGTTTGTGTTTTTTCATCTGTAAAATAAAGTTGGGACTAGATGATCTCTATAAGCCCTTTCAGCTCAGGGGTATTATTTATGTATATATGCATATTTAAAATATATAATATGTATGTCTACATATGAAAATTACATATACAAAAATACAAAATATATATAAATTTTCTATGTATATGTAGACCTTTATAGTTCTTTTGAAGTCTGTTATACAAAGTATTAGCATACACAGCGAATAAGTTCAGCTTCAGAAATTATCTATTTTGTGTGTTTGGGGGCAAAAAAAGTCCTGAAGTCACAAAGAAGAGTCACATGGGCCTGGTTCCAGTCCTAGGCACCATAAGCACACAGGTGAAACTTCAAAGTTTAGTTTAGAACACACAGAAGCAAAAACTTACATGGAAACAGCCTATGATACAATTAAATGTAATATTTGTTAAATTTTTTGGTGAAGTTAATGCTCAGACATCTGAGTTTACATTGACCAGTGAGAAGAAATAGTTCTCTTTTCCCGGAATGAGTTAGTAACTAAGTATTAATGGTAGAAAAGTAGGGTCAATTAACAGCTCCTAAAAGCTGAAGGAATGGAAGTGAGAGTGTCTGCCCCTGCAAGGTACAGTATTTTGAAGGAGGTATGGAGAGCCAGAAGCCCACTTTACTCTTGGGCCACAATCAGTAATGTGCTTTCTTTTAATAGAAATGCCTCAATTTCTCTTACAGGTCTTGCAGAATTTGTTGAATGAGATAGGGAAGGATCCTATTTAGAAGTAATTTGGTAATTACTTCTTAACTATCTTGCTGAAAGTATCAAGAGTCACGCCTAAGTGGGGCATGGTAGTTCACAACTGTGATCTCAGCTACTTGGGGGACTGAGTCAAGGAGCATCACTTGAACCCAGGAGGAGTTTGAGGCTACAGTGAGTTATAATCATGTCACTGAACTCAAGCCTGGGTGACAAAGAAAGATCTTGCCTCTAAAAAAAAAAAAAAAAAGAAAGAAAGAAAGAAAGAAAGAAAGAAAGATGCCTGCAAGCCAACTAGCCAACTTAGAGTGAATCAATGATCTAGGCTTTCTGATCCAAAGTAGACACACTATAATTAGGTATTAAAGTATTTTTAAAACTTTACTTTGTAAATAAGTATGACCTCCCATCAACTTCTTATACATAGACAAAAATATTAGAAAAAGTAAACACATTGTTATTTACCTTGCACTTGTAAAAGTTTGCTTCCGTATCACTGTTTACCTAGCCAACAAACAATATTTGACTAGTAGATAACCGGTGATTTCTAAATTCTGCACTCTGATTGTTTGCAGTTCCCTAAGCTCAAATTAGAGTTCCTAAAGTCTAGTAAACTAATTTGCTCAGATTTGTAAATATTAGCAGCTTTTGTTCTCAATATTAGTAAAAAGTTAGTGGCTGCATAGAGAGCCAAAAAAAGTTAATGAGATAAAAATATAGAAATTTTCAAATACAGTTTATCATTAAAAATGAATGGAGTTTTAAAACATGTTACCAATGAGGAAAACCATAATATCACATAGTATTTAACATATAATTAGCTGATAAACATTTAAATATATCAGTGAAAAAATGGGAAATCAGGAGATATAATTAAATATACTAATTTACAACATTTTGGCATAAATGCAACCAAAAGTGTTTCTTGCATGTTGACATTAAAATTGTGTTTTTCTTGGCTAATCAGACACCAATTTCAAAACATTTCGACTTCAAACAACATTTAAACAACATGTGTAAGCATTTTTTTAAAAAAATTTTAATAAAAGTGATTCATTGAAATTCAAGACTTGTAACCACATTCAGAATTAGCCATATTGCTAGCAATTGTTAGTACTTAATCTGTCAAGTTAAAAAACAAAAGAAAGAAAAAAATGAAAAAGCATTGTCCCAAGTCTTCTAATTTCTCTGTCAACCAAACTACATTAACTTTGCTCCCAACCTTTCAGGAGGCAATCAGGCCTCTGACTATACCCACCCATGGCACATGTCAACCCCACAGAGTGGTTGCCTCTTGGTGCTTTCCCGTCTTGCAAATAAAATCCAAGCCATCTTGTCTAATGACATTATCTGTGATGCCTATTAAATCAAGAGCTCCTTTTCAATAGATGTGCCTTAGTTTAAAGTTAGTGCCTCACCACTAGTATAGACTGTCTGTCATCTCCATTAAATATACGGCAATAGGGATCAAGGTCATTATTAGTCAAATAATGCACACAAATGCACCTCTTAGGGCACTTTCTCTCAGGAACATATTTTCTATTTGTTTTAAATCACTCCTAAAGACTTCTAAGTAGCAGTTAATTTTAATCACAATTCTTTTCATTAAGGAAGAAAAAATAGCATTATTTCAGTGCAAACGGACACCATTCTGTTGGAGTAAATTTCACTTGAAAATGGATGATTTGTTATATATCCAAAAAGGAAAAAGTGGAACACAAAATTAGAAGTGTCCTTAACAGACAAAGCAGGTGCTCACAAACTACAGTTTCAAATAACAAAACTCAACTTCATATTAACTGGGAAACAATAGTAATACATAAAATAAACTGGAGAAAATGAATCAAACATGCGCCTGCCTGCCTGCAGCAAAGGTATAAGGAATAGCTAAGAGTTATCAGAGTTATAAAATGAAGAGAGATGTATGTTTTCCCCATCATTTTTTTGTCTCAGCTAACAGTGTTTTGGTCAAGCATTAGTCTTTGCAAGAACAGATGAATTGTGAAATGCAGTCAGTTGTAGAGCAGGGCCATCTTAAAGTGCAAAGGGAAATGTTGAACTGAAAGGCAGTGAGTTTCAAACTTTAATGAGCCTAAGCCTAAATTCCAGATGACCTAATTCAGTGGCCAGCTTTCTACAAAATCAGCATAGGTGATTCTGATGCAAGTGACAGATGGACTGCATTTTGTAAAACACTGCTATGTGGTATGCATGCACAGCAATAAAATATAAAACTCAGCTGCAATTTTGGTGAAGGAGATAGGTTCACGAGGAAAAAGTGTTGCTATTTGTCTTAATTGACATTATGAATGTAACCTAGATTTGAAGAGATAATGAAAGAAATAATGTAATTTTTGTTTATGATAAATTGAGTTGAATTGAGTTATTTAAATCTATTTGAATTGCCATATGTGCTACATCAGTTTTAGTGTTAAATCATTCAGTAAAATAATGTATTAAGTATCCTCAGAAAAGGAGAGGTTCCACAAAAGATATGATGCCAATAATTTCAAGTGTCAAAGCTCTGTATGTTTTAGCATTTCTATGGACTCTTTCTAAAATGATTTTTCTACTTCCTGCACAAACAGAATATACTAGAAAATATTTAAGCTGGTACCGGTGACTTATGACATTTGCCACTGAGTTAAGATAAAATATCTTGAGTTAACATCTCAAATCTGCCAATTACCTGCCTTGGGAAAACTGCATAGCTCTCTATAGCTTGCTTACTTATTTGTGAAATGTTGCATATCTTATGTAGGATTGTGGGGAATCAAATGTGTAATCAAAATGAAAGAACCTCATGACATGTCCAGTACGTCATTGTTATATTTCCTGTCTGTCTTAGGCTGTTAGTCTTGCAATTCTCAAAACTGCAAGGCTTGGTTCTTTTAGTTTGATGTATTTTTATCTTTAGAAGGTGATTAAACAATCAAGCTTGTTAAGACACATGCTAAATGAAAGTGAGTGCCTAAGGCCACAATGTTAGGGTTTGAACTACTTAATTAATTTAAAATGATGTACTTAATTCAGAGTTCAAAGGCATTCTGAACTACTTAATTAATTTAAAACTATGTAATTAATTCAGAGTTGAGGGTGTTAAGTTCAATCTCTATTTAAGGTTGGAGTATTATTGGAATACTTTAAATTAAACTACAGAAAATTATTTAATATAAGGATAATTTGGGTATACAAAAAGAAATAATTCAACTTCTCAAATCCTTTATTTACATAGTTACAGAAAATTCACAAAACATAATTTTAAATAATAGTAATTTATTTTCAGCCCTATATATGGGTGGGGTGTTTCTACAAATAAGGTTACTAATTGATTAGGCTTGAAATATATGCTATAGGTTTTGTCTCATCAAACTCTAGTAATATGCCAAAACCCATTTGATAGAAAAAAAAAACTCTATAATGATGAACGTATAACCATTTACAGAGAAATTAGATCAACATTGTGCTTTGAGATCATTTTTGTTTAGTTTAGTGACAAATTGAGTCAATCTATCCCTCTCACTGAGTTTTAGGGTCTGTTTTTCAGTTTACTATTTTATTTTTCTCCTGAAGAGGAAGGAGATAAGAAAAGACAGAAGGTAAGAAATAGAGTATAAAAATAGAGAAATTATATACTTCCTCTGTGTTCTGGAAAAAATAAAACATGATGGCTTGCTAATAATTCTGAGAGATTATGTGATTTCATGAATTCTTTGCAGTATCACTAATCTACAAAAAAATGGCACATGCTTTCCCTATGAGAGATAAAATAAAACAAAACAACAAAGCTTTAGAGCATGGCCTTCATTGGTGATTTGCAAATTTCACACTGCATTTATTTATTAATCTGGTTTAGCATTAGAAAACTGACAAAAATATATATGTGCCCTCACACTCAGGTACATCAAGCCAAATTCACTTGTACTTGAAGAATTATCTGCCTGGGACAGTGTATGTATGGTGTGGGCTATAATGACACAATTCAGTTATTCTTATTTCTTGAGTCAAGACCTACCACAGTGAGTGGCAGGGTTTACAATTAGTGTATTCAGTCTTCCAGCTCCCATTTCCTCCTTTGGTTAACAGACAGTAAAGAGACCAAGTCCTCAAAACTTCCAAGAACACTCAAAAGAGTTTACTCAGTGGAGTTCAAATATCAGGCTAAAAGCATATGCAATTTTGACTTGAATCCTGCTTCCTACATGTGTCCCAACCCAGGTGTGGCCTGGATTTGATAAAACATTAACTTGGTTCTCTATGTAAATAAAATGGTGACTACACAGGTGCACCTGCTGTATGGTATTATGGGCAACCACAAAGTTATCAGAGTGTAACTTAGAAAAAATAAACAGAACAAGTGTGCTAAAGGGCACATTTAGATTGCCGTTGTAGATTGTGTATATAGTTAAATCATTCTGTCAAATAAGTTTAAAGTAGTTATTGAATATAACATACAGTTCACATAGAAGCTAATTTCCCCAGCATTCCCACATGTCCTTGATTTAGTGAACATTTTAAAACTTTCTCAACAATTACATAACAGGAAGGTATCTAAAAGTAGAGAGAAAAAACATCGTGCTAACTGAATGTGGAATAAGCTATGCTTCCTTTTAATATCTTTTGTGAAATGACAGAATGACAGAGAGCACTGGGAACATTTATTACTGACAGGTGTAATTTCACCCCTACTTGAAAGGCCATGGCTTTAAAAGGAGATGAAAGCTTCCAGCTGATGAATGAGGGAAGAAAAGTCTGACAGGAATAACATGACTGTCTCAAGGGAATTGAGCCATGTGGTCCTGTGGTTTACCATTTGGCCATGAAGTTACAAAGATTTACAGTGTGCTCTAAAGGGGTTTGGAACCCGTTTATTTGCATTTACTTTTGGAGGCCTGATAGAACAACTGAAAGAAACTTACAGGGTGACCAGCTCATCCCACAACTGATAATAGCATAACGGTTATCACCCTCCCAAAGCAATATAGCCATGACTGGTGAAACCCTCCTACCACTAACTTGCTGGGCTGATGAGAAGATTTGAGATAGCCATCTGGGTATAAAAAGCCTTTATTATTATCATTGAATAGAATCGATAGGTTTGCATCTAGAAAGGAACTTTGTAGACTTTATGGTATCAAAAATAATGTCTCAAGGCACTGTTTAGCTTTAGGTCCATTTTGATGAAAACTTTTTCTAAAAGTTCTTTAAATGACACTAACTAAACTAACATACATTCTGTACTATTATTTTTAAGATGCTGAGCTAAGAAACTGAGTTTCAGAAAATTAAGGTTGTAAAATAGAGAAGATAAAATGTGAATTACTATAACCTGAGAAAGAATGTGACAGTGACCTAGGAAAGGCAGAAGATAGAATGGGAGACACAAACATGAAGTGGCTATTTCTCTGTAGGTACTAAATTTGCATACCATTTTGTTAGAGTTTGCTCTTGTTTTCTTTTTTTTTTTTAATTGCATTTTAGGTTTTGGGGTACATGTGAAGAACATGCAAGATTGTTGCATAGGTACACACATGGCAGTGTGGTTTGCTGCCTTCCTTCCCCTCACCTGTATCTGTCACCACTTCAGTACTAAGGCCAGGTTAGGGGCTGGGGAACACTGGGAGTGCTGGTGGGTCCAGTAATATTCACTCCAGTGAAATCAATGCACTATCTTTTAATAATAGAGCAGACTCCCAATTCTGTCCATATCTCACTGGTGTCATTTTTTTTTTCTTTTTCTAAAGCACCTGTTAAATTAAAAAGATTGTTAAAGTGATCAGAAAGAGGAGAGACAAGAGGGAACCAGAATCTCTTCAATTAATAAATTACTTAGAACTACTTTATAAAGTATAAAAATAAAATAAGTAGGCAAATTTTCTGCAAATCTATAGACAGGAATAAGCATTATTCAGCCTTTTAGAAGGTCTTAAGAAGAAATGGCCTGTGGGTAAAAATATGCCCAGATATAATCTGCATGAAGATGGGCCTACTAAAGTGCATTTGGTTTGTTCAAACATAGTCTAGAATTTTTAGCTTCTTTTCACTATATCACTTTGAGGGTCATTTATAGACTACTCACAATTATTTTCCTGGACAAAATTCATTAGTAGGCACAGGGATATGAACACAAAAACTTACAGAATGTAGCATATAAACATGCAAATATAGACAAACTATATATTACTAGAGAACTACCAAAGCACAGTTACACATAAAATAGTAATTATAAGAAATTCTACAAATGTTAAATAAACAAAAAATAGGAAAAGTGGTACACATTAATTGTGCCATGAAAAAAATCATTATATGTTCCATTATTACTTCGGCTCTTTCCAAAAATAAACAAGAAATAAAAAATAACATTAGCATTTATTACTCTCAACTACTTAAAATTATATGATATTAAATAAATATTCTATTGATAAAATCCAACATAAAGAGACATATCTAAATAACCTTTACACTTTAATAAATAAACCCTATAAACTAAACCTTGAAACATTTCTAAAAGGATATCCTTCTCCTACCAAATAGCTTCCTTCTCTCACTACATAGTTTCCAACCTTGGAAATTATTTGTAGGAACAGCATGACATAGTTATCAAGATTCCTTAACTAAATAATATCACAGAAAGAAGCTCCTAACAACCATGAATATTATTTTGATTTCACTGTGAAGTTTTGCTAGCTTAATTACACACAAGGCAATAGTCCTACTTATTTACAAAGTCACATTGTTTAACCCAACATATACTTATTTTTTAAAAGCATTTTACATTTCTGGATACAGGAAAGTAATCAAATAGTAAATATATATACAATAAAGCCCTTGGAAACTTTTCCAAAAAATTGATTTATACATTCCTTTATATTGAGTTATAAGTCCTGACTTAACAGTCTCAAACACTATGTGAATATAAAATACCAAATACAATAAATTTAAATGTAGGCCATCCCAAGTTATTTTTAGAATTGTATTTTATCACAAAATGTTTTCATGTAACATTTTCTTTTTTCTTCTCCTTTTAATAATCCCCTCTGTCTCTTTCTCTGTGCACATGAAGATACACGCACACACACACACACACACACACACACACACACACACACACACAGAGTCAGCTTAACCCAGTTTTACACAAGAATTCTAACCCATTTCTGACCCTTACATGATTATTCTGTTTCTAACTCTATTATTACCCATTAAGCCTCCTGGCTTCATCCCATTGGTTACATCTGCTTTCTATCAATGCCAAAGACAACAGGTTATTTAAACAAACTTTCTTTTAAAAAATAAGATTTTAAAATGTAAGAGTTGTATGGATTCCTTTAAGTGAAAATCTAAGTTCCTTCATTAAATCTTAAATGAGTTTTTTTCAAAATGAAAGCCTTCCATTTAAGAAAATTATGGAAAATATCAACATCTGTACATTGCAATAAAAGCACTACTTGTGACTGCCATTCATCAAGCCGGTGAGTAATTCGGAAAACAGTAGCAATAGAACTTGGAGAGGAGCATATACGTAGGATGAAGCCAAAATGTTTTTCTAACTTGTAAAGGAAACTTTTCCATAAGCAGTACTTGCTGCCAGTTGCTTCTTCAAGGTATGAGCAGCATTGACCTCTTGTTGATTTAGCTTGAATAAATTAAGAGGGGAAATCCAAGTGAGGTGTATTCCACATGTGAGCAAATCTATCTAAAGGATAGCTTGAACCCCACCCTCTGGTACTGTTGGAACCACTTATCTATTTCCTAATTACTTAGGCTCAATAACACTTGTGAATGGTATAAAAATTAAAACAGCACATATCTTTGACATGAATATCCCCATACATTATAATTGTACAGGTAAGTATGTGTGTATATATACACACACACATATTTGCATATACAATTGTAATGTAGTAAAATTAAAAAGAAACTTTGGCTAGAAAATGCTTTCTAAATGTTTCCACTATCCTACATTCTAATCTAAAACAAAATTAAGCAAAATTACTTCATGTAACCTTCACCTTGTTACAATACATAGGCTCCTAGTTCAATGTAATTTCCAAGCTGGCCCCGCTATGAAAGATTCATGACCATAATTAAATTTATATTCCCACAGCATTAAGAAATGGAAAGCAAGTGATTCGCCTTTGCAATGACACATTTCCCAGTTCTCCTTGCAGAACCTAAATTATAATACAAGCCCTCGAAACAATCCTTTTTATTCTGAATCATGCCCTTCCAATGCACATAGCTTTCCGTCTGCACCCAGAAGCTGAGCTATCATTGTCGACTTCTTTGACTTTATGGAAAATAACACAATGTTTCTCTAGTTTCTGAAGTAGAAAAATGTTGAATTCTTACATCTTGGTGTTTTCTCCTTTTTTTCTGCCTTACATTTCATTTTCTACCTAATTCTCTGATGTTTACACCTCTAACCCCTGGCATCATCAATTTCTTGCCTCCCTCCTTTCCTCCCTTCTTCATTCCTCCTTCCTGTTGCTACTTTCTCTCTCTCTCTCTGTCTCTGTCTCTGTCTCTGTCTCTGTCTCTCTCTCTCTCTCTCTCTCTCTCTCTCTGTGTGTGTGTGTGTGTGTGTGTGTGTGTGTGTGTGTGTGTCTGTCTGTCTGTCTCACCTGTATGTCTCCTCCTTCTTTTTCATACTTTCTCTTCCTTTCTCTCTCTCTCGTGGTCTCTTTCTGTCTGTCTCACTGGATGTCTCTGCCACTTTCTCTCTTTTTCTCCACACCCTACTTTTTGCTTTTAAGAAAGGCTGAGCATCCAGTTACCTTTATGAAGTAGAAAATACATGAATAAACAAGACTCTATAGTACTTCCTGTTTCTTATCTAAGGAGATAGATATTGAGAAAAATTTCAGGTGCAATGAAGAAATTTCGGGTGCCACAGGACCATACAATAAAAATATTATTTCAGATTCTATTTGCTATACTCTTCCAGAGAAAGTAATACTTTGGCTTCCCGCTGAAAGACATAAAAAGTTCACAACAGAAAATTGGTAAGAAAAGTCTATCATAATCTTGACAGGAATTTCCCTGTCCTCTTTCACTCATGTAAGGAACCACTGTTCCAAAAAACTAGCCTACTTGACTTTCTTCTTTTCCTCTTCCTTCCTCTCTCCCTTCCTTCCTTCTGCAAACATTACTAAATGCACCAAAGACAAGAAAATTCAAATGATAATTATCAAAGTTCTTATCCCAATTTAAATGCAAAAGTAACCTCCTGGAAAGTTATCTTACAGGAAATTTCTCACAAAAGGAAAATAAAAATCTTAGATTTGCAACAGTGAAACTTTTTTTAAAAAAAATCATTTAAAGTATAGATTTAAAAATTATGGTATTCTCATACAATGACATATTATGCAACCTTTAAAAAGACTGAAGCACATTTATATGAACTCATATCACAAACTAATTCAGATATATTATTACATGGAAAGAGCAAGCCATAGAAGAGTATGTGTAGGGTCTAATATCATTATTACAAATATGGAAAAAGATTTCTGTATTTATATCTTTAATTTAAGAAACAGATGTATATCTGTCTGTATCTATACACCTATTACTGTAGCTATGGCTATATAGCTTTGTACATACTGTACTCAGAATATTTCTGAAAAGACAAGACACTCTTAGTTGAAGAAAGGGACATACAGTTGGAGAATGGGTTTTTCACTTTTACAATATACACCAATATTGACTTGTTTGCCCACACCTTTATTAATTTAAAAAATGTATTCATCAGCTACAAGTTAAGAGCTTCATTGACTCTTCCCACAGCAAGTGATGTGGCTTCTCATAGGATGCAAAAGAAAGGAAGGTTGGCCCCTATTGCCCTAAGAAGACTTCCATGGCCAGGCAGAAGCTATCGAACCCTCAAAGCTGTGGGAGACTGAGATGCTGCCTATAAACCAACACAGAACAATACAGTAAAACTAACTTTTGATAAAAAAAAGCTCACAATGTTAAAAAAAAAAATCTTTTTTTTTTTCATTTTATGAAGCTTATTTATTTTGATACCAAAACCAGACACTCACAGTACCAAAGATGAAAATTATAGGCCTAAATCACTTGTAAACATAGATGCAAAGATCCCAAATCAAAAGCAATATGGGCCAGGCGCAATGGCTCACATCTGTAATCCCAGTACTCTTAAGTGTTAATAAAAATAAGCAATACTAGGTAAATCTGGGTAAAGCATATACAGGTATTCGTTGTATTTTTTTTTTTTTTTTGTCTTTCCTATAGTTTGAAATTATTTCCAAATAGAAAGATTTAAGGAAAACTAAACAAAAGCTAGCATGACAACATTATTAAATAGGAGACATGCAAACATTTTATTATTATAGGAACAAATAAATGTCTTCTTTAATTTTATTTGGAGGTTATTCAGAGCCAGCATGAAATACCACAAGCAAAATCTCATTCTTGAAAACACATTCCTGACATTTGTTTCTATTGCTTTTATTTAAAAGGTGATGTGGTAAAATCAGTAAGAGTATTTTGTAATGCCATTTCCTCTTGGCTATATAATCTTGTTTTCAGTTTTCCTGTCTGTATTTAGAGTAAAACGTATTAGTGTGTTTTTATGTTTAAGAAAAAGTGATTATTATGAAAACACTTCAGAAAAATCATTTTGGTATTTTCTTTCCCCTCCCATCAGGCCACTTTTTACCTTTGGAAAATAAAGTCATAAACATGCTCATTAAGCATTTGGCTGAAAGTAAATGTTATTCAAAAGAAAATGTATCTGCACTGGAGTATCTCTTCAGTGAAAATCATCTACCTCTCACCTTCTAAAATACGAATGAATTATTTCAACATGACCTCAGGTAGAATTACAAATAATCATTTATCTTTAAAGGTATGCATTTTATATGACTCAGGAATGAAAAATGTAGCTTTGAACGTTTTTCTCATAACTGAACTTACCTTGTTAGCCCCCATTTTCATTGGTGGTGAAACATATCATCTTGCCAATGTAAAATAAACTCAGTTACTTTTTTTTCTAGCTGAAACACATTTTCTCTGAGGAAAATATTGGGGCAGTTCGGAATTCTCCCCTCCATTATTCTTTCCACTTTTCCAGGATTACATGTTTTCTTCTGATATTATATTGCCCTCTGGGGACAAGTGTCTATATGGTTATTGATATCTACCCATCCTGCCTTTCTGATGTGATGTGCAATTCATACTTTGTACAATTCATACTTTGTTTTTTAATTGTTGTCCTTACATGCACCTTGAAATGTAAGCATCTCACTTTGCTTTCCAGTTGCCAGTCCTACCTAGTTCATTGTGTCCTCTAAGAAATAAATTTGAAAAGTTTTCATGTTTGCCTAAATGAACTTGACTTTAAGGGTCTGTCATCAGGCCACCTGCCAAAAGATCTCATGTTTTCACTGCAAATACCCAGGCACCATTCTGGACACAGATCATTTCACTGGGGTTTGTAATCCAGGCAACACTTTTAAAGCTAGGTGAAGATCTCTCTTGAGTTTCAATTGTCAGACTGTGTCAAGACGTCAACTGTGTCAAGACATCAAGACGTACCTAGGGAGCGGAACACTGGGCTGTTGCCCAGGGACCCACCGGTGCCTAACTTTTAGTCACGTACACTTCCAATCATCTTACTGCCAGCTGGCCAAACTTTTGTTGTATGATTACACAGAAAAAAAGTGCATCAGCTTGCATTTTTCCTTACTTTATTATTTTCTATACATGACCTGAGTCCCAGAAGCATTGAGCTTTTGACACTCAAAAGATTTTTCTTCTCCCTGAAACCTAGATTTTGAAATGTGAGTTCTTTTAAGACAGTGTCTCTATTATCAGGCTTTACATTTTTCTTTTGATTTTATTCCTCCCTTCCCTAGGCCAAGCTCCTGAAGGAATTAAGATTCCTAGAGATTAAGATAATAATTGCAACAAGTAAAATTCCTGGGTTTAAAATATTTTAATTTTAGTTTATATGTAATTTTATATTCATATAGTTTTAACTACATGAATAAAATACCAAAGTGGTAACACTTTATTACCACTTGAAGTAACATGCTAATTTTTTTTAAAGAGAGAAATGAAGAAAAACTAATATGACCCTATTATTCTACCACTCAAAAATAATTCTAGAGACTGTTTTTCCTGCTTTCCTAAATGGGGCTATTAAGATAATTAGAGTTTCTTATTCTTCAATAATATGTTGACAATATTTTATAGTCATTATGTATTTTTCAACCTTATTAATGGTTATACAGTATTCTATCATACAGATGAATAATGCATTACTTCAGTAATTGTTTGCTGTTAGAATTGAGGTTGCTATCCATTTTTTCCAAATTAAAAAACAATATGCCAAACAAATATTTTCATACCTAAGTCCTTAAACACATTCACAAATATTTTCTTTGAAACAATTTTTATCAGTGGCTAAAGGATATACATATTATTCTACTTACTGTCACATATTGCTGAAATGCTCCTACTAATAGTTCAACGTGATCATGGGATCACCTCTCTCAGCACTCAATGATAGCTATTACAATATACATGTACATTTGTGCATGTATATACATATATGTATGTATATATTATATTAAGAAGCAAAAATTGTACCTAATTATTGTTTCAATTTAGTTTAGATATTTTGCACCATGTATTTATAAAGTGATCACTGGACATTTGGGCATTTTCATGTCCATTCATTCTTCTGCTTATTTTTCTGTTAAGTAATATGTCATAATATGTCTTTTTAAAATTAATATATAAAATATGCTAACAGAGTTTTCACATGTGGCCTTTCATATTCTCATTTTGCTTACAGGACTTTTAACATGCTAAAGCCTTCTTTAGTCAAATTCCTAATTATTTGCTTTTGACATTTTTGGCTTTGGTGTCACGCTCAGAAAACTTTATCCTAAAAGTACATAAATATTTGCTTATACTTTTGGGAGTATGAGGTCTAAGCACACACCACCAGCACCTCATAATGAGAATATAACATTGGGGGCATCAAGAGCAAACTGATAAGCAGAAAAGCAATAGAGCACACCCTCTCCCCATTCTTCAGCTCCATCACCCACTGCCCAGGTCTGTGTGCACATGACCAATGCTCCAGCAGAGAAGGGCCTTGAAGTCAGTAATGCCTCATGTATTCGTAAGGCCAAAGGGCAGGAGAACCTTTGTGATTTGCAATGGAAGCAGACTTTTTCTCACAGAATGGCCTTGTTAGAAAGTGGGAGCCTCTGGGCCCCACAGGCTGTCCTTCTATTAAACTAATAGACTTGTTGAGTCAGCTCTCTACTAGCCAACCAAGGAAGGAAAGAAAAATTAGCCACCAGGGCCAACCAGACTTGTCTCTCATCAATCTAAATTAATGATGGTTAATTTCCATATTTAAATTTCTATGCCTATGCCTAGGTCCTGAATGGTAGTGCCTAGGACTTCATGATTAAAACACCAAAAGCAAAGTAAACAAAAGCCAAAATAGACAAATGGGTTCTAATTAAACTTAAGAGCTTCTGCACAGTAAAAGAAACTATCATTACAGTGAACCTGCAAGCAACAGAGCGGAAAAAACTTTTTGCAATCTACTCATTTGACAAAGGGCTAATAACCAGAATATACAAATAACTAAAACAGATATACAAGAAAAAAACAAACAACCCCATCCAAAAGTGGGCAAAGAATATAAACAGATCCTTATCAAAAGAAGACATGCATGCAGCCAACAAACATATGAAAAAAAGCTCATTATCACTGGTCATTAGAGAAATGCAAATCAAAACCATATTGAGATACTATCTCACTAGTTAGAATGGCGATCATTAAAAAAATCAGAGAACAGATGCTGGAGAGGATGTGGAGAAATAGGAATATTTTTATACTGTTGGTGGGAGAGTAAATTAGTTCAACCATTGTGGAAGAACTGTGGCGATTCCTCAAGGAGCTAGAAATAGAAATACCATTTGACCCAGCAACCCTAGTACTGGTTATATACCCAAAGGATTATAAAACATTCAATTATAAAGACACATGCACACACATGCAGCACTGCTTACAATAGGAAAGACTTGGAACCAACCCAAATGCCCACCAGTGATAGACTGGATAAAGAAAAGGTGGCACACATGCACCATGGAATACTATGCAGCTATAAAATGGGATGAGTTCCTATCCTTTGCAGGGACATGGATGAAGCTGGAAACCATCGTTCTAAGCTAACTGACACAAGAAAAGAAAACCAAACGCCTCATGTTCTCACTCATAAGTAGGTGTTGAAGAATGAGAATACATGGACACAGGAAGGGGAACATCACACACCAGCACCAGGGCCTGTCAGGGGGTGGGGGGATAGCAGAGGATGGGGATACTGGGGAGAGATAACATTAAGAGAAATACCTAATGTAGATGATGGTGGGATGGATGCAGCAAACCACCATGGCATGTGTATACCATGTGTATACCTATGTAACAAACCTACACGATCTACACATGTACCCCAGAACTTAAAATATAATTTTAAAACATTATATACTAGAATTCTTCTCTGGTATAAGGCAGAGATCTATTATATGGTCTTCTTTCAGAACTTTCTTGGTAGTGTTAATAATTTTTCAATTAGTTCTCTTAAACTTTGGAAAAAAAACACATCATTTTCCATCATAAATATTTTCGACTCTTCCTTTCCATGTTTATACATTCTTTATTAATTTTATTATGTTATTTCTTATGTTAGAACCACTAGGATAAGCCTGTACAACCAAAGTGATTGCAAGCATTCCTGACAAGTAACCTGGTTTTAAAAAGCACATATCTAGTGTTTCATAACTGTCTTCTCCTTATTTATATTTATTTAGAAACTGGTGAATGTTTTTTTAACATTTAAGTTCAGGGGCACATGTGCAGGTTTATTACGTAGTTAAATTTGTGTTGTGGGCATTCGTTATACAGATTATTTCATCACCCAGGTATTTAGCCTTGTATTCATTAATTTTTCCTGATCCTCTGCCTTCTCTCACCTACCACTCTCTGATAGGACCCAGGGTGTGTTGTTCCCCTCTAAGCATCCATGTGTTTTCATCAGTTAGCTCCCACTTATAAGCAAGAACCTGCAGTATTTGGCTTTTTCTTCCTGCATTAGCTTGCTAAGAATAATGGTCTTCAGCCATTATTGGCCTTCAACCAAGGACATGATTTTATTCTTTTTTATCAATGCACAGGAAGTATTTCTTGGTGTATATGTAACACATTTTCTTTATCCAGTCTATCATTGACTGGCATTTAGGTTTATTACATGTTTCTGCTGTTGTGAATAGTGCTGAAGTTTTTAATTACATTGTTCCATCCCTTATTTCTCCCTGGGGAAATGAACAAGAAAGTGATCCATGCTTATTTCAACTGGATAGAGATAATAAAGCAATAGCCATGAGTGTGAGGTGGTGTGGTAACCCTAGGTATTTTCCACTATACACAACAAACTTTCTTCTAGTCTGGCTGTTCCAAAGTCTAGTAATGAGGAAAAATACTGCAATGGCAAATCCATTTGCTTTCACCTCAAGCCATCATTCCAGTATAGATTTATCTGTTTAAGAGTTAATATTATTTTTTCATTCTATTTGACTTTAGAATTTTCTCTCAACTAATTGCAAAGGTACATGTGGCACAATGAAGTCATAGTAAATAATGCCCTCAAACTCTAACAGTATCTATTGTTTATTCATATGACTTATCTTTTGGTATGTGTAGTCAAGAAAAATTTATCAAATTAAAAATTTTAAGAAGTATCTAAGTCAGATTCACTCAAAATTTAGGCAAAATTAAGTTATAGGAGCACAAATTTTCTACTCTAAATAATGTCACATGATGAAATAGTGAGAAAAAATTTTTTTTAATTGTACTTTAGGTTCTGGGGCACATGTGCTGACCATGCAGGACTGTTGCATAGGTGCACACATGGTAATGTGGTTTGCTGCCTCCATCCCTCCATCACCTACATCTGGCATTTCTCACCATGTTGTCCCTCCCCCACCTCCTCACCCCACTACTGTCCCTCTCTTGAACCCCTCAACAGACACCAGTGTGTGATGCTCCCCTCCCTGTGTCTATGTGTTCTCATTGTTCAACACCTGCCTATGAGTGAGAACATGCAGTATCTGATTTTCTGTTCTTGTGTCAGTTTGCTGAGAATGATGGTTTCCAGATTCATCCATGTCCCTACAAAGGACATGAATTCATTTTTATGGCTGCATAGTATTTCATGGCATATACGTGCCATATTTTCCTTGTCCAGTCTATCATCAATGGGCATTTGGGTTGGTTCTAGGTCTTTGCTATTGTAAACAGTGATGTTATGAACATATGTGTGCATGTGTCTTTATAATAGAATTATTTATATTCCTTTGGGTATTTCCCAGTAATGGGATTGCTGGGTCAAATGGAATTTCTATTTCTAGGTCCTTGAGGAAGTGCTACACTGTCTTCTATAATGGTTGAACTAGTTTATACTCCCACCAGCAGTGTAAAAGTGTTCTTATTTCCCCACATCCTCTCCAGCATCTGTTGTCTCCAGATTTTTTAATGATTGCCATTCTAACTGGTGTAAGGAGGTATTTCAATGTGGTTTTGATTTGCATTTCTCTAATAATCAGTGATGATGAGCATTTTTTCATATGTTTGTTGGTCACATAAATGTCTTCTTTTGAAAAGTGTCCCTTCATGTCTTTTGCCCATTTTTAAATGGGTTTGTTTGTTTGTTTCTTGTAAATCTGTTTTAGCTCTTCGTAGATTCTGGATATTAGCCCTTTGTCAGATGGGTAGATTGCAAAATTTTTTTCCTATTCTGTTGGTTGCCAGTTCACTCTAATGATTGTTTCTTTTGCTGTACTGAAACTCTGGAGTTTAATAAGGTCCCATTTGTCTATTTTGGCTTTTGTTGCCAATGGTTTTGGTGTTTTGGTCATGAAGTCCTTGTCTATGCCTATGTCCTGAATGATTTTGCCTATGTTTTCTTCTAGGGTTTTTATGGTGTTAGGTCTTATGTTTACATCTTTAATCCATCTGCAGTTAATTTTAGTGTGAGGTGTCAGAAAGGGGTCCAGTTTCTGCTTCCTGCACACTGCTAACCCGTTTTCCCAACACCATTTATTAAACAGGGACTCCTTTCCCCATTGCTTGCTTTTGTCAGGTTTGTCAAAGATCAGATGGTTGTAGATGTGTGGCATTGCCTCCAAGGCCTCTGTTCTGTTCCTTCTTAGATAACTAAGGTGTATATAATAAGTTATCACCTCTTTGAGTCTCAATTTCATTATATGCTAACTAAAAGCTATGAAACTTTTTAAATTTCTTTCCTATTGATTATTCTCTCTAACCATATGGGAAGGTTGCAGTTTTATATAATACTCTCATATATAAGTCTTAATAACAACTAACATTTGTTAAGCATTCAATAAATACAGTCACCATACTAAGCACATTACTTATTCCATCTCCTTTAAATCATTCTATATTCCTTTGAGTGGATATAATAGTCACCGTCTTTCTATAACTGATAAAACTAAGGCACAGAAGGGAAAAGCCTTTTTTTCCCCCAAAGTGGTTTGACTAGTAAATATCAGAATTCAACTACAAATTTAAAGTTCTAACTCTAGAGCTTATTATCTTTACCACAGATTAGGTTTAAATCCATGTCCCAGAAACTTTTCTTGTATTTTGGATCCATAGAGCCATTCCTCAGGAGTTGTTTATTCCCATGAAACAAACAAACAACAACAACAACAACAAAAAAAAAGGGGGGACTTTTTCAACAGTGAGAAGAAAGCAAATAACCACAGTATGCAATAATTGTCATGATAGCTACAGTAAAAACTGATGAAACATTCTTAATTTTGTCATTTTTGCAACTATTAAAAACTGTAAGACAAAGCTTGTTTTTAATTTAAAATCTCGCAACAGCACAGGGAGTCCAATCTGTATTATATTCGTATTTGGAGAATAAATGTACACAGTGAAAGGAGAAAACAGATCTAAACAGAAGTTGATTAAACGCTTGAAAATAATTCAGGGCACTATAGCATTGAAGAGATTCCAAAAAGTGACATGGATGTAATACAAGATCCTGAACTACATCGGAACTCCAGGATTTAGCAAAAGGGTAAAAGGGGAGTTCATTCACATAGAGGAAGAGAAAATTTTCTTTGGATTAGTTACATCACATAATATGTTTGTTTAAGGAAAAGTCAACAGGTGGGAAAAAGTTCTGCATGCCTAACATGGGAGGAAAGCATATTTGTGCCTAATATATTGCAGAAACTGTTTCAGTACAGCTCATTCTTTCAAAAATATCACCTTCATTCAAGCCAAGGGCAGTGTGGATTTTGGTAATCTGCTATTTATAAGTGTAGATCATATATGTTAAACTGATCTCAGAGGCATTCGGACATGCTGACTTTAAAAAATATTTTCTTTGTTTATTATTCATGGATTATGAATTTTCCATTTGAGATCTGATAAATTTCAGCTTTTTGTTTTGTTTTTGTATCCCAATTTCAAGTATATAACATCCAAGTTTTCCATTGATAAGCAACAACCTTCACTGTATCATTACTAAAGGCCCATATGAGATTTGGTCACGTGCTTTACAAAAGCATTACTGTAAATATTTCAAAAATAAATGATCCCTTAAAACTTAAACACAATTTCCCACCTTAAATATGTCCTAGGGGTGTAACAGTAGTAGCCTGCAAGATCAGGCCCTAATTTTATGTGAAATTTGTAACAATGCAAACAAGAGGTATCCTAAGAGAGTTTTGAATTTGTACTGATTGCTAATATGGGTCCTTAAAGTCAATACCGCTGTAATTTTGAAGTTATGCTGTGTGGACTAGTAAAAAAATGATAGGACTGAAGATTTTTTTTTAAAGTATTTTCTAGACCCACTAAGTCATTAACTACAGGACTTTACCTCTATAAGACTAAAGATGTTTATCTTTAAAACATCTTTAAAAGATTGCTTTAAAGATAAGATGCTTTAAAGATAAGATTTAAAGATTTTTATCTTTAAAGAATGCCAAACCTATATAAAACAGTAGAGAATTAAAGATAATTCACAGGATATGAATGTTAGGCACATAACTGTAAAGAGCCAACTAGTATCACTGCTAAAAAGGAGTTAGAAAAGCACCTTGCAACGACGTATGGTGATGTCTTAAGAAACAGTGCTATCACGGGATGTGATTTCATAAACAAATTATGCAGAAAATGAAGATGATTATAGAACTGTGGATTCGACAGCAGTGTAAAGGACAGACACAGACATTAGATACAAGGTGTGAGGACAGAGATCCATAATTCCTTTATGCTTTAATAATATATAGAATAGTGTACTGCATAAAACAGGCACTTTATAAATGTTGCAACTGAAATGAATGCATACTTAAAGACTTTCTTCTTGGATTTGGCCAAATAAAAATTATTTTGCATAAAACTTTTACTTTCACATAGTTGGAGGTAGCTAGAGGCCAAAGTATGACATTTAGACATGCATCATACCACTTTGTGGGTATTCTTTTTTACAGAGGTGAAATAACTCTATACTGGAAGTGATTTACTCTAAGAATGTGGTCAAGTGGGTGCCCTACCTCAAAATCACAAGCAGGGATTCATAGAAAGGTGTCTTGTCTTATTGTTTCTCTTCTTGAAAACATGAGGAAATAGGACCTGGATGACAGTATGTTAGGTACAATTAAATTGCTTTGCTTAAACGATATTTGCAGTTCGGAGCAATGTCAGCTAGAAGAGGAAGGCCTCTAGCATATCAGTCAGAGATTTTAGGGTATGATCCTACAGTATCTGGCATTTGCTATTAGTCACTTTCATGTCATATCTGCCAACGCTGAATGCCAGAATAAAGGAAAAATAGTTGACATGTTGAATTAACTATTTAGGATCCCAAAATATCCTGACAGGCTTGAACAAATAATCTGAATAACATGAAAACACCATAAAATGCTTAAGAAAACATGTAAATTGCTGCTTTTTATAGTCCAGTAGTGGTTAATGAAGGGCATGGCTTAAACACAATTTGTATTTAAATATCTCACATTTTGGTTTGCTGTAACATTGAAGTTTATATAGTGATGTGACAGGCACAAGCCAATGTAATAAATCAATACAATTGTAGGGTACATTTCTAAAAGTAGTATCCAGGTAATAAGAATCTATAGCACACTGTGTTCCACACTAGTACGCTGTTTTGTATACTAGCCTGTAGCACAGTACTAAGTCTATTTTAGGATGATACACTGGAGTGTCCTAGGCTCTGTCCTCAGGCTTCTTGTTTATCTAGGCTACATTCTTTAACATCTAATCTCATAGTGGCATTTATATACTGAAAACTTCTAAACTTTTAACTTCAATCCAGACCTCTACTTCAAAATTCAAATTTTATATTTATGCCTGCTTGACATCTTTGCTAGGATGTGCAATGAGTATCTTAATGTAACTTCACACTATATGCAAAATAGTAGTGATAGGCCAGGTACGGTGGCTCATACCTGTAATCCTAGCACTTTGGGAGGCCCAGGTAGGCAGATCAGTTGAGGCCAGGAGTTTGAGATCAGTGTGGCCAACAGGGCTATACCCCATCTCTACTGAAAATGCAAAAATTTGCCAGGAATGGTGGCACATGCCTGTAATCTCAGCTACTCAAGAGGCTGAGGTAGGAGAATTGTTTGAACCCAGGAGGGGGAGGATACAGTGAGCCAAGATCACATCACTGCACTCCAGCCTGGGTGACAGAGCGAGACTCCATCTTAAAAAAAAAAAAAAAAAAAAAAAGTAATTGTAGGTCAAATATACATCTAAATGTAAATATTAAAACAATAAAACTTCTAGAAGATAACATAGGAACATATAATTGTAACTTGGAGATAGCAAAGATATCTTAAACAGTGTGGAAACATCTCTAGCCATAAAGGAAAAGATAAATAAATTGAATTGGACCACATTACAATTAGAACTTTCATTAAGAAAGCAAAAAGGTAAGCTACAGAGAAGGAGAATATATTCACAGCACATATAATCAACAAATAATTTTTAGCCAGAATATGTACAAAATGCCTAAATAAGAAAAAGGCAAAAGATACAGTAGAAAAAATGGATAAGAAATGTGAAAAGACACTTCTCAGAAAATATTAAAATGACCAATAAACATATTGATGACCTCATTAATAATCATGTAAATGCAAATTTAAACAATAATGATATAACACTATACACTTACTAGGATATATAAAATCAGAAATTAAAATATGAAATGTTGGCAAGACCCTGAAGCAATACAGACTCCCATACACAGTTGCTCTGAATTTATACTGATCTAATCACTTTGGAAAGTGTTTGGCATTATCTACTAAACAAAACTGAACATACATAAGTCCTATGACCTAGAAATTTTACTTGTAGATATATAACCAATAGAAACGCATATACATATATTCACACAAAGATATATATATAAGCATAGCCTCATTATTTATAGCAACCAAAAATTGTAGACAATCCACTGTCCATAAAAAGTGAAACAACAAAAATTGTGTTATCAAAAAACGGAAAACCACAGAAATAAAATAGTATATATCACAACTATACACAACAACATGGATGGTTCTCATAAACAAAATATTTAGTTTAAGAAGTCAGACAATATGGTTCTATTTATATAATATTTAAAAATGACGAAATTGTTCTACGGTATTGAAAATCAAAAGAGGGATTATCTTTGCTAATAGGAGAGTTGTGACTAAATGGGCATACATAAGACTTATTCAGAATCAGTAATTTTTTTTTTCATATTCTGGGTAGTGATCAAATGGTTTGTTCATTTTGTAGTAATTTCCGGACTTGCACATTTACGAATTGTATGCTTTTATATGTTTGCTAAACCTCAATTTTAAAAAGAAGTTTCCAAAGAGACACTGAATATATGGAGAATATCCAGAAGAAAAAAAAATCAGAATGCCAAGAGCAAATTTTAAATTTTAACCTTAAAAGGCCCTAAATATTTAAAAGAAAATGTGAAAGCTATCTTAAAAAATCACAATGGAGCAGAAGCATTATTCTACATTGCTCCAAAAGACCAATAACTAAAAGAAGGCAGATTTTGCCAACTGCAGTCTAATTATTAGAACTTGCTGAAATCCAAATAACAACCTGCAAAGAAATGAGCTGCCTATCAATGAAAATATTTAAACTATTTAAGCAAAGACTGCATAGCCATCTGTCAAAGAAGCTCAAAGGAGGATTCCTACAATGAGTCAGAGGCTGAACAAGATAAACTCTGCTCCCTTCATTTCTAAGATGGTATATAGTTCATAATGAAATTGGTGTCAAACACCTATCTGTCCCTCTCTGCTTTTCTCTTTCCCCACCTTCTACAATCCCACTCTCCTTCTTCTGACTTCAAAAAGATGATTATAGAAAATGAGATCTTTCATTTGCTCAATTCTGTTTCATTCAGGAGAGTCTCAGAAAGACTCACCACTATAATGGGAACCCTCACCAGGGGTCATGTATAGAGTGCTATGTATTGCATACACTGCAAAATCCACTCTCCTCAAAAGAGAAAGTATTTTGGAACTGGATGTTCCTCCTCCTCAAATATTTTTCCAAGTATTTGAGAGAATTTCACCACCTCAGAAAACACACCAGAAAATATGTCCATAATTTCTCTAGCTTGAAAACTTGATAAATATTTCATATTGGATTGCAGATGTTAAAGTGGTATGTAACATTCTTTCAAAGACACTTTCATTTCTTAAGTCTACAGAAATCCTTCAAACAACAACTTGTTAAATTTTATATTCATTCCAGCAAATTAATTCTCAACTACTCAACTAATTGAGATGCCATTTTGTTACTCTTTACCCCAATCCAATGAGATACAGAGCATTTATATCAACAAGTCACTGTAGAACTAGCCTATCAAGTTGCATCTATTGCAAAGCAACAGATACATATACAATTTTGGAAAAGCCAGTGTTGAACATTATTAATAAAAGGGAAGCAGGCATAATTGGGCTTACCTTGTGGAAGAAGAAAAGGAGAAATAATGGTAATTGCAGGTGAAATATACATCTAAATGTGAGCATTAAAACAATAAAACTTTTAGAAGATAACGTAAGAATATATAATTGTGACTTTGAAATAGAAATATACCTTTGTTATCTTTGGGAGGGGGCAAAAGAGGACGGGTTGCATGCAAGAAGGAAACTAATCTTGGCAGAGTCCTGGAGAAGCTCAGGACTCAGGAATTCCAGTGATGTGGAAGGTAAGAAGGGTTAAGTGGGGATAAAACAAGGTCAGCTGAAAATACACTCTACCCATACGAAAGAATTATCCATTGCCAGATATTCATGCCCCCTCAAACACCAAGGCAAAGGACTTATGATTAATAAATAAAGAAATTGAACCAAGTCCTGGGGGAGAATTAGAACACATAGCTTGGGACTTGATGCCAAACAGCAAGGCCTTCCATATTTAATAGGGCCTCTGACTAATGGCAAGCTTTCTCTCCAATCACAGACTAATGCAAAACCTATCAGTGATTACTAACTAGCTGACCCTACCTAGAATCACAGAGCTACAGAGCTAATAGCTTTTATGTCATGTTATTCTTAAATGTGAATGAATAACCAAGAATCACTAGATAGTTGAGAAAAATCTTATGATGTGGTAGACACAAATATATACAGAGACAAAAATTCATCCTGGTAGACATAGAAGTAATTCAGGGAATAGAATAAAATTTTAAAACAAACAAAGCAAAACAAAACAACAATTCTAGTTTTCTCAGAATCACATAAAAATGCAATACTAAGATTAAAAAAACATAAATGGTATATGATTTTTTAAAATGAAAATGACATATAAAGCAAGATTATTCATGTTTTTTTAACACAAGGTAAGTTGTAGAAAGGGTAAGAAGGAAAGAAAAATAAAAAACTAGTGATATGCCTATTCAGCCCAATCCTAGTATGGTATGGTTTTTTGTCCCCATTCAAAACTCATCTAAAATAGTAATCCCCAGGTGTTGAGGAAGAACCCTGGTGACAGGTATTTGAATCATGGGGAGTTTTCCTCCACTCTGTTTTCATGCTAGTGACTGAGTTCTCATGAGATCTGACTGTTTTATAAGTGACTGAAAGGTTCCTCCTTCCCTTTCTCTGTCTTTCCCGCCACTACGTGAAGAAGGTGACTGCTGCCATTTTTGCCATGATCCTGAGTTTCCTGAGGCCTAACTGAGCCATGTGGAACTGTGAATCAATTAACGTTATTTCTTTATATATTACCCAGTCTTGGATATTTCTTTATAGCAGTGTGAAAATGTACTAATACACCTAGTAAGTGGAAATAATAAGATCTTAACAGGAAAGGAAGAAAAGAATGAGTATTCAAAATTAATAAAGTGAACAATCTCAGAGGAGCTAGAGAAATTTAAGAGCTGGAAAATATCCAAACATTTGGCAACTAAAAAACAACTTTTGGATAACTCATGGTTAAAAATAAACCAAAAGGGAGATTAGAAAATTTGGACTGCATGAAAATGAAAACATGACTTATCAAAATATCTGATGGCGCAAAAGTGGTGCTTAGAGGGAAATGTACAGCATTCAAACGCCTATGTTAGAATAGAAGAAAAGTCTCAAATCAGTGACCTAAGCTTTCATCTAAAACACTAGAAACAGAAAAGCAAGTTAAACCCAAAGTAAGCAGAATAAAAAAATAATAAAAATCAGACATCAACAAAATGAACAAGACAGAATCAATGAAGCCAACAGCTGGCTTTTTGAGAAGATCAACAAACTTATAAATCTCTAGTCAGTCGCTCAGGAAAAAATAGAAGATCAATATCTGGGGAGTGTGGATATCATCATAGAGCCCACAGACACTAAAATAATAAGGGGATACTATAAATAATTTTATGCCAATAGATTTGACAAACTACAAATGCCAACACAAAGCTAGCATTCAATAAAAGACAGTAGCCTTAATTATCACTGCAATAGTTAACATTGCAAAAGCCCTATACTGTTCAAATATGAAGATGAGTAGCAATTCCTACGAAAAGAATGACAGGTAAATGAATTCTTCTGAGATAGATAGATAGATATATATATATGTATGTCACCCACCATGCCAATTCAAACAGGTATTCTTGCTATCTTACCTGCAACGAAGACATTGGTTCAGATTTAGACTTTCCCCTCTACCAAGAATGAGTAAATAGGGACCAATAATGAAGTCAGACATCTACAGTTGGTCCAAAGAATAGCGCCTGCCAATATATGCCAACCACAACCCTGTGAAGATCCAACTGCAAAATATGTTCTTCTCCTGGACAAAGTAGTAGGGAAAAGGAATGGGAAGGCTCAATTGTGTTCCCTTTTTAGTTATAGCATCTACATAAACATAATATTGTTTCAAAAGTTAGGTTGTAAAGAGCAATTAATTAATTAACCACATCTTAGAGTTAAAAAGAGAAATCAACATGATTACTAAATTTGTTTCTGATCCAAACTGTGCTATAGACACCAAACTCTTAAAAGATTAAATTATATTCAACTGGAAAATCAGAAGAAAATTTTTTTTCAAATATTGTGCAATTTAATTTTCTCCTAATAACAAAAACACTAAATTAGAACTGTTACATATTACTTCAGTGTTTTCTGCCAAATTCACCACCATGATTTGTAAATTAGACTGGGTCATAATTTTCACAAATTTTAAAGAATAATCATGGTTATATCCCACTCATTGCTCTGAAGATTAGCTCTGCTATTTATTATAGCACACTCAACATCTTTCCTGACAACTGATTTTTATTAAAATCTTTCTTATGAGGCCCTCTTTTAATCTTGAGAAGTAAAACTATTTGACAGAATAGCCATTTAATTTATCTGTTTCTAATGATATATTTCACATAGCAAATTATTTTTTCCTTTGCTTGTTTTGTATCATTTGCAATATGAAAGCCATTGTACTTGTTAAGGTTAGGCAGCCAGAAGTTTTTTCTTACAATTTATAGATTTGAAGAAAGAAATATCACTATCATTTTGTATCAAGGGTCAAACAGTCTTATGGATATATTTGTCCTTTATTGCATATACACAAATTCAAAACAATCTGTAAATGCTTCCTCAGTTATGTACAACAGCATCTTTCTTAATTTCAGTAACACAAATATTTCAAAAAGTAAAAACCCTTATGTACATCACTGCAATCAACATATTCAATAATTTTACATTTATCGAACCTGTCACATTTTGCATTTGATTTCTCCAAAATTCATAGCAATTTTAATAGCTCTTAATATATGAATTAACATATGAAAAAGGTACATAAAATTGAGTTGCAAAGATGTAACAGCTTTCTTATTTGCGCAGAGTGTGAATCCATAGACTCCAGTTAACCAATGTTTCTGAAAGATTTTTCTGGATGGAATTGGTAATAATCTGTTTCCATGAAAGAATTCTACTAAAAGATTATCTTCTTTTTGTTAAAAATAAATTGTACTAATTTTAAAGTTATAGTTAATGTTCTCTTTGCTGTAAACCAAAAATTGAACTCTAAGCAAAACGGAGGATTTACTGAAATGGTCCTACAGTATCTCCCAAATTTAAAGACCCTATTGAAGGCCCTTCCAGTCAAATGGATAGATACATAGGTAGATCAGGGACCTCAACAGCAGGAAATTATGATCATATATTTTAAAAGATTAGCTTCGGTGACTCCTTAGCTGTGTCTCTTCATTTCTAATATCTGTTGTCAACAGAGCGAATCCTATTGGCTCAAAAATAATCTATCATCCAGGTAGAGAGAGTTAGGGATTAGGGAGGACATCCATGGCCTCTGGAGCACCTGTCCTGGATCTGAATTCCATTTCCAGAGAAGAAAAATTGTGAGCTGCCATCCCAAGGTTTGACCTCTTGGCTGCATTTTTGTTGCTGTTGTTGTTATTGTTGTTTCTTTGTAAACAAGTTACTAGATATAATTAATTCACCTATAATTGTTCACTTAAAATTTTTCCTAAAGGATTATAATCTATCTTTCTTGCTTCTGTGTATGACTATAAAATATTTTAAACATAAAGAAAGATTAATAAAACAAATATTAACAGAACTAATACACCTAATACTCAGGTAGCCAACATCCTGCTAAGCAACTTGCTCAAATTTGAACATTCTCCCACATTAAAATCATAAATTTTAGAAACAAAGCGTTATCTAAAAGCCTATTCTTCAATTCTACTCTTCTCCCTCCTTTCTTTTCCAACTTCCTCCTACCTAGCACAATGTAATCACTTTCCTTAACTTAAGGTATATATTATCCCTCAGTGTGTACCATATAGTTTTCATGTGATTAGAACATGAGTGTGTCCATAAAATGATTATTTTGTTTTTGAACTTTATATAAACATTTAAAATAATAAGTTATTAAGCATTCTCTGTGTGTTTTTGTTTGTTGTTGTTGTTTTGTTGTTGTTGGAGACTCACGCTGTCGCCCAGGCTGGAGTGTAGTGGCTCGACCTCCACTCACTGCAACCTCCGCCTCCCAGGTTCAAGCAATTCTCCTGCCTCAGCCTCCCAAGTAGGAACACTATGGGTTGCAGGCATCTGCTACACACCTGGCTGTTGTTTTTTGTAATTTTAGCAAACGGGGTTTCACCATGTAGCCCAGGCTGATCTCAAACTCCTGACCTCGTAATCTGCCCACCTTGGCTTCCCAAAGTGCTGAGATTACAAGCGTGAGCCACCATGCCCAGCACATTCTATGTTCTAAATAGTGTTTTAAATGCTTTTACCTGTATAAATTCATTTAATCCTTAGGCACTTTTTATTTAATAGAGTTAGTAATCCAATTTACAGATAAGGAAACTGTGATACAAGAAGGAACAGGGCTCATCAGTGACTGAAAGTCATTCTGCACACATCATTCTGAAACATTAGTAAATTTGAGTGTCTTTTTCTAATTATTGAACTATTTGGCTTCCTCATCCCTGAATTTCCTGTATATAATCTGTATGCTTATTGATTGGATTTTAACTGGTAAAAATTATTTTTAAATTATTGATACACATGCTTCTTCAGCTTTATGTATTGCATATATATGTGGCTTGTCTTTAAACACTGTTAATTATCTTTGTCAATAAAGGGTTTTAGTTTTAATGAAATAAGATTCACTAAATTTTAATGGTTTGTGATTTTAGTATTTTTAAAATAAATTATTCCCAAAAGGTATAAAGATATTTCCCATAATTTCATATTTAACTATTTACTCATATGGAAGTAATATTTATGTTTTCTAGAGATGAGTGTCTCTCTTTGGGGGCTCAATTGTTAAGAGCCCAGAATCTGGACCCAGATTGCTTGAGTTTAAACATGGGTTTTACCATGAACTTTTGGCAAAACATTTAACCTCTCTGTGGCTCATTCTGTCACCTAGAAATAAAGATATAGATCACGTGCAATTGAGTTAACAAATAAAGTGCTTAAAGCAGTGATTGTCATGCAATACGAGCTACTAATGTATCTACTGTTGTTATTAACATCAATTTTATCAGCTACTTCTGAGCTAACAACCCACTGTGGTAAGTAATATGGTTTTACAATAAGTTCTGCTCTCTGAAGGGCAATTTTGTTCATTTGCATAGTGGTTAAGAATCACTCTGGAGCTAGACTGCCTAGATTTAAATCAACTCACTCACTAACCAGTTATGTAAACCTGGATAAGATGCTCAATCTCTTCATGTCTCAAATTTCTCATCTATAAACAGGATATTAAAATAATACCTACTTCATATATGTTATAAAAATTAAGAGTTCAAGAATATAAAGCACTTACAAAAAACGCTCAGTAGTTGGTAAGCTTTTAATACATATTAGCTTTTGCTGAAATTATAATCATCATTATTTTTTAAAAAACTCTCTTAATGAAGTATAATTGGCTGTCTTGATTCTGTCAGTGTGAAAAACCAAACACCGATTATATATGGGACATGTACTAGCAGACATTAGATTTAATTGGGAAAGCTTCTTACATATGTAAAATTTTTAATTCAAATGACTGTGTCTCATGTCAGATATGGAACACTAAAGATGTCATTAAATTTTCATATAAAATAATTGATAAATTTAAACACCTAAACAAAATTATGTTTTGCTTCCATAAGATTACATTATTGCAACAATGACATATTTTTTTATTTTTCCCTAAAGTGGCTAGCACTAAGCTTTTTCATCTGTAGTTCTAGAGCACTGCAGTGGATGTTGGCAGTGTCCCTCGTAGATCTTATTTCCCAGGCATATGTACCCAGCTCCAGACCTGCAGGTGTTAAAAGCTAATGGTTCCCACCTGCACCCTCCTCAAAAGGAATGTTCTTAGCTGACAGGGGCCACTTCTCAGTCTCCCACCTCTGTGGCAGCTGATAATTAATTGATGGAGAGAGGAATGGGGAAGGAAGTGTATAAAAGCACATTCCCCTTGCCTCAGGCAGACCAAACAGTCATACACCAGAGATCTCTGTGAGACCAGACTGGGAAGAGATTTCCACTGAAACTACATCTCTGCCTAACTTCTTCCTCTATAGTATCATACTTCCCTCATGCATAACCCATTATGAGAGAGGTTTCTCAATATGATAATGAGATGAGAGAACTTTCTTAATAAATTGCTGGCACTAAAATTGGCATCTGGGGATCTGCTTATAGGGAACCTGACCTAACATAACACATGGTATTTATGCTTTATTAAACATCTATAATACTGTAGCTCACACTTTGGGAGCCCCAGGTAAAAGGATAACTTGAGCCCAGTGTTCAAGACTAGCCTGGACAACATAGGGAAACCCTGTATCTACAAATAGTAAAAAAAAAAAATTAGCTGGGTGTGGTGACATATGCTGGTAGTTCCAGCTTTTCAGGAGTTTGAGGCAGCAGGTGCTTGAGCCCAGGAGTTCCTGGCTGCAGTGAGCCATGATGGCACCACTGCACTCCAGCCTGGGCAGCAGAGCAAGGCACTGCCTCAGAAAAGAAAAAAAGAAAAAAAACACCTACCAAGTTTTAGGCTTAGATGTGCTTTACACATTACATAATTTTATTCTGAAAATATCTCAGCGGTGTGGAAATTATCATCCCCATACTTTGGGTGGGGAAACTCAGGCTGTGTTGAGTTGAGAAATATGTCTTTAGCTTGTGATAATCAGAAAATCCAAGATTCAAACTCAGATAAGATGACTCCATAACCTTTGCTCTTTCCTGCACTTCTCACCGCCTCTGTATCATAGTTTTATCCAGGAAATAAGGAAATTAAAGATCTATCCAGCTACACTTTTTCTAGTGAAATAAACGTTGATATGCATTTATCTCCCAAACATTGATGTAATTTATTTAAAATGAGGGTAAGATTGTGTGAGTCATGTAATTTCCATAAGAGTTTATTAGTGGACAAGCATGAATTCCATTAAAAAGGAAATAAACATCTGTATAATATCTTCATTTTCTTGAAAGGGAACATTTTATAAAAGTTGGAAAATAGCAAGGAGGGAAAAGATCATGTCAGCACAATGTTATTGGTCATATACAACGCAATCTTATGTTTCATAGAGATTTCAACACAGGAAATGGATATATTAGGAACTGCCTTAATTCATATATTTTCCTGATTCAGGTACAGTGGTTTCTTTGAATGACTCTGAAAGAAAAGCTGTAGGCAATGCTTTTTCCTAGCTTCAATAATGCATATTTCAAAGCCAAAACTAGTCACTCATGTAACTGTTTACATAGTTAATATTCAGTGGGAAAATAAGTGTCAACGGGTTTCACTTTTCCCACTCAGAACATCATGTGACCTCTCATTATAATCCTCATGAGTCTCTGATTAGTAAGGAAATGTCTTATTTTTGTGTTTTTCATTCAACAAATCAAAGATTCTTAGTTTAGCACCATCTTAAAAACAATTGTCTCCTCCCCCAGCTGCTTGTTCACTATAAAGAGTTGCATAATCCTATTACATTAGAAACATTATAGTGAGGTCCCATTTTCTATACATGTTTGTTTTTGGCAAACAGTAAAGAGGTCTGAGCTGAGTATATGTTGCAATGGACAGTGGTTCCCACAACACCAAAAATACCCATATAGCATTTCTTTAAGAAAGTATTCTGATGGCTATAATATCTTAACAGTGATCAACAATGTTTACATCTCTAATAAAATGTATAAGCAACTGATTGTCTCAAAGAACTGTTTCAACTATCTTATCTGAAGATAAATTCAAATCTAATCAATGTTTTCCTTAAATACTATCAGCAAAAGTATTGCATATTTTCCATATCTATTTTATTCACAATTATAGCTTTAGCAGTTATAATACTCCTTTATTATAAAAATTTATTATATATTAAATAGTTGCAATGTATCATAAGTGTGACAAATGTTTAATCTATATTTTAAATAATCAATATTAATATGAGGGTACTCTTTTAATCCTCATATTACAGAGAAGGACATTGTGGCTTAGAAAATATAATAATGTCCTTTTACAATCCATAATACTTGGTAGGAAGTCAGTCTGGAACTTCAGTCTAGTTACTGTCTACCTCAAAATTCTGTTTTTTAAATCACTGAACTATACTAAACCCTCTAAAGCCAGGATTATACTTCTTTCCTTTATTAAAATTATTATCAGCTGCTCATTTTCCACTGAATCTTACAAATAGAAACATAGGAATAGTCCTCCACTGCTCTTCCCTATTTCTTACATAAAAACAAAGCACATGGTTTGCAGATTTTGTCTCCTAAGTAATCAGTCAAATCCATCTTTTTTTCCCCCGTTCATTCTGTCATTTATTTATCCCAGCCTTTATTATCTACTGCCTGCACTGTTACAATACCCTCTCGGTTGACCTCCCTGTCTTATACCTCATTTTCTATCTCTATGTACACTCACTTATCCCCATACACTACAGCCAGTGTACACCTAAATTGCATGTCTGACCACATCAACCATTTGCATATTATTTTAAGGACATTCATCACCTTCTTCTCAGTAGCACTGTCCACGCTACTGAGCACAGCAACAGAACCTATACACCTGGCTGTTGCTCATCGCTTTGGCTTCCTGCCTCCTCTCTCAAATTTATTTGAGAAATATTTACCAAGTAGAATTGACAGGGTTGGTGATCAAATGGATATGAGATCTGATAAGTAGAAAAGGAAAAAAAACACACACACAATAGAGCAATAGAATAAATGTTGAGCATTCGAGAGATAGCAACATGGAGGTAAACATTGGAGTAGAGTTCAGATCTTTTTCTCCAGCTTCCTACTTAACTGAATATATTTTTTTTGTCAAAAACAACACAAACTCACTACAACCAAAATCAAACACATTATCTCTGTGTCCGATTTCTGATCTTGGAGTGCACTACATCTCAGAGTGGCAGTATCATCTATCTATCTCCCAAACCACTCTCTTTCTTTCTATTCTTTCTTTAACTATATCCTATCACAGTATCCTGTCAAGTTCATCTTCTAAATAGCTCTCAAATCATTGTCTTCATCTGAATTTGTAATGCATCTGCTGGCATCTGCTTTATCCTTTCTGTAATTTATTCCCTATACTGAAGGTACACTGATGTTTTCTATCTGAAAATCTGATTATGTCATCCTCTACCCATTTACATACAATTAGATTTCCTTCCTAGCACCTGTGACATTGCAAATTTGCTCTTATTTCTATGCAAATTTATATTTGATTATTCATTTTCTGACCCTAACAACTATAAGCTCCATAAGCACTTGCCACTCATTGTATTCCAAGCAGTTCGTATGATGCCTGGTATAGAGCCATTTATCACTATTTGTTTAATGACTAATTTAAAAAAGTAATTAATAGATGGACAAAAAAGATCTAGGTTTCTATTTTTTTTGTAACAAGAAATATAGTCAGTGATCTCATGGGTTTCAATGATTCGCTAAGGGAAAATGTGTATAGTAGTAGAGATGCAGGTCATCTGGAGGTATAAGATGAGAAGCCCAAGAAAGAGATTCAGTTAAAAAGCCAGAAGAAAGGTAGAAAAACTGTAAGATAACTATGTCATAGACACCAAGGTAGAAAATAAAACAGACTGATCTGCTATGTAAACACCTCAGAGTAGTCTGGAAAGAAATTAAAGATTATTGTTTCAAAATAATCCATTTAACCCCTTTAATTTCTAACTAGATTTTTCTTTAATTATCACATCTTGACCTCTAAGATTTTCCTTAGTCTCTATCAGATACATGAAATGCTCTCAAGATGTACATCTTCATTAAAGCATCCTCTATAATTCTACCATTCCTATTGCAATTATAGCTATATTACTATATTTGTATCCTATTTCTGGATATTAAATTATGTCCTAATCTCAGCCTCATTTAAATATTTAAGTTCTATAACTTTTCCATTAATATTTCTGGGAAAATGCATTTGTGATATTTCGTATATTCATTCAATGAGTTCAAGTCTCTGTCTTCTTTACATCTTTGTTTGCATTACTGTCATGTGCCTCTAATGTGAGTTGTTGGCTATTCTAAACCAGACCACTATAATGTGCTGGGGCAAGCACTTGTCATAAGCACACACTTTATAAATGCTTCACTGTGGTGGTAGTGTTAACTTCACAGCATGAGCAGTCAGAAAACTACATTACTTGCTCAGGAAACAATAAATCTACATACAAATGAGAATGAAATAATAAAATTACTCATTTTAGTTTAGCCTTTTAAGAATTTTTAAACCTGAAATACATGAGGCATGAGGTAGAAATATTTTCATACATGAATGGCTCACATTTAAAATAAAGCTAAATAGCTATATCACTAGGGAAAAAACATTCATTGTGCCTGTCATTTGAAGAACTATATGACAATCAAAAATATTTTAAAAAGTGTTTTTGTACATAAATTGCAAATAAATTTGAATGTTTTGTATAATTAAATGCTGGAAGATCATACTAATTTAAATATTAATATTATATTTCCTATACTGTCCATCCAGAGCTGAATTTAATTATTCTACTTTTATTTTGTTTTACTTTCTATCTTCATTATCTAAAATATAAACCTGCTAAGATCATGAACGCCACAGCACCCCCGGGCTCCCAATGCCTAGAACCATTCCAAGCTTGTGCAAGTGCACAAGAAATATGTTTTGAGTGACTGGAAAATGAATGAACGTTGAGCAAGAAAATATACATGTATATCATGTAAAAGGCTGTTTTAATTTATTTAAGATATAATAGTGGCTTGAATCAAGGTAAATAATGTTTAGGATGAAAAAAGTAAAATTATTTGACTTATACTTAAGAGAAGATAGTAGTTCATTCAACATGGGTGAGAGAAAGTAGAGTCTGTAACTGATATGCTTTTAATCTGAGTAAATGGGTGGTTAGTGCCGTAATTTGTCATCAAGGGAGATACCAATGGAAGAACAAGATAAAGAAGATGTGCTTGAAAAGAAGCCTATTCTGATTCAAATCACAGACTCTGGGTCTTTAAAGCTGTCTGTGCTTGCTGGTCCTACTATTTAATAATCATGGATCATTTTTTTCAATTCTATGGAATTCGATTTCCATCTTTACTGTGGGTAGAATTTGTTCTTGACAAATTTAAAGGAAAAAACAAAACAAAACAAACAAACAAACAAAAAACAACTCTACAGCCAAACACAATGGATGCTTTTCCAGTTCTTAACTTGTTTGACCACTGATAATCATTTGCTCCTCCTTGGGCGTCCTTAACCCATGTTCCTTTGATACCTTTTTCTCCTGCCTTTCCTCAAATCTCTCTAGCTGCTCTACTAACAGTCAGATAAATTCCAGACTTTTCTGCTGTGATTAATAAGGTTGGCAAAAATCTAGTCTCTGCCCATATTTCCATCCCCACCCTTTTAAAATCTCTGTCAGCCTACTTCCTACATGAAATTTTTCCTTATTTTAAATCAGGGTTAGTTCTATTCAATTAATTAAACATGGTATGATTTTTTTTTATCTCTCTGAAGTACACTGAGGGTTTTGTTTTCACGTGATATTTTCAGTGGACCTGATAGTGAATAAAACTCCAACATTTTTATTAAGAAAACATTGGTAGAATAGATCTCCTTATATATATATTTTTCTGTTCCTCTAAATTTTTCGTCACATTACTTCTGAATAATTTTCTGTAAGTCAGTCACCTACTACAGTTTTAGCATGAATATTTGCCTTTTCTATTAAATTTCATTTGGAACATGTTAAGACTTACAAAGACTGTTATCACAAATATCATATTAACAAAGTGTGAAAGTAAATCTTTATTCCCAATAATATTCACATACTCTATGTATTTGATATTGATATAGCACACATTTTAATAAACTAAATATATATTCTCCTTAAATCATTCAAAATAATAATAATAACACATGTTCTTCTATTACATGATTGCTATCACATCTGCCAAGTAGTACTAAAAGGCAGACTATGCTACTATATTCTAGGAGTCACATAAAATCAGGGGACAAAACTCAGGGTCAGTGGGTGATGCCACTTAAGACAGTGTAAGAAGAGGCTGGGCTTAAGAAAAGCAAGAGGCTTTACCTAGAGGTGGCATGGAGTTAGAGAACCATTCTGCCATGCATAGGCATTTTTCTCTGCAAAAAAATTGTATAGAATCCTTTTTTTTTTTTTTTAACCATTTGGCTACTTCTAGAGATGTAAATGAGAATTTTTAACATTCTAGATATATTCCTATAATAAATAATTAATAAAGAAGAACTATATTTTATATCCCATAGATTAAGACATTCAATATTACATTTTTAATATTAATTGTGTCTTTAGTGTATACATTTTAAGCTGTTGTGTGAAATGTACTTACACTCAGTTTTCCATTGCGATTGTCTTCCTCTCTCATGGCCAGGGCCATCAGAAAATTATCTTGTAGGTCTTTACCAGCACTTGTTAGAGTCCTGTAAAAAGCAGATCTTCAGTTATAATGTATTAGATAACAAATATGTTTCAAACACTCCGGGGCCAACAATAATGCTTTTTTATTCCAAGTGACAATTTCCTTGCAACATGAAAACCATATAAACACAATCATTATTATCTGCTAGAGTCCTCAATTTAATTTCATATAGTAATAGAGTATTTATAAATAGCTGGAATCAAGCCTTTAAATAACATATCCATATCAAGACTCATACCATATATAATTTCATTTACATGCTCATTTTGTTCTTTTTTATAATACCAAGAAAAGTCACCATGTTCATACCCCTCACTTCCCACAAAATTTTTAACTGCCTATAATTTATGTATAATTTATTAATTTAAGGAAATTAAAATACTAGACACCTATGCTAATACAGTTACTGGAGTAGAGCATTAATTTTAGCCCTAGAAGTAGAGATAATCAAGGCAAGAAAGGAAACTAGGTTAACTTATCTTTGGCAGATGAAAGAAAGCATCAAGAATTCAAGAGAGAAATAACGTTCTCTGGAAATATATTTTAAAAGACGTATATCACAAAGATCTCAATCAAGCACAACTGAACCACATAATTAATAAGTTTAAGAGTGATTTGTAAAATAATAACCCTTTCTTTATACAGCAATTTCCTACATATTCCACAGATTTTTTCATTATGTGTCTGCTATGTACCAGGAACTGTATCTGGGCACAATGATGCACAAGGCATAGTTCCAGCTCTCAAGTTGTGTATGGTCTCATAGAGGTAAACAGATATATAAACATAATGTCATACCATGTGATAACTGGAATAATAGAGATACAGACAGAGTAACAAAGGGGTTAATAAGAGAAGGTATCTTATTCAAGGCAAAGTCACTTAATCTGAAATGTAAGAGCAATTATTCTTGAATTTAATGTTAAAACTTGAGATAGCATTAGCTAGTTTGAGGGGTGGAAGGAGAGAGTTATAAGTAACTAGAAAGGAAAGAAGGAATGCAGATTTAAAGTTGCAAGGCAATCCGGTAATAGCAAAGCAGTCAGAGAGTAAACACAGGAAGTGAGGGGGAAACCAGATAATATTATTAGAAGTTAAGATTTTAGTCAACACACTGTTATAAATATTTACTACGTTCAGATAGAAGAGTCTGGTTTTAGAATTCATTTTTACAATCCCTTTCAGGGAAGGCTTGTATGCTACTTAAGGAGCTTGGACCTTGTAATACTACCAGAAAGCATTGAACTAAAAGAGTCTAATGCAAGCAAATAAAATAGTCAAATCTGTGTTCCAGAAAGAGTATTCAGAACTATGAGAAAGGCAGCCTGAAGGAGAGCAACACTGCAGGGATTAAGAGACTATCACAAACCTTCAGAAAGAGATGATGAATATCTGATTTAAAGAAGTGATGGTAAGGATAGGAAGGAAAGGATAGATTTAGGAAATATTGAAGAGATAAAATGGACCTAGTGATTGATTTTTGTGAAGAGTTAAGGAGAGATTACTACTAGGTTAAATCATTGCAACCTTTGTTTATGTTGCTTATCTAGAAATGCAGCTCTTTAAATTCATCATAACTTATCTGCTTTTGCTTTCTAGCTTTATGTTCCTCAGCTTGTTTTATATACATACATATATATATAAAATGTTTACATAATATGTACATTATATGTTATATTATATATTATATTATATATAGTATATGTATATTATATATAATATATTATACACATAATATATATAACATATATATCACTTAATAATCAAAAAACCTTAATAAACATGTAAAATAACTACTAATTAGTACCAAAGAAGAGGTCAGATATTTGAAAATTTCTTTAATCCATTGTTCTGTCCACAAGTGAGTATTCCATGTTAAAATATGTATTATGTACTGCTTTAATATTAAATTTAATATTAAATGTCTAAAACAGAAAAGTAATTTTGTCAGTTGCTTGTTTAGAAAAAAAACTACCTGTTTTCTACTGCTCACAGCATAAGCTTCTAATCACTTGTTCAGTTTCCACCTAATTTCCTGCTTATGGTCTGTTTTAAAACCACATTCTGTTGTAAATTCTCTGTGAAATTTGAATAGAGAATTCATTTTACAAGTACCTCAATCAACAGTGGTCAGGTTATACTACAGTAACCAATGGTCCAAATCTCAGTGGTTTGCAATTGCAAGAGATTACTTTTCAATAAAAATATGCATTGATAGCCGGTTTACTGTGGCTCTTCATCTTGAGGGAATGAGACACTGATGAAACATCCTCTCTCGGAACCATCTTTGGTTATTGTGCAGAGGGAAAAAAAGAGAACATAGCCACACAATGCCTCTTAGAACTTCTGCTTAAAAGTAACACATATCACTTCTACTCATATTTCCTTGGCCAAAGCACTTGCTTTGGCCAACCCTGAACTCAATGGGGTGAGAAAATATAATCCTGTCCAGGCATTTGTAGCACATATTTGTGAATGGTAGCTCAGACACTCATGGCTTCCTATACCATAAACAACAGAGGTTGAGACTAGATTGCTCAGTATATAAGAGCAGTAAATAAAACAATTTTTGAACAAATTATGATAGTACAGAACATTTGTTAGCATGGTTCACTGTAATGTAACCAAGTAAAGGTTCTTTTGATAATTAAAATCACTAATCCTAGCTCCAAAACCAAACTTGCCCTAAATACTCACAGAGCATCCTATAAATTGTAGTTGAAGGAAGGAACTATTAATAGAATTAGCGTTCTGTGATAGTTATAGACATCTATTGCTTTTGCCTCCTAATATTCTTTCTCCCTTTTTATTGGCAACACGACCCTAACTTTTACTTGGGCAACTGTCTTTTCCACATTCTTTGCCTTAGTAGAATCAAGGTACCCACTTACAGCTCCTACCTCCCAAACCTTAGCTAGTGAATACACCTCAAGCTTTGCCAATGTCATTTTACCTCATAGGTAAATCTTTAACAGAGACAAAAGAATGAAAGGCAGCTGGAGTTATAGTGGTACCCTTACTTCCTACTACATAGTTTATTCAATTTTATGTTTGAATCTATGATAATCAGTGCTCTTCCAATAAATTCCCTTTTTTATTTCATTCATTAGAGTTGGTTTCTATTGCTTACAATAAAAACCTATAATTGATACAATGGCTATACAGTTAGGATACATCAGAATTCCTATGAGTTTCCACAAACTATATCTACTTCCTTCTCCTGCTACCTTCCCAAGCATATCTTGTTTTGTTGTAAATTTTTAGAACTTCAGAGATAAAGTTCAATGTGATCATCAACCCTGATCACATAACACAAAAGGTAACAATCATTAGAAGTTTTGCCTGTAGCCTTTAAGGCTTTTTAAAATTATATAAAGATATATATTTGTGTACTAATAAAAACATATATAGTATTATGTGGTCAGTTGTTCATTTCATTACATATTTTGCAATTTACTGTTTTATTGCTGTTGTTACAACTATTCCTGGAAGTTGATGTTTATGAGAGTTCCAAGAAAATAAAAATTATCCCTGATATATCAGATATGAAATGCCGGAAGAATAGATTTTTAGACATCATTCGCTAATAAGGATGGAAATCCTAATATTTTGCTATGCGTGACTCTCTTGCTAATGGCTGAGGTTTTCAGCAGATGTCTAGGCTGGACAGGAAAATAAAGTAATAGGCAATAGAATTCTTGCTGTCCCTGGACACTTACCAGGGCAGACACTCTTCCCCCTTCTTCCATAAAAATGAAAGCTTCAATTTTCACTTGGGCACATAGCAGCCTGGAATTGAGACCACATTTCTTAGCTCTTTGCAGCTAGTTATGTTCGTGTCACTAACTTTTGCACATTAAGAGCCAAGTGAAAATGATTTGTGATTTCTAGGGAGTGTACTTAAAGTAGAGGCAGGTACTTTTTTTCCGGTAGCTAGAATGCAATATAATAACTTGAAACTCCAACTGCCATCTTGGACATAAATTGTAGGCCACTATTATGGAGAAACAAAGAGAGGAGCAGGGTCCACAATACTTGAGAATACCAGCACAGCCTTGAGTGACACCAGCTGGACTTCTTGAATATGAGACTGAAAAGAATTTCTATTTGATTTCAGCTACTGTCATTTTGGTGTTTTCTTTTTCTTTTTCTTTTTTTTTTAACCAACCTAATTCAAAAAGATACTTGATCATTTGAAATTTGTTCACTTTTCTGAAAAAGATGCTCTTGTGGGATTGGCTTGGTTATCAAATTGGAATTTAACCTTAGGTGAAATATTCTAAGAATTTCCCAGGAGACCATATTACTTACCTAATTAAAATGAATTTTCTAAAACAGGTTAAGTCTTAGGTTAAGTCTATTAAATAATAGCACAAGATAATGAAAATTAAACTAAAATATAAGATGGAATATCAGTCTTTTAATTCCTATTCATTTACCAACTGATTAGTCCAAACAACCACATTTTTCTGAATCTGGATTTCATGATGAGCTAAATAATACCTAGGCCCAATAGGAGATGTAAAACTTGTGGTCTAAAGCAATCATGCTGTATCATTTATTACTAAATATCATTAAAATATAATTAGTCCAAGAAAAAGACTATTATCCTGACAAGATCCTAAGTTCATACTATTCTTCTTTCATTACTATGCAAGTCTCACATACATAGATTTACATCATTTCTTATAAACTCAGTGAAGAAGATAGAAGTATTATCCAAATTTGGAACAGAGAGGGTAAAGATTTTTGGCTCCAAAGCTATGTGAAGCAGAGAAAAAATGTTACATAGTAATCACTCTTACATCATGCTACAGTTGAGAACCCGAAACTTCTCAGCAAAGGAAATATTGGAAAAGAATGAAAGTTAATGCAGTGTGAGGTAAGGAATTCTTAAATCTTTAACATGCATTACTCTTATTTAACTAGGTTTATTTAACAGTAAGTGACCTAAGAAAGCTTGCTTAAGTAAATATTACAAAAACAGTTACTTCCTCAAGAAGTGAAGTAGGTCTGTTTCAAAATCTTAGTGTTCTAAGTTCTACCAAGGCAAATACTCCATCTTTATTGTTTATACTCCACTGCACTTTGAAAATGTGGTAAAAGTTATATGGATGAGTTAAATTTTACCAACCATGTTTAATCAATAGCTAAAGCTATTTATATAATGCTACATGAAAGATTATAAACATATTATTAATCTTCAAAAATTAGGTTACTGGTTTTATGATTTAAGTGTGTTGCTTGTATATCATTATCACACATACTGACATTACTAGCTTAACACTCAAAAAGAATGAATAACAAAAAAAAATGGAAAACTGTTAAAGTAGAAACTTATTTCAAGAATTAGTTTTTAAGAGTTTATTTGTTAAATAAATTCTTTCACTACATATTTGTGGTATCTATTTTTTGGGATTTTTAATGTATAACCTTTTTAATGTTTGTTGAAAGTGTCTAACAAACAAAGTTTGATTAATCATTAAAATGTTTTCTAGGCCAGGCACGGTTGCTCATACCTGTAATCCCAGCACTTTGGGAAGCCAAGGTGTGCATATCACAAGGTCAAGAGATCAAGACCATCCAGGCCAACATGGTGAAACCCTGTTTCTACTAAAAATACAAAGATTAGCTGAATATAGTAATGTGTGCCTGTAGTCACAGCTACTCAGGAGGCCGAGGAAGAAGATGCTTGAACCCTGGAGGCAGAGATTGCAGTGAGCCAAGATCGCACCACTGAATTCCAGCCTGGCGATAGAGCAAGACTCAGTCTCAAAAAAAAGTTAATAAATAAAAGATGTTTTCTAATAACCAGTTTCTTAATAATTCCTGATTCAAATCTGGGATTAAATCCATTCTAACTGCAATACTTTTTAGCTATTGGGCACTGTCTTTGTACTAGTCTCTACTAGGCATATTGCAAACAATAGCAATTATTTTCAAATAAACTCAAATGAGAAGTATATCTATAACTTCATTATAATCAGCTAGTATTTGGTTTTTATTCTAGATTCACTAATTTTCAGGCTTTATTTCACTATAATAAAGACACGCAACATATCAAAATAGCATATCATAAACACTATATCATAATATTTTCACATTGTGAAAACAATGAAAATTCACTGGGAGAAGTAACATAAATTAGTAGGAGTGTAGGAGAGTAGGAGTGAGATATGCAGCCTTTATCTGTGGGTACCCCTGGGAGTAATCAGAGTCTGTTGATCTTGTAGTCTCTCAGGAAAGTTAATTATTTATTATCATCATTCCAGTCTAGACTGAGGTTCTCATCAACTGCTCTTTTCAAAGGTAGATTTAATTTTTAAGCCAGAGAACTCCAATTTAGCCTATATTTCACATTTAGATAATTTACATTCAACTCCTTCACCCTTGTTTCAGTATATAATGCAACTTATCTGTGCCTTAGTTCCTTAAAACATGTTGTATACTTAGTTTGGAAAAAAAATCAATGCAGAGTAAAGTGAAAAATAGTAATTGAGTAAAATTGTATTATATAAAATCAATAATGTTACCATCTTAAAAAAACAAATGAACATATCTGTGAAAACATAGTTTTCAGAAATTATTCTATATCCCATGGATAAATTAACCGACAGAACTTTTGTATATATTTATATTTGTATGATCCCAAATAATTTAAATTCTATTTTTAGAGGTCAAAATAGAATATTATTTGCAAACTTGATAAGAAAATTTTATTTACCATAATATATTTATTTTTAGAGGACTCATTTGAGAATTAAATATGAAAGATATGTTTTTACTGTGTTTTGATATAAGGCAACTGTTGCTCTATCAGACAGATAGTATTTTTGTATGTTTCCCAGAAAACATGCTATCTTTCTGTTTTATCTTTTATATAAATTAGGAGGAAAAAATTCTACCTTTCCACAGATACAATTATTTATCATTCTTGAATGACTAGTGAGTCAATAAAGAAACTAAGAAAGATAATTGAAAATATCTTGAAACAAATGACAATGGAAACACAACATACTATGGGATACAGCGAACCGCAGTACTAAAAAGGTTTATAGCTATAAGCACCTAAAGCAAAAGAACAAGAAAATTTCAAATAACCTGATGATGCATATTTAAAAACTATAAAAGCAAGAGCTAAAAAAAACCTAAAATCAGTGTAAGAAATAATAAATATCAGAAATAAATAAAATTGAAATAAAGGAACAACACAAATGTTCAACAAAAGGAAAACTTGTTTTTTTTTGAAAAGATAAACAAAATAGGCACACCTCTAGCCAGACTAAGAAAAGAAAAAAAAAAAAAAGAGAAGATTCAAATAAATAAAATCAAAGTGAAAAAGAAGACATTCGCTGGGTGTGGTGGCCCTGATGTGTTCCAGCTACCTGGGAGGATGAGGTGGGAAGATCACATGAGCCTGGGAGATTGAGGTTGCAGTGAGGTTGATTGTGCCACTGTATCCCAGCCTGGGAAACAGAGTGAGATTTGTTCTCAAAAAAAAAAAAAAATTAATAAAAGTGAAAAAAGAGACATTACAACTGATACTGCGGAAATTCAAAGTATTATTAGAGGCTACTATGCCAACAAATTGGAAAACCCACAAGAAATGAATAAATGTATAGATGTATGTAACCTACCAAAATTGAACCATGAAGAAAACTGAAACATAAACAGACCAATAATAAGTAACAAAATTAAAGCTCAAATTATATACACAAAGGATTATAAACATTCTATTATAAAACGTATGTTTACTGAGGCATTGTTCACAATAGCAAAGACTTGGAACCAACCGAAATGCCCATCTATGATAGACTGGATAAAGAAAATGTGGTACATATACATCATGGAATATTATGCAGTCATAACAAAGGATGAGTTCATTTCCCTTGCAGGCACATAGATGAAGCTGGAAACCATCATTCTCAGCAAACTGACATAAGAACAAAAAACCAAACACCACATGTTCTCACTCAAAAGTGAGTGTTGAACAATGAGAACACATGGACACAGGGAGGGTAACATCACACACCAGGGCCTGTTGGGGGATGGGGACTAGGGCAGGGATAGCAGGGGCTGGGAGTATCAGGGAGAGATAACATTAGGAGAAATACGTAATGTAGATGACGGAGGGGGGAAGGGGATGGTTGCAGCAAACAACCATGATACATATATAACTATGCAACAAACTTGAACATTCTGCACATGTACCCCAGAACTTAAAGTATAATAAAAAATATATATCAGTAGAAAAGAAAATAAAAATAAATAAAAATAAATAGTCTAGAAATTGGCTTGCTCTCCTAGTTTCTGCCATTAACCTTAAAAGAAACATATGGACCAGCCAATTGGTCACTGCATCTCCAAGAGAGACACTTAAAGCCCATGTAAGCTGCCTTCAGTGTGCCCAGCCTATGTTTTTAATCCTTAACAGACAGACACACAAGTGAGACCAGCTGAACATAGTCCAGATTAGCAAAACCACACTGATACAAAAATAAATATTACTTTATACTACTGAGTTGTGGGGACAGTTTCTTAAGCAGCATTTCTCTGGCAATAACTCACTTACATACCACATTTTTGTTATTATACTTGAAGAATTGCTGTGGGCACATTTATCCATTCATGCCATGGTATTTCTTGAAAAGCTACCATGTGCTAGTGCTAGAACTGTACTACCTATGGAAGTAGAGGAGTAAACAAATGGGCACAACCCTGAGTCTAGGCATGTATTTAGGATCACCAGCTTCAGCTGGAAAACAGATTCTTTAAATGATTTCTATAGGAAAATATTGCTGAGGATTTCAAATAGCAATTTTAAAATGAGAAAACAAATACAAAATTATAAGATAGTTGTTTCTTCCTTCTTCCTACACAGAATGTAACATAACAGCAAATTGCTCTCAGGCCCTTTGTACTCCCCAAAAACAGTAAACATTTTTTGCCTCTCAAGTGAACTTGAGAATAGTTGTTCTCAGTGAACAAAAGCAAATAATTTTAGCAAATATCTAAAGCAAGGTGAATTTTTTTTAATGGAATAAAAACTAGACTTTTTTCTTAATGTTTAATAACTTATTCTTATGCATTATTAATATATTTATATATTTGATAAGTTAATTTAATATATTTAATACAATGTTTTAATATTTTCCATAAACTTTTTTCCCTTTAAATAATACTTTGGTCTCAGTGCTAACTTTACCTCAGACTGAGTTAGTAGGCACACCCTCCAGCTACAACTTATAGATGTAATAAAATTCCAGATACTAGAGAAATAATATTGAAATTATGTTTAAGTCAAGCTGAAAAGGAAGGTAAATCCTTTAGATGCAGGAATGAAGGGGGAACTCAAGGGCAGGGTAGCAGTTTCATTCAAAATTCCAGATGCATTTTAAAGCCAGATATGATTTTAAGAATTGTGGGACTGCAGTTTTAATGACAAGCAAAGACAAGAAATGTTATCTTGGGAGAGGAGCTGAGATAATGTCCATTTAATAAAGCCAATATTTTTAAAAGCTCACCTAGTTATTGAAAAGAAATTTATAAAAACTCTACCTATTGGTTTGTAGATGTAGTTAAGACTGCTGTATGTCCTTTTCTCTGATAAATTCTTGATTTTCTTAAAAAAAAGGAATCTTTTTCTCCACAATCTCACCAGCATCTTTTATTTTTGACTTTTTTATAATAGCCATTCAGACTCATGTTAGATGATATCTCATTGTGGTTTTGGTTTGCATTTATCTAATCAGTTATGCTGAGGATATTTTTCATGTATTGCTTTGTTTGAGTGGTGTCTGTTCATGTCCTTTGCCCACTTTTTTGTGCAGTTGTTTGGCTTTTTTTTCCTTTTCAATTTGTTTGAGCTCTTTGTAGATGCTGGATATTGGACCTTTATCAGATGCATAGCTTGTAAAAGTTTTCTCTCATTCTGTACATTGTCTGTTTACTCTGTTGATAGTTTCTGTCACTGTACAGAAGCTCTTTAGTTTAATTACCATTGAAGTTATGATAAGAAAAACAAAAACAGTAAACTGTATTTGAAGAAAAAAAAAAAACCCTCACAAACTGTGAATAAAAGGAACATACTGCCTAAATAATAAGAGCCAAATATGACAGACCCACAGCTAGCATCATACTTAATGGGGAAAAATTGAAAGCCTTTTCTCTAAGATTTGCAATATGACCAGAATGCCCACTTTCACCACTGTACTCAACATAGTACTGGAAGTCATAGCTAAAGCATATCAGAAAAGGAAAGGAACGAAAGGCCATCCAATTAGAAGGGTGCAAAGAAGAAGTCAAATTATCCTTGTTTGCACGTAAGATAAGATAATCTTATATTTCTAAAGACATAAAGACTTCACCAAAAAACTATTAGAACTGATAAACAAATTCAGTAAAGTTGTAGGATACAAAATTAACATAGAAAAAAATCAGTAGGATTTTCATATACCAAAAGTGAACAATCTGAAAAAGAAATAAAAATTTAATCCCATTTACAATAGCTACGAATAAAATTAAAGACTTAGGAATTATCCAAATAAGTGAAAGATCTCTATAATAACAATATAAAATGTTGGTAAAAGAGATGGAAGGAGACACCAAAAAATGGGACAATATGGCATGCTCATGGATTGGAAGAATCAATATTGTTAAAATGTCCACATTACCCAAAGAAATCTATGGATTTAATGCAATCTCTATAAAAAAATACCAATGACATTCTTCACAGAAACAGAAAAAACAATCCTAAAACTTATATGGAACCACAAAAGACCCAGAATAGTCAAAGCTATCCTAAAGCAAAAAGAACATAACTAGTGAATCACATTACCTGACCTCAAACCATACTATGAAGCTGTAGTAACTGAAACAGCATGGTACTGGCATACAAACAAATATATAAATCAAAGGAACAGAATGGAGGACTGAGAAACAAATCCATACACCAAAAGTGCACTCATTTTTTATAAAGGTGCAAAGAATATATATTAGGAAAATGAGTTTTCAATAAATTGTGCCAGAAAAACTTTATATCCATATGCAGAAGAATGAAACTAGACCCCTATCTCTCAACATATACAAAAATCAAATCCAAATGAATTAAAGACTTAAATCTAAGACCTCAAACTGTGAAACTAGTACAAGAAAACACTGGTGCAAATCTCTGGGACACTGATCTGGGCAAAGATTTCTTGAACAACACCCCACAAGCACAGGCAACCAAAGGAAAAATGGAAAAAAAAGGATCAAACCACGTCAAAAAGCTTCTACACAGCAAAGGAAACAATCAAAAAAGTAAAGAGACAACCCACAGAATGGGAGAAAACTCCCCTTTTGACAAGGAATTAATAATTAGAATATATAAGGAGTTTAAACAACTCTATAGGCTAAAATCTAATCAAAAAATGGGCCAAAGATATGAATAGACATGTCTCAAAAGAAGACACACAAATGACAAATAGACATATAAAAAGGTACTCAACATCATTAATCATCAGAAAATGCAAATCAAAACTACAATGAGATATCAGATCTCATTCCAGCTTTTATCCAAAAGATAGGCAATAACATATACTGGTGACAATGCGGAGAAAAGAGAACCCTGATACACTGTTGATAGCATTGTAAATAAGTATAACCACTATGGAGAACAGTTTGCAGGTTCTCCTCAGAAAACTGAAATTAGAGGTATCATGTAATCCAGCAATCCCACTTCTATGTCTACACCCAAAACAAAGTTTATCAGTATATCATTTCTGCACACCCCATGTTTATTGTGGCACTTTTCACAATCACCAAGATTTGTAAGCAACTTGTGTCCTTCAACAGATGAATAAAGAAAAAGTAGTGTATATATATATATATATATATATATATATATATATATGGAATAAAAAGACTGAGATTGGACCAGGAACAGTGGCTCATACCTGTGATCCCAGCACTCTGGGAGTCTGAGGTGGGCAGATCATGAGGTCAGGAGTTAGAAACCAGCCTGACCAACATGGTGAAACCCCCATCTCTACTAAAGATACAAAACATTAGCTGGGCATGGTGCTGCATTCCTGTAATCACAGCTACTCAGGAGGCTGAGGCAGGAGAATTGCTTGAACCTGGGAGACAGAGGTTGCACTGAGCCAAGACTGTGCCATTGCACTCCAGCTTGGTCAACAAGGCAGACTCCGTCTCAAAAAAAAAAGACTGAGATCCAGTCATGTGCAACAACACAGACAGAAATGCAGGTCATTCTATTAAGTGAAATAAGCCAGGCACAGAAAGACAAATTTTGCATGTTCTCACTTATTTGTGGAAGCTAGAAATTAAAACAATTGAATTAATGATGATAGAGAGTAGAATGATGGTTACCAGAGAATGGGAAGAATAGTTGGGCTGGAGAAATGGGAATGGTTAACACATTCAAAAAAACAGAATGAATAAGATGTAGTCTTTTACAGCACAACAGGGTGACTAAACTCAACAGTACTTTATCATGCATTTAAAAGAACCAACATATAATTGGAATGTTCATTACACAAAGAAAGTATAAATGTGTGAGGTGATGAATAATGATGATGCCCCATTTACTCTGCATGTATCAAAATATCTCATGTACTCCCATAAATATATATATCTACCCTATGTACAAACAAAAATTACAAAGAAAAAATAAAAGAAATTAAAAATATGTCATATGTATCTGTAATGCTATTGAATCTTTACATTCCTTCTCTCAACGTATCATTGTGTATTTGCTCTCTATAGTCAGTTTGGGCTTCCATAGCAAAATGCCATACACTGAGTGGTGTAAACAACAAAAATTTATTTTTATCACAGTTCTGGAGGCTGGAAGTGAGGGATCAGGGTGCCAACATGGTTGTGCTCTGGTACAGGCTCTCTCTCTGGCTTTAAGATTGCTACCCTACTGTATTAACACGGCAGAGAAAGTAAAAACAAACTTTGGTGTTTCTTCTAATAAGAGCACTAATTCCATCATGAGGCCCCACCCTCATGACATCCTCTAAACCTAGTTACCTCCCAAAGTCTCAGTCTCTAAATATCATGATATTTGGGATTAAGATTTCAACATAAGAATTTTGAGGAGGGACACAGTTTAGTCCATAACATGCTGTTTCTCGTTTTGAAACAAGATGTAATAATTTTCTATATTATATTTTTTAAATATTCTTTCTTGCTTATCATTTCTTTTGTACATCTTGAGATTACTTCACCTTTTCTTTCACCATGTGAGCTAAATTAGAGTATTTCACCTCCTGAAATATGCAGAACTGAGTTGCCAAAGTATTTCTCTCCAGCTCTCTTTAGCAAAGTGGAAAAAATTTCAAGCCATACAACCACAAAAAGGCCCAAATGAAAGGAACCATGGAGTCTTGTCTCAAAGAGCATGGAAAAAACTTCCTTATCTTGAATATGAATTTGTATTAAAATAATATACTCATAAAATATTTTGAAATAAGAACTATGACTACAACACTTAGATAGAAGCCCCTGATCACTCCATCCTGCTCAGAATTCCATCTTCCCAACTCCTCCAACATGGCTACTTTCTCTCTTTTGTGATATTTACTCCTACAATTTATCTCAGTCTCCAAATTTTAGAATCATCACCTCTTTGTATCACCTAAGTGTGTACCCCTAAACAATGTGGTGTAATTTTGCTTGTTTTTCAACGTTCTGTAAATGAAATCACAAAGTGTATATTTGTAATACATTGTTTCTTTAGCATATTCCACGTTTCTTCAGTATGTTCAACATATGTTGATGCATGTAGCTATACCTCATTTTCCTTGTATTCCCTTCTATGAATATACAACCATTTATTTATCCTTTCTCTTATTATAGACCTTAGAGATGTTTCTCTTTTGGTTCTATTATAAACATGCTGCTGGAATGTCCTGTACATATGTACATTTCTGAGTATACATTTCTCAAGTATCTATGGCTAGCAACAGAAGAGCTGTGTTATAGGACATTTGTAATTTCAAATTTACAAAATAAAGCCACTTGTTTTCAAAGTTGATGATCCAATTTACACTTTACTATAGTGTGAAAATTCCTTTTGCTTTACATCATTTCCAACATGTAGCATTTTAGAACCTTTTAATATGAAGCAACCCAGTGTGAGGTTAACAATCTCAGAGTGCTTTCAATTTGCATTTTCCTAATTATTTTTAGTGATGTTTTGTCATATTAATTTCCTCTCACGCAAAATCCTCATTCTAGTTTTTTGTCCACTTTACTATTGAGTTATTTATATTTCACTGTTTTGTAAAAGTGTTTCACGTATTCTAGATTTTAGATTTATATTTATTATATGCACTGCAAATATATTATTCCACACATAGCTGGTAGTTTTGCTCTCTATTGGAGTTTGTATAATTAGATCTCATTTGAATCCATAACAATATATCAAAATTCTTCATTGTTACAGACATTTTTCATTTTAAATAAATCTTTCTCCACCCTGAAGTAGTAACTATATTGCTTTACACAATGTTTAAAACTTTAATGAAAAGAACCTGCAATGTCTATTTTACCATATGTCAAATATTTATACATACATAGATCTGTTTCTAGCTTCTCTATTTTATTCTAGTTTTTATGTATCTGCCTTCATGCCAATATCATATAATCAATGACTAAACATTTATGATAAATCTTGATGTCCAAAAAAGAAATAGTATCCTTTTCTTTTCAAAACGTCTTTGATATTTTTTTAATATCACTATCAAATTTTTAAAATATATTTGTCAACTTCCACTTTTAAAAAGCTCTTGGAATTTTTTTTTTAATTTCCAATTTGTAAAGAATACACATCTTTATGATACTGTAGCCTCCAATCATCAAGCTAAAAATAGTGTGTGTGTCACTACTTATTTATGACTTTTAAAGTTCTTTCAATTAAGTTTTACATGTTCTTAATAAGTCTTGTACATCTTTTGTTAGACTTATGTCTAACAAAAGGATATTAATGTTAATGTGGAAAGCTTTTTATTTCATTTTCTGCTTGTTGATTTTATGTAAAATAAAATGTAATTTGTATTTTACTTTGCATCATGCAATTTTGCTAAACTCTTTCATTATTATTCCCTACTACTTTTATCAGTTCTCTTTGACATGCAGATTTTAATTTTCTCATTAGTCATTTTATCTTTGTTATGAATTACAAACCAAATCTGACACTAAGTTAAAATTTCTCAAAACTTTTTCTTCTTTTGTCTTATGTTATAAAAGTAAAGAGCTAGTTAAAATTAACTAGAATATTTTTGAACAACTTTACATTATAGAATATTTCTAAAGAAATATATTAATATACCTTTTCAATATAAACGGTCAACTACACACCATTTGCCTGAACACCCAAGCCAAAATACATGGACTACTCTGAGATTTTATTCCTCACTGTCCACATCCAATATTCACCTTATCAGTCTGAGTCCCAGCAGAAAACAAATGAAATACTGAAAGAGCTTAGAGGAAGAGAGTATAATAGCGATCTCAACAGGGGTAAGAAAGTTCACACAGGGTGATGGACACACACAAGAATTAGCCATAGTGATGGAGTAGGATATCTCCTTCTCACCCTCAAGCCTGAGGAGGCAAAGAGGGAATGCTTTAATAGATATAGAGCCTTGACTAGCTGGCCACCTGATAGCCAGTATGGTCACCTCTAGAGAGCATGACTACCAATAAAATTGTGGCCCAGTCTCTATCTCCTCCTGCCTTACAGTTCCCTTCTTGAGGATACAGTACACAGAGATTGTCCTCTGGGGCCAGAACCTTGTCTTTGGATTTGCCATCAATCCAATTGCATGGTACACTACAGTCATTGCAGTTTCCCGTGCCTTTAATAGCCCGCAACTCTCAGTCCAGAGGGTCCTTCTTAACACTCTTCCCTAAATACCTCTACAAAAGACTAAAAAATCATGTGCTCCATAAATCACTTCCTTTTGCCATCCTTTCTTCTCTCTCCTTTCCATGCAGGACACCAGGAAAACTGAGTACTTTGTATTTCCACTTAGTCTGCAGTAAAGACTCAATAAATTTTATTCTAATTGTTATTACAATACATAACACCAATTAATGTAATCTACTATATTCACTATTTTTAAGAGAAAAATAGTGTGATTGCCACAACATAGGCTTGGAAAGCCTTGACTATAATCTGTCTTTCAATAACTTTTATTTCTGATGTTGTTGTCATTGTTTTTCTTTTAGTTTAATTGAAAGTAAAAACAAAATTAATTAAGTTTACAAAACTTTGGTTGTGATTTTTCTAGGATTAACTTTATATTATTCCAGCATTTGCATATTTCAGAGGATAGCAAAAGAAACATTTATAATTTTGCTATATTCTAAATAATTAAATTCTAATAACTTATTCCATTCTAAGATTAAATTTTTATGTAGAAGCTTCCATGTAACTGACTAGCTTATTAAAAATGTAGACCAATTCTAAGTATACAAATGTATAAAACAGATTCAGTGTATTTATATAATATTAATTGATCAGAATCACAATACTAATTTTTCCTAAAACTTTTCCTAACTCATTTTTCGTAACATTTTAGAAACATATTTTTATTATTTTTTTAATTTTATACCAGTCATCTTTTCCTCATAATTTTTGAAGTTATTTGTTGAATTAGCAGAAAATGAATCTATAATTAAAATAAAAATAATTATTTTCTAAAAGTGAGGTTTTTATTGATTTAATAATGTATATTACATTTAATTGACTCTAATGTACATTATATTAGGATATAATGTAAACTTTTAAAATAATATATATTGCTTACATTTCACAGTTGCAAAAATAATGAAGAAAATTTCAGGCATCATTCTAATTACGTTTTGTTTTCCTAGACTTTAAACAATTTTTTATTTTTATTTAAACAAAAAAAAAATCATCCATACTAATATGTATACATGAATACACTAGGATATCTTTAAGCCAAAATTGCATAGAAGAATAAAGGCAACCAGTGAACAATTTCAGGTACTTTCCTTTGAGCATTAATTCAATGAACATTCTGCCTTGAATCTCTGAGAGATTACTTCTTAAAGATGGGAAGGAGAAAGCAGTGGAGCTCAATTCTATATGTGCATTTTTAGTCTCCTCCCTTTTGTTGTAAACTATTCTTACTGCCTTTTCACTTATTCTTAATTGGATTGAAACAATATTCTTTTAGGACCCGGTCAGTCAGGATTACATTTGGAGAGATTTGTGGTTTAAGAACTTTTACATTACGGAGATTTCATGGAAATGGTCATCAATTTGTATTTTAATAACTTTCAGAAAGGGAGAAAATTACTTCAGAAATGAAATTCATTTATTGGTGAGAAGAAATGAGGGTCAAATTTCCATTCAGAAGAAAAATGATATCACTTTCCCCATCTTTTTTTATGTGAAAAAGTTTTCAAATCATCAAATGCACAACAAAACTATCAGCATCTCTGGGAAAAACTTTGATTGTTAGAGGCACACAGAAGAAAGTCAAGAAATGCTAACACGCACACTAGACAGTGTTTTCTTCTCATCTTCTATTTTGAGGAAAATCCAAGTGGGAGTCTTTGGATCTGTTGTGTCTTAAATCAGTCAGATTTTACTTTATTTGATGAAAACTTTTTCTTTCTTTCTTTCTTTCTTTCTTTCTTTTTTTTTTTTAGGAGACAAAATGGCTTGCCTTCTGTATAAGAAATTGTCTCTGAACTCCTCATTTTTGTACATCTGGTAAGTTTCTCTAGTTAATTCTTAAATATGGTAGGTCAAGATATGCTCACACTTTGGGAAGATAAAGGTACTTAGAGAGGAAATAAATGTTCTTTGTGTCTGAATATGTTTGATTTTATTCTGAAAACATATTAAAACTTTACTTTCATTCTCTTCTGGGAGGCAGCTACATTTTTTAATCCCGATTTAGAATGTACTTCCTGACCTTCTGGTTATAGTCATATAGGTAAAGCCAATTTAAAAACTAAAAGCAAAGTAACCTCTTGTTTGCTACACCTGCCTCCAAGTTCCTCTCCATCCATGTGAAGCAGTCATTACTATGCAGAATGCTGAGACTAGTCATGAGCAAATGAGGTTTTAGAAAGCCGAAAGTCCTTATGCTATATATGTTTAGTCTCTGTGTTCTTCTAATTTTTTAAAGATTCTAAATAAGTAGGTGAAAACCGTGATAAAATGGGGGCAACAATTTGCCAAAGGAAAGCAGTCAAAGCAGAGCCCATCTGCATTTTTCAGTAACTGTTCAAAGTGGTAGAGACTGTCATTCTTCAGGCATGGCAGGCTTTTTAGTGTTCAGAGCAGAGCAATGTGTAAATACAGTAGGGGCTGTAAGGAAAAAAGAGGAGTTTAGATATAGGAGTCTGGGAAGAAAGACGCTTTAAAAAATACTATCAGAAAGGCTTGTTGCATGATGCTCTCTGTATATAGCCTATATTACTCCTTTAATAAAACTTGAAGTACTGGGGTATAAGTCTGACTCCAAGTGATAAAGAGAGAGAAAGAATGAGAAAGTGAGAGAGTTGGATGGAATTATCCTATACTTCTATGGAAGATTCAACAAAGCCATACAGGAGTTCTTGAGCCAAAGTCAGTCAATAAAGGGCTATGACTCCCTGCAATGGGTTCACCTTAATATCTTGTCCACACTTAGTCACTGAGGGAAAGCAGCCCATAGTAGATGTGATGAGGGTACAAATGCATCATGGATTTCAAAGAGCGATGAAACCCTAAGCCAGATACACTCCCTGTATGAGATACACTCTTATCCTCACCACAGTCTCCTTTCATCCAAATCAAAAATCCTAAGGTCCAAAAACCCCAACATAACTCATTTGCTTTATCACAAACATAGTTTAAAAATAAAACTGCCAATATTATTATCAGTAACATGCTTATTCAAAACAGTTTAAGGCTTTTTGCAGATCTTTTTTTCCTTAGAGTATATCTCATTATGGATGTATGCTCAAACAATTATGTTTTAAAGTAACTTCAGTTGCAAAGGTCACTTTTAAATAGGTATGATACCAGCTAGATACACATTCATGTTCACTTATTTTTCAATTTTTAAGATATCTTAATTTTTTCTTTTTAATTATATAAAACATTCACTGAATTCTACAATGAAATCTACAACTTAAGATTTAAAGAAGTTTAGCTACTATCTCCATTTATTAAATAGAGTATCCTTTCCCAATTGCTTGTTTTTTGTCAGGTTTGTCAAAGATCAGATGGTTGTAGATGTGTGGCATGATTTCTGAGGCCCCTGTTCTGTTCCACTGGTCTATATATCTGTTTTGGTACCAGTATCATGCTGTTTTGGTTACTGTAACCTTGTAGTATAGTTTGAAGTCAGGTAGCATGATGCCTCTGGCTTTGTTCTTTTTGTTTAGGATTGTCCTGGCTATATGGACTCCTTTTAGTACCATATGTAATTTAAAGTAGTTTTTTCTAATTCTGTGAGGAAAGTCAATAGTAGCTTGGTGGGAACAGCATTGAATCTATAAATTACTTTAGGCAGTATGGCCATTTTCACAATATTGATTCTTCCTACTCATGAGCATGGAATGTTTTTCCATTTGTTTGTGTCCTCTCTTATTTTCTTGAGCAGTGGTTTGTAGTTCTCCTTGAAGAGGTACTTCACATCTCTTGTAAGTTGTATTTCTAGGTATTTTATTCTCTTTGTAGCAATTGAGAATGGGAGTTCATTCATGATTTTGCTCTCTGCTTGCCTATTGTTGGTGTAAAGGAATGCTTGTGATTTTTTGCACATTCATTTTGTATCCTCGGACTTTGCTAAAGTTGCAAGAAGACAAAACAATTGTAATATATATGTACCCAACACTGGAGCACCTAGATATATAAAGGAAATAATATTAGAGCTAAAGAGAGAGGTCCCAATACAATAATAGCTGGAGATTTTAATACCCCATTTTCAGCATCAGACAGATCTTCTAGATAGAAAATCAGCAAAGAAACATCAGACTTACTCTACAGGATAGACCAGCTGAATCTAACAAATATATACATAACATTTCATCCAAGAGCTGCACCATACACATTGTTTCCCTTAGCACAAGAATCATTTCCAAGGATAAACCATATGTTAGGTCACAAATCAAGTCTTAAAACATTCAAAAAAATTAAAATAATATCAAGCATCTTCTCTGACCACAATGGAAGAAAACTAGAAATTAATTTAAAAAAATAATTTTAGAACCTACACAAATACATAAAAAATAAATACGTTCCTGAATGACCAGTTGGTCAATGAAGAAATTAAGAAGAAAATTAAAAAATTTCTTGAAAGAAATGATAATAGGAACATCACATACCAAAATCTATGAGATATAGCAAAAGCAGTACTCAGAGGTGAGTTTATAGCTATGTCTACAAAACAAAAGGAAAAACTTCAAATGAATGATCTAATGATGCATCATAAAGAACTAGAAAAGCAAGAGCAAACCAAACCCAAAATTAGTAAAAGTAAAGAAATAATAAAGATCAGAGCAGAAATAAAGGAAATTAAAATGAATAAAACAACAAAAAATATCAATGAAATAAAAAGATGGTTTTTTTGAAAAGTTAAACAAAATTGACAAACCTCTAACTAGACTAACAAAGAAAAAAAGACTATGCAAATGGTGACATATTTTCTCCAGGATTTGTCTGATACCTTATCTAGTTCCTTTGATGAAGCCATGTTTTCCTGAATAGCTGTTCTTTGGTGTCTGGGCATTGAAGTTAGGTATTTATTGCAGTCCTCATTGTCTTGGCTTATTTGTAGCCACCATTCTTGGGAAGTATTTTCAGGTATCTAAAAGGACTTGACTGTTGTGATCTAAGCTGTATCTGCTTTAGGGGGCACTCCAAGCCCAGGAATGCTATGGTTCTTTCAGGCTCCTAGAGGTACCACCTTCATGGGCTCGAACAAGTTCCAGGATAATTCACTGGATTACCAGGCAGAGAATCTTGTTCTCTTCCCTTACTTTCTCCCAAGGATATAGAGTCTCTGTCTCTGTTCTGAGCCACCTAAAGCTGAGAGTGTAGTGAAACAAACACCCCTTTGACCACCACCGCTATGACTGCACTGTGTCTCATCAAGGCCTGCTGTAACTACTCCCTGGCTTCTGCCTATGTTCACTCAAGACCCCAGAGCTCTACAATGAGCCAGTGGCAAAACCAGACAGGCCTGTATCCTTCCCTTTATGGTGGTAAGGTCCCCCAGGTCCCATATGGGTCCAGAAATGCCATCCAGGAGTCAAGGGCTAGAGTCAAAAAGCCTAGACTTCTGGTGTTCTATTGTATTGCAGCTGAGCTGGCACTCAGACCACAAGACATAGTCCTTCCAACTTCTTCCCTCCCTTTTCCAAAGGCAGAGGAGTCTCACCACAAAGCCACCATCACCCCAGGCTCTGTGGAGTACTGCCAGATTACTGCTGATGTTCTCTTAAGGGTTAAGGTTTGTTTAGTCAGCTTGCCATGAATGCTGCTTGGCTTGAGACTCAGGTTTCAGGGCAGTAGTTATCTTTCCCGCCTAGGGCAGGTTCAGAAATGCAATCCAAGAGTCATGTCCTAGAATCAGGAACCCTAAGAGCCCACTTGGTGTTCCACCCACCTGTGGCTATGCTGGTACCTAAGGTGCAAGACAAAACCCCCTTTACTTTTCTCTCTGCTTTTCCCAAGCCAAAGAAGTTTAGCCCTGTAGCCACCACAGCTGATAATGTGCTGAATCTCACCTGAAACCAGCAAGTCTCAGAGGTTCACAAGGCTCTTGACATAGTATCTGGGTATTCGTGCTGATATTTAGAGCCCAAAATCTCTTCAGTTAGCAGGTGATGAATGCTGCCAGGACTGGGTATTTTCCTTCAAGGCAGAGGGTTCCCTTCTGACCCAGGGTGTGTCTAGAAGTTAGGACCTGAAACAGGGGCCTTACAACTCTGATCGGTGGCCTGTCCTGTGGCTGAGCTGGTATCATAGATGCAAGACAAAGTCCTCTCAGTTCTTCCCTCTGCTCTCCTCAAGCAGAAAGAGGGGATCTCTTTTAGAGCCATGGGCTGTGCAGTCTGGGGTTAGCAGAGGAATGTTGCCAGCACTCCCTTGGCTGCCCCAGCTGGTGTCTCAATATGTTGTGTGACCCCCCTTGTCCAATGTCTCTAGGCCTAGTTCAACACTAGGACCTACCTAAGCATTCCAATCCTTATGACCTGGATTGCCTTTCAAATTAACTTGGAGACACAGAGTTCTGTAGCCCTCCATGGTGAGGTGTGTGGAAACTCAAGTTCCAACCACTAGGTTTGTCGATTCTCTTCTGGCTAGGGCTGATTTAAATGCTCCTTGCATGGGCAGGAGTCAGCTGAATTTGATCTGGTTTCCTTTTCACACTAGCAGGACAGCAATGAGTTCAGTGTTTCACAATGTTCTCCCAGCTCAGTGGCCAGAGACACTCTCCACACAACACAGCTGCTTCCAGGGGTGGGGGAGAGGAGACTGGCATCCGCCACTCAGGACTGTGTTTTCTATCTCTTCAATGCCTCTTTCAGTGATATAAAGTTAAAGACAGCTACTGAGGGCCCACCTGATTTTTAATTCTTACAAGGGCGCTTTTTTTCTGTGTAGGTAGTTGTTAACTTGGGTGACGCCTTCTATTCCCGCATCTCACTCCACCTCTTCCCATATATTCTCTCATAATCTGAGTTTTACACTCCTGCATCAAGAAGTACAATCTACTTCCCCCTTCTTTGATCTGTATGTTATGGCAGAAACGATATTAAAAAGTCCTCAAAGCTTCCACTTTTGCACTTGGGAGAAGCCAGTCACCGTGGAAGAAGTCCAACTACTATGACCCTGTCCTGTTTATATGAAAACCCAAGCTAGCTACATGGAGAGTCCACATGAGAAGAGAAAAATGTTTGACCAACCCCTAGCTGTTCCAGTCATTCTCAGCTGAGGAGACATGTAACAAAGAAGCCCTCTTGGACATTCCAGCCCTAATAGATACCACGTAAAGTAGAGACAAGTTTCTCCAGCCAAGACCTGCACAATTTGTGCAACCATGAGCAGATAAATAAATAAATATTTTTATCAACCACTAAGTTTTGAGGTGGTTTGAATGCAGCAATAAATAACCAAAATAGAAACGATTACATTTTTTCTTCCTAGCGCTATTTATATGATGGATTATACTGTTTCCTGTCTTCTACTGAATCACTCTTGTACTCTTAGGGTAATCCTGACTTACTCATGAGGTATTACTTTTAAATGCAGTGTTCTATTTTACTTATTTCTCAATTATATTCATAAGTGAGGTCAGTCTGTAGATATCTTTGTAGATATAATCTTTATTAGGTTTTTGAATCTATGTTCTATACACTTCAAAAATGAATTTAGAAGTTTTCTTTCTTTTTTTTTTCAATGCTCTGAAATAGTCGAAGTCACGTCTGGGATTATACAATATTTAAAAGTTTCTTCAATTTCTGTGAAATCATCTGTGCCTGCCTGGGGTTCTTATTTGGTGGCATTCTCTAACTATTCTGAGTCAAGAGTTAACCTCAGGTCTGTGTTGATCTGGGTCTTCTTAGGAGAATGACCTCTGGAATTCCTAAGTTACCTTTGTCAGGCCTGCAAGAATTGATTTGCATACCAGCCATTTAGAATCTGGTTGGTTTTGCTTGCCTCTAGAGAGCTATGAAAACGTTAAGGTTCCTGTCCAAAAAAAGAAAAAAATAACATAAAGGACTTTTTAAATAAGTTCTGAACAGAAATTGTATATTATTTATTATTTGAAAAAGTAGGTGGAAATAAAAATGATTAAGTGATGTTCATTTCCAAGGTAATTCAATTTAATTAGTAATTTGAGTAGGTTTTACATCTTCTTTCGAAAACAGACAAACGGTGACATGGGTACAAAGTTTTAATGTTCAGAAAAAACTGACCTTGTCATTAAATGAAAATTATGTTGATTGGTATTTCTCTCAGACTAATTCGGTTGTATTACCATTATTAAAATTAAGGGACGTTCACTTGGACTAAGTAGTAATAAAAATTTTGAGACTTTCCAGTGATTTTTGATCCTAAGCCACTTATTATTGATGGGCCTTCATGTGTGTACTTGAAAACAAATTATGTGCAATTGTCGCACTGGTTTGAAGATGTTGGTGATGAAAGTTAGCTGATCACTGTATCTGGAAACCAATCTTGGAAATACGTGATGATGCTCTTTTAAAGTAGCTGAAAAGAAATTATTTTGTGTTTGCCCTTGCTTTGTCCTTTTTTGGTCATATAATAGTTAAGTAAAAGGAGATTATTTCTCTTTATTTTAAATTTGCAAAACTGTTATTTGCATTTACTGTTTTTTTTGTGATGGAGAGTAAAGTTAGTTGTCTTACTTTGATATGTTTGACATGAGACTAATGACATTTTTAGTGGTTTTTGTCACAGCTCTGTCACCAGAATACTAACAGTCAGATATATACAATGAGTAACCTAACTACATTAATACACTGGTTTGAAGTACTGCGGGCATTAACTCTTAAACACAGTATCACAGTGTTTTAATTTGTAACATGTTAGAGAGAATGATATGACCTTCTGTAGTGTAAGTATCTTATTAACTAGTGCTTGTACTGCTAAGTTACAGGGCTTTGACTCCTGGATATGAAAAAGGCACTGACCCCTTCCAAATTCTGAGTATTGACACCAGTTGATGCATCAACAACAGACTCAGGAGAAGGTGATCATCAAAATAAACTGCTTCTGTGAAACACAAGACTAGAAATTAAACTATTCAATTACTCTAGGCCCAGGGACTGTCATCAAAGAGGTGGGTGTGTGAGACTGTAATAGCCAATATTGAGGGATAAGATTAGCTCAGAAATTTTCTGTAAATTAATCACTAATATAAAAAGGACACTGATGAAAGGCCAGTATTTGGGCCCATGTGTTGGAATAACAGGGTTTTCTTGAAGCATTGATCTGTGGTTTAACAGAAAATTTTAAAAGGTTATGAAAATCTTACCTTATGGTCAAACTGGTTAAAATTAGATTTGTTTATAAGGTTTTATTACAATTAACTTTAACATTAGTAATATACCATACAAAGATAAAATTTTGGTTTTCTCTTTTGAATAAAACGTTTATGTAATATTAAGAGATAAAAGATTTTGTTTACCTTTCGGGTAAACTACAGGGAGAAAATGGCAGGGGAAAAGACAAGTTTGGTTGGCTTCAAGCTGTCTTAAGTCTTACTGTTGGGAAAATCTGCTTCCTCTCTAGGAAGAGTAAACACCTTTGTATTGTAATTTGGGCTACCTAAATGACAATTTTATAGTAACTTGTAATCCTATTTTGTGATATCTAGTGTCTTAAACCTTTGACATCTGACAGACTTTCCAACAACAAAATTTCAGGTTAAATTTAATCTTTTGCCCTCAAACTAAACTTTTTGGATATTAAGTTCCTTGAAGTCCAAGAGAAACATAGAGGGCTTATTAGGCTTATTTGTAACGTTAGAATTATACAAGAAGCATTGTCAAATCTTAGATGGTGTTTAGCTTCCTTTGACGTATATTTATAGATGTGTTATAGGACTGTATGAGATTCCTAAATTTCTGATATGCCTTAATATATGTTGTCAATAACATACAATTATTCTGTTAAATTGTTGCATGCCACAGAAATAATCAAATTTCCTTGTTAACTGTGTCTTCATGGCTGTCTTAAGACTTTTGTTATCCACAATTTATGTTTTGCTTTGACCCTTCTAAAAAAAAAGTGACCTATAATCAGCTATAGTTTAAGCTTGTTTCTTTGGAGGAGTTCATGAAAAGGACTCTTAAATACAAAGTTTTCTGATAACTTTGGAGATTGTGTCACTGGATTAGAGAGAAAACTTCCAGGGTTCCAATCAAAAGGCTATGTGTTCATTAAGGTTGCTAATCCAATATGAAGTAGAAAGAAGACAAAATCAATTTTTATGGCTTTCATTGTTTGACGTATTGCTGATTCTTTTCATTTATTTTCAGAGTCTGGAGAATCTTTTTCTTTTGAGCTATTTATAGTCTTGAAATATACTTTAAGTATATTGAACATGCCTTTATAAGAAGAATTTGAGTCATATTTCTTTATCTCTGCCTAGTGACTCCAGAATTTTTAAAGGTAGAAGACCAAAATAAACACAATTAGAAATTATAATAGAAAAGTTACCACTGACCCCACAGAAATAAAAATAATCATTAGAAACCACAATGAGCACCTCTCTGCCCAAAAACTACAAAAACTGGAAGAGATATATAAATTCCCGGAAACATACATCCTCCCAAGACTGAACCAGGAAGAAATTAAATCCCTAAACAGACCAGTAATGAACTCTGAAAACTGAATCAGTAATAAACAGCCTACCAACTAAAAAAAGCCCAGGACCTGATGGACTCACAGCCAAATTCTACCAGATGTATAAAGAAGTTCTGGTATTATCACTACTGAAACTATTCCAAAGAATTGAGAAGGAGAAACTCCACCCCAACTTATTCTATGAGGCCAGCATAATCTCGACATCAAAACCTTGCAGAAACACAACAAAAAAATGAAGACGTTATGCCAGTATCTTTGATGAACATCAGTGTAGAACTTTTTTAAAAAATTGGCAAACCACATCTAACAGCACATCAAAAAGCTAATCTATCACGATCAAGTAGGCTTCATTCCTGGAATGCAAGTTTGATTCAACGTAAGCAAATCAATAAATGTAATTCATCACATAAATAAAACTAAAGACAAAAACCACATGATTATCTCAATAGACACAAAAAAGATGTTCAATAAAATTCAACACCCCGTCATGTTAAAAACTCTTAATTAACAGGTGTTGGAAAAACATACCTCAAAATAATAAGAGCTGTCTATGATGAACTCACAGCTAACATCATACTGAGTGGGCAAATGCTGGAAGCATTTATCCTGAGAAGTGGAAAAAGACAAAGATGCCTTCTCTCACCACTCCCATTCAACATAATATTGGAAGTTATAGCCAGAGCAATAAGGAAAGAAAAAGAAATAAGGCATCCAAATAGAAAGACAGGAAGTCAAACTATCTCTGTTTACAGATGTCGTGATCCTGTATCTAAAATCCCATAGTCTTTGCCCAAAAGTTCCTTCAGTTGACAAACTACTTCAGCAATGTCTTGGGATACAAAATCAATGTATAACAATCACTAGCCTTCCTATACACCAACAGCAGCCAAGCTGAGAGCAAAATCAGGAAGGCAATCAATCTCATTTACAACTGTCACACAAAAAATAAAATGCCTAAGAATATAGCTAACCAGGGAGGTTAAAGATCTTTATAAGGAGGATTACAAAATACTGCTCAAAGAAATTAGAGAGGAGACAAACAAATGGAAAAACATTCCTTGCTTATGGGTAGAATCAATAACATTAAAATGGCCACACTGCCCAAAGCAACTTATAAATTCAATGCTATTCCTACCAACCTACACCAACGATATTCTTCACAGAACTAAAAAAAAAAAAAATTAGTTGAAAATTTATATAGAAGCAAAAAGAGCCCAAATAGCCAGGGCAATGTTAAGTAAAGAGAACAAAGCTGGATGCATCACATTACCCAACTTAAAACTATACTACAGGGCCACAGTAACCAAAACAACATGGTATTGGTAGAAGGACAGGCACATAAAGTAATGGAACACAACAGATAACCCAGAAATAAAACCATACACCTACAACAATGTGATATTCAGCAAATCTGACAAAAATAAGCAATGGAGAAAATACTTGCTATTCAATAAATAATGCTGGGGTAACTCAGCCATGTGCAGAAGGGTGAAGTTGGACCCCTTCCTTATACCATACACAAAAATCAACTCAAGATGGATTAAAGACTTAAATGTAAAAACCAAAACTATAAAAACCCTGGAAGACAACTTAGGCAATACCATCCTAGATAGAGGAAAGAGCAAAGATTTTATGACAAAGATGCCAAAAGCAATCACAACCCAAGTAAAAATTGACAATTGGGATTTAACTTAACATAAGAGCTTCTACAGAGAAAAAAAAAAATCAACAGAGTAAACAGACAAGCTACAGAATAAGAGAAAAAATTTGCAAACTATGCCTCTGACAAAGATCTAAAATTTAGTATCTATAAGAAATTTTAACAAATTTTACAAGAGAAAAACAACTCCATTAAAAAGTGGGCAAAGGACATGAACAGACGCTTTTCAAAAGAAGACACAGATGCAGCCAACAAGCGTATAAAAAACCCTCAATATCACTGACTATTTGAGAAATGCAAATCAAAATCAAAATAAGATGCCATCTTACACCAGTCAAAATGGCTATAGTTAAAAAGTTAAAAAGTAACATGCTGACAAGGCAAAAAAGAACACTTACACACTGTTGGTGGGAGTGTAAATTAGTTCAAACATTGTGGAAATCAGTATGGTGATTCCTCAAAAAGCTGAAATTAGAACTACCATTTGACCCAGCAATCTCAATACTGGGCCTATACTCAGTGGAATATAGGTCATTCTACCATAGAGACATACAGATGACAGTGTTTACTGCAGCACTATTCACAATAGCAAAGATGTAGAATCAATCTAAATGCCTATCAATGACATATTGGATAGATAAAATTTGGTAAAATTTGGGCATAGAATCAAACAAAAAACCTAAATGCCTATCAATGACAGATCAGATAGATAAATTTAGTACATATTTGGTACATATACAACCAGAAACACTATGTATCTGTAAAGGAGAATGGGATCCTATATTTTGTGGGAACATGGATAGAGCTCAAGGCTATTATCCCTGGCCAACTACTGCAGGAATAGAAAACCAAATACTGCATGTTCTCACTTATTAGTGGGAGCTAAATAATGAGAACTCATGAACACAAAGAAGGGAACAATAGACATTGGGGTCTACACGAGGGTGGTGGGTGGGAGGAGAAAGAGAAGCAGGAAAGATAACTTTTGGGCATTCAGCTTAATACCTGGGTAACAAAATAATCTGTACAACAAACATCTATAACACAAGTGTACCTTTGTAATAAACCTTCACATGTGCTCCCAAATCTAAAATAAAAGGGTTAAAAAAAAAATAATAAACCTATTGGCTATGTGCAGTGGTTTCTGTCTGTAATTTTAGCACTTAAGGAGGTCAAGGTGGGAGAATCACTTGGTGCCAGGAGTTCAAGATCAGCATGGGAAATATAGTGAGACTTCTATCTCTAAAAACTTTAAAAATTAGCTGGACATGGTGGCACGTGCCTGCTCTCCTAGCTACTTGAAAGGCTGAGGTGGAAGGACTGCTTGAGCAAAGGAGTATGAGGCTGCAGTAAGCTGTACTTATGCCGCTGTACTCTAGCCTGAGTGACAGAGTAAGACCCTATATCTAAATAAAAACCCCAGACTACTACATGTAGTAATAAACTATTATTCAAAATATATTTAAGTTTTTGTAAAGTCATCTTTCATGTTAGCAAAACATTTTTATTTTTCCATAATCATTTTCTTCTCTACAGTTTCCTTTGTAATTTTTTGAATTATATAAAAACTTAGAAGACATATTAGTAGACTTTAAAGTCTAGATAATAAAATAAACCACTTATTTCCAATAAACACTATTATGGCACATGCAGTTCTCACTGAGAATTTCACCTGGCTGACTCAGGGTTACTGGTACAGTTACATTTGTGCTATGAAAACATTTAACAGGTTGAGGCCATGGAAAGGACATTTCATTTTTCATTTCCACTTGAAGATACTCTCTAATTTAGCAAAAAATAGGACCTATTTACATTTTCCCAATCACACAGGAGATCATGTATGATAACTTCATTTAATTAGCAATATCTTTCCATTTAAACAAGCAATATATTAATACACTTTATTAGCTGATGTCAACTGGCAGTATATATCAGTTATGTTGTCCCAATAAAGAAAACAAACTATCTTATATTCTTTGACCATTTGTATTTAAATATATCATTCAAAGGCATAGAATGCTTTTATATCTTAAGCAGATTAATGGTTTCAGCTCCTTTAAAAACATTTGTAGATAAATCACTTACATGGAAAGCTTTTATACACAAAAAATTAGAGTATTAGTCGTATGATGATCTTATCTCCAATATTAGAGAAATTATACACACAAATTTCCATGTATATAACTAAAACTCATTTCAAGGAAAAAAAGCTGATATGCTTTCTAGAACCACGGTACTATTATACATCATACTATTAATAGAAGACTTAGTTGATCTCTGGACTTAGTATAGAATCAGAAATAACAATGTAAATGTTATCATAATAAATATACTTTATTTATGTCTAAATATCTTTCTATCATGCATTATACCTCTATCTTCCTATAATGTATTTTATTTCCAAATTAAAGGACTTTTAAAATGTTCTATCCTTTACAAGAAACAATTGGATTAGGAAGTTATTTTCTAAAGTATAGGCTGTTAGTCATTTTGACATTATTGGCATGTTGTCAGCTGAAAAATCTACTATAAAAACATGATTGTTACCTACATAATCTAATGTACCATATATGCCTTTGTAAGAACCCTAATATGGCATATTTTTTATTTAATAAAATTAAAAAGTAACTGTCAGAGCTATACTTACTATATGATATTTTAAACCCCACAGATTAAATGATTTTTTAAAATATTATTGTTGCATGATTACTCTAATAAATATTACAGTTTTCATGATTATCAGGGTTTTGGCTTACACTGGAAGTCCACACCTGACCAAATATAGACATGAATGTTTCAAACAGTTAACAGCAGCATGTCCTATGTCAATTATCCATCATTAATGATATATTTTTTAAGTTTCTTCATCAACTTTCTTCTAAGTTTGTAAAACTCACCACTTCCAAGAAAGGAAGACAATGTAATTGAAAGGCCCTCCTTAAGTAGTTACAGCATAGTCTGGTATATATGAAAAGGCAATTTTTGGTCTTCAGATTTGATATTTAGGACTCTGTGTGTGTGTATGTGTGTGTTTATGTGTGTGTGTGTGTGTGTGTGTGTGTGTGTTTTCAGTTATACCTTTAAGTACTTAGAAAATATTTATACATATATATATATATATATATATATATATATTTATATATATATATAGCTACTCCCTGAATCACACAGAAAATTAAATTGGAAACATTGTTAACATAAGGATTAAAACGTTGGGGAGTTAAGAATAATCAGTGTCAAACTCTAACACCATTTTCAATTTAACTAATTATTAACAGTAAATCATAAACCAAAACCCACTTATAAGTCACTTAAACAAGATGATGATATTACCCAAACAAATATCTAAAGACATTTGAGAATTAAGTTGAGACTTGACTATAAAATACATAGTTTGTCTATATCAGAGCAGTCAAGCATACGTAGATAAAGGTATATTTAAATGTGGGGAAGAGAGGTTGAAGAATTACATATAGTGACCCAGGACTCAGTAAATTTCAATTGCAATAAAATGGGATAATCGGCACTTCATATCAACCAACAGATACTAGTATTAACTAAATGTTTACTAGATATAACATAATTAGCATGTCTTATTCATGATTTTATAAGCCACACATGCCTAGTATACATTTGAACTTAATAAGTGATTGTTTAATTGATAAATAAAATCTATAGGGATGGACAGATTAGAGGTGTATTGTATGAAAATTTAGATGGCTGCATTTTTTAATCCCTATCATACAGAATGATAAAATATTTAAATATTAAAAATATTAAAATTATAAATATTTTTGAAGATAGCTTAATACTTTATAACATAACCTAATATAAAAGTTAATATGTTATTTCATAAGTTGGTAACATTTTAAGAAGTTTGAATGAATAGAGAAAAGATTTAACAAAGTAATTTGTGTAGGAAAATCTTCATATTTTCCTTTGACCTTGCAACAATGAGAAAGCAAATTTTAATGTTTAATGTAAAGCTTTTTTGTTTAATGTATCAAAAATTATGTTTTGCACTGGATTTTAAAAAAATCTTCTTAATTCATAAAATATATGAGTACTAATTTTGTTTAATGTGTGTATCAAAAATTATGTTTTGCATTGGATTTTTAAAAAATCTCTTAATTCATAAAACATATGAGTACTGTCAACTGACAAAAAAATTCAAATATGATATTTAATATGAATAATTACTTTTTTATGAGAGATCATTTACTGAGGTAAACAGCAAATCATAGTATGCTCAGTGAAAGTCTGGGACTAAAAGAACTTGATCAAAAATCTTTCCATAGTTAACCTGTTGAAACTCCACAATGCACAGCAGCACATTAAAGGCACTGAAACGTTTTATACTGAAGACGCTCTTCAACTTTGTCTTAATCCAATGCTTCTAAAATTTACTTAACCATAAAATTACTTTTGTCTTTTCAGAGAACATCTGTTAACGTGTGTAACAAGTAAACTGTAGAATATATCTTTTTAAAAGCTGTGGTAAACATTCCAATAGTTTAATTGATGCTGTCTTTTTTTTCACTCTTCACTAAGTCCTACTAAGTTTCCATCTATAATATATCTACAATCCATTTGAATTCCTCTATAATTTCTCCTACTATTATAAATCTAAATCATCATCATCATTTATGTTTAATATGACCGTAGTGTCTTAGTGGGTGTCTCCAAATTTACTCTCCAATCAATTTTCCTTACTGAAGCCAGAATAGTTTTAAAATTATGTTTGTGTAGGTGTGTGTGCTGTTTTCTTGCTTAGACCACTTCAATCAATTATTTCCCACAATACTTAAAAATATATAAAAATCACAAACCTGTCTTAAAAGATTTTGTGAGACATTTCTTGCCACTCTCTTCCTCTCACTGCTCTCTTACACTGACTATGCGTATGGTTCTTGAAACATGTGATGATTTTTCCCACCTTAGGTCTCCCTATAAGTTGTTTTCTTTGCTGAAAATGCTACCTGGAATTTTTTTGTCTCCCTCACTCCTGCTTATCTGTAATTTCTCTTTCAGTGCTATGTCCTGATAGAGCCCTTACTGATCTCCATTCTAAATCAGGTTGCATTGTATACCATTATACAATTTCCATTAAAGACAATTCTAGAACCTGACAATACAGCATATAAAAACTAAATTTTATTATAGAAGATACCAATGTTAGAGAAAAAAATGAGTTAAGCAAATTATCATACCCCGATCAGAGTCCTAACACATGCAACCACACACAAGGAGATAGGAGGATGAAGGGGCCTTAGCAACCTCACTGGAATAAGACTAAAACATACTGCATTCATAGAACCTGGGCTTCTCTTATCTGTTCTGTAGAAAGATATTTAAAAAATCTAGTTCTCATATTTTGCAATGGGTTCTCTTTTATTATGGGTTCAGGGGATACATGTGTAATCACATGAGTAAATTGCATGTCACTAAGACTGGACATACAAATGATCCCATCGTCAAGGTAGTGAGGATAGTACCTGATATGTAGACTTCCAATTTATGCCCTCCTCACATACTCCAACCTCAAGCTGTTCCTACTGCCTATTGTTTGCATCTTTGGGTCCATGTCTGTAAAATGTTTAGCTCCCACTAATATGTGAGAACATGCAATATTTGGTTTTCTGTTCCTGCATTAGTTCACTTAGGATAATGGACTCCAGCTATTAATATATCAATGCTGCTGCAAAAAACATGATCTCATTCTTTTTTTATGGCTGCTAAGTATTCTATAGCGTATATGTACCATATTTTCTTTATCCAATTCACCATTGATAAGCATCTTGGTTGATTCCATGTCTTTGCTATTGCGAGCAGTGCTGCAATGAACATACAAGGGCATTTGCCTTTTTGATAAAACAATTGATTTTCCTTTGGGTATATACCAAATACTGGGATTGCTGCGTTAAATGGTAGTTCTGTTTTATGTTCTTGGTGAAATCACCAACTTGTATTCCACAGTGGATGAACTAACTTACATTTTTACCAGCAGATACAAGTGTTCCCTTTCTTCACAACCTTGCCAAAATCTTGTTTTTTGACTTTTTAACAGTAGGCGTTCTGACTGGTGCACAATGGTATCTCATGTGGTTTTAATTTGCAATTCTGTAATAATTAATGATGACAAGCATTTTTTTAATGTATTTGTTAGCTGTTTGTATGTCTTTTTTTGACATGTGTCTGTTCATGTCCTTTGCATATTTTTTGATGAAGTTGTTTTTTGCTGGCTGATTTAACTTACTTATGGACTATTAGACTTTTGTTGGAGGCACAGTTTGCAAATATTTTCTCTCATTCTGTAGGTTGTCTATTTACTCTGTTGATGTTTCTTTTACTGTGCAGAAGCTCTTTAATTTAATTAGGTCACACTTGTCAAATTTTGTTTTGGCTGCAATTGCTTTTGAGGACTTAGTCATAAGTTCTTTGCCAAGGCTAATATCCAGAATGGCATTTCCTAGCTTTTCTTCTAGTGTTTTTTTCTTAAATTGTTTTAGGTCTTACATTTAAATTTTTAATTCACCTTGAGTTTAATCTCAAATATAGTGAAAGCAAGGGGACCAGTTTCAATCTTCTGCATATGACTAGCCAGCTATCCCAGAACCATTTATTGAATAACACCCAAATTGAATTAGAAGTCCTTTCCCCATTGTTTGTTATTGCTGACTTTGTCAAATAATCAGCTGGTTGTAGGTATGTGGCTCTATTTCTTGGTTCCCTATGATTTTCCATTGGTCTATGTGTCTGTTTTTGTATGAGTACCATGCTATTTTGGTTGTTAGCCTCATACTATAGCTGGAAGTCAGGTAGTGTTATGCCTCTGGCTTTGTTCTTTTTACTTAGAATTGCTTTGGTGATTTGAGCTCTTTTTCGCTTCCATATGAATTTTGGAATAGTTTTTTTTTTTTAATTCTGTGAGAAATGAAGTTAGAAGTTTGATTAGAATAGCATCAAATCTATAAATTGCTTCAGGCAATGTGGCCATTTTAACAATATTGATTCTTCCCATCCATGTTACACCATTTTTGCATTGCTATAAAAATCCACACAGTTGAATAATTTACAAAGAAAAGAGTTTTAATTGGCTCATGGTTCTGCAAGCTGTATAAGCAAGGTGCTGTCATCTGTTCAGCTTCTGAGAGGGTCTCAGGGAGCTTTTACCCATGGTGGAAGACAAAGGGGGAGGAAACACTTCAAATGGCAAAAGTAGGGGCAACAGAGAGTGGGAGGGAGGTGTCACACATTACAACAACCAGATCTCACAAGAATTCACTATCACGAGGACAGGATTGAGCCATGATGGATTTGCCCCATAACCCAATACCTCTCACCAGGCCCTACCTTCAACATTGGGGATTACATTTCAACATGAGATTTGGATGGGGACAAATATTCAAACTATATCACTGATTCAAGAGCATGGAAATATTTCTATTTGTTTGTATCATCTCTTCTTTCTTTCAGCAGTATTTTGTAATTCTGTTTGTAGAGATTTTTCACCTCCTTGGTAAGCAGCATTACTAGGCATCTTATTCCTTTTTGTGTGGCTATTGTAAATGAGATTGGATTGTTGATTTGGCTCTGCGGTTGGATACTATTGGTGTATAGCAATGCTACTGATTTTTGTACATTGATTCTACCCTGAAACTTCAAAGAAGTTGTTTACCAGTCCTAGAAGCCTTCTGGTAGAGTCTATGCGGGGACTTCCAGTACTACATTGAATGGGGTAGTGAGAGTGGGATCCTTGTCATGTTCCATTTCTCAAGGTTAATGTTTCCAGCTTTTTCTCATTTAATATGATGCTGGCTTTAGGTTTGTCAGAGATGGCTATTATTATTTTGAGGTATGTTCCTTTGATGCCTAATTGTTAAAGATTTTTCACTGAGGGATGCTGAATTTTGTCAAAGGTCTTTTCTGTGTCTACTGATATGATCATGTGGTCTATGTTATTAATTTTGTTTATGTGGTGAATCACATTATTGATTTGTGTATGCTAAACCAATCTTGCATCCAAGGAATAAAGCCTGCTTGATTGTGGTAGATTGGATTTATGATGTGCTACTGGATTTAGTTTACTGTTAATTGTATTTTGTTGAGTATTTTTGCATCTATGTTTATCAGAGATTTTGACTGGAAGTTTTTTTTTTTCTTTTTCATGGTGTCTCTGTCAGGCATTTGCATCAGAATAATGCTTGCCTCAGAGGATGAGTTAGGGAGGAGTCCCTCCTCCTTGATTTTTGCAATACTTTTAGTAGAAATTGTAGTATCTCTTCTTTGTACATCTGGTAGAATTTGACTGTGAATCCATCTGGTCAAGGAATTTTTTTGGTTGGTAAGGTTTTCATTACTAATTTAATTTCAGAATAAATTGTTGGTCTGTTCAGAATTTTCATTTCTTTCTGGTTCAATGTTGGGAGACTGTGTGTTTCCAGGACTTCAATTTCTTCTAGATTTTCTAATTTGTAAGTGAAGGGACGTTTGCAATGGTCTCTGAGGTATGTTTTGCTTCTTTTGCTTCTTTGTTTTGTTTTGTTTTGTTTTTATTTTTGTAGGGCAGTTTGCAATAAACCAACTTTCAGTTTCATTGATCTTTTGTATGAATTTTTCAATCTCAATTTCATTCAGTTTCGCTCCAATTTTGGTTATTTATTTTCTTCTGCTAGCCCTGGAGTTGGTTTGCTCTTGTTTTTCTACTTCCTCTCTGTGAAACTTTTGATTGTTAATTTGAGATCCTTCCAAATGTTTGATATAGGTGTTTAGTGCTGTAAACTTTTCTCTTAAGACTGCTTTAGCTGTGTCCCAAAGATTTTTGTATGTTGCATCTGTTTTTATTAGTTTAAAATAATTTCTTGATTTCTGTGTTAATTTTGTTCCTTACCCAAAAGTCATTCAGAAGCATATTTTTAAAATTCCATGTTATTGTACAGTTTTGGTAGATCTTCTTGGTATTAATTTCTACTTTTATTGCATTACGGTCTAAAACCGTGGTTGATATGTATTCTTTTTCTTTTTTAATTTGTTGAGACTTGCTTTATGGCCAAGCATATGATTGATCTTAGAGCATGTGCCACGTGCAGGTAAGAAGATTGTATGTATATTCTGTTATGGGGTGGGTGTTGTATAGATGTCTAGGAGGTTCACTTGGTCAAGAGTCCAGAATATCTTTGTTACTTTTCTGCCTCAATAATGTCTGACAGTCATTGGGTGTTAAAGTCCCCCAACATTACCGTGTGGTTGTCTGCATTTCTTCATAGCTCTCTTAAGAATTTGTTTTATAAATTTGGGTGCTCCAATGTTGGGTGCATATATATTTAAGATAGTTACATTTTCCTATTGGATTGAGCCTCTTGTCACTGTGTAATGCTCTTTGTCCTTTTTGATCACTGTTGGTTTAAAGTCTGTTTTATCTAACAGAAGAATAGCAAAATTTCCTTTTTCGCCTTGATGGTTTGACTGTGGTGCCAGTTGGGTATAGTTGAATGACTGTTTCTGGATACTTTCAGAGATTCCAGGCAAAGTTTTGTACTCCTGAGCTGCGTGCTCTAACCCGAGGTGGTTGGGACCAGGTCTGTAAATTTGTCCTCCAGTACGTTGAGGTTGACTTAGCCCTGGCTGTGATGGAGGGGTCAAGGTGTTCCCAGACCACTGGCAACAGCACTCTGTCGGGGACAGTGGGCAGTGCTTGGTGGTGACGTAAGTATTCCAGCAGGGACAACAGGGGCATGAAGGTAAGAAGCACTCTGTTGGCGTATCAAGGGACCAGGAGCAAATGTGCTCTAAAGGGGCACTAGCAAGGTCACAGGCAAACATGTTCTGGCAAGAAGCTATCAGCAAAAGCACTCCAGTGATGTAGTAGTGGCCTCTGGTGAAAAAACTATGGCAATGGCCACTGGCAAAAGTGCTCTGGCAGGGTAGGTGAGCCTATATTGTGTGAATGTACAGCCATACAGGGACTCTGGGAGGGACTGGAAGAGAACAGGGAGTACAGATCAGACTTGCCTTGGTCCCATGAGAAAGACAGCCCTGTCCTCTCCATGTTTGACAGCTAACATAGGTCAGAGCCACCTCTTTCATAGGAGTTGTTCCAGACCTGGAATGAATTCTGGTACTCCACAAGCCCATACAGCATTCTTAGTGTCCTCCTTCTTCAGTCCCAACATCTGGATCATCTCTCTACCCTCTCAGTGTGTTTTCTCAGATGGTTTGTTCAGAGTATGCTGGTTTACTGGATATTCTGGTCTGTCTCAGTGGGAGAAGTTCTTCTGGCTGCATTTAAATGGCCATATTTTCTCAAGCCTGATGATTACAAGGTGATGTCCCATGATAGGCTGTATCCAAGCTAAGTAAAGAAAAAAGCTGGTAGTAGGGCTCAGTCTAAATCCAAAAGCCTCAAAAACAGGAAAGCTCAACTGTACAGCCCTCAGTCAAAGACTGAAGGCTGAAGATTCACTGGGAGGTTACTGGTGCAAGTCCTAGAGTCTAAAAGCTAAAGAACATGAAGTCTGATGTCCAAGGACAAAAGAAGTACCCACCCATGTGCCAGGGCACGGGAGAGAGTGAACAGATTCAACAAGCAAACTACTTTGGATTTTCTTATTATTCTTATGAATATGACTTCTGTCTTTGATGTCTTTGTTCATGCTTGGTAATGACTCAATAATGGCCTAGTACCATGATAACAGGTAAACATTATTTTACAGTTCCCATAAATTCACAGGATCCTTTTCTTTTCATTACAGAATTTATAACATTTATCTTTGTGTTTAATTATTAAATGTCTATTCTCCTCATTAAGCTGAATCTAGTGAGAACAAGGATATTTTGCTGAACTCTGCATACCTAATGAAGAGCAAAGTGAATGTTTGTGAACTGAATAAATTAATACATTAAGTACCTACTGCATCAGTTACTCTGATAGGAATAAAGATAGAAATATGAAACCATGTATGTCTCACCCTTAAAGAGCTACAGATGCAATGGGGAAAGATAAAACATCAAACAGATAATAAAAGAAAATTTGGTAAAATCTTTGATGCAAGCTGTGTACCAAATAAGCCTATAGAAAATGGTATATAATAGTGCATCAAAAATATCCTAAGGTTCTTTTGCATATATGCATATATAGGTCTTTAACACATTTACAACTTTGATTGAAGTAAGCCATCTGTTTCTTTGAAGAAATGTTTAATTCATACAATGATCAGAATTACCAGCCACAATGAAGCAACATGGAAATAAAGAGTTCAAATAAACTTAACCATGTTTATATGGAGTACACATAAACAGATAAATTATACTTCTGCAGTGTCTAAGGGAAGTCAGAGAAATCTTTAGGTATGGTTTTTCTCACAATTATCTTTACTGTCATATGAAACTGTTATTTATTTTCTGTTCATATGTTTAAATCACATAAAGTAGTATATCCAGTATATTTCTTGTAAAAAATATTACTAAATATCTTAGGGGAAGCAAATTTCTCTTTTGGTAGCAAGGTTTTAATTTGAGTAGGACACAGAGATCAGAGTAAGAACTGAGTCATCTGCTTCTCTGATCCTTCTTTGTGGTTAGAAGCTCTGATAATTATCAAGAATAAAAAATCCCCATCAAAGGAACAGATGAGAGTTTCGTAAAAGTTGAAAGGGTTTGTTAGATAGTTCCTGCTAATCACTATAGAGGTTTTATTATAAGAAATAATAAACAAATACTTGGTGACATTTGTAACATATTAAGAGCTCTTCATTATTTCTACATCTTAAAATATACAATATTTACTTTAGATGATGAAAATAAAACCTACACATGGAAAATATATGCACGTCATCCTTCTGGTTGGAATGAGAGGTTTTTAACTTGCTATCCATGTATAGAGACATGCCGGATATCCTGATGTATGATCACCAACTCTGCCTTTTCTCTGTGTGCAAACACACTTTGTTTTGGTTTCTGGCTAAAGGTACTCATTATAAAGCATCATTTTCCCATAGATCAATGTCATCAGAATACTCACAAAACTCTACATTTATCATTATAGTTTACAAGCTAATTTGCCTACTGTTGTTTTCTGCCCTTATTTGGGGTATTGAATTTATATACTCTTGTAACATTATTTACTTAACTGGCTTACAATTTCTCTATTTCATCAAACAATAGAGTACCTACTGATTTCTCAAACCAGGAACATTTCATTAATCCTAAAATGGTTAAATAACAGTTTCATCTATGTATGTCCTCTGTTTATTAAAATGAAATTCAAGAAAAATTAGATGCCAGAAATTCACTGCATACCTTAATATTCTTAGTTGCAAGCAACAAAACATATTCTGAATAGGTTATGCATAAAGGAAACTTACTGAAAGATCTTAAGAAGCTCACAAAACTTCTAAGAAGGCCAGAAATCCAGACTTACAAGCTACAGCATTTAGAAAGTGCTCAACCATACTGAATTAACTCCTTTGGCAAAAACACGAATGCCTGTGCACTTGGCTAAGACGGTGCAGCTTTTACAGACTCCATAGCTTTTAAACAAAATACTAAAACTAGATTTCAGATTCTCTGCTGCTGGCCCCAAGAACTAAATACTCACTAAAAGAAGCATTCCCAATGTACTTGCTTCCCTCATTTTGGACACCTCTAAATCCAAATCTCCTGCCAATGCATTGATTATTCACGCTACAGTCATATTTTTATGCCCTGGCAGCAAGACAGACTGGGAGAATAATCTTTATTTTCTACTTTGAGGAGATATTCAAAGTGTGTTTTCTTAGGTTCTATATTTTTCTACTTGGTATCCATTAATCAAAGGGCCAAGCTAACTGCTAAAGTTGTTTATATCTCTCCTATTATCCAGCTTTAACATCACTATGAAAATCATATTACAAATTCTCCAATGAATTCTGACTACATACCCACCACCTGCTTTCTGTATTTAACTCTCACACACTAAGCCAGTATCACCCCTACCCACAACCAGCCCTAAATTACCCAGAGCCAAGTACAGAAAACTAAAGGCTCTATAGCCCAGAGCCCATTGGCATTATTCAAACTAGCCAGTCCTAAGCTATTTCTCCTCCCCTGCCTTGACTTTCCCATGAGAAACACAATAAAGGCTCTGGATTTATGTCCAGAGCTGTCCCTTCACTACTGCTTCTGCCTCCTGTTGAACCTGGTACTTCCCTATGTGGTTCTGTGTGGCATGATATGATCTCTTCTCTTGGAAAATATAAGTAATTAATTATTCTTTCAAAGGCAGTTGTCTCCATGTTTGACACTTTTTTATACCTGATTAAATAAAAATTCTGGGTACAAATTTTAGAACAGGAAGGCAAGGTGTATAACCCAAGGAACTCTCCAAATATAAGGTGGTTATTCCAAATGTTGTATAGCTACAAACGTGAAAAATGACCGATATATCTACTAAGTAAACGAGATACTTTTAGCAGTGGAAACTCTTTCTATTGATTTAATTTAGTGGGAAAAAGTGTATACAAATTCCAGTTTAGCATGCTTCCCTAAGGAAACCATCATTAATCTTTAAAATTAACTCTTGAATGTGAAGATATTTTTGGAGCTAGGAACCCAACTAAAAACCTATTAAGGAATGCACAAAGAAATGTCAACTTTATTGTTCATAGAACAAGATTCTAAGTAGCTTAATCTGAGCATGGGGGAAGATGTAGCACTCTTTTACAAATTTTGGTTAATGAAATACACTTGTGCACCACTTAACAGGTATATATTCTGAGAAATGCATAGTTAGGCAAGTTCGTCATGCAAATATGATAGAATACACTTACACAAACGTAGATGGTATAGCCTACTACACACCTAGGCTATAGGGTATAGCCTACTTCTCATAGGAGACAAACTTCTACAACATGTTACTGTACTGAAATACTGTAGGCAATCATAACACAATAGTAAGTATCTATGCATTTAAACATATCTAAACATAGAAAAGGTACAGTAAAAACACGGTATAAAAGATAAAAAATGGTACACCTGCATAGGGTACTCACCATGATTAAAGTTTATAGAACTGGAAGTTGCTCTCGTGAGTCAGTGAGTGGTGAGTGAATGTGAAGGCCTAGAGGCATTCACTCTTATATACTACTATAGACTTACATACACTGTACAATTAAGCTATCCTAGATTTGCTTTTTAAATTTTATTTCCTCAATGATAAATTAAACTTAGCTTCCTATAACTTTTTACTTTATTATCTATTTTTTAAAACTTTTTAACTTTTTAAATATAACACTGAGCTTAAAAGACAAACGTTGTAAAAGTATAAAAATATTTTTTCTGTAAGACTTTATATTTTTTAAGATTTAATTCCTATTTTTACTTTTGAAATAGCATTGCAGGTTTGTTTATACCAGCATCACCACAAACACCTGAGTAATGCTGCAATGTTACCATAGCTATGATGTCACTAGGAGACAGAAATTTTTCAGCTCCATTATGATGTTATGGGCCATGGTTTATGCAGTCCATCATTGAAAGGTGATTATGTGACACATGACTGCAGTCTGTATATGACAAATTTCAAAGTAGTTAAAATATTTTATTTTTGACAAAAATTTTATACAATTTCAGTGTACAACTTGATGTTTTGATATATGTACACTTTGGGAAATGATTAAATCAAGCTAATTAATACATTCATCACATCACCTTTTTTTGAGAGAACATTTAAGATCTAATCTCTTAGCAACGTTCACCTATACAATATATTATTATTAATTATAGTCACTATGCTATACAATAGATCTCCAGAATTTAGTCATCCTAATTAAAACTTTATATCTTTTAACTAACATCTCCCTATCTCTCCCACCCCAGATGTCTGGCTAGCACCATTCAACGCTCTGTTCTACAAGCTCAACTCTTTTAGATTCCACATGTGAGTGAGATCATACAGTATTTGCCTTTCTGTGTCTGGCTTATTTTACTTATGAAATAATGTCCTTCTGGTTTATCCATGCTGTTGCAAATGACAGGATTTTCTTTTATTAATGCTGAATAGTAATCTCTTGTATATACACACACATTTTCTTTATTCATTCATGTACTGTTGATCACTTAGGTTGATTACATGGCTTGGCTATTGTGAATAATGTGACAGTAGACATGGGGATGCAGATATCTCTTTGACATTGATATCATTTCCTTTGGATATATACCCAGAAGTGGATGGTTAGATCATATGATACTTCTATCTTTATTTTTTTGAGGAAACTTTATACCATTTTTGATACTAACAGCTGTACCCATTTATACTCTCACTAACAGTGAATGAGGGTTCCTTTTTCTCTACATCTTCATCAATATTTATTACCTGTCTTTTCAAAAACAGCCATTCTAGAGATGTGAAGTAATACTGCACTGACCTTTTAATTTGCGTTTCCCAGATGATTAACAATGTTGAGCATTTTTATTCCTGTTGGCCTTTGTATATCTTTCTTTGAAAAATCTAGTTCCATTTCTCATTTTTTAAACAGGTTATATGTTTACTTTCCTTGTGATTGAGGTGTTTGAGGTCCTTATATATTAATCCTTTGTCAGATGTATGGTTTGCAACTATTTTCTCCCATTCCGTAAGTTGTCTCTTTACTATGTTGATTTTCTTTGCTGTGCTGAAGCTGCAATCCCATCTGTCTATTTTGCTTTTGCTGCTTCTGTTTTAGGAGTCATATCCAAAAAAATCATTACCCAGATCAATGTAAAGAAGCCTTTTATATATGCTTTCTTTGAATAATTTAATAGTTACAGGTCTCAAATTTAAGTCTTATTTCATTCTGACTTGGAATTTTTTTACACGATGTGAGGTGAGGATCCAATTTCATTCTTCTGTGGATATTCAGTTTTCTCACCACCATTCTTTGAAGGGATCACCCTTTCCTCACTGTGTGTTCTTGGCACTTTTGCTGAAAATCAATTGACTGTAAATGAGTGAATTTATTTCTGGGCTTTCCATTTTGTTCCATTGGTTATTACATCTGTTTTTATGGCATATAGTATTAGCCATTAGTTTTGTAGTCGATTATGAAGTCAAGTAATATGATGCCTCCAGCTTTGTTCCTTTTGCTCAAGATTGGTTTCAAATAAAACATATATACCATGATTTAGAGTTACTGGTGGAGTAATTATGCAGACATTGAGAAAAATCATAGATTTATTAAATCAGAGCATGTAAGGGTTCCTATCCACTACTGGAATCCACTTAGTGACATTTTTGAAAGGCAGTAATTCAGATTGTACTGAAATATTTTCAATGGTAGGGAATTTTTAAAGGCACTTTATTCTACTACTGAGCAGTTCTAATTATTATAAAATGATTCCTTCATTCAGTTGAAATATCCTCCCTATAACTACCACCCACTGCTTCTTCTATTTTCTTAAGCCACACAATTATGTTAACTATCAGACAGATCTTCAACTATTTGTGGATAGCTATTCTGTGACCTCTTTAGTCTTCACCTCTTTATGCTAAATACTATAAATTTCTTAACATCTTCAACACACACAGTGGTTCTAGATCTCTCCCTAGCTTGATAACCCTCCTCTGCATACACTACAATTAGTGAGTATTTCCTACAAAATATAATTTTCACATTCTAGCACTATATGCTACAGGTGGTTAACTGAGGATACAAGGATAACTTGTGCTTTATAATTCTAAGTAATCACACCATGCTGTTGACACATAGTGATCTTAATAAACCTTAAAGCTATTTTTACTTAATTGCCCAAGGCATGAGCAAGGTTCAGTCATACCTGTTAAAGCACAAAGCAAATGAATGACTGCTAGTAAATTTATCAAAAGCAGGAAGAGAGGTTTTTGAGATTTCTGTACCTGAGAACATAGGTTCTCTTTTAATGTTAATGTCTCCTTTCCACTAAACATTCACCAATCAGCTGTTTGTTTATCTATTCAGAAACATGGCTGGAGAGTGACATGAAGCTGTTCAGTCCAGTGTGAAATTAAACACATTTTTACCATTTGGAAAACGAAGGAAGGGTCCCCCTTCAGATATGGTATTATTTTTCCCATTGTTAAAGAAAACTCGGAAAACAAAATGACTCAGAAAACAAAATGATCCTTCTGTGTAACTTCTTATCAAGTAAGGTGTTAGGTCTGAGAAATGGGAACTAATTTCCCACTTATTTTATTATATTTTTATAATGGGTGCTTTGTCCTACCCAGATTGAAGACGATTTTTCGTAATAGAATACACACACACACACACACACACACACACACACACAAATTGCTAAATTCCTAGTCTTCCCTCTCTGTCATGCACAAGGTTGGGATGACAGTTCTCTTTTAATCTTTATTACTTTTATTGTTCATAAATCAAGTAAACGCTCTATCGAATTTTGAAATTTAAAGATTCTTTCATATTATATAAATTCATCTGCAATTATTCCTATCACTCCATCATTTCTATTATTCTTACATTTTACAAAAAGGGAAAATGTATGTGCAATTAAAAATGCTGACAAGAAAATTCTTGTCACTCTGTAAGTTGGTGGATGCCACTATAATATTTCAGCGTGACTCATAAAATAGATTTGTTCTATACAAGCGTTAAAACATATAAAAATTAATTTTAGTTACATTTCTAGTGTCATATAAGCCTATCAGAAAATATGTTTATACTTTAAACAAATAGCAGAAAATTCAAAATCTTATTTTTATATCCAATTGACTGCTACACTAAATTTTGTCATTTCTGTAGATGAATAAAACAAAAGTAAATTTGTTAAGCTCTAAAAAAATTATCAAAATGTGAAGAGAGAATTTTGTTTCCAATTATCAAGACTAACTGTGGGCTGGGTGCAGTGGCTCACACCTCTAATTCCAGCATTTTGGGAGGCCAAGGCAGGTGGATCACCTGAGATCAGGAGTTCAAGACCAGCCTGGCCAACATGGTGGAACCCTATCTTTACTAAATATACAAAAAATGGTCAGGCATGGTGGCATGGACCTGTAATCCTAGCTACTTGGGAGGCTGAGGAAGGAGAATCACTTGGACCTGGGAGGCAGAGGTTGCAGTGAGCCAAGATCTCGTCATTGAACTACAGCCTGGGCAACAAGAGTAAAACTCCATCTCCAAAAAGAAAAGAAAAAAAAAAGGCGAATTGTGCATTGTAACTAAGTATATTATAACTAGGAATATGTCAGCATAAATTGCCTTGCCAAAAGCTAAATGAGATGGAATGTCTCTGTATAAAAATGTAGTAAAAGTTATCTGAACTTTCCAAATCTTAAAAATATAAGAAAATTTTGAATGATTTTTTTTTAAAAAATGAGTTTCCTGTTTATTATGTTTGTGGATAACTTATGTTTTTACAGAAATATTCTTTAAATATTTTGTTGGACAGAACAATGAGATAGAAAATTAACAAGCATATCGAGGACTTGAACTGAGATCTGGACCATGCGGACCTAATAGACATGTACAGAACTCTCTACCCTAAATCTAAAGAATACACATTCTTCTCAGTACCACATCACACTTATAAAATTGACCACATGATTTGAAGTAAAACACTCCTCAGCAAATGCAAAAGAATGGAAATCATAACAGTCTCTCAGGCCAAAATGAAATCAAATTAGAACTCAGGATAAAGAAACTGACTCAAAACAGCACAACTACATGGAAACTGAACAAGGTGCTCCTGCATGACTACTGGATAAATAGTGAAATGAAGGCAGAAATAAAGATATTCTTTGAAACCAATGAGAATGAAAACACAATGTGCCAGAATCTCTAGGACATATTTAAAGCATTGTGTAGGGGGAAATTTATAGCACTAAACGCCCACAAGAGAAAGGAGACAAAATCTAAAAATAGATACTCTAACATCACAATTAAAAGAACTAGAAGAGCAAAAAGAAATTCAAAAGCTAGCAGAAGACAAGAAATAACTAAGATCAGAGCAGAACTGAAGGAGATAGAGAAACAAACAAACTCTTCAAAAAATTAATGAATCCAGGAGCTGTTTTTTTGAAAAGATCAACAAAATAGATGATATACTACTAGCCAGACTACTGAAGAAGAAAAGAGAAAAGAACAAAATACATGCAATAAAAAATGATAAAGGAGATATCACCACCAATCCCACAGAAATACAAATGAACAGCAGAGAATACTATAAACACCTTTACGCAAATAAACCAGAAAATCTAGAAGAAATAGATAAATTCCTGGACACTTAAACCCTCCAAAGACTAAACCAAAAAGAAGTTGAATCCCTGAATAGACCAATAACAAGTTCTGAAATTGAGGCAGTAATTAATAGCCTACCCACCAAAAATAGTCCAGGACCAGACGGGTTCACAGCTGAACTCTACCAGAGAAATAAAGAGGATTTGGTATCATTCCTTCTGAAAGTATTTCAAACAATAGAAAAAGAGGGAATCTTCCCTAAATCATTTTATGAGGCCAGTGTCATCCTGATACCAAAACCTGGCAGAGACACAACTAAACAAGAAAATGTCAGGCCAATATCCCTGAAGAACATCAATGTGAAAATCCTCAATAAAATATTGGCAAACTGAATCCAACAGCACATCAAAATGCTTACTCATCACTGTGAAGTCGGCTTCATCTCTGGGATGCAAGGTTGGTTCAAAATACACAAATCAATAAGTATGATCTATCACATAAAGAGAATCAACGACAAAAATCACATGATTACCTCAATAGATGCAGAGAAGACCTTCAATAAAAACTCCCAATAAACTAGGTATTCATGGAATGTATCTCAAAATAATAAGAGCTATTTATGACAAACTCACAGCCAATATCATACTGAATGGGCAAAAACTGGAAGTATTCCCTTTGAAAATCAGCACAAGACAAGGACGACTTCTCTCACCACTCCTATTCAACATAGTATTACAAGTTCCGGCCAGGACAATCAAGCAAGAGAAAAAAAAGAAAGCCTATCCAATTAGGAAAAGAGGCAGTCAAATTGTCACTCTTTGCAGATGACATGATTGTATATTTTTAGAGGACCCCATCATCTCAGCCCAAAATCGCCTTAAGCTGATAGGCAACTTCAGTAGTCTCAGCATACAAAATCAATGTGGAAATATCACAAACATTCCTATACATCAATAACAGACAAACAGAGAGCCAAATCATGAGTGAACTCACATTTAAAAGTTGCTACAAAGAGAATGAAAGACCTAGGAATACAGCTAACAGGGGACATGAAGGACCTCTTCAAGGAGAACTACAAACCACTGCTCAAGGAAATAAGAAAAGACATAAACAGATGGAAAAACATTCCATGCTCATGGTTAGGAAGAATCTATTTGTGAAAATGGCCATACTGCCCAAAGTAATTTATAAATTCAATGCTATACTCATTCAAGCTACCATTGACTTTCTTCATGGAATCAAAAACAAAACATTTTAAATTTCATATGAAACCAAAAAAGAGCCTACATGGCCAACACAATCCTAAGTATAAAAAAAAAAAAAGCTGGAGGCATCAGGCTATCTGACTTCAAACTACACTACAAGGCTACAGTAATCAAAATAGCATAGTACTCGTACCCAAACAGATATATAGACCAATAGAACAGAACGGAGCCTCAGAAATAATGCCACACACCTACAACCATGTGATCTTTGACAAGACTGACAAAAACAAGCAATGTAGAAAGGATTTCCTATTTAATAAATGGTGTTGGGAAAACTGGCTAGCCATATGCAGAAAGCTGAAACTGGATCCCTTCCTTGTACCTTATCTAAAAATTAACTCAAGATGGCTTAATATTTAAGCCTAAGACCTAACACCATAAAAGCCCTAGAAGAAAACCTAGGCAATATCATTCAGGACATAGGCAGGGGCAAGGACTTCATGGCTAAAACACCAGAAGCAATGGCAACAAAAGCCAAAATTGGCAAATAGAATCTAATTAAACTTAAGAGCTTCTGCACAGCAAAAAGAAAAAAAATCTATCATTAGAGGGAACAGCCAACCTACAGAATGGGAGAAAATTTTTGTAATTTACCTATCTGACAAAGGGCTAATATCCAGAATCTACAAAGAACGTAAACAAATTTAAAAGAAAAAAACAACCCCATCAAAAAGGGGGTGAAGGATATAAACAGACACTTCTCAAAAGGAAACATTTATGCCGCCAACAAACACATGAAAAAAAGCTTATCATCACTGGTCATTAGAGAAATGCAAATGAAAACCACATTGAGATACTATCTCAGACCAGTTAGAATGGCGATCATTAAAAAATCAGGAGACAACAGATACTGGGAGGATGTAGAGAAATAGGAACATTTTTACATTGTTGGTGGCAGTATCAACCATTGTGGTTGACATTAGTTCAACCATTGTGGAAGACAGTGTGGTGATTCCTCCAGGATCTAGAACCAGAAATACCATTTGACCCAGCAATCCCATTACTGGGTATATACCCAAAGAATTATAAATCATTCTAGTAAAAAGACACACGCACACATATGTTTATTGTTGCACTATTCACAATAGCAAAGACTTGGAACAAACCCATATCCCATCAATGACTGACTGGATAAGGAAAATGTGGCACACATACACCATGAAATACTATGCAGCCATAAAAAAGGATGAATTCATGTCTTTTGCTGGGACATGGATGAAGCTAGAAACCATCATTCTCAGCAAACTAACACAAGAACAGAAAACCAAACGCCACATGTCCTCACTCATAAGTGGAACCTGAACAATGAGAACACACGGACACAAGGAGGGGAACATCACACACCCAGGCCTATCAGGGGATGGAGGGGTCAGGGGAGGGCCAGCATTAGGTGAAATACCTAATGAACGGGGTGATGGATGCAGCAAACCACCACGGCATGTGTATAACTATGTAACAAATCTGCATGTTCTGTACATGTACCCCAGAACTTAAAGTATAATTTTAAAAAATACACACACACACATACACGCACACACACACACACACACACACACACACACACAGTTGGTCTTTTTCCATATTATAAAAATAACAAATTGATTTTTTCAAAGATAGAAATAAAGATAAACAAAAATAAGAAAAATAAAATACCCTTTGGTTCCACCTCCCAGAAATAATCACATTTTTTGTTTTTTACAAGAATCTTAACTATGGGGCACTGTAGATTTTTGTTTACTTTATTTTACAGAAGTAGATATATTAATTAATCATGGTGCACTATTCCAATGATCAGAGTAGTTGCCTGAAAATTCTGAGCACGGTACTGAATTTAATAAATGCTTATGTATATTCCCACTATTTGTACATGAACTTATCATATTTGTTGGTTTTATTTCTTACTTAAGAGATCCAGAACATAATGCCATGAAACAGGTTTTTTAAACACTACTAGAATGGACAGCTTACTATGTAACTCTATGTTGGATTCTATATTTCACTGTAGAAGGCTTCCCAGGTATTTTTTGTTATAAATAACTCATGAACATCCTTAGAGCGTGTATACTAAGTGATGCAAAGTTCATTTACATCAAAAGGCCTTTGATATGTATTGCTAAATTGTTGTTACAGGGCTTTTTAATTTTTTTTTTTTTGAAACATTAAACGTCTTTGAGAAATGAGTGGATCTTAGATATTTAGTGCATAGAATTTTCTGCAATCCTTTTTTAAACTTTCCCGGAGGCAGGAAACCAAATAGCTTTGTTATGCCAACAGTTAAGGCTCTTCTATAATTAAAATTGCAAAAGGGTACCCATCCTGAAAAGAAAAAGAGATTTAGTGGTAAAAACTTTTTTCCAGCTAAAGGAGTCAAAAATAAGGTTTAAAGAAGTGATTGGAACATTCCAGTAAAAGAATTTATAAATAGGAATTCTAGAATTCCACACCTGTGTTTACTAGTAAATGTTAACAACGTTCATTCAACTTTTTAAAGAGTAAAAGCTGAACAGATTTAGGGAAACATGCTTGAATACAGTGTTTTTATCTTTTGTATTTACTGACAGCTTCAATTACCCAGCTACTATTATGCAAATGAAACTGAAGTCAGAAGTCCTGCACCTGTGCTTTCCTCTGGATTTAATATTTCTAATGAGTTCTTAAAGCCTGTTCTGCAGACATTCTGCATGTGAGATTGCTTAACTCAGATTACAGTAGATCAGGTGAAAACCTTTTCCAATGTAGATAATACTTAGAAGGAATTCAATAAAGCATAGTATACACATGGTTGAGATATTATTAGATGGGAAACAGACACACAAAAAAACCATAATTCATCAAGTTGTTTTTAGTATTGAAATGTTTGGCCAGGTAAAGTAATGAGAACAAAAAGGTCAGAAAAAGTTCTGAGCTAGCTACAAGCTTTCTCTTTGTGGGAGGTCCTTTGTACCTGCTTGGCAGCCACCCTCAGTGGTCTACAGTCACCGCTAGCTCTGCAGAGTTTTCTTCCTGCTTTTACGAATGATGTGTGCAACTCAAATTTAATTTGCAAAACATTTCCCTGCTCTAATAAATAACACATGGATTTATGAATATCAACAGAAATAATAACCACAATAACAGTTAACATGTAATTGACTCTTACCATGTGCCATTCAGACTCTAAGACTTAATAGGATTTATATAATTTACCTATAGTATGTCATTTACTCCTCACTAATTAATAAGAAAATGACTATTAATCTTAGTTTGCAAATGAGGAAACTGAGGCTTAGCTTGATTAGTCAACTGGATTAAGGCTGCATAATGATTAAAATATAACAGGAGGCAATCCTAACTCTACTTGACACTACAGAAAAGTGAACAAAGCAAGATACTTGTGGCTTTACAATTATACATGCTAGAATGGTGTGAAGACATTTTTTTAAAAATCAAAAAGATTATAATGGACTACTTCCCATTTTTTAATATCACATTTCCTTCTGACATTGTTTTCCCCCAACACTTAGTAAAGGATCTTGAAAAATGCTGCATCTTTCTACATGCTAAGTTGTCTTACTTTAAAAATCGAAAAAGTATTAAGCCGTAATAAGGTATTTCCAAAAGAGCCAAAGTCTACAACACATAAAATGCTCTCTTGAGATCTTAAGATGGCTTTTGCTTCTCTATGGCTCAAGTCTAAGTATCAAGAAGAAGCAAAGGCAATAGAGAGAAGCATCATATTATTCATGTCTCTTAAAATATCTTTCCTAGAGCCCCATTAACAAATTCTATCTTATCAGTCAAAAATCGGTCACATACCCACACCTAGATGCAAGGGAAGCGGGGAAAATTAGTATTTTTAGCTAGGAACATTGCCATCTTCACCAAATCAGAAATCTATTTTCAATAAAGAAGGGCAGAATGGATATTGAATAAGTCACTATCAGTTGCTACAGTCTAGGATAATCTTTGGGGTTTTCCTCTGTAGGTTTTAAAAGATAATAAAAAAATGTAAATTTAGAAACATAATAGTAAGTTGAAAAATTTTATCAGCTGTAGGTGGTGTCTACTGCCCTGGAGTAAAGTCAAAAACAAATTTTTGAACCACAAGCTAAAATACTGAAAATTGGCAAAATTAACAAGTACTTTGCTTCACACTTTAAGAAATACTTAAAATTGTGCTCTATACCTTAACACAAAATGTATAAAGAAATTTATGTATAAATATATAAATGCCAGAAGTATAAAGGAAAAAATTTTAACTCATGCATGATTTCTCTCTTTCACTGGCATTTAAAATCCAATTCACTGGGAAATTTTGCGAGTCCTATGTTCAAAATCTATCTGCAATATGGTCACTTCTTGCTATTTCTGCCCTCCTGTCACTCATGGTCCAAGCCATTCTTATCTGAACTAATTATAAAACTAGTCATTTAATTGATCTTTCTACTTTCTCCTCTGCCTCTCAACACAGCAGCCATAGTCATGCTTTTGAAATATGAATTATGTTTTTCTCTGCTTAAAACCATCTAAAAATTCTAGTCATACTAAATGAAACACAAAGTTTGTATATTGACATACAAGGCCCTGTGTAGTCTGTACTGGAGTGAAGTTGACTTCCACACTCAGGTTTTGGATCTCATTTCCTACCAGCTCTCTAGCTTATCCACACTAGGACTCCTTGAAGCACATCCACCTCAAGGTCTTTGCACATGTTTTCGCTCTGCCTAGAGTGTATTCTCCCCCAGATAAGCTCTGCTTTCTTCTTCACTTCCCTTTCATCTCTATCATCACATCCATTAGCTTTGTCTGATGGCACTATGAAATAATGATAGCACACTCCTGTCTTCTCCATTGCATTTATAATTTAACACACAATGCATTGAATGATTCCTTGTGGTTGTCTCCTTCCTCTCCACAGAGTAAACGCCACAAAAGCAAACACTTTATGTTGTTAACGGGTAACAAATGGTCCTGTGCTTGGACCATTGTCTGGCACATAGGAGATACTAAATATTTATTGAATGGCTTAACAGACATTACTATTTAGATGAAAAGATGAAAAGCCTTATAGTTTAGAAAAAAGTAAATAAAAAAAAAGGCTTGTGGCATAACTCGGTAACTTTTTTTGCATAAGATCTCTACAAATGATACTGTCAAAAAAATTTCATCACAGCAGGAGAGTACCTATATTATTTTAAAGTAAGTTAAAATTGGCTCTTTGAGGAAGACACAGCCGTAGCTGTTGCGGATTGTTTTTCCTCAAGCTCCTGGTCCTGACTCACTGCGGTTCGCTCCTGCTGAGGAAAAAGTCGGTCAGGAAGCTGCACAGCAGCCATGGCTTTTAAAACAGCCGTAGACCCGGGGGTGGCAATTCACCAAATTCGAATCACTCTAACAAGTCGCAACGTAAAATCCCTGGAGGTGTGTGCTGACTTGATCAGAGGAGCAAAGGAAAAGAATCTCAAAGTGAAAGGACCAGTTCGAATGCCTACCAAGACTTTTGAGAATCACTACAAGAAAAACATCTTGTGGTGAAGGTTCTAAAACATGGGATCGTTTCCAGATGAGAATCCACAAGCAACTCATTGACTTGCATAGTCCCTCTGAGATTGTTTAGCAGATTACTTCCATCAGTATTGAGCTAGGAGTTGAGGTGGAAGTCACCATTGCAGATGCTTACGTTAGCTATTTTAATAAATTGATTACCAGTTGTTAAAAGAAAAAAGTTTCACTCGACAATTTCATAAAGTATCTATATCTTACATATAAAATGTGTAATATTTTTGAAAGAAATATCAAACATCAACATAATGCTATATCTTTGCTACACTTGGCATTTCAAATTTTGAAACACTATGATCATCATTCCAGATATATTGTCAATATTTTTGTGACATTGGTGTAATTTCATTCCAAAGCAACATCTGGAAGTACAAATCCCTTGTGGACTTAATAGAAATATTTTCAATGAGGCCGGGCGCGGTGGCTCAAGCTTGTAATCTCAGCACTTTGGGAGGCCGAGGCGGGCGGATCACGAGGTCGAGAGATCTAGACCATCCTGGTCAACATGGTGAAACCCCGTCTCTACTAAAAATACAAAAAATTAGCTGGGCATGGTGGTGCGTGCCTGTAATCCCAGCTACTCAGGAGGCTGAGGCAGGAGAATTGCCTGAACCCAGGAGGCGGAGGTTGTGGTGAGCCAAGATCGCGCCATTGCACTCCAGCCTGGGTAACAAGAGCAAAACTCCGTCTCAAAAAAAAAAAAAAAAAAAAAAACAGAAATATTTTCAATGAATGTGTGACCAGCTTTGCTAACTCATATGCATTTTAAAAATAAGTAATTACAGTCTGAAAAAATAATTCAATTTGTTAACTTATATAATTTCTTCTCTCGTGTTACATTTCTTTCACTCATACTATCTTTAAATACGGTTTTTAAAACAAGAGATTAATGTTTCAAAATTGCATACCATCTCACAAAATCAAAAGTCTTCTCTCTTTTAATTAAGTTAGCTTGTGTGTAATCCAGTTTCCTTTCCTTGGGTTCACAGTTTTGATGCATTGCCTACTATGTATGGAGAGGCCATGCTATATTCCTCTGATTACCTTTTCCTTTCACCTGACTTTTTTGCCAAGAAAAGTAAAAGATTGTATCTAAAACACGAGTTAGCAAGTGGAGCTGAGCAAGGAATCTTCAGTTTCTTTTTATTTACACGGAAAAGAAAATAGAAATTAAACCATCAGTTTCACAATAGAATTTTAAAATAATTCTTGCTGAAGTTCAGGAATAAAAATGTTTATTGTGGTAGCCACTCCGAGGACTGCATTTAAGCAATGATTAAACCACAGTACCAGGATCTAAACAGCCAGCTAACTTTACCATAAATGAGATAAACTATCATCACATATTGAGAGAAAATAAACAATCCAATGCATATGTACAATAGCATTCAATACATTCTTTGGAAATCCATACTATGCTAGTTAATGTTTAGAAAATAAGGACATAGTCTGTTATATACGATGCAGTATATTCTAAAAAATAAACCAAGGAAGGCATTTCAAGCTGTTTACATGACTAAATTGACACCAAAAAGATAAGTCATATTTATTACCAGGAAAGGATTGGAAGAGAGCCCGTGAAGCAGAGAAAAACCCATGGAAAGGACTGGATGTAAGAGAACATGATTCTTGCAGAGATACAAGTGATTATCTGGAGCTTGAAGAATCTAGCAAGAGAGAAATCAGAAAAGCTGTTACCTTATCACAGAGCAGCTAGAAGTCATTGCACTGCCTCACTGAGTTTTAAGAAGATTGCTTTGATAATGGACTGAAATGGAGAAATTTTGAAGGCAAGTAAAGAAGCTGCAGAAATAATCCAGGCAAGATAGTTCAGTGGCCTGAAATAAAATAGTGGATGAATAGAACTGAAGGCATTTGGGATCATTAAGGTGGCAAAGGTGGTAGGACTTAAGAAATGTTTGGTTAGTATCAGAAAGAGAAATAAATTGGTAAGAGATAAAATAAAAATATGGAGATATTGGACACTTTCTTGAGACACCGGGCAGACAGTGATGCCATTAACTGAAATTTAAATATTAGAGAAAGAGTGAAATCCGGAGAGAATAACATGATTTTAATTTAGGATATAATGACATCAAGGTTACTATAGGATATTCAAGACCAAAACCCAGAAATTATCCTTGTCTCCTCTCACCCAGTCCATGAGCAAACCTTACTGGCTCTAACTTCAAAATATTTCCACTAGCTGACCTGACCACATTGTCATCATTTCCTCTGCTTTTCTCCTAATCCAAACCACCACCATCTCTCTTCAGGATTACTGCAACAGTCTCTTAATTGGCATCCTTGCTTTCTCTCTTGTCCCTTTACAACTGATTTTCAATGTTGCAGCCTGTGTAATCCTTTTAAACTTGTCAGATTGTGTCATTGATTGGCTCAAAATTCTTCAATAACCATCTGTCTCACACAGAATAAAATCCAAAGTCTTTAGCATTGCCGCCAAGGTAATGGTCTCCACTGTCGCCCCAAGCTCTCTGATCACATCTCTAACTATACCCTCCTCACTCTTCTCCTTGCCATTCCTCAAACAAGCCTAGCACATTCCCATCTCAGGGCTCTGTAAATGTTCCTCCTTCTGTCTGGAACATTCTGCACCAGACACTGTATCTGTAGAGCTTGTTCTCATACTCAGTGTCATTTTATTAGGGACGTCTTCCCTGATGAACCTGTCTAGTTTATTACCGCATCCTTTTCCAACCACTCAAACACCCTTATATTCTGCAAAATATTTATCACTGCTTAACATTATATTATGCATAGATTTATTTGTTGATTGCCTACATTCCTCATGCAATGTAAAATTTTCTATGTGATCAAAGCAGACAAAATATTGGCACATGATAGGTACTCAATAAATGTACTTTTTAATGAGTTCAGGTGGAGATATCCAATAGATCCTTTTTAATTATTACAGATCTTAGCGGTAATAATTAAAGCCATGAAGCAAATATTTTCCAACGTGGACAAACTCCAGCATTTAAGTGCCAGACAATCACAGGAAAAGGGCACTGATATCTCAAAGTCTCCTTCCTCTACAAGTTTTAGTCTTGTATTTCTGGGATTCTTCTAAACATTTCTACCTGATTGTCACATAAGTGCTCCTGCTAGATAGTTCCTTTCTCTCCCTCACATGCCCACAGTTATGAAGCTTTATCAAATTTAATACCTAAATATCCCCTGATTCTATCACCTTCTCTCAGGCTCTTCTACCCCGACATTCATTTATTTACACATTCAGTGAACATTCATTTGATATCTATTACATGCCAGACACTATTCTAAAAGCTGAGAATACCAAGATAAACGCATTACAGCCCTTAGGATCAACAAACACATAGTCTAGTGAAGAAGGCAAGAATGCATATAGATAATTATAATGTAGTATGGTGCATGGCGATTTTATTTTAAAAATAAAGACACTATTATGTAAGAGATGGTATGAATTCACATACTAGGAAATAGAAATTGGTAGCAATTTGAGGGTCTTGAAAGTAATGAGCATTTTAATATAACATGGGCAGATATGACATTTCAGATAAAAAAAGAGCAAGTCCAGTGACAAAGAGTGGGACTATAGCAGCCAATATCATCCTGGCAGCTAGAGAATTAGTGCCTCAATCTAAAGGAGAATCTAGCCATCTTTCCATGATGCCTACCCCATTGTGAAACATGAAGAGAGTGGACAGATAACGCTTCACAAACCATGAATATGATCAGTAAGAGCTAGAAGAAGACACAGGAAAAAACTTTACCTTTTTTTCTTTTCAAACAAAGAGGCATGAGCATGTGTAGGAAATAGTAAAGAGAATGAGGTTGAAAATATAGGAAGGAGGGTCTCATGGGCTCAAAAAAGGGTTAGAAGAATTATAAGGATTAGAATTAAATACAAAGATGGAAAACCTTCAGAGTTTATTAGATGAAAATGACCTATCCAGTACCTTCTGATCTACCCTTCTCCATTAATTTATAAGATACAACAAAATGGAAAATTACTACCAATTGGTACTAGAAACCAATAATCTTAATCAATTATCTACCAGATCCCAAGAATTGTTCAACCAAAATGCATTCATCCAAATTGTGCATGGGGCTCTGAGTCAGGAAACAGGACCAAACAGGAAAAACTTATGGGTGATATCTACCTATGGCCACTTGTAAGCCTAATGTGGAGATCATTTCATTTGTTAACCAGGAAAATATAAGTCATTCTATTCTTCAAGGTCTGAGGAAACTAGACCCATTTAACTACCCTTTTCCAATCAACTCTTTTCTTTATATGACGACGTCATAGCATATCCCTTTTGTTTTCAATCATATAATGTTGAAAACAATCAATCATAAGAAGCTAAAAAACCTGATAAATTCCAAAACAGAGGGGTCACTCCAGGCAAAGAGAAAGACATAAATAAATGTATAAAGGTGAGATGTATCATACAGTTTTGGTGAAGTGGAGAGCAGACCAGTCCTGCTGGGGCAGTGTGTGTGAAGGGAATAGACATTATTTAGCTGAAAGGAATGGAAGAAACTTGATAATGGAAGGGTCTTTGCTTTCTAATTCTGGCTTTTCTCACTGCTCTCTAAACAAGAGAAAGTTATTAGGGCCTTTTGGAAAAGGGAAGTTACATGACGACAGTGATATTCTTGAAAGATTAATAAAGTCCCACCCTCTTCTTTTGCTTCTTCATTGCCAATACCTACATCAACTAACCTTGTGATGAAAAATGCAGTTATGAGAAAGAAGTCACAGATAAATTCTTACAATGTTCTCCTGTTCCTTCATAACCTAATTTATTATTATTTTTTTAAAAAAACTTCCAATAGGGATTTTTTTTTTACAGGAATAAATGTTTCTATTAATATTGAAAATTCTAGCCAGCAAGTCCCCAGTAATTTCATGACAAGCAAGCATGTTGTGGTACTGAGGAGCACATTTCAGAACAATGATGATGAGTTTCTATAAAAAGTAAAGAGCAATTGTTAACATTTCTTGAATATGCTTAGCATGAAGGAGGCATACTATTAAACACTTGTGTATATGATCCAATTTTATCATTTCAATAATGGCTTTGATAGGTACTAGATGAGAAAAATAGAGAGTGAAAAATTTAAGTAACTGGCCCAAGGTCTCACAGTTGATGTCTTACTCTCATTCACTACACCCTAGAAAGAGATTGTAATGTCCTAAAATAAAAATTTACATATGTATTTGTTAAAAAGCTAGATATTAGATATTCTTATGATGTATATAATATTAGAATGTGATTTAAAAGGCACATAAGGTAAAATGTAGTAAGAGCTAAAGCGAATCTGTTCTGCTATGCACATAGGTCAATTTATGTTTATTTATTAGTTTTAATTAGAACCAAAGTATATGCGTTACAAAGAGTAACTTTACACACTGAAATAAGACAGTAACAAAAGTGCCAATTAAATAATGGAGATACCTTATTTGATTTTAATGCTATAAATTTGAAAATGTAGGACTGTACAGATATAAAAAATCTGGTCATTAAAAATCATTAGGATATTTAAAAGTTTTTACTTCTTAATGCTAATAAATAATATTGAAGATGATTTACTTAGATATTTTAATTTAATTTGCTCTTTAATGTGTATGGATTAGCATAAATAACAGAAACTCTGTTACTGGTCTCTAGAGATTTATAATTTCTATTTAGTATGTATTAGTAAAATTTGCATGAAAGATTTTTTTTTTTAACTGGGTAGTGGAAAGATCTGAGGCCCCGAGGAAGAGAATTAATTTTCACTTTGAAGTGTTCTTTCTTACATAATGAATTTTCTGCTTTCCATGCCAAAATGAAGCTTTTCAAGCTACTTTCCAAATGAATATATTTTCTTAACTTCTTGATCAGAATTGCTGAAAGATTCACCTCAGTTGAAGTTTTCTAAGTATTTCATTGCAGCTTTGAGTGACCAGAGCAAGAACCCAGCTAAGCTATGAGCAGACTTCTGGCCGAAAGGAACTGTGAGATACATAACTGCTAAATAGTGCATGTATGTACTATTTACACTTTAGAATCAGTTGATATTAAAAGCCCAAGTGAAAGCAGCCATATCTACTATATGTCCACAATTTTCTGAATTAACTCTGCGGTAAAACATTTATTCACTAAGATTTTTAAAAACTTAAATGCACTTAATTAAATTGTTTCATGCTAAGTCTAAACCAGATCTTCATGTTCTTGTGTTCATACAGGTTATTGCATAGTGAAGGATAGAGAGATTGGAACTACTGTAAATTCTAAGAGGAAGAATTTGGCATAATCAGAGATTATATTCAGAGGTATCAGGAAAGTTCTCTGAAGAAGTGAGCTGGAAGTAACTGAGGAGTAAAGAAGTTTTAAAGCATGAATAAAGAGACCCTATGGCAAGAAGAAGCCAAGGATCTGAAAGAAATCAAAATGGCTGGAGCAGAGATAGTCAAGGGAGGAGACTCGGGAGGAAATGGTCAGATTATACAGGGCTTTGTAAGCTTTGCTAAAAAGTTTTATCCCACTCCTAAGGGCTCTTGAAAGCCCGAGAAAAGTATAAACAAGAGTGGGAAATGAACATATTTTTCATTTCAAAGAAATAACTCTGGCGGAAGGGTGGAGAATGGCCAGAGCAGTTACAGATAAACACATTAAAGAAAATACTTCAATTGTTGAAGTAAGAAATAATGGTAGGTTAAGTTCATAATAAAGGTTGAGAAGGAAACAGAAGCTGATGGATATGGATAAATATGATAAGATGAAATTCACAGGTGTTCGGTGATGGAATGATTTTCCACTGTGATAGACACATCCTAAAATGACAACCAGTGATTCATGTCTGTATAGTCCTCTTGCCTTAAGTGCAGGTAAGGCCTGTGTTTTGCTTCTAACCAATACAGTATGGCAAAGGTAATGGGATGCCATGCCCTTCATGACATTATGTCATATGAGACTCTGTCTTAGAAAAAGAGAGAAAAAGAGACACTTTTGCTGGCCTTAAAGAAGCAAATGTCATGTTGTGAACTGCTTATGGAGAGATCTATAGAGCAGGGAACTGTGAGCAGCCTATAGGATCTGAGGACAACCTCTACCTACAGCCAGCAAAAAGGCAGGGCCTTGTCACACAGACACATGGTAACAAACATGACTAACAACCAAAGCTGAAAGTAGATTCTTCTCCCCTCTGTCTCTTAGACAAGAATACAGCCCTGCCAACACCTGATTGCAGCCTTGTGAGAAACAGCAGGAGAGCCAACTAAATTGTGCCCAGAATCCTGACAATAGAAACGGCAATATAAAAAATGTGAGTTATTTTAAGACGCTAAATTTGGTAGTTTGTTACATATTAATAGATAATGAATACATCTAGAGTAATGGAGATGATACATAAATTTCTGGTGCATCTCAGTGAGGCAGAGGGTGCGGTGCATCTCAGTGAAGGAGCAAGCAATGGTAAAGACTCAGGTTTTACGGTAGGAGCTCTATCATGAGTTTTCCTTTGAGTATATTGAATTTGAAATTCCTTAAGACATCCAAGAGGAGATATTGATTAGGCAGTCATACGTATGGGCCAATAAGCTTAAAAGAAGACATAGGCTAATGGTGATTTGACCCCTCAAGAATCATTTGAAAACATCTACAGACATTTTGAGTTGTTATAACTGGAAGTTACTATGTACCGGCATCTGATAGGGAGAAAACAAGGATTCTGCTGAACATCATATAATACACAGCATAGATTCCTATGCTTTCCTCTAGAAACAAAATGTCAATAGTGCTGAGGTTGAGAAACTTTGGGCTAGTTATGTAAACCCCTTAATTTGTATGCAAGTGATGTATGAGTCCACGGGCACTAGTTAGACTATCTAGGAAAAAGCATAAAGTGAAAAGACAAGATGAGTTAAAATTGATCCTTCAGGAAGGTCAACATTTTGAGGCTGGATAAACATTTAACCTACAAAGAAAATATAGATGAGGTTGAAAGAAAGGTAGAAAGGAAAGTTCTACATTATATAAAGTTTGAGTATGTCCAGAGTTTGTCCTATGTATTTCTACTTCTGGCCTATATTCTTCTTTGATGATCTCATCCACTATTTTATTTCGAGAGAAGTGAGTGCTCCAGTGTTAACTAACCCAAAGGCTTGGCTAGTGTAAAACTCAATGTTGCATGATTTGATTCTTATTAACATGTTCTCTTACTATTCATATTATTATGAAAAAAAATCAAATTGATTTCAATCAACAACTAGCATATCTGGTGTTTGAGCCAAGGTTCTCCAGAAACAGAACACACAGGATATATAGAAAAACAATTATTATGAAGGAGTGGTTCACACAATTGTGGAGGCTGAAAAGTCCCGCAATCAGCCACCTGCAAGCTGTAGGCCTAGGAAAGCCAGGGATGTAGTCACAGTCCAAATGCTAAGGCTTGAGAATAAGGATGTTAATGTTTGAAGGCAGGATAAGGTGGGTGTTGCAGCTCATGCACAAAGAGTAAATTCACCCTTCCTTCATCTTTTTTTTTTTCTATTTAAACTCAATGGATTGAATGATGCTTCACCCACATTGGTGAGGACAATCTTCATTACTCAGTCTACTGATTTAAATGCTATTATCTTCTGGAAACATCCTCACAGGCACACCCAGCTATCTAGGCATCCCTTAGCCCAATCAAGTTGCCATATAAAATGAAGCATTGCAACTGGACAATTAAATCATTCACTCAATAAAAACATTACATTATTTCATAGTGAGTTTTAAAAAGTTTATGACCAAATTATAATACTGGTCATGGTTTGCAGGATGAAAAACCAGCATGCAAAAATCAGCTGTGTTTCTATACAGTAGTAACAAACAATCCAAAAGGGAAACTAAGAAAACAATCCCATTTACAATAGCATCAGAAGAATAAAATACTTAGGAATAAACTTAACCAAGAAGGCAAATGATCTAACGAAAACTGCAGATATTGCTGAAAGAAAACAAAGAAGACCTAAAGATATCTTGTGTTCATGACTGGAAGACTTAAAATTGTTAAAATGTTCATTTTATCCAAAGTGATGTATAGATTCAATGCAATTCCTATCAAAATCCCAATTACATTTTTTTGTAGAAATAAAAATACCATACTGAAATTTATGTGGAACCACAAAAAACCCCAAATAGTTCAAACAACCTTGAGAAAAAAGAACAAATCTGGAGGTATCATACTTCATGACTTCAAAAATATTACACAGCAATAATAATCAAATAGTATGGTACTGGAATAAAGACAGACATATAAACTAATGGAACAAAATAGAGAGTTGAGAAATAAACCCATGCATATATGGTCAAATTGCATATATTTTCATGCATATATTGTCATATACTTGACAAGGGCACCAAGACTACACAATTGGGAAGGAATAGCTTCTTCAACAAATAGTGCTGGGAAAACTGGACATTCACGTCCAAAAGAATGAAGATAGATTAAAGACAAACCTAAGATCCAAAACTATAAATCTCCTAGAAGAAAACGTATAGGAAATACTTCAAAATAATTGATTTTGGCAATGATTTCTTGTATGACACCAAAACACAGGCAACAAAATAACAAATAGACAAGTAAGAATACATTAAATCAAAAAGCTTCCATGCAGCCAAGGAAACCATCAACAGAGTCAAAGAGCAACCTACAGAAAATGAACAAAATATTTGCAAACCTTGAACTGATAAGGGGTTTGTATCCAAAATATATAAGGCAGTCCTACAACTCTATAACATAAAAACAAATAACCTGGTTTAAAAATGGGCAAAGGGATAAGGAGACATTTCTGAAAAGAAGACATGTAAATGGTTAACAAGTATATAAAAAGATGTTCGATATCACTAGTCATTAGGTAAATGCAAATCAAAACCACAATTAAATAAAATCTCACACCTGTTAAAATGGCCCTTATATTTTAAATAAATAAAAATAAAAACCAAAAAAGAAATGTTAGTGAAGATGTGGAGAACTTGGAACCTTTGTGCACTTTTGATGGGAATGATATAAAATGGTGCATCCACTATGGAAAACAGTATGGAGGTTCCTCAAAAAATTAAAAATAGAACTGTCATATGATGCAGCAATCTCACTTTGTATTTTTCCAAAAAAAAAATTGAGAACATGATCTGCAAGAGATATTTGCACCCTCATGTTTGTAGTAGCATCATTCACAATAGCCAAGAGGTGAAATCAATCTATGTGTCCATTGGATACTTAGATTGAATGGATAAAGAAAACTGATAAATACATACAATGAAATATTATTTGAACTTTATAAAAAATGGGATTCCTGTCATGTGCTTCAATAAGGATGGACCTTGTGGATATTTTGCAAAGTAAAATATGCCAGTCACAGAAGGGCAATATTGTGTGATTCCACTCTCTGAAGTATCTGAAGTAGTCAAACTGAAGTATCTAAAGTGTCCATTAATAGTTGAATGAATAAAGAATAGCAACAAATACATACAATGGAATATTAATTGAACTTACAAAAAGAGGGGGATTCCTGCCATGTGCTACAAAATGGATGAACCTTGCGGATAGTTTGTTAAGTAAAATATGCAAGTCACAGAAAGGCAATACTGTGTAATTCCACTCTCTGAAGTATCTAAAGTAGTCAAACTCGGCCGGGCGCAGTGGCTCACGCCTGTAATCCCAGCACTTTGGGAGTCCGAGGCGGGTGGATCACGAGGTCAAGAGCTTGAGACCGTCCTGGTCAACATGGTGAAACCCCGTCTCTACTAAAAATACAAAAAATTAGCTGGGCATGGTGGCGTGTGCCTGTAATCCCAGCTACTCAGGAGGCTGAGGCAGGAGAATTGCCTGAACCCAGGAGGTGGAGGTTGTGGTGAGCCAAGATTGCGCCGTTGCACTCCAGCCTGGGTAACAAGAGCGAAACTCCATCTCAAAAAAAAAAAATAAAAAAAAAAAGTAGTCAAACTCATCAAAGAAGAAAGTATAATAGTGACTGTTAGTGGGTAGGGGAAGGGAAAATGGTGGGTTACTGTCAATGGGAATAATTTCAGTCGTACAATATGATAAAGTTTCCGAGATCTTCTGTACCACAATATACATGTAGTTAACAATATCATGATGTACACTTTAAAATTTATTAAACAGGTAGACTTCATGTATGTAGTCTTTTCCAAGATTAAAACAAAATAACCGTTTACCTATTTTTGTCACAGCCAAAGACTATGTCATAAAATTAAAGTATAAAAACACTGGTTTCATATAACAGAAACAGAAACCACTGCCATTTAAATCAGATATTCAAAAGAACATCAATATTATGATCGTCATATAAGAATGGAATAAAATTACCTGTTTATTGTGCCTAGGGAAATGTTGTGCTTAATTTAATCTCATGTAGGGAAATGTCTTACTTAGAACAATATATATGAATAATTTTTTTGTCTGTTTAGTTCCTCAGCAAAAAGACCTATAATCTCCATCATTCCAATTCTTAATACTTACTTTAATTATGCTAATAGTAGGGTTTCAAGTGATCGTAGGATTTTCTTTTGTCTACATATTTGATGTCATTGTTTTAATGGCAGAAGCTTCTTGTATTTCTTTTCTCTACTTAAATAATTTCCTATTTTCATTTACTGTAATTAACAAATTTGTGCCCCACCATGTTCGCCGTATATGCATTTTCATGGGAGTTATGTTCCTAGCTCTATTTGATCTTTATTTTATCTCTTGTAGTTCTTGCTTCTAATTTACATTTGCTTGTCATAAATTGTCTTAAATCATTTGTGGAATAAGAATATAACAACTTGTAATTTTTAAAGGCCATCAGAAAGTCTTGTTTAATGTACATAAATATAGCTATAGTTTCAATTTTTAAAAACTTGTCCTTGATTCTGGTTTTTAAGCTACATTTTTAAGTATGTGTAATTTTGGAAGTTTATTCTTGCCTCCCCACTATGCATGAATAGAGACAACCAAGGTTCCATCTTCTCACAGGCAAGGCTGACCTCAGTACCTCGGGAACTTGAGTGCTATTGGGACATGATTTGGTGAAGCTGCCTTGCAGCTGAGCTACTGCAATGATGGCACCTTAGAAATGCTTTGACATTTCCACGTTGAAGGTGAGGGAAAGGACTTTAGGGAAAAAAGAATCTTAAACAAGTAGGTTGTTCTGAGAATGAAGATAAGTATAACTCTCCCTATTGTGTCAGAGAAGGTTACCACAGAAAGCACGTTGACAGAGAAGAGGACCCAGTGAACTCTAAGATACTGCTACTGGGTATAACCCATTTAGCTGGTACAGTCAGTATTTCGATGCTTAGAGGAGATAAAATGAGTTGAGGAATGCCCCTCCTAGAAAACTCTTTTAGACACCTTTATTTCTATTTGGTTGTGCTACATAATATAATAAAACAACTTAGCCCATCAGATACTCAAAACAGAGTTTTTAAAGAAAGAAACAACAAATGAAAAACTAAATAGCTTCAAAAGTCATCACCAGCTTTTTTCACTCTGTCTCCAAGTGAAACTCCAAATTAATATAGCCTAGAACGGAGATAGGGGAGGCCAGGGAAGTGTCAAAAGCCTCTCCTGTATAGCTCTCTTTATTCTGTCCCATCCTGACCCTCACTAACTCACTAATTTTTGATGCCATTCGAATTATAAAATTATGTGTTCAGAGCTCAAAATGAGACTGCAGGTGTAGACTGACATGTATGTGTTACAGGGATCTTGTTCATTTTGCTTTTGTAATTTGTGGTATGCAACATACATTTATGTATCCAAGATTTGGGGGCAGTTCCACGATACTGTTGACGTATTTGGCCATGGTCTATTGAAATTTCTACATTTGTTAGCCTTGAAAGGCCCTTAAGCCTGGCTCACCATGAGACTACCACCTCCATTCTACACTTAGGTGGCTGACTTCTTGAGCCTGGATCTAAGATTTTATATTGGTCACTGTATTAACTGTATATTAACTGTATCTCATTGTTTAATTTCACCCTAGTCTGTTGTTATATTTTTGAGTTTCAATTCAAACATATTATTCTTCAAAACTTTAAGTCACTGCAATTGTATTTGTCCCAACAAATATTAACAGAGAGCAGGCATGGTAGCTCATGCCTCTAATCCCAGTACTTTGGGAAGCTGAGGTGGGCGGATCACTTAAGGAGTTAGAGACCAACCTGGCCAACATTGTGAAACCCTGTCTCCACTAATAACACAAAAATTAGCCGTGTGTGGTGGCACATGCTTGTAATCCCAGCTACTTGGGAGACTGAGGTGGGAGGATCACTTGAACCCATGAGGCCGAGATTGCAGTGAGCCACGATCATGCCACTGCACTTCAGCCTGGGTTTCAGGGCAAGACTCCATCTCAAAACACACACACACACACACACACACACACACACACACACACACACGTTAACGGAGTGTTTTTTATGTACTGGTAATGATGCTAGGCAGTAGAGGTAGATTTGCAAAGATAAAGTGGACAAAATTAATTTTTATTTAATCACCAACATTAACGAAATTTTTGACTCTTCTTCAGTCAAGCCTTATGGTCTAATACCCCACCCCACATATCTATTTATACTTAACTTTTCAGCATTCACTTCACTTGCCAGTACTTTTGTATTTGTATGTCTTCAGTGTTTGTACTTCCTTCTGCCTGTTATACGCTCCCATGCTTCTTCTCTAAGCAAAGTTCTACTTATTTCTTCAAGTGCTAGTTCAAATACCAACCCAGGCAAGCCATAATTTCTAATTCTAAGCAACTTGAGGGCCCCATACTTCTATTCACCAAGCAGAGAAACCTGACAGTCAAGCAAAGCCAGTATGTGACACACAATCCTGTTATCTTTCCCTGGTTACCAGCCAATATATAAGCTTGCTCAGTCATTTTTCTCCCTTAAATATATATTTCTATACTGTTCTGTAATTCATTGCATCTCAATCATTTTAGAGCTTTCTGTCCTCTTAAAACTGTGTGCTAAATAGACAAAACTTCCATTTTCATAAAAAGTAAACTGACTTGTACTGTGAACATCTTCACTGCATATTTTCTTTGTGTTCTTACCTTAACTGAAGCTTGGTTCTCCTGTATGGAACTCGCAAGTACAATCTACTGACTTCCTCATATTCTGTTTATGTTAGAGTCAGGAAAAGTTATTATCATTAATGATGCCCCCAGATCTTTATGTCTATAGAATTCTTTGGGAACCTTTGATCTTTAATGGGTTACATAGGGCTCTGGCTTTCCACTCTATTCCTCTTTATTGTTTATCTACCAGTTTCTTGGTCATTTCTCCACATTAACTGAAGGCTTTTGTTCTCAGCATCATTTCCTGTACACCAACTGCTAATATCATATTGGATGTCTTCAAAGTCCTTATGAACTATCATAATCTCTCAGATCCTCTGCCTCCTCATCCTCAATTAACCTTACTTCTACTCCCCTTTATCAGTCAACTCACATGTCCATACCCCAACCTGGTCATCACCTAAAACTGGTCCACTCTAAAAGTATTAAACTCAAACAAATACAGCTGCCCAGTATCCCAGCTCTATCACTCAGATTTTAGATCTGTTCTGTGTCTCCACTTTATATCCTTTTGTATTCATAGGGCTGTTCATCGATCACTGTCTCACCATGTCCTCACCCCCTTACTCATCTCTCTACTACACCGTCACTAATTTAAACTGAATGTCCGTTTGTTCTAAATCATTTCCTGTATCTTTCTTTCCTAGAAAGTGCTGCTGCACACTGGTTTATATTTAGACATCTCCTATTTACTCCTCATCATATTGTGAAACTAGACATTTCACTGAAAAATCAGATCCCACAAAGGTTATAAATCAACTTCTTGCTGCTGAACCCAATGGAAAGTCATCTGTCCTTATCTTAATCCACTCATTCATTCAGTACATATTTACTAAGCCTTTATTATACCAAGGCCCTGAACTAGGTGAAGATAGAATTATGGAAAGAAAAAAAAAAGAATGCTCCCCTTGGGGATATGATTTCTAAAGGGTTACAGTGATAATAATCTGAGTGTGCACTGAGAGGTGTGCTTCTTGAGTAAGTATTCTATACTTAAGGAAATAATTATACTGCATTCCCAATTGGCTTTTACATCTTGTAGCAAGGGCTCTTCAGAAGCTTTAAGATGGCAATTACTTTCTTGAAGGTCAGATATAAGCAAATTTCCTGTCTCCCTGTGACATGGTTTGGATGTCTGTCCTCTCTAAATCTCTTTCTGAAATGTGATCCCCAGTGTTGGAAGTGGGGCCTTGTGGGAGGTAATTAGACCATGGGGTCAGATTTCTCATGAATGGCTTAGCACCACCTTCTTGATGATAAATGAGTTCTCAGTCAGTCAGTCCACCTGAGATATGGTTATTTAAGAGTTTGAACCCTCTCTCACCATGTGATATCACCTGCTCTCTCTTCATCTTCTGTCATGATTGTAAGCTTCCTAAGGACATCACCAGAAGCAAATACTCAAACTATGCTTGTACTGCCCACAGAACCATGAGCCAATTAAACATCTTTTCTTTATAACTTACCTAGCCTAAGGTATTCCTTTATAGAAATGCAAAAACAGGGCCAGGCATAGTGGCTCATGCCTGTAATCCTAGTACTTTGGGAGGCCGAGACAGGAGGATCACCTGAGGTCAGGAGTTCAAGATCAGCCTGGCCAACATGGTGAAACCCCATCTCTACTAAAAATACAAAAATTAGCCAGGCATGGTGGAGGATGGCTTTAATCCCAGCTACTTGGGAGGCTGAGACAAGAGAATTGCTTGAATCTAAGAGATAGAGGTTGCAGTGAGCTGAGATCAAGCCCCTGCACTCTAGTCTGGGTGACAAGAGTAAGACTCAGTCTCAAAAAAAGAAAAAGAAAAGAAAAGAAATGCAAAAACAGACTAACACATCCTATTAGATATTAGACTTTGTTCTGCAAAATTAATGCATTTGCAATGTACTTTCTACTTTATCTTCTTTCTTATCATGTAATTATTTGTTACTTACACAACCATCAGCTCCATCAGCAAAGGCTTTATATGAAATTATCCATTTATCTTCCAACTTTATCCCAGAGCCTTATTTATCTGTTCATTGTTAAATGAACACTCAATCAGTGTCCATTTGTTCTTAATCATTTCCTATTTCTTTCCTTCCTACCCCACAATTTAGAAAGTGCTGCTACACATTGGCTTATATTTAGACATTTCCTATTTACTCCTCAACAGATTGTGAAACTAGCCATTTCACTGAAAAATCAGATCCCATTGTTAAATGAACAGATAAATAAATGCATGTGAAACAAGTGGTTTACATTAAGTCTATGCTGACCCTCCAAAAAACAAAGACAGTTTTATTGGGTTCTATAATTCCATGAGGCATTGGAATCAACTATTAATTGTTATCCTAACTGCTTGTGACATCATATTTTCTTTTAACTCCAAGAGGAAAGGTCACTGGAGACAAATTTAAAATTTTGTATTTTAATTGTTGGCATGTAAACTAAACACAAATGTTCTCATCAGTAAAACAATATAGAAAAATATGCAAACCTTTCAAAGACAGGATATTCTGAATGCTGCTAAGTTTTTGCCAATTTTTTTAAAGATAACAGTTGTGCCTATAAAGACAAAATGAAATGGAGATCATAGTAGTTATCATGAGAGCTAGATCAATTAAGAAAGGTGGCTTGGATAATAATGTTGATATTTTCTATAACAACATAGTGGGGTGGAACATTTATTTCAACAACAACCTGAGCATTAGTATAATTTCATATTTTCATAGCCTCCATGTGAAAATATATTTCTAGATGTCTTCCTAAAGCAGATACTTGCATACTTCACGGGAATCACTTTCAATGGAGAAGCACTTGGTAGGAACATAGCAATAAATGATGCTCGGTTTAAAAATGATTATTTGGATGTTAAAATTAAATGTACAGAAATTTAAGATGCTAAAATTTTTGCATGCAGTTTTTTTATGTTTGTGCATTACATTAAAAGACATTTAAGCAAAGGAATTTGCATTACCAGGAATTTTTCTTTCTATTAGAATAGACACAGTTCTGGGTGGGTTGAGGTGACTCATTAATATTTTGTATCCTTTCTATTCAGAAAACTGTTTTCATCAAATTTAGAAATAAGACAAATTAGTATTTTATAAAATAATCTGAGCTTACTAAATGACTATTTATCTTACTTATTCCAGCAATTTCAACACATAATTATTGAACATTAAAGTGGCCATACTTTTCTCTCTATTAGATTCTTATTTTATAAAATATATTAAACTATATTCTTTCTTATCAACTTAAATCTATTCAAAGAGACAGATAAAACCAAGAGAAAAGAGGGAGAACAGCAGAGAATGAATTACCAGGTAAACAAAGATGTGTTAGTAATGCCAAGAGGCTCTGAAGCTTTGGTCTTTGATGTCATACAATTGCAGTATCAAGGGACTAGTGGGATTTAAATAGTCGTTTTTATTTGGTAAGTGCTTGCCAGTCACCTGTTTATAATGAACCTGAATTAGTTCATTTTTATGCTGATAATTTTCCCATTGAATTGAAGAGTTCAAAAACTTTTAAAACTCTATTTTAAGGTCTAAACTTTTGTTGGCCTTCTCTTTTCTCATCATGCTATTATGGACACTTAAGTTTATAATAATTATTGGCTACCTCCTAGTTAAATAATAAAATTGCCTTAAGTGTTATTAAAATCTTGAAAGATTAATAACATGATCAAAGAGCAACATCCATCCCTTAAGATGCGGTCCTCAAACTTTGGTTTCAAATTACCATCTGAAAAGTTCATTACTAATTGTTGTCAATTTCTTCTCCTTAAGAATATGGTCTATTTTTTGAAATGATGTTAGTATAAAATTATAAGCCATCTCTTTGGTCATGAAAGGAATTTGTTACATAACATTAAAGAAAAACACAAACATTTTTGAGGGACTCCAAAATGATCACTGACAGGCTTTCAACAGTAAATGCTATAGTTGAAATTCAGTGGAATGCCATTAACCATGACAAGAAGTTCAATTATCTCATGGTTCTCTCTCCTTCATATTTAAACATATTTTCCCCCTTCATATTCAAACATATATGGGCTGAGGTCTCTCACATAATATGTTATTGGGATGATTTAATTAATTCTTCCTTAGTGTATACACATTATATTTTACCTAATAGAGTAATGAGAGATTTCTTGAGTAAAATTTTATTATTCTCATAGTAGTTGGAATGATTGGAAAAATAATACTATTAACTTACAAAATTCAAATTCATTTTTTTAGTCAAAAAATCCATTTACCATCATTACACATTTCCTCATTTAACACATAACTATCAGGTACCTACTGAATAACAGACATTGTGCTTTATTCAGGGGGACCCTTTTAAAAGCCAAAGTTTATTTGAGGCTGAAAATTATCTAACAAATGTATAGCTTCCGCAAGTTCATTTCTCTACTGAAGAGTAACCAAAAGTCTGGAATACTGCACAGATTCAAATGTTGACAGGAATGAAATACATTAGAAAATATGTAGGCTTGCATTTTAGACTATCATTTGAATAAAATATGCTACTATGAAGTAATATTCTTTTTACTTTAAGGAATATGGGCTGCAAAATATTTGGAGAAATGTGTCATACAGCAAACAAGTAAGAATGACCAGCCAGAGCTTGCTGCTGCTTGCTCTGACCAGAAACAATTTTAATCACTACTTGTGGCTCACAGCTGCTGCCTGAAATGTTTCAGAATTGCTTAGGTATAACAACACTTCCTATGTAAATTTCCTATATTAAGTAGGATATGCATGTGCTTTATCAATCAAAGCACAATATTTCTGAGAGTAAAAGAGAGTGTTATGAGTTAATATACTGGGATAACTGACAGACAAACTGTCTAAACCACAGGCATATGTCTCATTCATATCAGGGGATATGAGCATATATAACTCTTCCATAAATTTTTCTTTAAATGGAAATTCTGTGAAGTTAAAATGTGAATTCAAATTGGGTTACAGTTAGAAATATTCTTGATATGCATTTTATTTTATGCTTTTAACTAAATTACCTTAAAAACATGTTATTATATAATTTATTTATAAGAGAGATATTATAAAAATGTCAATATGGGACTATATATATTATACACAATTGAAGTTAATCTTGAAGAGGGAAGTACACAGCATTGTCTTCCTCAATATTATTATCATTTAATCATCTTGTTTTTGACATCCAGAGATGCTTTTTGCATCACAGCTCTAACGTAATTTTTCTGCAGCTAGATAAAGCCCCACAGCTGGTAAATAATACAGCTGAGATTTGAACCCAGGCGATGTAAGTTCCTGAGCTTCATACTTAACTCCTTTCCTCAATGCCTCACTATAAAGTGGTTCTAGTTGTCCTATTAGGCAGATCACACCTATTATATAGCTTATTCGCCAAACGACCTGAAGACCATGTCTTCAGTTGAATCCAAAATATAAGTCCTTAAGCTGGGTACTATATTTAGAGCAGTTTTCCACATGTGTTTCATAAGCATGTTGCAGCATGAGTTATTTTGTAAAAGTTAGGTACAATTTTTCTTTTATAAGACACTCTTAGCATTGGAAGTTTTGTCACCTTCTCCCACTTGTTTCAGCTTAGTGGGAATCTAAGTAATCAATCAAGGAGATAGTTAATGGGAAAAGATGTGACTGTTTCTTACACACACACACACACACACACACACACACACACAGAGTAATATGTATGCCTTCCATCACTACCAACCTAAAATAAGTGGAACTGATTTTTTACTATTTCCTCTTCCAAGACTACACTTCATATGCATTTTAATCTGATTTCACATAAATAAAAATGTTAAAAAGTGTTGAAAGAGTTGAGCAACTTGATTTATTTTTCCTAGTTCCTGAAAGCATTTAGGGTGAGGGCCAGGAGACCAGTGTTTAAAGAAACTTATAAAAGTTGATTAATAATTTCCAAAACTCAAGAATTTTTAAAAGTTAATTTTTAGCTTTCTATGAATCTCTCAGTATTTCATATGAAATCTTACTCCTAGTGTGGTCTTTTCTACAATAAGCCTAAGAGAATTTAGCATTAAGTTCATATCTAAGTTAATATAACTTTAAAGAGAAGAGGGCCTGTTATTTTATGCTTGGTTTGACTATAGTTACTGGGTGCATCATTAAAAGATATAAAGATTTTCTCTAGTCAACCTTTAGGTCATATGATGGCCCTGGGGTCAGTAGCTTTATAAAATGCCACTATATGTTTTGTTTGAAGGTTCTGGCCATTAATAACATTCAAGGAAAAGAAGAACATCTTAAGTGTGTATAATGGTCAACTTCATTATCACATTCATGGCCATTACCTTCATTGTCAGTAACTACTGACTTACAAAAAATACAAATCAAAGAATCAGTCATACTCACTTCAGTGAAAAAATATGAAAAACTCATTTTGAACATTTCAATATGTCACAGTTATGTTAAACTGTGATGCTATTTCCTAATATAAAAGATTAGCCAAGTTAATGTAGTCATTTTCCATACTTAAGTAAATTTCATTTATTAATCAACATTGAAAATAGCTGGATTATACTAAAAAATACATTGTTAGATGCTATGTGTATCTCCTGTATTTCATGTCAATAATGACAGTGACCATCATCTATATAAAGCTATCTGTGTGCCCCCATTCTCATCTTTTCATATATACTTAGTTCATCTTTAGAATTACTGCATGAGCTAGGTAAGTACTTTTAATATAGATGAGGAGAGGCACAAAGAAATAAAACACTGTTCAAGATAGTATACAGGTAGGGAAGAAGCAGGACTTGAACCCAGATAGTACAACTTGAACATTCATGCTCTTAATCACCACATTATATTGCTTCTCAATAAACAGGAATACTAAAAATTAGACCAAAGTATTAATAAAAACTCCTACTAGAGTTCAATAAGCTTCCTCTCAGAGAAATACCAAATTCACTCTCCCTAGATGGCTAAAAGAAGCCAGAAGTTGGACAGTTATCAGTTATCCATCAGAGTAAGTTACTGAATATCCATTTTTCTAAGGCAGTGCCAAATACATCAGGAGGGCTGGGAGCCAATGACAGCTCATTCAGAGTTTTGGATCTAGCAACGTACATACTAAAAAGGATAAATAGTTGGGGTGATGTTCACTTACAAGTCTTGAATATTGGCTTTTGTTTCCACAGGTTTCTGTCAAAACATATTTACAGATTCTTGAATAACCTTCATACTTAAAAAGGGAATATATTGTTGTTGTTTTAAGATCCCAGTACTAATTCATGACTGGCTTACACAGCAGTACCTAGAAGCAGAGGCTGGGTCAGGGATTCAGGTACTTGTGAACTGTCATGGGAATGCTCAGAGTGGGTAAAGCAGTGATGGGGGCAGGGTAGGTCAGAGGATGACTCAAGAAAGGATGTGAGCTCAGCTATAGTCCATTTCAGGCTGATCTCAAGGGAGACTATGAGGTGTTTTGGAACATGTATGGCACTGTAGATCTGCCCCATCTTGAGGCAAAGAATCCAATTTTGTACCTCTGTAACACCGCAATTCTCTGGAGAAGAGCACTTGCAGGACAGGAGCAGCCAGCACTGACAGAAGCTATAAGATGGGTGAACTGACTGGTAAAAGAGATCGGGATAAGTATCAACAGCATACACTACACCCCTCTTGTAAAGAAGATAGATGGATTACAATTAACGTGTAGTGTGATTTAGTATCATCATTCAGATAAGTGAAACCAAAAAACGCATAATAACAAAAAAGAGGAAACAACAAACTCTATCTGAGGTGATTAGAAAAGGCTTCCCGAATCATGTTGAGGGTTCAGTGCAAAACGGAAATGTCAGGTGCCTTGTTCAAATTATTAAAAATTTCAAGATGGTGGCAGAGCATTAAGCCAAGCATGGGGCTCTCTTCTAAGGATAGGACTCTGTGCAATGACACAAGTTGCTTGTCCATGAAGCTGATGCTGACGGTGGGGAATCTGTGAGCAGTGAAGAACCCACTGGATCTTGGAGAAGAAAAGCTATTAACTGTAAGCTGTATTTAAAAAAAAAAAAAATCAGGCAACAGTGCAGAAGATGGTCATCAGCTTTGTGAAAAACCCCACAGTGTTTTCTAGGCCAGTTAGATGTCTCATCAGTCATCTCAATGAAGCAAAATGTTCAGTCTTCAAAACCTATGGCCACTTTTGGTTGTAGGTTAGTTAAAATCTGTGATAGTCAATTCTGTGTGAAGAAATAATAATTATATTTCCCTAACGAATAGTTTTCTTCAAATTATTTATGATCTGATAAATCCTGTTGCTAGTTATGTTTCAGAAATAAGCAATTTTATAAGAAGAGCACAATATTGAGTTCCAACATTCACACTCAGAGGTCAAGATTCAAGACTTGAGTAAGGAAAATTACAATAAATGCGTATGACAACATATTCTTTGACTACATGCCACATTCACACATGGAGATAACAAAAGATTCTGTTATTTACTCAGCTTTCACTTTGGGCCCACATCACTTAAAAGCAAAATACATCTTAAACTTTTATTTCCTCTGTAAGCAGAGTACAGCTGTCAATAAATACATTTAATTCCACCTTCTCTACTCAGGCTTGCTCTAAAATATTTCCACATGAATCAAAGAATTAACAATATATTTTAGCATGCTATAAGCTAATAAAAGACTGCCATGCTCTTATTTTCAAAAGGTGTTTAAAACTAAAATTAAGTAATTTCACGTAATAACAGTGTATGTTCAAATTCTGTATTTAATGTGTAACAGCCATAGTTAGGCGTCTATGTTCAACCACCTGTGGTTTAAACATCTCTCTTCCTCTTCATTAGTAACAAAGATCAGCATGGAAATATCTGGGGTTAGGAAGTTATCTCTAGGATTTAAATTTAGGAAAGGTTAAACTTCTAAAGCTGCCCTTTGGCTCTAGAAGTCTACAGTTCTGAGCCTACAACGTGCTCTCCATCATATCTCATATTGGTCTGTTGGCAGCCCGTCATTTGGCCCTTTCTGGTGTCTGGAGAACTGTGTTCCACAATAAACCTAAAAACACTGAGCAGGCTGGGTGGTGTGGCTCACGCCTGCAATCCCAGCACTTTGAGGGGCCAAGTCAGGAGGATTGCTTGAGCCTAGGATTTCAAGACCATTCTGGACATTACGGTGGGACTCTGTCTTTGAAAAACATTTTAAAACTTAGCCAGGATTGGTGGTGCACTCCTGGAGTCTCAGCTACTGGGGAGGCCAAATTGGGAGAATCACTTAAGCCTGGAAGGTCAAGGCCACAGTGAGCCACGATCAAACAACTGCACTCCAGCCTGGGTAACAGAGCAAGACTCTGTCTCAGTTTACCTTAGGTGATCAGTTTGGCTGATTACAGTTGAAAAAGTGAGGAGAATATGAAAATAATAAACAATTTAAAAGAAAGATAAAGGCATTAGGAGGATAATACAACTCAATTCTTAGAGCAAGTTTCTTTTTTAACATATTGGAGAGAAAACAAACCAAAACACAAAAATTATTTCTATGGGATGGTCCATCCTGCAGAATTGTTTGTAAATTAGGGAAAAAAAGAGAAAATTATCTGTTTTCACCACACTATAGAAAAATAATTCTGTGTAACACAATTTTATCATTGAACAGTATCATTTCACATCTCCTCTCCAAGAAGCAATTGATGGCATAGTGGTCAGTTTATTTAGGCATTAAAATTTAAAAGTCAAAAGCATAGAAAATGTCAGAAGAAAATGAGTGAAAAAGAATTAAGTCCATACTGATTGCTCCCCCTAGAGAAATAACACCTTTTCAGTAAAATCTAAATATAGGTCTTTCTTTTATTTTGCTTTTCTCCTAGGGTACAGTAGACATGACACACTTTTCAAGGTCTCAGTTATGGATTATTATTATATACCAGCTGAGACCAATTTTAAAAATATATGAAGCCAGTATAATTAAAGTTATTTTGGGTCTCACTAATCACAGTGTGTAGTATGAGGATAAAACTGTTATTGTGTCATCTGTTTTTACATTAAGCCAAGCATGGGGTTGAATTCAGTTATAATTTATTATTTTTAAGTGAAGGAAACAACATAAATCCCTAATGAGTAGAGCTTCTAGGACCCAAGCGTCCCTCACTAAGGTTCCTGAGCCTTGCCACTTGACTCTCATAGTGTATTCAGGCTGTCAGAGCACCAAACTGGGGTCTTGTGGAAAAGAAAAGCTGAAGTGAGAGCACTCAGACCATGTATTAGGTAGGTGATGTAATTAGACCAGAGCACTGGCTGTGAAAACACGGAGCTGTCAATGGATTCGGCATCTCTTTTTGAGGTGGAAGGAGCATGCTTTGATGATAGATTAGATTTCAGTTATAATTGAATCTTCCAAAAGAAGACTTGTAAAGATCCAAGAAAGCAATGCTTCTAAACCTAGTATTATAAAATTAATGTGACACTCCAAATGTACTAATTTGAAATGCTGCCTCAATTCTTTTATTTTATATTTTCTCATATCTTGCTAAAGGCATTCAAATACATTAACAATAGTTTAAAATACGTATTATCAGGACCTACACTAGGAACAGATGAAGTAGTAAGAGCAGAATGTTCCTCTCATCACCACTGCCCAGGGCTTGTCACTCCGAAATTTCAGTTTCCAATGCCTTCAGGCATCTATGGCAATGCGAGGAATTGAGATTATATGGACAGTTCTGTTTCCCAACCACTAACCTACAAACACTTAAATGCTTACCGTAAGAAGTAAGCCTCCATCAGAGTATAAGCAGATGTAAGAAACAGGAGAATCAGCATTTCTAGGGCTGTAAATAATAGAACAACTTGAAATTGGGTTTAAAATGATTAAGAGGTTGCTTCCTTTTAACTTGAAGTAAATTCATTTATCTATTAAAATGTAAACAACCCTGGAAAATATAATATTTTACACCTAAAAATTAAAAATATTGTTAGATAGAGTTTAGTTCATAGAACTGAATTAATGCCCATGGACTATGCATGCTCAGCTTTTTTGTTTGTTTTCTTTATTCACATTATATTGGATCTGCATAAACAGAATTAACCTTGCAACTAGAACACTGACAATAATTCACACCTATCTCTCTATCTCTCTGTTAGTCTCTTATCCCATCTCCATTAATTTTCTTTTCAGATAATTAAGAGTTGAAGTTTATGAGAGTGGAATAAAGAATTAACTATCTGAGATTAAGAGTTGAGAAGACATTTTGAAGGAAAATAAAGGAAAAGTACGAGAACAAAGACAAATTTTTTTCTGCCTCAAAATTCAGTCGGGGCTTTCTAGGTACTTTACATCAACATATCAGTCAATATAGTGACAACTAATTCAAATGACAGAAAAATCAAAGTTGATTCTCCAAATTTTCTTTTTCTGCAAAATCTTGAGTAGAAATTAAAGCAAGGTTGGTACCACAAATTTCACTCAAAGCATTTCTTAAAACTAATAAACCATAGACTTTCATGTAGCTAGTCTAACTTCAATTAGATTTCCCCTTGACCAATATACTATCTCAACTAATTATAATCTTTGCAGACACACAACTCCCACTGCTTCCAATAATAACCATACAAATATAAAATATAAGATTTCCCACATCTAGCCATCTTTTTATATAGATATCTGTTTCAAATAGTCTCCTCTGGATTTACTATAACCAAAACTTCTTAAAATGAGAACTGATGTTAAAATACACCTATCTATCATAACTCAGCCTGGAGATTTATGAATGACAGTGTTTTACATTTAAAGTTGAAAGTCATTAAAATGTCATTTTTATGACTTACATCTAGATGTCATCTCCTACACTGATCCAGAAAAAAGGGAATAAGCACATTCAAATTAAACTAGAAACATAAGTTATCAATTATATATAAATAATTAATGACCATTAAAATGTGTGTGTGTGTGTGTGTGTATGTGAGTGAGAGAGAGAGAGAGAGTGTGTGTGTACACATTAGAAACAAAGTTTAGTCTGTGTTGCCCAGACTAAAGCGCAATTGCTATTCATCGCCATAATCATAGAGAACTGCAGCCTCCAACTCTTGGCCTCAGGTAATCCTCCTGCCTCGGCCACCCAAGTAGGTGGGTCTACAGGTGCACACCACTCTGCTCCGCTTAGCTAAGCAGACATTTTTTATTAAGAACACAAAGGGAGGGCCCATGGGATTTCTTTATGAGGCAATAAAAAAATTCTTCATTATATACTACATACATCAACCCTTTGGATAAAATCTCTTCCAAAATTTCATATTAGAGAGGAGCTATTTTAAGTTCACACATATAATTATACATTTGTTCTTTGGTGGGTACCGTTCTAGCATTGCTTAATATTCAAGGGTCTTGCCTGAAAAAAACATAGGGTGGTTGAACCTATTTTGATTGTTATTCATAACATTTTATAGAATAGCATCTATAATTTTTTGCAATAGTAATTTTTCAGCTGTTACTTTTAAGAACTTCACTGTATCATTCTCAGTCTTTGTCAAAACAAATACAACTGGACACAATAGAAGGGGATAAAATTTTATGTCACTGCCTTGTAATAAGACACCATTTCCCACCCACACAAGTAAATTAATGTACTTTAAAATGTATCAAGTTAGTTCCTTTTTGAGAAAAGAACTGGATTTAATTTTGGTCACTACACGATTTAGTGTACAGTTCAATATTCCTTGAGGAGTATCAAAGGAATCAGTACCTAATTTATTGCTGCCCCAGAAAATTTATAAAATGGGTAGACTATATGTTCATCCCCCCTATTTTATATATATCATTTAAATCATTTTTATAATTTATATCAAATAATAATTACAATATACATCATTTTATATATGATATACATAAAACAGGGGAACATATATTCTACCTTTTTTATTATATATATGAAATATATATGTAATATATTTTCCTTCTTCATCTTCTACTTCACTCCTGCTCCTCTTAGGCCTTGGTAACCACATGCTGCCCTCTTCTTAGCCCACTACCCTTGACCTCACTACAAATGCCACATAATCGCTCACTTCTACAGTTTTTTTTAAGCCCCTATTCTTAAAACCTGAGAAAATCCCAAATAATAGAACCTAGATCTTAATAAACAAACTAAAATAATATAATGTGTTGCCTTTCCAGTATTGCATACATTTTAAAACAGAAGCTTCATTTTTTTTTCCAAGGAAATTTTTAAAAAGAATTTATTGCATTCTTCCAAAGGAAAAATATGTATAATGGTGAGATTTTAAGCAAAGTTTCAGTAAAAGTTAAAAGTAAGTAAAATATACAAATTTTTAAAAAATAAAGAATAAAATTGAAGAAAAACCCCAGGCAAGAAAGTCTCTTCAACACATGGGCAGCAGTCTACTTTGCATACTTTTAAGGATTTCCGTAAGTATAAGCTCCAGCAGGCACCTATCATCCTTTCATGGAGCCAGAATATACCCACACTGGCATCTTTCCCTCATGCTTACCAGGTTCTTTCTACCACCAAGTTAATATCCACTTAGTCATCTCACCTCAGAATATTGGTCATTCCCTCAGGAAAGCCATTCATAACCTCCCAAACCAAGTTAAATTCTTCCCCAAAATAAGCATGAGAAATGCCATATACCACCCCTTTGTAGCACTAGACACACTTTGAATTATACATCTATTTGCATAATTATTTCATTAAAGTACCATCCTACAAAACTCACAAAGGTATGAATCATGTTTCTTTGCTCACAAATTCATCTCTAGCTCCTACAATTGTGCCTGGCACAGAGTAGATGCTCAATAAATTATATGCTGGATAAATGAAAGCTTTTGATGCATAATAGGAAATACCACCACATCAACTAACTAAAGACTGAACATTAATGTTTTGGCATCCCTTTCAACTCAATCTTACAAATATCAATTATTAAATTTACTTGGTGGCAAGCACAAAGGTGAATACAGTATCCTCTGCTCTCAAAGGGGCTTGTAGCCTGAAAATGGTGGAAGATATATAATGTAAAGAGTGTCCGCAACAACTAGAAGGCAACTGACTATTAATATTAATATTTAAAGAGTGTCCACAACAACTAGAAGGCAACTGACTATTAATAACAATTATTAATACAACTGACTGCTTAATATATACTGGCAACTGTTCTAGGCCCTTTGACCCTTACAGCAACTTTATGATGGAGGTACTAACATTAACTTGTACAGGATTACACAGGTTATATATGGAGGAATCAGGATTCTGATTCCAGTTGATCTATGTCTACAGTCATTGCTCTTATCATCAATACAACACTGCCTCTCCTGAGAATAAGAACATTATACAGCCACATAAAAAGTTATATGAAAACCCACTTGTGAAAACCTTGCAGGAGCAAAACAATTTTTCATTGGGCTTTGGATATTCGGTAAGAGATGCTCACCAGTTAAAAAAAAAATAGATAATGAGAAGGACAATCCAGGCAAAGAGAATAGTAGACAACAAATCAGAGTCTTTAATATGCACTTATAACATATGCAACTAAACTGGTACCAGCAGCAGATCAGAGGGAGTGCTAAAAATAAGATAAAAATTAAGGCCAGGTGAAAGACTTTGAATCCTAGGTTAAAGTGTTTTAACTTTATTTTTAGACAACGAGACAGCACTGAAGGATATTAATCAAGTACTGGTTTTATTAGAATGATGTTTGACAAGTTCAGTTTTCAGCAGACTGCAAGAATCTTGCCTGCTCTTCTGCCTCTCCATGACGTTATTTCCACCACTACCTTCAATTTCCACTTCAAGTATCAGTTCCTTAGGTAAGTCTCACCAACTTACTCGACTCACTCTTTTATTTTCTTAAATTGTTTTCGTAGCTCCCCTAGAGTTTTATTCTAACAGCTACTACAGTTTGCAATTATGTTTCATGTGTGAACCAGTGTCCTGAGCTAAGAAAGGATTTGATTTCACATAAAATGGGAAGTTATCAGTAGTTGAAGCCATAGGAATAAATGAGATAAACCAAGAATAACTTGTCAAGTGAAGGACAAAAAAGTGGGCGTGAAATACCAGTAGAATACTATTACAGTGAGTTTAGGCAGAAGACGGTCCAGGGGAAATAGCCAAAAAAGAATCCATGGATCCAGACAGAAAACCAGGAAAGAGGTGTTTACATGGTAGGCAGGAGCTGCAGTAACATCAGGAGATGTTGGTCTGAAATGACAAATGCTGTACAGAAATCAGGTAAGAGGAAGAAAAAAACAGCAATAGATTTGTTTTTTTTTTTTTCAGATTGACTTATTTAGTATATTTTATTTGCCTGTTTCTATCTAGAAAAGAGAAAAGGACCACCAGAGTAAAGGAAATCTGCAACTTGAACTCACTAAATAAGTAAAACTCAGGTCAATAGCTTTAAAATTGACTTGCTCTTCATGATATTAATTTAAACTGGTGGGCAAAGTGGCCTGCCTAGAGCTTTGGTTTTCAATACAAGATAAAAGTCATTGACATTCATGATTTTTATCTCATATCATCAAAGGACAAAGCATTAATACTTTATTTTCCCCTTTATTTAAGAAATCATCTGCTAAACTACTACCTGCAAAACTCAAAACAATTTTTAAATTCTAATAAAATTAGATTCTGATCCATAGTAGTCTTGAATATAATTGCAGTTTTTCAACACTGCACAAATTTGACTCATTCCTCTAGCACTAAACATTTTATAATATAAAAATAGTAAGTGAAAGTAAAGGTGATCAATTAATTAAAAGTAAAGGTGATCAATTTTCCATCAAAAATGGTGACATCTTTGAATATTGTAAAAATTTTTTTCTGTGTTTACAAACGTTGAGATAAATTCAAACTGTTCAGAAAACTCTTAGAAGCTTATCCAAAATAATATGAATAAATAGCTTCTAATTTTTAACTAATTTTAATAAATTCATTACAATTTTTATATATTTCCATATAAATTATATATTTATATTTAACATACATTTACATATGAAATTTTATATATTTATATGTACAGATATTTATATACACATTATGAATAAAAATGTATAATTATAAATCATTTAATGATTATAAATCTGAGTGTTTTAATTTATATATATATAATTATATGAAATCACATATGTATATATTTTTATATAAATATCCATTCATATAAATTTCAATTAATAGAAAATATACTTTAATTGCCGAAGTAAGCAACTACTGAGAAAAATTAGGTCCACCATTAAGCATAATATACTAATTCCATTTTTGGTACTTTTGTTTCCAATCATTTAAAATGATTTCAAACTCAGTAAGTAATTTCATATTATAAAGACAAATGACCAAAAGCAGGGATAAGGTAAGCTAGAGTTATGAATGCTCAAGTTACCTTGTAGATTACTAGAAATAGTGATCATTAATGTATTGATCTATATTCTCTATGACCATACATTTTATAAACTTTTGTAGGCCTATTAAAACCCCCACTTTCAATAAAACAATCAGAACAATCCTAGACAGGTTTAGATAGCTATGATTTTAGCAGTTACTTCTCTATGTTTTGTTTATGTAAATAAGATCCCCTTCCAGTGGGTTATACTAGTAATTTTTAATACCTTCAGAATCCAGGAAATCTAAAGTGCTACACCAAGCACATAGGCAGCTGATGAAGGGAAAAAAGCGTTTTATAAAAAGAACTAAAATCACTTCCTGTGGTTAACATTTTAGAACCTAATCCAGAACAGTCTGTACCAATATTGTAGGTTTGCTGGTATCTTATTTATGAGCATCGGAAACAGACTTGCTCTGGTGCCATGCATTGAGTAGGATGCACATGTGAGACAGATGGAACTTGTATTTCTATCAGATGCCATTAAAGACTTATTGAATATACTGCCAAATACCACAAATATTAAACCATTTTAGAATAAACTTAATATTGCTTTGACAGCAGTTTCAACAAAATAGTAGGTTATTCCAACAAATGAAAAGATTAAGTATGTTGAACCAGGAGAATTACTGCAATTCAAAATTTCATAGTTTGGAATAGCCTAATTTTATTGATAGAGTACAACCTACACAGATTTAAACTCACTTTAATAAAACGCATGTGAAAAATTAGGAAACAATTTTTCAATGAGCTCTCCCAAGGAGATATTAGTAAGTCAGAAGAGAACAGAGCCAAAGACTGAACACTGAATGAAGCTGCTTTCAATGGCATGGCAGATGCCGCCAAAGAAGAAGACCCGTTAGAATGACTTTCTCTGAGGGTATCCTACCATCTTCTGTGTAAATGTCTTCTTAAGGATATCAAGTGCATCAGAGAGACTAGGGAGAACAGCAGGATAAAATAATCAATGGATTGATTAACTAGAAGTCAGTATTCATGCCAGACAGAGCAATTTTACTTGAGATAGGGGTTCACTCCAGACTGTGGTGGGCTGTGGACTAAATAGAATTTTAGCTAAGAGTCCCTCCACCAAAAAAATAAAATTTGAACTTATTTCAAAACCAAAATGCTGAAGTCTATTATTCAAACAAACTAAAAAGACGAAGCCAATAAAATAAGTAGGTTTCTAAAGTCCTTAGAGCTAGGCTAGCTATTAATGCCTAGTTTATATAAATAAAATATGAGATATAAATGGCAAGGTTTAGTGAGGACATATAAGACATATTTTGCTACCATACTTTAAAGTGAGTATTTCAATCAAAGAAATGTTGTTTTTAATGCTCAGTACTTATCCTAGGAAAAAATATATGCCTAACTCAAAATACAAAAAGGTAAAAAGTAAGGAATGAAAAAGATACTTGAGGCAAATGTTAGTAATATGTACAGTAATGTTGAAATGTTAAAAACATATTTAGAGCTAAATAAACAATGTCTATTATTATATGGAAATTGTATTATGGAAAAAATAATATCTATCAGTGTTATAAAAAGCAAAGTCATTTTGAAGAATATTATACTATATTAGAAGAGAATAATGTACCCAATAAAAAATTACAACGTAACATGGTGCATCTAAATTATGACAGCACCATTAAAAATTAGGTTACAGAAAAATATCCAATCACATTTTTCCCTCAAACAACTATTTATTTCTATTTTTCCAACTTTTATTTTGGGTTGAGAGGGAAAATGTACAGATTTGTTATACAGGTAAATCACATGTCGTGTGAATTTGATGTTCAGATTATTTCACCACCAAGGTAATAAGCATGGTACCCAATAGGTAAGTTTTCTGTTTTCACCTACCTCCTACCCTCAAGTAGGCCCTGGAATCTAATTGTTCTCTTCTTTGTGTCCATGTGTAGTCAATGTTTAGCTCCATTTGTAAGAACATGGAGTGTTTGATTTTCTGTTCCTGCATTAATTTGCTTAGGATAATGACCTCCGGCTCCATCCATGCTGCTTCAAAGAACAGACTCTCACTCTTGTTTATGGCTGTGTAATATTCCATGCTATGTATGAACCACATTTTCCTTATTCTGTCCACTGTTGATGATTTAGATTGAGTCCATGTATTTGCTATTGGGAACAGTGTTGTGATGAACATTTACATGTATGTGCATGTGTCTTTATGATAGAATGATTTATATTCCTTTGGGTAAATCCCCAGTAATAAGGTTGCTGAGTCAAATGGTAGTTCTATTTTAAGTTTTTCAAGGAATCTTCAAACTGCTTTCCACAGAAGCTGAATTAATTCACATCACTAACAGTGGTATATAAATGTTCCCTGTTCTCTACAACCTCACCATCATCTAATTTTTAAAAAAATTTTTGATAATATCCATTTTGACTAGTGTGAGATAGCGTCTCATTATGATTTTCATTTGCATTTTGGTAATGATTAATGTTGAGCACTTTTTTAAATGGTTGTTAGGTCACGTGTATGTCCTCATTTGAGAGGTATCTGTTCATGTCCTTTGCCTTATTTTTAATAAGATTTTTTTGCTTGTTAAGTTTCTTATAGATTCTAGATATTAGACTTCTGTCAGATGTTAGTTTGCAGATATTTTCTCACTTTCTGCAGTTTGTCTGTTTACTCTGCTGATAGTTTCATTTGCTATGCAGAAGCTCTTTAGTTTAATTAGGTCCCATTTGTCAATTTTCCTTTTTGTTACTATTGCTTTTGGGGACTTAGTCATAAATTATTTGCCAAGTCTAATATCCAGAATGGTGATTCCTATGTTTTTTTCAAGTGTTTTTTTGTAATTTTAGATTTCACATTTAAGTCATTAATCCATCTTGAGTTGATTTTTGTATATGGTAAAACAAAGGGGTCTAGTTTTAGTCTTATGCATATAGATAGCCGGCTATCCCAGCACTACTTATTGAATAGGAGTTGTTTTCCCACAGCTTGTTTTTGTCAACTTTATCAAAGATCAGATGGTTATAGGTGTGTGGCTTTGTACCTGGGTTCTCTAACCTGTTCCATTGGTCTATGTGTCTGTTTTTTCTACTAGTACCATACTGTTTTGGCTACTGCAGACCTACAATATAGTTTTAAGTTGGGTAGTATGATGCTTCTGGCTTTGCTCTTTTTGCTTAGGATTGCTGATGCTATTCAGTGTCTTTCAGTTCCATGTGACTTTTAGAATAGTTTTTTCTGATATTAAATGACTTTGAATGTTTTTCGTTGTATGCAGTTAGGCTAAAAAACAAGTTTCAAAGTGGAATGTATGGTATGATCCAAGTCTTAAACAGTGTACAAAATATAAATGCATATATATGGGGCAAAAAGTGAAGGGTAAAAAGATATAAAAAATACCCAAACAGTGACAAAAATCACAGGCAATCTTTACTATGTTTGCTCATTTTTCTATAATATGTGTGTATATTTATATATATATATCACTTTCATAAAAAGATTTTTAATAAAAAGTTACCTTTAGAATAGTGAGCACTTATTTTACCTTATTTTGTAACCTACTTTAAAATTAGCATATTTTTAATTTATTGCAAATGTCTCATTTGTCAACACCAAGGAAGGAAATCTACATCAAAGAAATAACAAAAGTCATACTATACCAAGTTGCATCTCTCTCTGATCCATACATATGCTCTCCAAGTCCTTTTTCCCTCTGACTCCATACATACACTTCCCAAGTCCCTATATTTCCTCTTACGTAAAAACTCTGCTTTTGAACTCTTATTAGTTCCATCTATTTTATCTGGATAATTGAAACAGCTTATCATGATGTGCCACCATGTTTATTTACTTTCACAAACATTCCTATAATTAATTCTTTCTGACACTGCATTGACAAATACATTGTTGATGAAAAGAGTCAAACTCTGTAAAATATTTGAAGAGATTTATTCTGAGCCAAATATGAGTGACCATGAGCCATGACACAGCCCTCAGAAAGCCCTGTGAATACATGCCCAAGGTGATCGGGGCACAGCTTGGTTTTATACATTTTAGAGAGTCATGAGACATCAATCAAATATATTTAAGAAATACATTGGTTTTGTCCAGAAAGGCAGAACAACTCAAAGTCTGGGGCTTTCAGACTGAGTGAATTTAAATATTTTCTGATTGACAATTTGTTGAATTTGTCTGAAGACCTGGGATAGACAAGAAGGGAATGTTCATGTTAAGTTAAAGATTGTGGAGACAAAAGTTCTTTTGAAGTCTTAAAGTGGCTTAGCTTAGAGACAATAGGTAACAAATGTCTCCTATTCAAATCTTAATTAGTCTCTCTAGGATTGGGAGGATCTGGAAGAAAAAGATCTAGCCACATTAATAGAGATTCTTTACAGATGGAGATTTTGTCTAACAACAGTTTTGCAAGGCCATTTCAAAATATAGTAAAGAAACATGTTTGGGGTTAAATATTTTGATTTTCTTCTTTGTCATAATGTTATGGCCAGAGTCAGGTTGGAAAGCAAGTATTTGGATATATATGTATATATGTTGCTTTTACATAACATGTTTTCCAGAAAAGAATTTTTTTTAAAGCCTGAACAAAACTCACTATTGCTGAAATGTTTTTATCAACTGGAATTCCGAATTCTAAGTTTATTACCTTTATTTAATGAACATTTAAAACTTATAGGAAACCTGGTTTTCAATGAATATTAATTCTATTTTTAAACCATAAAACTGTTCTTATAATTTTTTAAGTCTTGCTTAGTAAAATAATCATTACATAAAATGTCTTTTCTGAAAACCATTACAGTTATTTTTATTACAGTTAAGTAATTTTGATTCAAGCTGAATGACATCTATATTAAACAAAATTAAATATATTAAACAAGGCATTTTGTGTTAGAATATTTTTACTTTTGGCAAATGTTGTAAAACATTAAATTCATTTTTTTTTCAAGGAGAATGACGAGCTACTTGAGCACTATGAAAGCTAATTATTTGCCTTTCCTAAAATGGAGAGGTAAATAAGATGGATTAACCACACACACACACACACACACACACACACACACACACACACACTCTCACACACACAGTCCTATTCAGATAAATACTATAGAAATTGAAATGTAAATAATAAAAAAGTAATGGGTAAACTATGTCTTTGAAAAAATAGTGATCCCTTCTGCAGAAAAATTTTACTGAGTTATTGAATTGTTATAATAGCTTAGGTCTCATACTTAATCACTACTTAGTGCATTGAATTTCAAACTAGGATTTTTTAAAAGTCAAATACATGTGTTTTGTAAAGTGATTTAAAATTTAAGTGAAAAAATTATATCCATACAAAGTTGGTAAATGTTAAGAATGTAAGTCATACTATTTCTACAAGATTAATAGAATGTAAGCCTAATTGGTTCAGCATTTATTCACTGACAGAGATTACAATGTGGGACCACTTCTGGTGTAAGAGATTCACAGTGAACAAGACAGAGGAGTTTTCTGTACTCATAGATCTCAGATTCTATGGAATGGGTGTTGAAAACATCAAGACAAAAGTGGGTGGTAATTTGTTGAAGTCAGGAGGATCAATAAGAGACACAGTATTGGTAGGTATTACTTGTATACTAAATAATAACTTAAAATCACTAAATTGATTATTTTGCATTTTTTGGTGACATACATTTTTTCAAAGTATTCCACATAATTGAAAAATCAATACACTAAAGCAGTGCCTAGAAATGGAGAAGAGAGGCCAAGCTATGAGAAGTGTCCAAAAACCACTTGAGAATTGGTATCTAAAAAGAAAGTTTTGCTTACTAGATTTTTTTTTTTTTTTTGCATATAAGAGGTATCACGGATTTTGATAAATACAAAGTCAACTTACAATTAGGAGGACAACTAATGTCTGAAGCAGCTGGCTGGTCACTTAGGTGGGTTGTCACAGGTAATCAGGCTCAGGAGATACTAATTTCTGCTAACCAGCCCCTAAGAGACTAATGTAAACCAGATAACCACTTTGACATGTGAGTTATAACTGTGAAGTAAAGTAGTAAATTTGCATCAGCTAATAATCACCTTGTTTCTTCAAAACAGGAAATTCTATGAAGGAAGCAAAGATCAGAAAGTTGCTTCAATGGCCCTGGTTCTAACAAAAGCAGATAGCTGGATAATCTTAATGGTCAACAAAAACAAAATTATAATTAGTAGTGTGATAGATCATAATGATATATATTTGTCAAGCTGACTGGTAAGTTTAAGTGATATGGTACAATAGTCAGAGAAACTTACTTCAAAATTGATTACAGGAAAGCACTAACCTATCACTGTTAGGTAGCTATCAGAGACAGAGAAATGAACTGATTTTTTAGCAGAAGAGATGAGGAGGTCAGATGTCTGAATTAAAGTGGTTCATTATATGTAACTTTGGCTCATCCTACCTCTTTTCCCAGGCACTCTCTGATGTAGCCCAGATAGAGGAAGGGCTATGTTTGTTTTCTAAATATGCATTTGTCGTCTTCCATATTATCTCTTGTCTTCTGTGATTCTAACCGAAGTTGAAACTTCATTTAGTTACAGACTCTGAATTTCCATACTGCCATAAGCTGAATTTCTGGTACATCATTCACCACCACCTCCTTCCCTGGTTGGCAATTAAAGAAAATTGCCAATTTCAGGGCTTACCAAGATCAGGCGATGAGTAAGAAGTTTAAGCCATTAATGGCTTAAACTTTGAATAGCAGTTCCCAGTTCAAAACCAAAAAATGAAGTTGTTTTAAAGATATTAGCAAAAATGCCTTCACAGACATCTTGTTGGAAAATTAAGGTCTACATTGTCCAACTAGCAAAGATCTATTAATTGCTAGACCTCTCTCCAGGAAGAACGTACAAAAATCAGAAAAAAAAAAAAAAAAAAAAAAAAAAAAGAAATCAGAGAGGACACAACAACCTTGGCTCCAGCTGGCCCTTTCTATTAACTCTAAATAAATCTCATTGCGCTTTAAGGACAAGGAATATGGAGTAATTTCTTTTGTTTCAGACAACCCTAAAGCTGAATCAATACAAAGGATCCAGGAAGAAGGTCTTGTGTACAGAAGTGTCTGGAAAGGCCAACAGAAAGAGCACATGTTATAATACCCACTCCTCTGAACAGTGCTGGGAGACACAAACATTTTTTTTTTTTTCTTGCTATCCAACTCCAGATTCCATACTGAACATCATTCTTTCAACAGAGTTCTACCTTTGGAGAAGATAAAACAAACTCAGTTAAGAGTGGTTACCATGCTATTTTGTTTGTTGTTTTATTCTTTACCTATCACAGAGGCTGGAACATAGTATGAAATAGTAATCACTAATGAATAAATTAAGCTGATGATGCCTAAAATTTCTCAGTCGCAATCATGGTTCAGTCTCACTTTTCTGAGACAACATTTCAGTACTGTTAATTGAGATCTTTGTGTATTTCCAAAACCGCTCAGGATTCCTCCACACCCCACTCTATTGCATTACTTCTGTGGGGGGCTGTTGTGGTTGCGTCCATTTTACTACTTAAACGTATGAGAGAATAATGTATTTTGACATTCCTAGAGATCTCTTCACAGATTAATTTATATACCCATGGGCAATAGTACTTTGTCCAAAATCACTATTTGACATTTTATTTATATTAATATTTTGTCCAAGATTATTATTAACTTCTGGTGTCAAGCCTATTTGGTGTCATGACATTTTAAAAGTTAGCATGCATAAGAATTTGGAGGTGCCATATGCTATGTCATTTTCCATTAGAAATATAGAAAGCAGACAGGGTATTGAACCATCATTACTTTTCCATCTATCACAAATTCCTATGGATAACTAATTAACAGAACAATGTGAGAGAAGTACCGAATCATGAACCTATGGCTCTTTGCTGGCCATCTCCCTTCTGTCAATGTAAGTTATTTTAGGCTTAAGTATGTAATAACTTAGAGTCTTGATAGTTGCAATGCAGGAAAAACATGAGTACTGATTATGAACAAAACAGAATTTAATATTCGATGCACCAAGCTTCCATACTTGTCCTTTTTTCATCCCTGTGGGGCACACACAGCTTATCTTCCTAAACAGCAAGGTACTTTGAACCTGACTGCACCATGGACCACACCATGGTGACCCACGTGACCCGTGTGTACACCTTTGAAAAGAAAAATGGCTACCTCCTTCAGTATCTGATTAACCAACCTTGCAACATTCCACCATTGCTCCTGCCTCAACCATTCCTGCCTCAACTGATAAGCCAATCTTGTGACACTGGACCTTGGACCTTGTAGCACCCCCTCAAGCAATAGCCCCCTGGCTTGCAAAACCCACCTTGAACTGTAACTTCTGTAACTTTCCACTGCCTACCCCAAGCCTATACAACCAACTCCTATCCCACCACCCTCTGCTGACTCTTTATGGACTCAGACCACTCACACCCAGGTAAATAAACAGCCCTGTTGCTCTCACAAAGCCTATTTAGGCGGTTTCTTCATTCAGAGCGTGCCTAACATTTGGTGACAAAACTCATAACAGGGGATACCTGACCCCTGTCCCCATCTGTGAAGAGATCCACCTGCAACCTCAGCACATCAGACCAACTCAACAATTCTCTTGCCACCTTCAGATTGGGTAAGCAGCCTCTCCCTTTTTCTTTCCTCCTTTAAATCCTCCTCCTTCTAAGTAGAGACAGAGGAGACAAGTCTTCCCCTCTCTCTGTTCCTTTAAATCCTCCTCCTTCTAAGTACAGACAGAAGAGACAAGTCTTCCCCTCCCTCTCTGTTCCTTTAAATCCTCCTAAGTAGAGGCAAAGGGACACTCTCTATCCATGCCCTCAAAAACTCCAATGTTGGTCACAAACTCAGGAAGACAGTATTTCCTTGGTGTCTGGTCAAAAGAGGGGATGCCTGCCTTGACCACTCACCCATGGTACAGCCCAGGACTCAGTCAGGGACACCTACTATAAACTCTGGTTGCTGCCCTCCTCTCATTCTCCTCCTCTCTACCCCTTTCCTTAAAACTCAAATCCATCACCTTGGGCAATATTCCACCCTCCATTCTTCTGTCTTCACCTGAGCCTGTGTCCTAAAAAACCTAAAACCTCTTCAGCTGTTGCCCAATCTGAAACCTAAACGTCTCATCTTTTTCTGCAATACAGCCTAGCCCCAATACAAATTAGACAATGGTTCCAAATGGCCAGAAAATGGCATTTTCAATTTTTCTATTCTGCAAGACCTAGACAATTTTTGTCAACAAATGAGCAAATGGTCTGAAGTGCCATATGTCCAGGCATTTTTTCAGACTCCACTGCCAGTAACTCAGAATTCTCCTTGTCCATCAACCCTTCCAACCTTTCTCCTCCCCACCTATCCAAACCACACCCAACCATGCCCCTCCCAGAGTCTCTCTCCTCTTCCTCTGCCCACAACCCATCTCCTTTCGTCCCTCTTATCACCTCCGCACCTCAAATCCGGTCCCGTTTACAGTTTTGTCCTGCGGCTAAGTCCCCCACCCCTGCTCAACAATCTCCCCTTCAAGAGGTGGCTGGAGCCAAAGGCAAAGTCAGGTTACATATTCCTTTCTCTTTATCTGACCTTTCTCAAATCAACCAACAATTAGGCTCCTTTTCATCATATCCCGCTAAATACATAACAAGAGTCCGAATCTCTTACTCAGTCCTATAACTTAACCTGGAGTGACTTGAAATGTCATCCTGACTTCTACTATCACCCCTGAAAAACGCTTAATATGCATTTTATCACCCAATCAGCCCCTGACATTACAAAAAAAGCTACAGAAATTAGAATCTTGCCCTGAAACCCAGCAAGAATTAAGCAACCTTGCCTTCAAGTTGTTCGGTAATAGGAAAGAAGCTGTCCTGTGGCAGTGCATCTTAGAACTATGGATGCTTGCCTCCGCTGTAAGACAAACCCCAGCTCCACCACTGGCGCACAAAGACTTCAGAGCGCCCAGACTGCAGTGTCCAGCCCTCCTCCCAGACCTTGCTTCAAGTGTCGGAAACCTGGCCACTGGGCCTAGGAATGCCTGCGGCTTGGGATTTCTCCTAAGCCCTGACTCGTCTGTGCAGGGACCCCACTTCAAGTCAGACTGTCAGATTCACGTTGCTGCTCTCAGAGCTCCTAGAGCACCAATCTAAACCTCCCTGACCCAATCCTTCCCAGATCTCAGCTTGGCGGCTGAAGACTGATGCTGCCCAAACATCTCAGAGGCCCTTGGACCATCACAGACACCAAGCTTCGGGTTAACCCTTACAGTGGAGGGTAAGTCCATCCCCTTCATAATCAACACAGGGCTACCCACACCACACTGCCTTCTTTTCAAGGACCTGTCTCTTTGGCCTCCCAACTGTTGTGGGAATTGACAGCAAGGTTTCCAGTCCTCTCAAAACTCCAAGTCTGGTGTCAATTAAGCCAGCACTCCTTTCCACATTCTTTCCTAATCACCTCCACTTGTCCAGTTCCCCTGTTAGGCTGAAATATCCTAACAAAATTGTCTGCTTCCTTAACTATTCCTCAGCTACAGCCATACCTCACTGCCACCCTCCTCCCTAAACCCATACCTCCATCAATAGCTCCCTGTATATCCCCCTACTTTAACCCTAGTGTGTGGAACACCACCTCCCCATCCCTTGCCACAAATCACCCACCCCTCATCATCCCCTTAAAACCTAACCACCCTTATCCCTCCCAGCACCAGTACCCCACCCCAGCACAAGCTTTAAAAGGCTGAAAGTGTGATATTACTCGCTTACTACAACATGACCTTTTAGTTCCCACTAACTTTCCTTACAACAACCCCATCCTACTCATTCAAAAATGGGAGAAGTCCTACACGTTAGTCCAAGACCTTCACCTTATTAATCAGATAGTGCTCTCCATCCATCCTGTAGTGCCAAATTCCTATACTCTGACCAACTTCTTTTAAACTCAGCCGTATCCCCGAAGTGGGAGAATAAGCGTATATAAACCCAACATACCCTTTCAATAGGCACCTTTTTCCTAACATCACTATTTAATGCAGTCGCTCCTACTATTTAAACCACATCTCAGAAAGTCTCTGTCTCTATTATTTACATGCCATGGTCTTATTTACATTGCCAGTATACACTTGTCCTCCAAGCAGTTACAGTTGATATTTCATGGTTTTACCCTCAAGCTGCCACCCTTAACTCTCTCTTAGAGTGGATAGATGACCTTCTGTGGCAGAGAACTCTCCAATTCTTCCACCCTGATGATGTCCTCTTTTCTTTTATACTCACTCTTAACCTCACTCCCATTCTCCTGCTACCTTCTACCCCTACCTAATTACCTCCAACATACCGTCAACCTAACCTATTCTCTCCTGCTTCAAACCCTTCCTTAGCCAGCAATTGTTGGCCATGCATATCCATCTCCTCTTCCTCCTACACAGCCATCCCTGCCCTAAGCACTCTCCCATCTCTTTACACCTCCAGACTTTCTTCAACAACCTCTACCTGTACCCCTCAAGAACTCCTCTACTTCCTAGGAAGATTCTACAAAAACACCCCAAATATCTCATACCAATAGGCTGCTGCTCTTCTTCGCACCCACCTACGTAATCTCTCCCCTTATGTCAACTCCACACCCCCATTTTTGGTCCACTAACCACACAAACTGCTGTTCCCTGAAGCATTTACCAGCAATCACCTAATGGAATTCCCCTAGGAAACCTCCCACCCCTTTTGTGTTCCTTTACACTCCACCTGCAAGGCCCTGTCACTCAAGTTAACCAGGAAATAGGATCATACCAGCTTCGCATTACGGAAAGGCCCTCCTTCGTTACTAGCACTCCTAAGTATGTCAATAGCAAGTTTTGCCTAGGTGGGCATTTACCCTGTCTGTCAGTCCATCCGTGGCTGCCCTCCCCTTGTTCCTCAGACTCTCCTCCAGACCCCTTTTCCTGCCTGCTCATATCTAACCTTGTTAATGAAAGTGAATGGGGCCGGGCGCGGTGGCTCAAGCCTGTAATCCCAGCACTTTGAGAGGCCGAGGCGGGTGGATCACGAGGTCGAGAAATCGAGACCATCCTGGTCAACATGGTGAAACCCCGTCTCTACTAAAAATACAAACAATTAGCTGGGCATGGTGGCGTGTGCCTGTAATCCCAGCTACTCAGGAGGCTGAGGCAGGAGAATTGCCTGAACCCAGGAGGCGGAGGTTGTGGTGAGCCGAGATTGCGCCATTGCACTCCAGCCTGGGTAACAAGAGCGAAACTCCGTCTCAAAAAAATAAAAAAGAAGGTGAATGGTTACCCATAAATACCAAATACTTTCTCATACACCATAAAAACAAGACCTCTCCTTTCACATAATTACCCTATTGAACCCCACTACAACCTTTAATAGCCATGGCCTTGCTCGTTCCCTTGGTATCTGGGTACAAGACTCCAGCCCTCCCAGAACACTTTCTCATCTCTTCATTCTACACTTCCAGTTCTGCCTCAGTCAAGGACATTTTTTCCTCTGTGGCTCTTCCACCCATCTCTGCTTTCCTACCAACTGGACAGGCACCTGTTCCTTAATTTTCCTTACTCCCCAAATCTAGTTTGCCAATGGAAATGAACCCCTCTCTGTCCCCTTTGTAATACCTACATGACAAAAAAGAGTCATTCCATTAATCCTCTTGCTTGTAGGATTAGGAGTCTCCACTGCTGCAATCAGGACAGGTATAGCAGGCCTTACTACTCCCATCACCACATTCCATAGTCTAATAATTCCTCCGCCAGCCTTACAGACATAACTCAAGCACTATCTGTCCTCCAAGGTGAAGTTAATTTTCCGGCGGCAGTTGTCCTTCAAAATTGCTGAGGCCTCAATCTACTCATTGCTGAAAAAAGAGAACTTCGCCTAAATAAAGAATGCTAAATGAAGAATGCTACTTTTATCTAAACAAATCTGGCCTTGTATGTGATGCCATCAAAAGACTTAAAGACAGGGCCCAAAAGCTCGCTAATCAGGCAAATATTATTCCGGATCTAGCTGGCCACTCTCTAACTACGTATCATGGCTCCTTCCATTAGCAGGCCCCCTTATGCCCGTTTTTCTCCTTCTTTAATTCAGACCTTGCCTTTTCCAACTAATCCCTCAATTTCTACAAAACTGTATCCAAGCTATAACCAATCAGTCAATATGGCAAATGCTCCTTTTAACAACTCCACAATATCACCCTTTCCCTTAAAATCTCTTGGCAGGAGAAATTATTTCCCATTTTTAGGTTTCTATGCCACCCCCAATCCTGCTCAAAGAAGCCCTGAGAAATGTCATCCATCACCCCTCTGTACCACCCCCAAAATTTCACTGCCCCCGCTCTTTTTCTAGTTTTTACTTTTTTACCTGTCTGTCATTAATATAAAAAGGCAGAACTTCAGGGTTCTTTGAACTGTCTGCACCATGGACTGCAGCATGGACTATAGTGTGGTGACCCCTGTGACCCACACATACACCTCCAGAAAAGAAGAATGGCTAGCTCCTGCAGTGCCTGATTAATTGACCTTGTGACATTCCACCATTGCTCCTGCTTCAACCATTCCTGCCTCAACCATTCCTGCCTCAACTGACAAGCCAGAATTGTGACACTGGACCTTGGAACTTGTGACACCCCTCACCCCCAGCTTGCAAAAACAGCCCTGAACTGTAACTTGTGTAACATTCTACTGCCTACCCCAAACCTATAAAACCAACTTTTATCCCACCATCCTCTGCTGACTCTCTTTTCAGACTCAGCCCACTCACACCCAGGTAAATAAACAAGCTTGTTGCTCACACAAAGCCTGTTTAGGTGATCTCTTCATTCAGAGCACGCCTAAAATAAACCTCTTGAATAATCTTTGCTGATGTTAATAACCAAAATGCTTAGCTAAAAAGGACTAAATTAGACCACTCTCTGCCTTCTAGACCCCAGAGAAGTAACTTAAGAAGAACACAGTGAATGGGCAGCCATCGCTTTCCTCTTTCTCCCCATGTTGCCTTTGCAGAAAGCCAAATAAAAACTACGGCACAAGATACTAGAAAGATTGATGCCGTGCTCCTCAGTCTTGTCTAGTAGTCAAAACTGGTAACTTCTATAAATTAAAATCCCACAGATACCATTATTTTTTAGAATTAAAATACCTACTGAGAAGTCGTACCATGTTATATACTTGGAGAGTACAACCATTTTGCATGTTTCATTCACCAGAAAATTAAGAAAAGCAATTTCAAAGACTTAAGGAGAGTATATATAAAATTCTCCCATGGAAATTCTTGTTAAAGGGAGTTATTTTATGCAAGTTTCTGGAAAGGTTAAAGGAGTCGAATCAGTTTTACTTCATTGTTAAGGTATGTTAAATATATATAGGCCTTGATTCTAACTAAATTCACAGTGGTCTCCAGGACTTGAAGAGGTTGTGAACCCAGATACTGTGAACTCAAGCACTACTCTCAGAGAAGCTGGCTGGCTCCTAGCACAAAGACACTTCTCCCACTTTAAGCCACATCACTGTGCATTACTGACATTAAATCTCATGGCTACCCTGGGACATTGTGTAGAAATCCAAACACAACTAATGAGGGATCAAGCCAATGCCGGTCAGTAGACTAAACGCAGGTTGGTTGTTTTTAATGGATCAGTGAATCAAAGCTGCCCCCTACAGAGGACATTGAAACTGAAACTCAAAAAACTATTAGAGCTACCCAGGCAGAGGGCACTGGTCATATGTATGCCTCTGGGCAGCCAAGATGTAGTTAACCTTCAGGTAGGGTATGCTCACAGAGATACACAGTGCTGAGGCCTGCGATATTTGTCTTTAGAAAAGCACAAGAACCCTAGCAGAGTGAGAGAAGGCACATTTTGTTTTCCTATTGCATTGCATCCTCACAGATCAATTGAATGTTTGGGTTATTTTTCTGGCAACCAAAAACAAGTCACATAGAGATCATAAAAGTCCTAAATCTCAATATCAGGGCCAAGACTTTTTCCTTTAGCAGCCAAACCTGGGCAAGAACTTCTCTGTATCCTGGGTTTGATGAGCGAGGGCTAAGGAGAACCCCCAGTTTTTTGAATTTGCATCTCAGAAGCATGATCCAGAAAACACAGCAAGAATTTTACCCCTAGGCAGGCAACCCTGGGTGTAGAAACCACTGGCATTTGAAGACCTCCTCTAGAAAACAAGGGTAGTGAGAGGCCCTCTGTGACTTTCCAGAAATGCAACTTCACACATTGTCTCTGTTTCCACTAATAACTTGTAGACACCAAGTAACTAAATATTATTTAAGACCAAGCAAATAGAACTTAATACTCACTAATCTGGCTAGGTTAGAATTTAAGCTGGGTGTGGTGGCATGTTCCTGTAGACCCAGCTACTTGGGAGGTTGAGGGGGTAGAATCTTTTGAGGCCAGGAGTGTGAGTCCAGCCTGAGCAACACAGCTAGACCCCATTTCTAAAAAAATAAATATATAATAAAAAGTAAAACAGAATTTGGAGACAAGGTTTAAATTACATGGGCTATAATGCTTTGTAATGAAAATTAAATCTAGAGTATTAGTGTCTAAGGCATTGTAGCAGAAAGCAAAAAAAAAAAATGCATTATGAAGAATGAAATTAAAAGGGCCTTTACTACATATGTGAAAATGCATAATTTTGATGCTTTAAAATATATTAGGATAAAGACTTAAAAATGTGTTTAGTTAACATTGACATATTTGCTTCATCTGTGCTTTTTTTTCCTTTTTCTCTTCAGCTATTACCTTAAAGCAAATCCTTCAACTAATGCCATTTTTCCTTTAAACATTTCTATAGATATATATATCTCAAAAATGCATTTTATTAGATAATTACAACACAACTAACAAAATTAATGATTTCATAAATATTATTTAATATCAAGTGTTATTCAAATTTCTACCAATTATCTTCAAAAATGGCTTTTTATGGTTGGTGTATTAAAGCTGGGATCATAACAAAGTCCACACATGTATTTCAGTTTCTAGAATTCTCTTTTAGTCTAGAGCAAGTCCCCTTCCCATCCACCTGGTTACTTATGCAAACCATTGACAGAGAAATTGGGTTGGCTATCCTGAGAATACCCCACATTCTGAATTTCACACACACATGTATATGTGTATATATGTGTGTGTGTGTATATATATATATATATATATATTTCATATATATTTCATTATATATATACAAATGTATAATAAAAATTGTAGTTAGCACTGAAGACTCTACTACGATCGGGTTCAACTTCTTAGTAAAACTGCTTCACTGGTGGTGCTGTAAAATACATAAAGCATCATATCAGGAGACACATAATGCCTCGCTGTCTCCCTCCATGTAGTGATGAGAAAAGCCTGGTCTTTCCATTATAAAGCTTTTGTCAGTCTTTCTCTTAATGGCCTTAACCTTTATTGATGCTAATTAACTCATTCAATTATTCCATAGAATTTCAAAATGCAATTTGCTAATACTGTCATTCCTTCCATACTTTCTAGCTGAGGTTTTTCTATAAGAAATGTTCTCTCATCAGCTGGGTCCATTTCTACCCTGAAATACATAGTTCACATAGGACACAGGAAAAATATTTCTTTTCCTCTATCACAACTACATAAAAATTAAGAAGTGACTGTATTAGTAAATGCTCAAATCTGTAGTAAGTTCTTATTTAAAATGTCCTATAATAAAACAATTTCAGCCATCAATATTCATTTATGCCTAATAAAATAAATGCACTCTTCTTAAATTCCATTTATAAAATATATTTTCAATATAATACATTTTAACAGTTAGCATTAGTGAATATGATTCAGATGTTTTTAATAAAAAGAAATCAATTCTTATATATGATATATTCAATTATTCATTGTATTATGACATTATAGTCACAGAGAAACTGAAGTTAACAATATTTAGTAGACAAAGTTTTTAGGAGTAAGGAATAATCTCAGCAAAGAATGGATAAAATATAGCAATAACCCATTAGACATTTCATTTTCTTCAATAGAAGCTAATTCAGAAATATAAAGTCGCACTATTAAATTGCTAACCTCCAGGTTATACAAATATATGGGGAAACTATTTTAATATTTTTTCATGTCAGGAAAATGTTCTGAACAACTTCAAGAAGTTCTTTATTTATGAAATAAATAATTTTTAAAAGTTATATGCTAATTTAGAGGCCAGAAAAGTAATATTAAAAGTATTGGTTAATCAAGTCTCATTCCATACTAACTTCCTACAAATATTTCCAATAGGTATATTGCCTCACTTGTCATTTCACCAATTCTTTAGGGAAAGAAAGGGAAATAAAAAGGTAAATAAACACAAACTAAAAGCAAATCACTTATTATTTTAAAAATCACTATGCTATATTAATATTTCTTTGTATTTAAATAAAACTATCCTTTTTCTATGTTTTGCATTGGAAATTCATTCAATATGCCTTGTAACTATATATAAACTTTTGAGACAGTTATAAAAATTAATGCTTTCATTAGTACTGCTAAAAATTCAAATGTTACAATTGGCCCTGAACAAAATAACAATTCAAAAGTTTAAGTGTTCTAAGTATTTAAGAGTAAAAGAAAACATTTCCACAAGAGATTTAAAGTTTCCTGAAATAATTAACAAAAAAAAAATTGAAGGGTCTGAGTCTCTGATTCTCAGGGGTATGCATTTCAAACAAAAAGGAGAAGGCATGGAGAAAGTTGTAAGAACATTACTTTTAAAATATTTTCAACATTTGATATATGCTCTTTAGAACTGGCTATTATAATCATGTCCTGAAATTTTCTTAAATATTTTTATTCACATTAAAAAGATATAGACCTCATACATTCCCTAGTAATAACCTTAAACATACATTATGAAAGATTATGAATATACTGGTTACAAAGAAAACAAAATTGAGAATGATGACAAGATGATTTATATTTTAATCATAATCCAATGATAAGAATGAAAAATAAGAAATCACCAGTGCAACTCATGTAAAATGTAATTAGAAAGAAAGACAATAATAAAATTACATCTGATGTTATTAGTTTACTACTGTTACTACAATAAATTACCACAAACTAAGTGGTGTAAAACAATGCAGATTTCTCATCTTACAGTTCTGCAGGTTAAGATTCTATGAGAAAAAACAATGCTTTTCCTACCTTCTAGAGGTCACCAGCATTCTGTGGCATGTGGCTCCCTTCAGCTCTCAAAGCAAGTAGCGGCAGGTCAAATCCTTCTCACATCAAACCACCCTGACCTCTTCTGCCTCCATCTTCCACCTTTAATTAGGACCTTTGTGATTACATTGAATGCACCTGTATGATTCAAGATCCTAACCCTAATTTAAGACCAGCTGCCTAGTAACCTGATTTCCATTTACAACCTTAGTACCTCTTTGCTATGTAAGGTGGCATAATCACAGGTTCCAGGGATTAGGATATGTACATTTTGGGGAAGTGAAGATGTTTTGCCTACCACGTCTCAGTTCTGTTTAAAGTGCCTGCTTTGAAATTTACATATACACTAACAAATATATTTAAAAGTGCTGCTTTGGAATTTACATATACACTAATAAATATATTTAAAAGACAAAGGTTGAGGTAACATTATAATTCACTGAGACCTAGAGTTCAGCAAGAAATCTGATTCAAATTTTAGCTTTGGTATTTAATGACTACTGGATGGAGCATATTTTTGAAATTCTCTAAGAAATGGGGACAATAATACTTCACAAGACTGTTGTGAGGATAAAGGTAAATTAGGAAAGAGTGTGAGCATAGTGCCTGGCTTACTATAGTAAGTCCTCAAATGCCAGCTAGTATTATTCGATTATTAAAAACAATATAGTAATGCTACCTCTTCTAACTTCTGCCTAGAGAAGACTGTTTTCCTTCAACTATTCTCTACTGCTTTGTTTTCTATTGCTGTAACTTGAACAATTTCTAAAATTCCTGTTACTACAGCTTGAACACCAAGATATTTTATCAAGTTTATATGCTAAAATGTTCTCATTTCTTGGGGAGCGTAAGAGCTTTCTTAGCAGAATTATAATGTTGAATGGTATTTTAATTTTTCCAAAAATAATACTTTATGGATGATGTTATTGAATAAATGAGAGACAAAAATGACAATATTTCACTCTGAATTTTTCTCATCATCTAATACCTGTCCATGGTCAAAGAAATGAGAAAAGGCAGTTAGAGCCAGAACTAATTTTGCTGCAAAGAGTTTAATGTGCACCCTCTTATTGATCTAGTACACACTTCTGGTAAAAGAATTTCAAACATAATGAAATGTTTCCTTATATTCCATATTTTCAGATAGAATTGCCACCTGTGCAGTTATAGAGCCACTTTACCAGATTTTCTGACTAGACCACTTTTTTATTATGATCCAGTTTTAGATAGTAATCCTCTCATATAATCATGCAAAACATGTAAATCTCCATATTTTCCATATATACAAAAACACAAAAATATTCTCTCTTCACTGAAAAAAGTTCTTATTTAAATATTTGCAATTGAATATTAGCCATGTACCAGGTCCTAAATTTAAACCAGGCTCATATTGGAAAATTTTTAGATAGAATAAATGGAAAAAAATATATCATAGCACTACTATCACCATATTTTAACTGGTAACAATTACTATATCTAATAGCTCCAATGTATGTTCTATTTTCAGGTTTAGAAGTAGGGATAGCTGACTTTTAGACCCAGTTCTGACTCTAATTTGTATGATAATCTTTAAACTAGTCACTTTTAGGCACTCAGGGTCATGTATGGTTTCCTCAATCTATAAAATAGGAAATAAAGGCTAGGTCTCCAAGCTCCCTTCTAGTTTTAAAATTTTATCAGCATTTGGTGGCTATAGTGAGTAATCCAAATTCTTCCAAGAAAAAAAATTCACATTATCGAAATTACTTCACATGTGCTTTAAAAAGCCAGTAAAACAGATGAATTTAGTCTTTCAACGGAGTTTAAAAATACGCCTTTGTCTAAGCCGAGTACAACAGCTGGCAACTGAGTTTCAATTCTGTTCATTTGAAAAATCAATAGCTCACTAATATAAATACATTTTAAAATATTATATTATTTGCTATACATTTAGGGGAATTTTATTGGTGGTGGTTGATACTCTTAGCACATAATTTTGTTTTTGTGGCATATGAAAATTTTCTAGAAACAATCGACTATTAACTTCACAATAGCATCCTCATAGTCAATAAAGTACTGGTACCCTTGTCTGAACTACTGGCCTTTACTGCTCAGACCTAAAATCCATAGAAAGTCTGTTGGCTGCCTCCATTAAGTTTTTTCAACATAGATTGTCTCATCTTAGAAGTGTCTATGACTATGCTATCCCAGTTGCCACATGTGATGTGATTTCTGCTTAAATGGCTTAAAGAGAAAAATGGTATAAAAATATTATATGAATCTGAAATAATATATAGCTGTGATAGTTTTTCAGTAATAATGAACAACTTTTTGGATATTAGTTGCTCTTTAATGGTAGCACTTAATAACTTAATTTATGAGTTAAATTAATACACAATAATTTTTAAAATATTTTATGGGCAAATAGGTTTTTATATTGCAAACTGTTTGTAGACTGGTTGAATTGCAAATGATCAGAACAAATCAAATACCAGAACTTCAGGAGTTTTTCAACATATATGAACATTGAAAATTCATTTTGATAGAAATGTACTATCCTGGGTATATAATCTTTTGAAACAGTTTATCCAGTTGTTATGAGTAAATCAAAATGGAGACTAGACTTAAAAAAAATCTGAGTAGACAAAACCAGTTAGGCCTTGAAAATAAGCTTACCCTTGCTTAAATTGCAAACCTAAGTAGAACTTAACTTGGACCACTTCTTGTAAATGCTTGAATTAGAGAAAAACAGAATTTAAAGTCAACCAATCAGAAGCAGTCAACTAACACAGGATAGACCAAATAAGACAACTGTATAACTGTAACCAAACAAATATTTTATTTGCTTTTCTTCCTTTTTCATCCTATAAAAGCTGCCCCTTTGTGTACCTTCCTCAGAGCTCCTGAACCACTTCTGGTTTGGAGCTACCTGATTCATGAATCACTATTTGCTCAAATAAACGATAATTTAATTAATTTATTTATTTATTATACTTTAGTTCTAGGGTACATGTGCAGATTGTGCAGGTTTGTTACTCTTTAAATTTTTTATTATGCCTCAGTTTACCTTTTAATACTGTAAACAACAACCAGCAACATCTTCACATTTTCCACCTAACATTTTTTATATAAAATCTTTGGAGTACTATATAAACCATAAGAAAGCATCCATAAGGAGAATTTTTGAAGAAAGAACACAATAAAAAGTTTTGCATCAATTTGTGTTTTTTAAAAAATGCAATGGTACATAAGGGAAAGAATACATTAACTAGGTATTGCCCAGGCCCACATTAAATTGCTACAGCTGCATATACTTATTTAAAGAAAGAGCCTGAATACAACCATTAGCAGATACTTGGCTTGTGTAAATCAGAACATATGTTTTAGCTTAATAGTAATAGGCTGTGAGCTTTTTGTCACTTGGTCTCTTAAGGCTTCCCAAAATGTGTTAATGTTCCAGGTGTCCACTTACTTCAGTACCAATATAAAAATTTTTTTCGGCCGGGCGCGATGGCTCAAGCCTGTAATCCCAGAACTTTGGGAGGCCAAGGCGGGTGGATCACAAGGTCAAGAGATCGAGACCATCCTGGTCAACATGGTGAAACCCCGTCTCTACTAAAAATACAAAAAATTAGCTGGGCATGGTAGTGCGTGCCTGTAATCCCAGCTACTCAGGAGGCTGAGGCAGGAGAATTGCCTGAACCCAGGAGGCGGAGGTTGCGGTGAGCCGAGATCACGCCATTGCACTCCAGCCTGGGTAACAAGAGTGAAACTCCGTCTCAAAAAAAAAAAAAAAAAAAAAAAAAATTTTCAATCTAAAATTCCAGAATTTAGGCTAACTTTATTGAACTAAACAAGTTTATTGGACAAAAGTAATGTAGCTCTGCATAATGTTACAGTAAGAATTCTATATAATTGCTTAAAATTTAAATATCTAGTGTGAACCTAATTAATGGATTTTTCATAGTGCTATTATTTGAAATAGATCAGTTTTCATAACAAATAATTCATTATCAGTCTGTTGCAAATGTTTACACTTTTAACCAGAAATATGTCCTCATTTTACCTAACAATTGAAGATTAATTAATTATAGAAACATTTGGTGTTTCTCCCCAGTGAATTTACATAATATAAACAGCATTTCACCTGCTTTTTGTATGCATGTTGGCATATTTCAATAAAGAAATTAGTTTGATTATCTTTAACCAATCATTTCCCAAAGCTATTTGACTATGGGATCCTTATATGCTTAAAAGCTATAAACCTCATGGAGAAAATACTTTAAAAGCCTGAAGATGAAAGAGATACCTCCAAAATTTTTTGGAAATTTTTTTGTGAAACTTCATTTCAAATTCTTGATTATTTTGTTTTCAAAATCTTCAAGCTATATTTTTGCATTTTAAGTCCCTATGTCTCATTATTATTGTTTTATTTTTTAATAGAGGATATGGTAAACTAGCAATCTTAACGTCAACTTTTATATACTCCAACTCCAATGCAGTAAATAGTCACTAAGATACTGTGCTTTGGCACTGTAAAATTGTTACATCATCTCTTAGCTTCACTTTGCTAGACTAAATTGACCAAAGTCCTATTATTTTTATATTAATCACAATTTATACCTATCTGATAATTCTTATGAAACTAATCCTTTTAAAAAATATCTATAATCATCTCGAATTTTGATACTCAACATTAGGTCTATCAGTCTAATCAATGTAGTATACCTCATATGTCAGAAGTCTCTTTAAACATTTAGACTTGTCTGAGATTGTTTCACCTTCCTTTGTTAAGAGAAAATTATTTAAAATTTATGTGAACCCATCATATGAACACTCACCTCCCTCCCCACTCCAAATACGACTTTTTTTTTTTAAACCAGGGCACTCCTCTATAACAATGTCTTTCAAAGCAAAGTACTTTAAATTTCATTTTTTATTAAGACAAAGAGTCAAACTTTCCCATAGAAAACATGCAAGGAAATAGAATCACTTCATAGCCAACTACCATTTATGTGCAGAAACAAAATGATTTCACGGGGTATGCATAGTTATTATACTGAAAAATTATGTCAGGCCTTTTTTGATTTGAACTTTCTGTAATTTTTTAAAATTTGGCTTAATATTGTTTTTCAAAATGTGTAACAGACATTTATTTGACAAATTGCTAATTAAAAATAATTGTAATGATAATTCATTAACTGCTTTAACTGCTAGAGGCCTGTGCTCACAAAACAAAAAAGAATTTTTAAATTTCAATTTATATGCCTTTTGTTATAGATAAGCATGATAAAAGGCTATCAAACAAAAATTATATATATTATAAAATAAAATTATGTGGAGTAAATGGAATAGAAATAGAGTCAAGAAGAAACATACATGATGAATGAACAGTTACAGAGTAGCTTTTCTGTGTTTCTAAATGGAAAATAGTGGACATTGTCAGTGGTATTTAGCCTCCACCGGATACATTTTTAAAGTTGGCATACAATACACCAGGTGCGACATCCTTTATCACAATTTAAATTATGACAAATATATTATATGTAAACTTAAATAATATATGAGGAAGGAGATAGTTTTTGAAAGTTCTTTTGTGGGGTAAATGAGCAATAATGTTTGAAGACCACTGGTTTAGGACAGTGGGAGAGTAAATAACCGCTCCAGGAAAATGAAGTAGGATTGCAGGATCACTAAGGTCCATCCTGGGTAGTGAACATGAATTCAAAGTGAGATCAGTTCTATTTGCAGGTTTTTCTCTAACTATTTTCAGCTTTGCAAGTATAGACATAGCAGGAGAAAAGAGCTGGGGTTTTGCCAGGCAACAATAATAAAGCAAAACGTAGGAGCGAGTGAGTTGATAATGCTGCCGGGGGCAATTATAATGGTAGATCATAGAATCTAAACTAAGTAGGGGAGACAAATGGGAGAATGGAGACTGTAAGAGTTTTAAAAGGTGGCAGGAACAGTAGATGCTAAGTCTCATGGAGTCAACAGATAACTCTAGAGAACCAAGGGGAGACTTATGGAAAGTTCAGAATAGTGGTGAGAAAGTAGAATGCTTGAAGTTGAGATTATGGAAGGATTACAGATATTAGTAATTCAAGATCTAAGGTGTGATCATGGGATAAGATGGATATGGGTGGTGGCAGACAAGCTCAATGAAGGAGAGGATAGCCAAAGGCTGAGTGGCCAAAATGGACAGCTTATCTCCATGAATATTGAATGGCCAAGAGCTGTGACAGTCATAGGGATAAAGAAAGTGAAGAAAGCAAAGGAGGCTACAGATAACATCAAGAAGCAGAGGTGAGTTTGGATGTGGTGGCTCATACCTGTAATCCCATCACTTGGGAGCCTGAGGTGGGCAGATTGCTTGAGCTCAGTAGTTCAAGACCAGCCTAGGCAACAAATGGAAACCCTTTCTCTACAGAAAACACAAAAATTAGCTGGGCACAGTGGTGCATCCCTGTAGTCCCAGCTACTTAGGGGCTAAGGTGGGAGAATCGCTTGAGCTTGGGAGGTTGAGGCTGTAAGCCTGCAATGTGCCATAATTGCACCTCCACACTCTAACCTGCTAAGCAACAGAATGAGACCTTGTCTCAAAAAAAAAAAAAAAAAAAGAAACAAAAAAGAAGAAGCAGAGATGGTACAGGATACAGTCTAAAGACATGATTTTCAAAGCTGGGAGGGAAGCTGGGGAAGACACACAACACACACACACACACACACACACACACACACAGTGCCTGAGAAAAAGCAGGCCCCAGGGATATGAAAGCGTAAAATCCACCATCATACTGTGGAGACAGTATCCTTAAGGAAGAGCCATCTGACAGTGAAGGGGTGACCAGAAAAGAGCTCCAGATAGCACAGTGGAGGGGATCCAGAAATTGGATTACAGATACAGACAGAAAAGGAGATGTACCAATGAAATGAAATTCCAGGGAATAAAAAGCCTTGGAAATGCTGAGTTTCTGTATAACTGATACAAATAATGATGAAGAATACAATGAGATTAATTGTGGGGACCCACTCAGACCCCCAGAGTTGTTATAATTAAGTTATTTCAAAGTGTAAACATCTGAACCAAAGAAGATGCAGAAAAATTTCTTATCTGAACCTCCCCAAAACAGGCCTCCAGAAAATACAGTAGCCATTAATTCCTCTCCCAGGAAGCTTCCTGGGAATTCTGCTGCCATGGAGATGGGCTGCCTATTTCTATTAGTATCAAAATGTCCAAATGAACCTTCCATACTTTCCCATTGAAGCCTCTCCCCCCATTGCTGCCCCTGTTGAATTTGGCAAATAACCTCCAGCCATCCAGTGAGGTACTCATCACTAAGTATTCCTGTGTGTAACCTGTACATACACAAATTAACTTGTCTTTTCTCCTGTTAATCTGTCTAGTGTTAGTTAATTTGCAATCCCCAAATACTGGACCCAACTTGGAAGAGAACAAGTTTCCCTCCCAACACCATCAAGGCAGAGAATAATGGTGAAGCTGTGAGTATTAAGCGGGGTAAATAGAATAGGGTAAGGGGTGAGGGAGATCTTTCCATGAGTTTGGAGAGCTCAAGAAAGCCTTTTTTACTCTTGTCGATAATGCTGTAGAGTTGGAGGAGAGACAGCATTATTACGGCACCATGTGAATCTTGGTTTATATAACTAATTAAAAGGATAAACTACTAGGCCTCACTGGAAACTTCTAAGAGTTGAGCAACATCATTCTTTACTGGTTTCTGAGCTGTCACATTCTCCTGGCTTTCACTCCGCCTCACTGACTATTTTTCCTAGTACCTTTCCTAGATTATCCTCTTCAACTGACCTCTAAATTTAAGAATATTCTAGGGCTCTGTTCTTTGCCCTCTAATTCAACCTCTCTCCTTAGAGGGTCTTAGTTTTATAGCTTTAAACACCAATATTTGTCGGCAATGCTTATCTATTTCTGAACCTACAACTCTAACCCTGACTTTATCTTGACTTTCAAACTCAGATATCAACAGTGGACCAACATCTTCATTTAGATGACATAAGCTACCTCAGTTTTAACATATCCAAAAGATATTCTTATTTCCCTCCTTCCAATCCTCCAGAAGAGCCTATTCCTATCTCAGCTGTCCTCATCTTCCACTGTTAGTTAATGACACTACAATTTACCCAGTTGCTCAGGCCAAAAATAACTTGGATGTCTCAGTTAATCCTTCTGTTTTTTTTTTCACTCTGCATAACGAATCCATCAGTATGTCCTGCCACTCTTATTTCCAAAGAAATCATTCCTCATCCTGTCATAAACCACTTCCTCCACCACCTCCCTGGACCAAGCCACTACCATTTCTTGCCTGGGCACTACAGTATCCTTTTACTAGTCTGCCTGCCTGTATTTCTCCCCATAATCTGCACATCACACCACAGCCAGAGAGATCTTTTCAAATGCAGATGCTTTCATATCTACTGCCCTGTTTTAAACATTCTAAGCTAAATCTTTACATGGTCTTCAACTTCCATACGACACTGGCACCTGCACTGGTCCGGCCTCCACTCCTCTCTCCCTCTGCTCCAGCCACCTGGCCTTCTCACCACCCCTCAACATGCCATGCTCTCCTTTTCAAAGCCATTATTTCCTCTGTCTGGATACTCCTGAATCTTTGCAGGGCTCACTGTCTCAGCTGGCAAACCTCTGCTGGGGCTTTTCCTGAACACACTGTTTAAAATAATGTGCTCCACTTCAAGTCACCCAGTCACCTTTTTCAGCTCTATTATCTTAATAGGACCAATTATTACCTCAGATTACATTTTGAATTGTTCTCATTACTTGTTTATGATCTGTCTTCCTTACTAGAATATAAACCCCATGAACACAGGTACCATGTCTTTTTCACCTCTGTGTTCTCAGAACCTAGAACAGTTCCATCAACAAATAATATTGTTGAATAAATTGATAGTTGATTTATAAATATATCCTTTACATTTTCATTATTTGTATCACTGTAAAATACCAAATTTCCACTTCTGACTTACACAACTCAACTGTATTCTTTGCAGAGTGCAAAATATTTCTAACCTTACCCATTTTCCACATTCCAGTATATGATATAAAACCATATATAGTTTATCATAGTAACCGAATGGTGAGATGTAGAAAATTGTCTTAAAGTCCTAGGTGGAATGGGATGGAAAATACTAATGTTCAAATAAATTCTTGGACATTTTAAAATTTCCAAATAAAAAATAAATTTATCTCAGATGGTTTGTTTTTGATAGATGAACATAGCAGTTATTTAATACATTATTAACCTTGAAATGTTCAGAAACTGTCTTTAAATGTATTGCCCCACACAGAAAAATTCAGACAGAAAAGCCAGATTCTAATTATAAATTAGTTTATTTCCATTTTTAAAAGAAGAAATATTATTTGTCATGTCAGTAATCCAACTCCTCAGTCCTTTAAAAAGATTCATAATTAAATAGGTTAAAAGTATATAAATAATCACATTTATGACATACAATTTTGTTCAAACATTAGTGTCCAAATAAAAACATTATTTTTCTTATTCTTATTACTCAACATATTCCTGTGCATAATGAAGATGCTGATAATCTAATGTTGGAGGACCGTGACACATAATCAAAACATGAAAGAATTAAATTAATTTAAACTTCAATTTTAAAATCATGTTTAAGTAGTCAAAATATATTTTAAATACCAAAAAGAATTATTTGACAGAAGTACAAATTTTTAGGTAGCCAAAAGATATTTGTTTTAATGTAGTTATAATCAATGGTGGCTCATGCCTGTAATCCCAACACTTTGGGAGGCCAAAGTGGGAGGACTGTTTGAGCCCAGGAGTTTGAGGTGAGCCTGGAAAACATAGTGAGACCCTGTGTGTACAATAAAAAATAAAACAATTAGCCAGTTGTGGTGGTGCATGCCTATAGTTGCAGCTAATCAGAAAGCTGAGATGGGAGGATGGCTTAAGCTTGCAAGGTTGAAGCTGCAGTGAGCCATGATCGCACCACTGTACTCCAGCCTGGACAAGGTGAGACCCTATCTCAAAAAAAATCTATTTTTTTAACAAGGCTGGGATCTTCCTATTTTACACAGAAAGGATGCAAAATCTAAAAATAAAATACATACTTCATGAGGGAGAGCTCACCTTCCTAGAAGAAATTTACACATTAGATTTTTCTTTAAGCAGGAGACCACTTAAACAGACAAAAAGCTATCAAAGTTAAAAATTAAACTTCAGAACCATTTGGGAAGGATTAATGATACTGGCCTTGAACTTATTTTACTTAGTCTTGAAGAAATATGTTATTGGCTTTGGGAATTCACACATACTCTTGTGCCTAAGATATTCTTTTTTTTTTTTACTTTAAGTTCTGGGGTACATGTGCAGATCTTGCAGGATTGCTACATAGGTATACACATGCCATGGTGGTTTGCTGCCTTCAACCCCTCATCACCTACATTAGGTATTTCTCCTAATGTTATCCCTCCCCAATCTTCCCACCCTCTGCTATCCCTCCTCTAGCTTCCCATCCCCCAACAGATCACAGTGTATAATGTTCCCCTCCCTGTGTCCATGTATTCTCATTGTTCAACACCCACTTTTGAGTGAGAACATGCAGCATTTGGTTTTCTGCTCTTGTGTCACGTTGCTGAGAATGATAGTTTCCAGCTTCATCCATGTTCCTGCAAAGGACATGAACTCATCCATTTTTTATGGCTGCATAGTATTCCATGGTGTATATGTGCCACATTTCTTTATCCAGTCTATCACTGATGGGCATTTGGGTTGGTTCTAAGTCTTTGCTATTGTAAACAGTGCCACAATGAACATACTTGTGCATGTATCTTTATAACAGAATGATTTATAATTCTTTGGGTATATACCCAGTAATGTGATTGCTGGGTCAAATGGAATTTCCATTTCTAGATCCTTGAGGAACTGCCATACTGCCTTCCACAACAGTTGAACTAATTTACACTTCCACCAACAGCATAAAAGTGATCCTATTTCTCCACATCTTCTCCAGCACCTGTTGTCTCCTTTTTTAACGATCCCCATTCTAACTGGTGTGAGATGGTATCTCAATGTGGTTTTGATTTGCATTTCTCTAATGACCAGTGATGATGAGCATTTTTTCATATGTTTGTTGGCCACATAAATGTCTGCTTTTGAAAAGTGTTCATATCTTTTGCCCACTTTTTGATGGGGTTGTTTTTTTTTCTTGTATATTTGTTATAGTTCTTTGTGGATTCTGGATATTAGCCCTTTGTCAGAGGGGTAGATTGCAAAAATTTATTTCCATTCTGTTGGTTGCTGGTTCACTCTAATGATTGTTTCTTTTGCTTTGCAGAAGCTCTTAAGTTTAATTAGATCCTATTTGTCTATTTTGGCTTTTGTTGTAGTTGCTTTTGGTGTTTTAGTCATGAAGTCCTTGCCTATGCTTATGTCCTGAATGGTATTGCCTAGGTTTTCTTTTAGGGTTGCTGTGGTGTTAGGTCTTACGTCTAAATCTTTAATCCATCTGGAGTTAATTTTTGTATAAGGTGTAAGGAAGGGGTCCAGTTTCAGCTTTCTGCACATGGCATCTACAGGACTCTGCACCCCAAATCCACAGAATATACATTCTTCTCAGTTCCTATGATATTATTTACTCTGATCCTTGCCTGGCTGATCCCTACTCATCTGTAAAGTCTTAGCTTAGCTGTATCTCCCTCTATGCAGGCTTTCCTGGTCCTACAACACCTAAGTTAGGGGTGCCTCCTCTGATTCCCCAGGGCACTCTGAACTTCTCTTCTTGTGTTTACATAATACTGTATTGTTCTTATCTACTTGCTTGTCTAAACTCCTAAGAAATCTTAAGCCCCTTGAGGGCAGGAGCTGATTATCTTCTTCACCAATGAATCTATCACAAAGCCCCTACTAAAAGAGTTTGTAATCATTTTCATCATGATTCAATGAATTGAGTGCCAATTAATCACTGGTATTGCAGATGCAACTGTCAGCTATAACTTAAGAAGAAGAATGTGTGTTCACAGTCCTACATTAAGGAATCCAGGAGTAGCCAACCTGGAGATTCATTGTTATATATGAGGAACATCTGAATTACCTCCATCCCATGGAACATGGGCCACACAGGGGATTGAGGCTCTCCTTTGTTTTGGGTTAAATGAAAGTCTCCAGGCAGGGGTTGCTAGGGAGAGGGTGATGAGTTAAAAGTGCTATATAAACTGCATAAGTGGCTATGGTTCTCCTGCCCAGCCTGCTGCCAGTGGACTGCCCCATGTGTAAGTTTCCTCAATAAATCCTGGCTCTGGGTCTCTTCTTGATCCTCACAAACACGGTGCTATCCCTACTGAAGTCAATAGGGACCCACATGACATAACCTCATTCACACTCATTAAACCAGAATATAGAAATCAAGAGGTCAATGCACTCCTCTGTTTCACTCATTGGGTTCTGAAAGCAATAGCATGGTTTTGAGGGGAAAAATAATTATGCATCAAAGTTTTTATTAAAAAGGTAGCATCCTAAAACATTAACTGCCTCTGTAAATGTGTTATAGAGTTCTTTCACTTTAATATGTACCTGAAACCTAAGAAGCCTCAAAAAACCATTACTCTCCTCCTGGCTTACTATCTACTTTACTAAATAACTTAACTCATTTTAAGTCTGTAATCCCTATTTTCCAAAGGACATAGATGGGGGGAAATTTCTTAAGTCTGTATAAAAGCAAAAGTTACATGAAAACAACCCCCTCTCCTGCCCCCTTTTTAAAAGTTCAACAGTATTTACAAGACATAATCAATTCTAGTTGAGGATTGAGGGAAATATCTGTGCAACATTCTAAAATGTGTGAGATTCAACAAACGGATTTCTACTAAATTCCAAGCTCAGGACTCCTAAGTCAACATTCTAACAGTGCTAGCTAGTGAAAGTGCAGGGGCAGCGTGGCTTGCCATGGCTGAAAGCAAACCAAAAGCTGGGAGTGAAGGATGGTGGCGCGTCAGTGCTGCCAAGGCCTCAAGGTAAACACAGGTGTGTGGGAAGGAGTGCAAGCGCCCTCCCATCTCGCAGTTGCAGAAACACTGGCAGTCCCGCTGTGGAGTCTGAATGCTAAATTTCAAAAATATATCATTTTTGTAAAATTGATACATCTTATTTCACATGTTAATACATCCTCGATTTAAATGGTTCATGAGGCACACCTGAACCTTCTATCATTGTTTTCAGTTGCAAAATGAAGAGATTTGAAAGCACATCTTTTCTCCCCTTCACTGAGTCTCTCCCTGCTGAGCGAAGTAGTCTGAAGTTATTACCACCTCATTTGCTGGCATTTAGCAAAGATTCTTTTTATGGTTGCATGGAATTAATGCCACCAGATTTTTCCTGCCAACAACTTTTAAATGGTGTAGCAGTGCTATTTTAAGGCATAATATATAATGAATATGACAAACATTATCAATAAATATACCAATAACAATAATGTTTACTAATTGGTTCGGGTTTGGAGAACATTCTTCATTTTTAGGATGTTACTTTTCTGGTAGTTATTTGTTTGAGGGGAGTTAATTTTGTTTTCTGATATATCAATTGGTACCAAAAACAATTAACATAGTATACAATAACTTGAGGGTAGTCAATAGTTATGAACACAGGATCTGAAGGCAGAGAGTCTGGGTTCATATTTTAGGTGACAACCAACTATTCTGGGGCTTGAGCAATTTATGTGACTCCTCAAGTCTCAGGTCTTCCTTTGTAAAATCGGAGTAACAGTGATAACTCCCTGTGGGAGGTTATTCTGTGGATAATTACATGACTCAATACACAAAAGCACTTAATACAGTTCCTGGTAATAGTGCAAAATAATTATCCTTATCACTTTATAATTAGGATCAGCTTATCTCATTTAAACTTTATTTGGTATGGTTTCCAAACTGCTTGACTGTATAATTGACAATAGAATACAAAAATAAACATATTTGTAATTAATTTTTCTGCTGATATTATCTCACCCCTACCCTATCCTATTTTCTCACTTTTGAACACTTCTCTTGAGGCAATGTTCTGCTGGAAGATGGCATTTGGGTAAAAAAAATAAAGCCCTGCTGAAATGCATCCTCAAATTCCACGAATATTATCCCATGCTATTAATTCTGCTTCAAAAACTAAGTGACAAATTTTAAGTCAACACAATCTCATAAAATTGACAAAACTGTCACATCCTCAATTGAAGCTGAGGAAAATAAAACCAAGTATGCACCATTAAGTAACATCTAGTGACTCAGTAATGATATACATAACAGTTAGATTTGCATAAGGTGTTTAAAAGTAACACATTTCCAGGTAAGGTGATACTTACATAAAATGATACCATGTTTGTAATGATAACATGAATTTGATTTATTAAAATAATGCCCTAGACTGTATTTTGAAAGCCAGTATAGTCATATGCAACATAAGAAAGAAAATGAGAATGTAGACTGAACATTCATTCATGCATTTTTTTCAATAAATAGTATCTAGGCAACCAAAATTTTGTATACATCAGCTTAAACTTCACTAGTTCTTTGTTGTTTACCAAGTAGTTTTACATACATTTTCACAATCCATTGTGAGGGATCTGAACATACGACATTTAGTAACATGTCTAAGGTGGCAGAGGCTGATTCTTGGTTTTCCTGAATACTGTCTAGTGCTTTTTTTCACTAGTCTGTGGTACTAGAGAAGCATTTTTCATTAGGCAAAAGAGAGTAGAGACTGAGATAGCTGATGACCACAGAGAAAACACAAAGACATTCCTTCGGTGCAAATGAAGACTTTTCTACTATTCTTAAGCAGAGTTATTTTACTCAGTCAAATGATACTCCTAGATTTTTTTCTTGCTCAGTTTTATTTTTTACTAAGGCAAAAGAAGTATGAAAAGCATATTTTTAAGGATTGATAAGTAATTTTTTAAGAAAAAAGAACCAGGGAAAGGGACAGGTAAATATACAAGAAAACATAAAAAATTAGTATGACTGAGTGTCAGATTCGGCCCTGAGAATCTTAGCAGAGAAGGCAAAATGACAACATGATAAATTATAATTCTCATTAATAAAAATGAATAAGGATACTTTTTCCTTGAGCTATAAGACATCATTTTTTCTGGCATTACACTCTCTTTTTTTTTTTTTTGAGACGGAGTTTCGCTCTTGTTACCCAGGCTGGAGTGCAATGGCGCGATCTCGGCTCACCACAACCTCCGCCTCCTGGGTTCAGGCAATTCTCCTGCCTCAGCCTCCTGAGTAGCTGGGATTACAGGCACGTGCCACCATGCCCAGCTAATGTTTTGTATTTTTAGTAGAGACGGGGTTTCACCATGTTGACCAGGATGGTCTTGATCTCTCGACCTCGTGATCCACCCGCCTCGGCCTCCCAAAGTGCTGGGATTACAGGCTTGAGCCACCACGCCCGGCTGGCATTACACTCTTAAAGAAATTTCTCACCTGGTCTTTTCAATTGGAGACCCACAGATAATATTAAATAATGTCCTTTCCTAATATCCCAACCTGACATCCTTCTAAATATTGTTACTTTTTGTCAGTACTATAATAATTAATATTATATTCATACTAATGCATAATTTTTATATTTTCACATAAAATATCATTTGAATTACATACTGTAAATATCCCCACTTAACAGATCCGAACACTTAGACAAATAGGAAAACTTAGTTGCTTCCCCTGGATTACATAAACAGTAAATGCTAAATAACTAGGCACCCCTTCTTACTCCTAAATCCACTTTTACTTTCAAATAAATACATTGCACCACATTGGAAGTCTCTCAATGGCCAAAGCCCAGAGCAATGGTTCTCGAACATAAGCAGACTAGAGTCACCTGTAGGACCTCTGAAAACAGATCTCAGGAATCCCACATCAGAGTTTCTGTTTCAGTAAATCTAAGCTGTTGCCCAAGAATTTAAACACCAATGCTGCTAATTAAGGACCATATATTAACAACCACTGGCCTGGAATTCTAAAGTTTCTAAATATAAAGCACATTTAGTAGAGTACTTTTATTGATTGCTTTTTTTCTCAGATTTATTTGGCAATGTAGGTCTCAATATAGGCCCAGTTACTAAGAAAAAGAATAATGAAAGAGTAGGAGCCAGGAGACTCCCGGAAATATTACCGCTTCTAAAATCACATTTGCCAATGAGTTTTCTAAAACTAATAATGAAGTCTCATTTTGGTTCTTACTGTCTTTTTTGTTTTTTTTGTTTGTTTGTTTGTTTTTCTTTTGAGACAGAGTATCTCTCTGTCACCCAGGCTGGAGTGCAACGGTGCGATGTTGCCTCATTGCAACCTCCACCTCCTGGGTTCAAGTGATTCTTCTGCCTCAGCCTCTCAAGTAGCTGGGATTACAGGCAAGCACCACCATGCTAGGCAAATTTTTGTATTTTTAGTAGAGATAGGGTTTCACCATATTGGCTAGGCTGGTCTTGAACTCCTGACTTCAAGTGATCCACCGACCTTGGCCTCCCAAAGTGCTGGGATTACAGGCATAAGCCACTGTGCCTGGCCTCACTGCCTTTTATTAAAATAACATTGTAGGTTGGGTGCAGTGGCTCACGCCTGTAATCCCAGCATTTTGGGAGGCCAAAGCAGGCAGATCACTTTGAGCTCAGGAGTTGAGACCAGCCTGGGTAATAAGGGCAAACTAAAAATACAAAACTTAGTCAGACATAGTGGTGGACACCTGTAATCCTACTTGGGAGGCTGAGGCTGGAGATTCACTTGAACCCAGGAGGCAGAGATTGCAGTGAGCTGAGATCAGGCCAGTCACTATTGCACTCCAGCCTGGGCAACAGAGTAAGTTTCCACCTCAAAAAAGAAAAAAAGAAAAAGAAAAAGAAAAAAGAACACTATAAATTATAACTTTGACATATTTTAATATTTTCTTTGCTCAATCTTATTTTATGTGTTAAAAATCTGGATTACATTTAAGTACTAAAACAAAACAGGCAACATTACACCTATGTTGGCATCAACACTCACTTTCTATAAATTTACTTTCATCCACTGATATGGATGGTTTGGCTCTGTGTTCCCACCCAAATCTCATCTTGATTTGTAACCTGCATAATCCCCACAAGTCAAAGAAGGGACTTAATGAGAGGGGACTGACTTATGGGGATGGTTTCCTCCGTAATGTTCTTGTGATAATGAGTGAGTTCTCATGAAAGTTGATGGTTTTATAAGTGGCCCTTCCTTTGCTCTCTATTCTTTCTCCTGTCACCAAGAAGGTCCTTGCTTCCCCTTTGCCTTCCACTATAACTGTAAATTTCCTGAGGTCTTCCCAGCCATGTGGAACTGTGAGTCAATTAAACCTCTTTTTTTTTTTTAATAAATTACCCAGTTTTGGGTACTTCTTTATAGCAGTGTGAAAACTGACTAATACATCCACACCTATATCATGGCACTTAGCATTAATATCTACATTAGTTTATATTACATATTCCAGAGTTGAAGAGCACATCAAAATATCCTTCTTCATATTGAACAAGAGGGACCAAGGTGAAGCTGTGATCTTAGAAGCTTGCCAGGTTGGGGCAAGGCAAGGAATTAGGGAACTCTTTCCGTGAAAAGATTGAGGAGGTAGGTGAGTTTACAATAAAGGTGGAGTGGGGAACGTTGAAAAGAGGAAAGGAGTATTCATCTATAGAGGAAATGTAGAGCAAAATGAAGATGAGGGGAAAAAGGGAAATAATTATTGACATGATTTTCATTTTAGGAAATCGTTATAAGGTGATAACATCAAGGTATTGACTTAAAACAGCTTTGGCTCCTCCTCTGCTTCAATCACCATCAGTAGGCCCAAACCTAGAGAGGTCAGGAGTGGGAGGGTCATGATTGATAGCATTTGCTAATATTAGTGGTATAAATTCTTCTGGCTTGGCCAATTTCAAGCTGCCAACAGATGGCAAATCTGAGGAGTGTCATGCTCAATTGACTTGCGGGCTTGTGAATGCGGGATCCAGCACAATACTGCTCTAAATGCACCTTAAATGATAACACAACCTAAAACAAAAAACAACAGACTTTCTGTTCAAACACAGGTTCAAGACAATAGCTCAATATACTTCAGCTAGACTACTGAATTTTAAATGTTATTATGTAAAATGAAAGCCATATCTCCCCTGTAATTGATAGAGAGGCATGAGATTACCTTTTATCAAGTTTCTAAACAAAACATGGGCACATAGTTTTCCACCTTTTGGTACTGGCATGCATCTCTGCTTGCTCTGATGCTATCTGTTGCAGTGCGAGGGTCCAAAGTGAGGCAAGACTGCAAAAGCATGGGGTGGGAGGATATTCAATAGGGTGGAAAAGATTACTTGAAGTCAGGGACAGTGCCTACACCCTGGGCACATCAACGAAAACAGGATTCAGGAACTGAGGGATGGAGACTGCTGCTTTTGCTGACTCTGTGGTTTGGAGTAGGCTGGGCAGGATGGAAGCCTCTCTACCAAAGTTGGCTTCAATGAGACTAAAAGAAAAACAATTCCTCCAAGTGTGGAAGGCTTCCGTGGCCATTTTTACCATCATTTTAGTGCTGGTAAATAGTCCAGAAAAGGACCGTATCTCAAAACTGAGCCCTCAGGTTAAATGTTTTGAAATATGGCTTAGGATACTTTGCACTTATTTTAGATAGCAATAGATATTTGTTTTGTTTTGTTTTTTAATTTTTTTTTTAGGGAAACCTTCATACCTCTTCCTTTCTTCAAACATTTATAAGCAATTCAGAAAGAATTTTTAGAACCTTAAAATAATCAGTTCTTTCATTAAAAAAGTAACAATAAATACTTATAGTTTATTTCCATGACTCCTATTTCCTTTTTATAAGAAGATTCTAGGAAGATCTTGGCTCAAAACGGGCATTTAACTTGTACTTTATGCCGTTTTTTACATTTAAGTGGATGCCATTCAAGTCAAGGGTGACATTACATCAAAGCTATTTTGTCCTTGATTATTAACTCATAGACAAAATCAGAAAATAATTTTGTTTTCTAAGGGTGTACCTGAATTATTTTCAGGTATCCTCATTTAAATTTCAAAATTTCAACCAGGAGCCTTAAAACCTAGAAATTGCTGTACTTCTCTGGACCTCTGTAAAGATCTCTTTCTTCCCAGAAGTTGTGGCTACCGAATGAAAGGAGAGTTTACATTTCTCTGCGTGTGAAATACAGCTTGGGGTTGTCCAGCTGCAATCCTCAGGGTTGCGAATGTTAATCACATGTGTAGTGTTTATTCCTTCGGCATTCCTTTTTCTGTTTTGTTTTCTTCAGGACCATCTGCTTTAGAAACCCAGCTCATGTATGTTCAATGAAAGAACAGCTTAAAGAGGGTTACAATGTTGAGGTCGAGCTCCAAAATGTGTTGGAAGTTTGTGATTCCTTATGTTTGTGTATTTGGTCTGTTGGTTTAGCTTTTAATTCTATGTCTCTCTATTTCTCTTTTGAGTTTTTTCTCTTTCATTCTACCAAAGTATGGGGTATATGGGAGCTTGAGGGGCAAGTACCTATTCTATAGCAACAGTTTTTAGAATGTGCAGAGGGCTAGTGAAGAATATAGGAAACTGTGGCACATGGGTCCCTCACTGTTCCCCACAATACATAACTGCATGTTCTCCTGGAATCTGTGGGGCATTTTGGAATCTTTGCCTCTGCAACCTTCTGTAACCTTCCTCCTCTTGTCTGAAGTGACAAACCTTGCCTCTCGCTTTCTCTGACGACCCAGGAGTTTTGAGACTCCTGAACAAAAGGAACCTCACTTCCATCACCCTCCTCTCTGGCCAGCTTAGTCTGTAGTTCTGTTTAGAAGTTTTTATTTGATTTGTTTACTTATGCGTTTTCTAGTATTTTTATTTGAGTTATCAAAATTAGGATATCATATAAAGTGGAAACGTCAAATTCTATTTTTCTGTTTTCTTGACTTTTATCTGCTGGGAAACAAGGTTGAATACATACAATGAAAAGGGCAGTAATTTAACAAAACAATTGGGATTATTAAGGTTCCACACACAAGAATTATATTCTACACATGCCCAATAATTATAACTTTTATCCTTATATAAATTATAACTACAATTTGATTAATTCCTTAAAAAAAGTTAGCCATGAAAAATTAATTTTAACTGGAACTATAAAATAATTTATAAATTTAATACCATTCTTAAAGCATTATTCTTATAGAAGAGGAGAAAACCTCTGTCAGAGTAGAATATTAACTTAAAAGACATAAAAGTATTCACTGAAATTCACAGGATCCTTGTTTTTCTATTAATTAATAATATTCCAGATACGTTTTTAATATGAAGCTCACTAGATGTCAAAATATTATGACAAGGTACAAGAAGCTATAAAATTTCTGGAGTTTACAGGTTGTATGCCATTTGGTCCAACTCACAGAAAGCTGAACACATTTAGAATTTATTAAAATGAATTATTTTAATAATACTAACTTTATCTGCAAATGGCAAGTGCAAGAAAGAGTGTGTTTAAAAGGAAAGGTTAGAAAAATAAGAGAAGTAAAACAAAAATGAGAAGTTTGCTAGTTTGCAGTTTATTTTTTAAGCCTTTGAAGTTTGGAATCCTGGATGAGATACTCCATCTGTAAAGCTCAGAATGTTAGGAGCAAAGTTTTAAAATCTGGAAAACTGAAAGACACTCATGGCTATAACAGTCAGCATTGCAATGTTTTGAATGGCCAATGAATGTCATCTTTTCTAACCTCTAGCTAAAAACATCCATTTTCTTAGTAAAAGCACAAAAGAGTAAAATCCATAGAAAATATGGCATATAGTTTCATGTGTCTTGAATTATGCAACTGAGTTCCAGTTCCTTTAGCTTCAGTCTTAGTAATGTAAGTAAATATTGCAGCAAGCAATTGGCGGCACAGTGATTTTAAGAAAATCTAGGCAAAACCATTCAGGACATAGGTGTAGGCAAGGACTTCATGACCAAAACGCCAAAAGCAATGGCAACAAAAGCCAAAATAGACAAATGGGACCTAATCAAACTCCACAGCTTCTGCACGGCAAAAGAAACAGTCAGTAGAGTGAATCGGCAACCAACAGAATGGGAAAAAATTTTTGCAGCCTACCCATCTGACAAGGGGCTGATATCCAGAATTTACAAAGAACTAAAGCAGATCTACAAGAAAAAAACAAACAAGCCTATTCAAAAATGGGCGAAGGATATGAACAGATACTTTACAAAAGAAGACATACAGGAGGCCAACAAACATATGAAAAAATGCTCATCATCACTGGTCATCAGAGAAATGCAAATCAAAACCACATTGAGATACCATCTCACACCAATTAGAATGGCGATCATTAAAAAATCGGGAAACAACAGATGCTGGAGAGGATGTGGAGAAATAGGAACACTTTTACACTGTTGGTGGGAATGTAAATTAATTCAACCATTGTGGAAGACAGTGTGGCGATTCCTCAAGGACCTAAAAATAGAAATCCCATTTGACCCAGCAATCCCATTACTGGGTATATATCCAAAGGATTATAAATCATTCTACTACAAGGACACGTGCACACGAATGTTCATTGCAGCACTGTTTACAATAGCAAAGACCTGGATCCAACCCAAATGCCCAACGATGATAGACTGGATAGGGAAAATGTGGTACATATACACCATGGAATATTACGCAGCCATCAAAAACGATGAGTTCACGTCCTTTGTAGGGACATGGATGAACCTGGAAACCATCATTCTCAGCAAACTGACACAAGAGCAGAAAATCAAACACCGTATATTCTCACTCATAGGTGGGTGTTGAACAATGAGAGCACATGGACACAGGGAGGGGAGCACTACACACTGGGGTCCGTTGGGGGGAAATGGGGGAGGGGCGGGGGGTGGGGAGGTGGGAAGAGATAGCATGGGGAGAAATGACAGATACAGGTGAGGGGACGGAAGGCAGCAAACCACACTGCCAAGTGTGTACCTATGCAACAATCTTGCATGTTCATCACATGTACCCCAAAACCTAAAATGCAATAAAAAAAAAATCTAGCAAACTTCCACATTTTTAGGGAGTTATAATTTGTTCTTAACATTTGTTTCAGGCTTAAACTTGACACAGAAGTTCTTGATTGGAGAGTGCATTTTTCTTTTAATTTTACAAAATAAAGTCAAAATTAGTTTTCTTGTTATTTAGTCAAAGACAGCCAAAAATAACATGATTTTGGCTGAATATGGATACTTTTATGCATCTCTATTTAAAATCGGTTTTAACTTTAAAAATGAAATGTTGCAGACTTTTCTGGATAATAAAGAGCAGGTCCAATTGGCAGAGCTTGAATGTTTGTGCATGTGAGGTTATACATGGGAGTAATAATATTTCTTACTTATAGGAAAATATGACTTTGGTGAACCTCCCCTCTGTCTAGTATAATGTTATGGACTGAGCTGTAGGCCCCCAAATTCATAGGTTGAAGCTCTAACCATCGATGTGACTTTATTTAGAGATAGGGTCTTTAGGGAGGAAATCATGGTTAAATAAAGTCGTAAGTTTGGGACCCTCATCTGACAGGACTGATGCCAATTTTAGAAGAGACCATGTGAGGTCGCAGCAAGAAGGCATCCATCTGCAAGCCAGGAAGAAGATCTTACCAAAAACAAACCCTAACTGCACCTTAATCTTGGACTTCTATGCACCAGAACTGTACAAAAATAAGTCTGTTACTTAAGTCATCCAGACTATACAGTGTTTTGTTACAGCAGCCCAGGCAAACTAATACACATAATATATGAAGAACTGGAAGGACCTAGGATAATTTCAACTAAATATGTGTATGTAATCACTTTAAGATCATTTATTTGTTCATAAAATTCTTCAGAGAGGTTCCTTTGGTGATACATTCTTTATATAATTTTGCAGCATTCATTCTTAATTGATTCATTCTGATTTTAGTGTTTTTTAAAATAGCTATTTGCTGTTGGTGATTTTTAAAGTATTTCTTTTCTTGAGTGTTTAGCCTGATGTTTTTCTTTGTTTTATCAAAGTTTTAATAAGTCTTGTGTTAAAAAGACATTAAATGTTTTAAAAATCATTTTAATCAGACTTAATGTTGCCAAGAAATAGGTTTTAGAGTATTCTTCTGCCTCACTCACTGTTTTGGGGAAGCAGGCAATATCTTTTCAAATATTTGTAACCACAAAACAGGCTGATGCTCATTGTTCTCTTTCTACTTTCAGTTTCATTCGGGTATTAATCTAGTCTTGCTCTATTGTCCTGACGGGTCAACTTCTCCTGTCCTGCCCTTACTATCCCATTCTCCAATATTCTAGACTGAAGTAATATTATTTGTCTTAAAAAATCTCCTAAAATTTCCCATATGTGCTGTTATTGGGACTTAGTCATTCATTGAAAAAAATTTAGAAAGAGAAAGTAGTTTTGCTGGGTAATGGACTGATGAGGGCCCTTTGGGACATGCTGAATTTGAAGCATCTCCAGATCACCCATATCTGGATCATGCAGTTCGGTACACAAGTCTGCTGTAATCCTAGCACTTTGGGAGGCCGAGGTGGGTGGATCACCTGAGGTCAGGAGTTCAAGAGCAGCCTGGCCATCACGGTGAAACCCCAACTTCATTTAAAAAAAAAAAAAAACCCGATAAACACAAGTCTGAAGCTCAGCAGAGGTTTGAGCTATTGTAAGTTGGAAAAGCAAGAGTGGGATGAAATCACTTAGAGTCTATGAAGAGAAAAGGAAGCAAATGAGTATGACTATCAATTAATAAGTAAATATACGGGAGTGGGGAAGGGATAAGGAGATAAAACCAAATCTATGTATCAGAGAAACATATTGGGGTGGAGGTTGGAGAGTGATGACAAAATTGTATTCATCAGAGAGTCCTGAGGAGTGCTTGTTTAGCTTTTTATTAACTACAAAGTCTTTGTTGAACTTAGCAGAACAGCTTAGTGGAGCAATGGAAACATAAGCGTAGCTATAGCGGGTAGAGGAGTAGAGTACTGTAGACTACTCTGCCAGAATGGTTGCTCATGAAAGGAAGATAAATATAGCAGGAGCTAGAGGAGTATAAAGGTAGAAGGAGGTTTATTTACTTCATTTATTGTTAATAAGAAGAGAATTGACTGACTATATAACTAAGGGGCAAGTATCAGTGAAAAGGAAGATGTTGAAAATACAAGAGGGGAAAGGCATTTATCTTTTCTTTCAAGAAACCTGTTTTGAATGCCTGTTTGTCTTATACTGCACTACATGTTAGGGATCCAAGGTTGGATTAAATTAGCATGGCTACTTCCCTGCTAGGAATCCCAGAATGACCAAAGGTTTTAGACTGGTAAATGAAATTAGACTCCAAGCAGAGTCATTAGCCTCAAGAAGGAGGAGAATCAGTTCCTCCACGGAACAAGGGTGAAGTGGACATGATGAACACAGACATGTTTGTAGATGGAGGGGAAAAGGGCAGGAGTTTGAGGAAGCTCATACTTCAAGGTATTTTCTAATCCTGTGATATAGGATGCAAATCCATGTGTCCAAGTGAGGAAGTTCATAGTGAAGTGCAAAATAATAATTGAAGAAAATGAGAAAAGGAAGCATTATAAAATACAGAATGATCCCTGAGTATAAGCGGCAAACTAGCTACAGTTTGTAAACCAAAAATAAAATTCTAAGCTCCCCAACCAACTGAATGAACTACTCCCTTAGCCAAGGGCATTCCAAAGTAAACTTGAAAAACTAGTTCAGGCCATAATGGGAATGGGTGCTTGGACATGCCTTATTATACACTCTTCCCTTTGGAATTCAGGCACAGATGACCAGCATTAACAGTAAAACAGAAAACTTAAGGCTGACTGTTGAGAAATGCTGAGTGTATGATAAAGATATATTGTTTGCTAAGAAGAGCAACAAAGAAAACCTAGCCACCTACCCCTGCACCGCCCCAAGTGGAAAACTGCTTGGGGTATTCTAACATAGCAAAACAGTATATTTACATAATACACCGGTTAAAACAATCATTTAAGCATGGGATATATGACCCTGACCCCATGGCTCCCTCATGGAGAATACTTTCTAGTTTGTCCTTGATCAGTGGTAAGCAGGCACCAGCTACCTACCTAGTTTATCTTGGTTCTATGAGAAGACACCGAACACCTGTTTGTTAATAATAATCACCTGTTTAGAGAGAATGTGGGTCAGTGTCTGCTCGAAGACCTCAGCCCCTTGAGGCTCTCAGCTCAGAAGGCTGTTGGCCCCCCAATAGTCCCACTTTGCTTTTCTATCTGGGTGTCTGCCTCTTAATGCCTTCAGTGGCGCCTGGGTGAAGGGTTCTTTACAGCCAAGCTGGACTCGGTAAGTGGTGCCCAGACGTCGGACTCCAACCCGGGATGAAGGTTGCCTGAGTGATGGAGAAAGGAGAAGCTGTGTTGAAGGTATCCCAGGGACTCTTGAAAAAATCTTCCATGGTAAGTTGGGGGAGTTTGGAAGCAGCCCAGGAACTCTTGAAAGAATCTCCCAGGTGAGTTAGGGAGAGGCTGGAAGTAGCCCGAGAATTCTTTAAAAAACATCTCCCAGGGTGAGCTGGGGGAGCTTGGTAGTATTAGGGTAACGTGGGACAAAGATCAAGAAAACAAAAGGCTTATTTGGTGTGGTCTGTTTGGGCTTTAACATGTTCTGCCTTAGAGCCATTTCAGATGAATGATGAAGAAGATGTAGGAGAGGAAGGGGTGTATGATGAAGTATGCAGAGAAATTATAGAGCAAAAGGATGAAAAGCCAAGTGAGGAAAAGGTATGCCTGTCAGCCCACCCTCAGTATCTTGCCAAGGGATGGCCAGATCCTCCCGATATTTCTCCATTAGAGAAATCGGAAGCTACCTCGAAAATGAAACTAGCTGCTTCTGTTGTGATGTGTTTCATTTAGGCAGAAATTCAACAAGCGAGAAAAGAGGGAGATTTAGATACTTTGACCTAAGCTTGTTTGTTTCCCTCTAAATTTTTACAGTTTAAGAACTGGTGGACTGAGGAGGCTAATATTCAAGCTAATATAAATGCTAATGTTCAACTTATGGTTAATATTGCCATAGAATAGCTCACAGGAACTGGTGCATGGGCTCCTTTACTCAAAATAAAGGGAATGCGTTTTTTTCCTGGAGCTTAATTGTGGAAGGAGATCGTGTAGAACTCCAGATGCAAATAAATTCAGCATTATTAACTTTAAATTTTTTGAATTTGCCAAGAGGAGGACAATTAACAGGGCTGAACAACACCTGAATGAACAATCCAAGGAAGAAACTGTAGGACAATTAATCTGGTGGTGAGATCCACTCAAAGAATTGGGGGAAAAGGCAATGTAATAATATGGGGTAGAGGATTTGCCTGTTCCTCCAGGTCCAAATCAACCAGTGTGGGTACCATCCAGACATTTAAAGCTTTCGCAGATGGCTGAGGAAAACCTAAGAAAGCAGGACAGCCTACTGTGAGTTACTTGATGGTAGCTATGATGACAGTTATCACTATTGTAGTGAGTATACCTGAAGTTGGGGCAGAAGAAAAAGGAAATTTCACATATTGGGCATATAGTCCTTTCCCTCCTTTGTTGTGGCCCATGACTTAATTAGATATCCCAGTAGATATAAATGGAAGATTAGTAGGACCATGACCAAAAATGGTACTGCCGACGATAAGAGCTAAATAAGAACTTTGGAAAATACTTATGGCCCTAAAACCAATAAAGGTCTAGGAAGGAAAATATTATAGAAGATTGGGCCCTAATTCATATTCATTAGAATTTATAAGGAACAAAAGCTCTTTAGATTCAGAGCTGTGTTAAATTCCCTCTATCTTTTGTTGGTGAGAGAGTTATAAATTGACTTTATTAACTTTAAAGTGTAATGAGACTAAACACAGTTGGGAAAGAATAAAACGTCACCTGGAAGGACATGCTGAAGACCTATAACTGGATATGAGAAAATTAAAAGAAGTTTGTCAAGCTTCTCAGGCACATCAATCTTTAATTTCAGAATCAGAGGTGAGTGAGGGAGCTGCTGATGGATTGGCAGCCCTAAATCCAGTGACTTGGGTGAAAATACTTGGAGGATCTATGATTGCTATTGTGATTGTTATTGATTTGTCTTGTTTCGCTTTGTGTAGTCTCCAGGTGTGGATCCTGAATACTCCAAGAATAGTTTACCAAGATAAAGCTGTGCTTGCTTACCTGGCTTTGTCAAAACAGGAAGAGGGAAATAAGGGAAATGTTGAGAAATGCTGAGTGTGTGACAACATATATTGTTTGCAAAGAACAGCGGCAAGGAAAACCTAGCCGCCCCCAACCCCAGTGGAAAACTGCTTGGGGCATTCTAAAGTAGAAACACAGTATATGTATATTACACATAGGTTAAAACAATTCTTTAAGCATGGGATATGTGACTCTGCCCCCGTAGCTCCCTCATGGAGAATACTTTCGAATTTGTCCTTAATCAGTGGTAAGTAGGCACCAGCTCCCTACCTAGCTTATCTTGGTTCTATGAGAAGACAGAACACCTGTTTGTTAATAATCACCTGTTCAGAGACTAAATACATGGGTCAGAGTCTGCTCAAGGCCCTCAACCCAGAATGCTGTCAGCTCCCTGAGGCTCTCAGCTCGGAAGGCTCTTGGTCCCCAGATAGTCCCACTTTGCTTTTCTATCTGGGTGTCTGCTTCTTAATGCCTTGAGTGCTGCCTGGATAGGGGTTTCTAGGCTTGGTAGTTGACCAAATACTCCTTAGCAATAAGATACTAACATGATAGACAGCAGATCCTGAAATAAATGGAAGTATTTTACCCCAAAATATATTTCTTTGACATTTTTTGAAATGGCCCTGTAAAGCTGTCTCTTGTGGGAAAAATCTACATTCTATAGAGAACCTCTTTCCTTTTCCAGGCCTCTTCTTTAATCCAAGAGGGAGTTAACTAAGAGTCTGGCATTATGTCTGCTAAGAGCTCTAAAGCAGCTACCCGGAGGCTTCATCTGCATGAAAAGACCAAAATCTTGGTCTCCAAAGCCCCTTATATTAACCTACATATTCCTTTCTATTGATTCCAGGTCTTTAGATAATAACTCTTTCAACCAATTACCAATCAGAAAATTCCTTCCCCCCACCCACCTCCCACCCCCGCTTTGAGTTGTCCCACCTTTCTGGACCAAAACATTGTATATCTTACATACATTAGTTGATGTCATGTCTCCCTAAAATGTATAAAATCAAGCTGTAGCCTGACTACTTTGGACAAATATTGTCAGGATTTCCTGGGGCTGTGTTATGTATGAGCCATTGGTCATTCATATTTGGCTCAGAAAAAATCTCTTCAAATATTTTACAGAGTTTGACTTTTTTTGTTGGCAAGTTGAAGGTGGTAGATTTGGGGACAAATACACATAATAGTGTGAATTTCTCCTGTATATTCAACGGCAAACCAAATATGAAAGAGAAAAGACATAGAATTGGATTTATCTTTGGTTACAATAACACTAGCTACAGCACCTAACTTAGAAATATCAGTGGTTAAACACAATAGAATATTATTTCTTACTCATAAAAATATTCAACTAGGAATGGGATTGATTCCATAAAGGCAGTTAGGAAGCCAAGTTAGTGAAGCTTTAGCCATCTTTAACGTCAACTTCCATGAACATTCTGGGTGCTGAGGGGGCGAAGGTACAGGGTCAGGCCAGAGCCTGATAGTATACATCACTAAAAAAAATTCACTGCAAAATGTATAATACTACTTTGACACCCTTCAAGATAGCTCTTCAGAGAGTCTAAAAACACAAGAAAATAGCTAAAAAGTTGCCTTTTGTCGAGATTTGCATCTGTAGAGAAAAATCTGCATTGGTGAAATAGCCAAGCTTTCTCTGACACACCAGATCCCTCTACCCCAAACTCCAGTGTCCAGATGTTGGAAAGATTGGCTTGTGGAAGGGAGAATGAGAGTCTGTCACTTTCAGGAGTCCGACAGAAACTTATGCTTTCTTAGTACTGCCACCTGTGAGGTTTCATCTGTGTAACAAAACTGTCTTTGCCAGCTAAGTCAGTTTATTTCTTCCCCTCTCCCTCCCATCATTTGCCTTGCCATGCTTCAATCTGCTATTCTTTCTGTAACCTCAAGATGGTATCAAAATGTCAACCATCTTGTTTCTTAAATTTTTATATTTTTTGCAATTCCCATGCACACTTGTGCAAGTTAATTTTTTATGCCTTTTTTATTAACCTGCCTTTTGTCAGCTGATTTTCAGTGATGCTTCAGAGAGCAAAATGGAAATTTTTCCTTGGCCTCTACAGTTTTGGAGCTGTGAGCAACACAATTACAACCACCCTGCTCTTCTAGAAGCCATAGTCAAGGGCACTCTGGACCTGACAGCTTGCAGAAGGGTAAGAATTTCATAGATTTCCAGATGTCTGGTTGTGGAATCTGGTTGTGTTGATGGTAAAAATGTTTGTCTGTTTGTTTTTCTTTATCATGTTTAATATTGTAACTGGAAGTTAATCTGTACAGGTTTACAGCAACCTGAATTCTCGCCTCCTCAGAAGAAATAATTTGACTGAGGGGCATAAGGCAGAAGGAGAGACCAAGGCAAATTTTAGAGGAGGAGTTAAAGTTTATTAAAAAGCTTTAGCGCAGAAATGAAAGGAAGTAAGTACATTTGGAAGAGGGCCAAGTGGGTAACTTGAGACATCAAGTGCACTGTTTGACCTATAATGTGAGTTTTTTATGTTGGCATACTTCCAGGGTCTTGCATCCTTTCTTCCCTGATTCTTCCCTTGGGGTGGGCTGTCTGCATGTGCAGTGGTCTGCTAGTGCTTGGGAAGGGAGCATATAAGTGTGTTTACTGGAGTTGTATGCATGCTCACTTGAGGCGTTCTTCCCTCACCAGTCAAATGTTCCTAGAAGGTCATACACCAGTACATTCTACAATTTTGCTTCTTAATTTGCATGCTGGAGCCCACTCACCCAATTCCTGAGAGCTTACCAGGAAGCGGTTGATCACCAGTTTCAGGTGTTTTCTATCTGTTGGGAGGCTGCCTTTCCCTGGCACTGGCTATGACCAATTATTATTTTAGACAGACTGTTAACAATGGCCTGACATTCCTGGTGTGCGTATGGACAAGGAGCCCTCTGCTGCACTGCTCATGCCTGACTAGCTACCTACTGTAACAGTATCAATGGGAGGAAGGTATTTATACAGACTAGTCTTAGTTATAGCAACTCTGGTATATTTTCTGGTAAGATTATTCATATTGTCTAATCCTTTTCCTTCCAGAAATAATCTTTTATTTCTTTGTCTGTATCATATATATTACAGATATATAATATCTATATTATATATAGATTGATATGATAATAGATATGACATATGTATTTTTCATAAAGATTCTCTCATCTTGTTTAATGTCTTCAAGCCCTTCACTAGTGATATAGTTGGAGCACTCTTTCCAGGTCTCCACCACACAGAGAGAGGGATTTTTGGATCACATCTGGTGGCCAGTCTGAAAGGACTGAGACACACCAGATACTAAGCAGCACACTTTGCTCGTATATGCCAAGTTCTTGGGAGAGTTTGTCTTCATAAGAAATCTGGCTGGGTGCAGTGGCTCACGCAGATAATCCCAGCATTTTGGGAGGCCTAAGTAGGAGGACTGCTTGAGGCGAGGATTTCAAGAACAGCCTGGGCAACAAAGTGAGAACCTATCTCTACAAAAAAAAAAAAAAAAAAAAAAAAATTGTTTTAATTAACCAGGGCATGGTGTTATACATCTGTAGTCCTAACTCCTAGGGAGCCTGAGGTGGGAGGATCTATTGAGCCCAGGAGTGTGAGGTTACAGTGAGCTGTGAGTGCACCACTGCACTCCAGCCAGGGTGACACAGCAAGACCCAGTATCTAGAATACATTAATTAATGAAAAATTTAAAAAAAATTAAAAAGAAGTCCCATCCACAAGGAGCTTTCATTGTCTCAACTAGGATTCCTGCCTAATTAGTCCTGGGAAAGTTCAATCCCAGGAGGGCCTATTCAGTGCCACAGATGAACAGGTCTGTTAATGGGATACTGAAGACACTAAACACAAAAACCTCACCCTTAATGGTCTGTGGTAATTGGAACCTCGCTATATCAGCCTATTTCTGGGAGTGAATTTTTGGGTAGATCCTGGAAGGAAAGATTGCATCTTCTGTGCCCATTTTTAAAACGCCACTTACTTACATCCATAGTATTATAAACCTGGAAATTTGTCTTTGGGACTTTCCATGCAGAAGCCTTATTTGGCTTGAATTGCTAATAAAATAAATAAATTGGCTATATATTTTTTTAAAAATGTTTTAGGAAGCTCTTTTCTTAAACAGCTATCTTATACCTATAAAAAATACACAAAAAATATAGCCTTAGAAACTCCCTAGGTGAGATTTTTTTAAAAAGGCAGAAAAAAGATTTTTTAAGAAATAAGATTTTTTTTTTAAGTTAAAAACCTTTGTACATTCAAACTGCCTGCCTTGGATCCCCTGTGAGATTTGCAAAAATGCACTCTTGCCTATAGTCCAATAGCTAGGATTTGGCAGGTACCGCAGCTTGGATTCAATTCCTAGACATAGAACTAGACTCTTGGAGATATAAATCCTTCAACTCAGGAGGAAAAAGAAACATTTGTAAAAATTACTTTGAATTATTTGTTTTAAATGTATATTCATATAACTCTTGAATTTTGGGGGCACCCGTTTGTTATTGATTTTTTTCTTTCATGAAGAGCTATTGTTTTTTTATTTTTCCTGAGTTTTTTTTTTTTTCTGGAGTATAAAAGGGCTAAAAACTGAACATTCAGAGCTGTGAGAGTCAACATAATGGTTAGAGATGACAGCACTTGGAGTGACAAGTAAAACTGAGATCCAGGTGCCAAAGTTCTTGACAAAAACACGAGATGGATTAATATGCAGCAGAAGGATAGAGATGGATATCAGGAGTTAAGTCTCAAAGTAGAATGTTGGTTTTTACTGGAAAATGCAGAAGTAATGTTTCAGAAAATCAACAGGGAGCTACAAGCCCTGCAAACCAGGGATGAATAAATAGACTCTATTGTAGATAGTTCCTAGAAAAATTGTATCCTCAGCAGAGGGGATTGAGGGGGAGCTAGTTTCAATTAGGGCAAAAGAACTGCATGGAGCATCCCAGGAAAAATGAGTGATACAGTAGCATGTGGTTATAGAAGGCCTGAAAAACATCTGAAAATGATCCAAGGTCAAGAAGGAACAGGCAAAACAGTGTTGGCTCAAGAGATAAACTCTACCAATCTTGGTTTCTTTGTTTGTTTGTTTGTTTGTTTTTGAGACGAGTCCCACTGTCACCCAGGCTGGAGTGCAATGGCACAATCATGGCTCACTGCAACCTCTGCCTCCCTGGTTTGAGTGATTCTCCAGCCTCAGCCTCCTGAGTAGCTGGGATTACAGGCACATGCCACCACAGTACAGCTAATTTTTGTATTTTTAGTAGAGATGGGGTTTCATCATGTTGCCCAGGCGGGTCTCAAACTGCTGACCTGGTGATCCACCCACCTCAGCCTCCCAAAGGGTTGGGATTACAAGCATGAGCCTCTGCACCCAGCCCCAACCTTGGATTTTAAAGCGGATTAGGAATCAATGGGAAGAATGAGAGAGATGAAAGTATCAAACATAAATTTGTTCCAGTGTCTCCTAAAAGTCACAGATGAATGGTATTTGTTGCCTCAAGTCATATGGGCCATGGAAGCTGAGCACTGCTCCTGTGCCACATCCCAAGCACAGAATCGGTGGTGCACAGCCCCCACCCTCCATTCTTAGGCATATGCTCTCTAGGCCCACTCCACAGAAGATTGCTTTGGTGTAGAGATGGATCCCTTGCTACTTGAGATCTGACAACTTTCATTCAACTAATTCAGGAGGAAAATATGTTCTGGCTCTCTTTTTATTTTCTCTAAAAGATGAGGTTATAATGAATACTTGACAGCATTTTGAAAGGATTAGTTTAGATAACAAATGCCCATCATGGCAGAGATTATGCATTCATTTTATTCATTCTTTTCCTCCCACTTTGAAAATGCTTTCTGGAGATTCAGTTTAATTGGTATCCTTAGAGCACCTCTCTTTACTTTCAAAGGTTGAACTCTCCCCTACAGGACTCCAATCAGAATTCCTAGGTAAATAAATGAGGGGATGAAAGGTAAAGGACCTGAGTGCCTGCTTGGGAGATTGGGGTACAGAGGAATATAGGGAAAACACCAACAGATACTATCTCAACAAATTACCACATATTTATACATTTATAGTAAATGAAGTGTTAATAGTATTCTAGTTACATAAAAACTATATTTAAAAAAAGAATATTTCTGATACTTCACCAAACCATTCAAGCCAAAAGGATTTGGTGGGTGAAACATCTGCATTTTTTTTTTAAAAAAGCATTTGGAATAACTGATTTCCTCCTCCCCCTCAAAATACTTTCCTCTCTTGGAATCCATAGCCTTTGGTCTTCCTGGCTAAACCATGTCTGGCTCTGCCAGTTAGCTCTTCCCCATCACTCAAAGTTCTATGTATTAGAGTGTTACAGGACGCAATCCCTGGAACTCTTCTCTATCTTATTTATTTACATGATTACATACATAACTCACAGATTAATGTCTCCAACTGAGACCTCTACACTGAACTCCAACATGGTTATCCAACTGCCTTCTGCATAGCCACTTAGGTTTCTTCATGGGATCTCTAACTTGCTACATCTAAAACACAAACTCTAGATTGCAGTCCTCCATGTACCCTTCTCTCATGGTCTATTTCATCCTTCTGTGTACTCAGGTAATCCAAAGTCATCCTTGGGTCGTCTTCTTCCTCATATCTCATATTCAAACCATCAGAAAATTCTACCTTCAGAATATACCTAGAACCCAGACATTCCTCAGTACCTCCATTGTTATCATCCTAGTCCAAGCAGAACTGCCACTTGCTTGGCTTATTACAAAGCCTCTTGCTGCTATCCCTGCTTGCCTTCTTATTCTCACTACAATTCTTATTCTCACTACTTATTCTTACTGTAGCCAGAGGAAGATCCCTTAATATCATCTTGTCACTCCTTTGAGCAAAGCCCTCCAATGTCTTCATATCTCAAAAGTGCAAGCTACATGATGTCCTGACATGAATCCTCTCCACCTATCATAGAATATCTTTTTGTCACTTCTTCATTGTCTACCTTTCCCAACTAGAACATAAGCTTTGTGGTTACAGGGATTTTTGCATGTTTTGAACACTGCTGTATTCCTTGGTGCTTAATGACAAATATATATATTAGGTGCCTAATCAATATCAGATAATGGGAAGAGCATAATTTAATAATATGTGAGTCATTAAATATTATAAACTAGTGACTACCAATATTCATATCTGAAAATATTAACTTGAAAAACTTAAAGGCATGTTAGGGAGATACATGGTCTCTTGAGCTATACGCTACAAAATGAAATAGGTAACTCAATATCTTTTTTTTTTTTTGACCCTCTAGAAATCATCTACAGCTTTGCTGTTCTGACTTCTGAATTTGTTCATTTCATCTGTCTTTCTACAAATCCTTGTATGCTCATTCTTACTCTCAAAGTATTATTTTTGAATAGTATTCTATCCTTTCTTCTTAAGAACACTGAATAAAGTGTATAAGTGAGGAGTGGGGTAGAGGGAGTTTATTAAAATCCCTAAATAATTTGAATATGTATCACAAATCTCCATATAATTTGAATAAGTATCTGTTTCTGTTTCATTGGTGCTTGTGAAACTGCCCTGATTAAAATTATAACAGTGAGAAAATTATGACAGTGAAAGAGCTCTGACCTAACTCACTCCATCTTGCTTCTAACCTCCAAGCTGTCCTTGTTCATTCCTGGGTGTAGGCCGAACTAATTTGGGGAGAAACCTAGTTTATAGTTTGAAACAAAAATGGTAACAGCCCTTTCCTGAAATAAACTCCCTTCTTCCCTGGGACCAGACTGCCTTTGAAAGCCTAAGCAATTAGCCAAAAAATTAGAAATTATGGCTTAGGAGTAGCACAGCTAGAGGCCTCAAGATTTGAACCCTCCCTATTTGCTCCTAGGGGTAATATCATATTGTAAAACCTAAAATTGTTGCTTAAGATATTTTTCAAACCCTGTATTCAGATCAGCTGGTGCCACCAAGATCAGTAAACTGGCTCATCTGGTCTTATGTTCCCCACATAGGAACTGACTTAGCACAAGAGGGCTTCAACTCCCTATGATTTCATATCCAACCAGACCAATCAACACTCCTCACTTCCTGACCTCTTACCCACCATATTATCCTTAAAAACCCCAGTCTCCCAATTTTCAGAGAGACTAATTTGAGTGACAATAAAACCCTGGTCTTCTGTACAGCCATCTCTGCATGACTTACACTCTTTGTCTCTTTCGTTTCCCTGGTCTTGATAAACTGCCTCTGTCTGGGCAGCAGGCAAGAGAAACCCGTTGACTGATTACACCTGTGTGTGAAGTTATGGGCATTTTTAATGTGTATATTAGGTTTTCTTATGTTTCAATTTCCTCAAATGTCTGCTGAACCTTAGTTATCTTTACATATTTAGGAATGAGGCAATGAAAACCCAATTATATGGGCATGTGTGCCGAGTGCTGTTGGGATTTTTTGGTGATGAGCTGGTCCTCATGCCTAAGGATTCCCATATTCCAGAATGTGAGGTCTTTGTGTTGAGCATCAACTTCAATACCAGCAGTCCATGTTCAATTCAGGCAGTCACTTTTTCTGAAGACAGGAACCCTTCAATATTCCTGCCTATCACTGGTAGATATCCTGTTCAATGCGAATCATACGACTGTAGTGACCTCTGTTGATAGCTTTCTAATGTCATTTTCAACTCACTGTTCACTCCTGCTTTTCATCATACCAGGCATTCCTGAGTCTTGAGCCTCTCCAGGCAGCAAGGAAGATCAACTCCTCCCAGGCCCTGGCCGTTCTATCCTGCATCTTCCAATACCTCTCTCAAAACTGCTTTCTGTCTGACAGAAAATTGTGAAAACTGTCAACCACTAATTGTCCTCTTATGTTATCTTCATTATGGAGTGTTTATGTATTTTTAACCTTAAAACTCAGGGGTCTGAGATGGTAAAGGACATAAAAACATGAGATCAGCATGCTATCTTGAACTAATAATCTTCTCAGACCTTTAAAGCAACTATAAAGGTACAATGCTAATAAATTACTAAATAGGAATGTGAAAATCAACATCATGCTTGCAAGTTATTTATTTATTTATTTATTTATTTATTTATTTATTTATTTGAGATATGGTCTCACTCTGTTGCCCAGACTGGAATGCAGTGGCACGATCTTGACTCACCACAACCTCCGCCTCCCAGGCTCAAGGGATTCTCCTGCCTCAGCCTTCGAGTAGCTGTGATTATAGGCACACACCACCACACCTGGCTAATTTTTGTAGTTTTAGTAGAGACGTGGTTTCACCATGTTGATTTCGAACTCCTAACCTCAAATGATTCACCCACCTTGGCCTCTCAAAGTGCCGGAATTAGAGCAGTGAGACACGGTGCCAGGCCACAAGATTATTTTTAAGGAATAATTTGAAGAATGGGAATAGGAAAAAATTTAAATTATTTAAAGCATTTGGGAAGCCTGTTAAAATTTAAATTACCATGCCAGACTACTAAATTAGAGTTTATAAGACAGGCTACATACATACTAAAATTTAAGAAGCAATAAAAGAATGAGAAATGAGAATTTGTATCTTCATTTGAGTATTCTTAAAGGGATTTGAATATCTCTACCTGAATACTCAGAGAAAACTCTATTGCCTATTAAAAGCCAGAATGTTTGTGATACCTAAATTTCAGTAAACAAAAGCATGATTTCTTCTGTTTTTATGATTCTAAAACCTTTCCTTAAATATAAAGAAAAGGGATTGAGTTCTCACTGCTTACTCAACAGCCCTGTAGAATAATTGGTGAGTGCACATTATGTCAATCATATGAAACATGATAATGCTGCAGTTTCTATGAGACTTACTCAGGGTTTAGGTTGACTCTCCAAGCCAGGCATGTTAATAAGAATCTGTGACAATTTTAGTTCCTACTCTGCTCTCAATCCCTAAGCAAATACCAAGCACTGCTTTAAACATTCCAAGTACCAAATGCATCATCATGGCCATCTGTTTTCACTCCCATTTCTCATGATGTCTCTGACTTAACTAATGGAAACATCATTTTAAAAGTAATCATAAGAGTAGTATGAATTGTTTTAAGTTAAATTCACATCTCTGAAGATGACTAATGGAAAACATCAATGCGGACAAATGTTTTCATTTGGAGAAATGTGTCACATCCCTTCAAACAAATCCCATAATCTACCTCCACAATTTCTACTGCTTAACAAGTAATCAAATAAAATATTATAATTTAATTGTATTATTTTAAACATATTATTGTACCACATTGTTCTCATTCAGCTTGGTTTGACATCCCTTTTCGTGTTAACTCTATTAACAATAGGGCTTTAGTTCTAAAAGGTATTGAATTTATATCATCTAAAATAAACCAACCATCAGAGTATTTTATAACAAACAGCAGGTATGTTAACTTAACTTAGCTAGTTCTACACAGGATACCCATGGTCTTTGCAAACCTAACAGCAATAAATTCTCAGAAGAAATTCTAAAAGTAATACTCTTCTCTTGCTCAGAAATGGCAGTAGCCAGAAAAAAACTAATTTGGATTCATATATCCTATAATTTATTCAGTTGGGTGGATATCAAGATGAACAAATAGTGAATGAAATGAATACCTGAGGGCCTGTTGGTCCCAATAGAATGATGTAATTGACTAAAAGATACCCATTGACTAAAAGATACACAGAAAACCAGGCAAAGGCTACATGTTCCTTTACTGTAAGTAAAGGATTCAGGTTGCAACGTATAGCTTACTACATATACCACATATGATGTGGCAACACTCCCAGGCAGAGATCAGGCTTCCTTGCCTCCAGGCCCCATAAAACATTGACTACCCGGGTGTCTCTTTGGGGTGAAGATCAACTGTAGCCCTCAAGAAATTACCTTTGTATTTCTACTGATGGATGTATACTTTCATTTCTATCAACTGTTCCAAACTCAAATAATGTGCCTATCTGCCAATAGGTATAAGTTACAAGGTAACGATCTTAGCACATATCCTAGTGTTTACTATAGGACCTAGTGAAAGTCAGCTTCCTAGGAACAATTTTCTACAAACCAGGCTCAGGCTTTAGATTTAATTGAATCTAATCTTTCACCGAATAATTATCGGCTCAGTGTTGTCAATCTTAAATTGAGCTCTATCTTGCCAATAGCATAGTTTGTTTAGATTAATGTGTTAAGTAAGGAGAAGATTGAATTAATCTAACCCAAATATCACTGTAACTTTCGTTTAATTGTGTAAAACAGCCAAAAGAGAAAAGAAAATGAATCTATTGTGTTAAAAGATTAAAAGCAAACTTTAAATCAAGCATTAAGAAACTTTTAAGTGAATGTAGTTATTTTCAGTAGATAATACCACACTGTGTACTGGACAGAATTGTTTCATTTATCAGTACTGAATAATATAAAAATCATCTCTGCATTGAGAAAATAAGCACAATCAATTTTTAATAAGGTCTTATAATGTACTCAATGGCACTGATAGATTCCTATATTTTGAGCTGAATTCTGTCTTCTCAAAATTCATGTGTGTGTTGATGTCCTAACCTAAGAATGTAACTACACTTGGAGACAGAAAATTCAAAGAAGTAATTAAGATTTAAAAAGGTCATAAGGGTGAGCCCTAATCCACTCTGACTGGTATCTTCATAACAAGAGGAAATTGGACACACAAAGAGATACCAGGTATGTGCCTGCGCAGAGGAAATACCACCTGAGGACTTAGCAAGGAGGCAGCCGTCCATCTGAAAGCCAGTGAAAGAGGCCTCGAAAAGACCAGTCTTGTGATACCTTGATCTTGTACTTTCCAGCCTCCAAAACGTAACAAAATAAATTTCTCTTATTTAAGCCACTGAATCTGTGAGATTTCGTTGGCATCCCTAGCAAACTAATACAACTCTTATTCACTCAACAGATATTATCTGAATGTGATCACGGGCTGGATGGGTTCTAGCTGTTGGGCTGGATACAGAATTGCTGAGAGGCCGTTCCTCTCCCACACTCACATGCCAGCGCGCTCTCTCTCTCTCTCTCTCTCTCTCAATCTCTCTCTCCCCCCGCTGGCCACACACACACACACACACACATACACACACACGTGGCATTAATCCATTATTTTTTAAACCCTTGCCTAACTATGCTTGGGAAACAGAATGTACTTCAGTATAAAGTAGTGTTCTGATTATATTTACTTGATTAAAGTTGAAAATAACAACTAAGATTTTATTATACTCATCATTTTCTAAAACATCTTTTAATGTGAAGTATAGATCTATGGATAAACTTTGACATATATAAACATCTCAAATGTTCATTAATACTGTATTTCTGAATTCCAACTCTCAAAAGAACTTTTCATGTAAATCTTGTATGCTTTCCTGCAACCTAACCTAATCATCTGTGCACAAAAATATTTAATATTTTTAGTTATTTGTCTAGCATTTCACTTGTTTCAGTATTCCTTTACCACTTTAAATATTTTATTCCTAGTACTTGGATTTAGAGCTTTGGAACAAATAATATTCTTCCAGGCATTTCTCCTCAGAGATTCTAAGCAACGTAAGCATAGCTATTAATTCTGTGGCGTCATCCATTGACAATGAAAACTTTTTGACGTATTAATCTTCTGAATTCATGTTGTCTCGATTATATTTGGCATGTATGTCAATGTATTTATTAACAGTACTTTTCGAAAGGGAGAGCTTTTCAATTATCTTTCCTTCTTTGGTCTTAAATACATATATAAGCTGATAAAATTAACAATTTGCAGTTATATGAGGTATCTTGTTTTGTTTTGTTTTGTTTACCCCTGGCTTTAGTCATTAATCCTGCACTTCATTTTTAAAGTCAATTTAACAATATTGCAAGCAATTTCAAAATAATGTTTGGGAAAATTTTCTGCCAATATAGATTACTTTCCTCTGCTGCTTTATTGCATAGCTTTTCCAAGAAGATAAGATCCTTAGGGAAAGGAAGAGAGAAATTATTGGGGTACAAAAAAAGTAATTTGAGTTATTTTCTGTTATATAGTTCAATTAGTTACAAGGAATTTCATCTTGTGAATTAGATAACTTTCTAGCTTTGAGAAAGAAGTTGTACATTCTGCTGAGAAAATAATTTTTATGAATATTAAATAAAATGAAACATAAAGTACTTAAGGAAATCATGAACCTTTCTGGCTTCAGAAAAATAATTTCTTAAACTGTTTATTTTAGGTTTTGGCATTCTTAGAAATGATATAAAACAATCATAAAAAATTCAAAAATTAAGTATATGGATAGTAAAATAGAGAATATTAATAGATTATTCAATTCATTGTATTTCTGAAAAACTCAGAAAATATAACTTATAATCATAATTGCATTTGACCTGCTGGGATATATGCATTTGACTTATTGGGATATAAGACTGTCCACAAAAGAATTTGGTATAATTTGTAAAATGTACCAGAGGAAGATGTAGAATTCCTGTCTTGACCTTAATCTCCAAGAAGTACATTATCGACTTGACCTTGCCTGAGGCTTTAAATCTAGTTCTGCCCATGAGGAGGTAGGAGATTAGATGGTGACTTGGGATATGTTTCTGTCCCAAGATCTATAACTACCTTATCATCTGGAGCACTAAGCACTTTCATTTAGAAATATGTTTGGTAAGTTTCTGTATTGGATATATCATAATTTCATTAGGATATTCTTTTTTAAAACCCTGCAATTTGAATCACACTAAGTACTTGAAGCCGAAAAAAAAAAGATTATACCAAAAAGTTGAAATTGAGTTCAGAGATGTGTGTTTCTCTATTATATGTTCGATGTCACTAACACCTAAACACAGCAGAAAACTCTGTGCTCTCAGCCTTAAGTACTGGTTATTGCACAAATTGTCAGAGAGAATCTAGATTTCTTAATAAGATAAGAAAAAATAACTTTTCTAAGCATTTATGTTAAATAGAATTAGTGGCATAATAGAGTAGGTGGCATTTTTAATGTCATATTTATAAGACGATACAAACGAGTATTTACCACTACATAGTATTATATTAAATAGCATCTCAAAGATATACTCGACTAACCATATAATTAATTTTTAACACCTTCCAAAATCTTCTCAAACTTCTGTATAAATAGAATAATGATTATAGTTTGTGATCAGATGAACACTAGCAGGAACTAGGCATTCTTAAATGCTAAGTAATATTGAATCAGCAGTCAACAATATAGCTCCTAAGATTTTCTGATACTTTCACCACCAGATACAACCCAGCTGCTGACATGTACTGTGGAGTGCACTAAAGGTGAATAAAGAGGTTGCCCAGAAGAAAACTCACTTTATTTAACTGAGGAGAAATAAAGTCTGCAATATTGCCACAAAGTAGGGTAATCCAAACAGAGAATGCATTGACAATATACAGTGTACAAATCTATTCCATAGAGTGCAGGTTGCTGGTACCTAAAATACGATGGTGGGAGTGCCAGTGAAAGAAGCTACAAAGATCCATAAATGCTAGATCATATAAATATAAAGCCGAGGAGCTTGCATTTATATCTATAAGCCAATGGTATAATTGCATTAGAGAAATGTCTTCAGACAATTTGCATTATAAAAAGATTAAACTGGCCAGAATATAGAAAACTAGAAAAGCAGGAAAGGGGATGGGTGGGAGGATTATGTTAAAATTGAGAGCAAGAAGACTGTTAGTAAAACTGCAGTTGTAGGCCAGGCATGGTGGCACACACCTGCAATCCTACCACTTTGGGAGGCTGAGGCAGGCGGATCACATGAAACCAGCCTGGTCAACATGGTAAAACCCCGTTTCTAGTAAAAACACAAAAATTAGCTGGGTGTGGTGGCACATGCCTATAGTCCCAGCTACATAGGACGCTGAGGTAGGAGAACCACTTGAACCTGGGAGGCAGAGGTTGCAGTGAGTGGAGATAGTGCCACTGCACTCCAGCCTGGGCCACAGAGCAAGACTCTGTCTCAAAACAAACAAACAAACAAACAAACAAACCCTCTATAATTGTTAACCACATAAGAGAGGGTAAATGCCTACTTATAGAAGGAGTAGGTAAAAAATATTAAAGGTAGAATCATTAAAGGTAGAACTTCGTGAGTAGTTTTGTTCATTGAGGCTACATAAAAAGAATCTCTGAACCATGATGCTTACTTAATCCTTTATTGAACTGCAAAACACTATGAAAATCTGAAAAGCCATGACCCATAAAAATGCACACATAAAATATCACATTTTGATGAGTTGACTGATCTCCTGAGAAACTGTTATTAAACATCTGGGTTAAGAGTCATTGATAGAAGTTTTCTTTCAAATTTCTAGCTTGAGTGACTAAATAGATTGTAATGCTACCAGGTGAGAAATGCAATAGAGTCAGTGGCAGAGATTTGGGAGAAAGAAAATTAGTTCAGTCTTATAATGTGATGTTTGCGGTTCCTAATGCAGAAAGGAATGGAGAGAAGACAGCTGTATTTCTGGATCTAGAACTCAAAAGAAAGGTCTAAGCTAGAAAGAAAAAAAAGGCTTAAAGGTCCAAATAGTACATAAAGACAGTGAAAAGGCTAAGATTACTTAGGTAGAGTATTGAATTATAAATGTAGTCAATTAGATGTGGTAGATGCTGTCATGTGCCAACCAGATCTTCCTTCAGAAATGAAAGACTAATTTCAGCCATTTCTGAGATTGCTGTTGGCAGATAGTCCTGAGTTGTCAGCCTGCTGGGAATTTCCTCTGGATGAAGAGCATTATCTTGTACAAATTCTTGCCCCCTTCCTGCTTTGAATGGCTACATTCAATGATTGCTTTATGCAAGAATAAAAAGTGCTACCACTTTCCCATGACCCTCTCCCACACATTCTCCATACACACAACTAGGGACAACTGTAGAGTTCCTAAGGTGGTTGGCTGAGGTCTTCACTGATCTACAAAACACCTATGCCTTTTCCTCTACCCAGTCCTTGTCTCTTCCTCTTCCTCATTGCTCTCAAATGAGGCACTCTCTAATACATGTCAAGCATGCTCATCTCCATCTAAAAATCTTTCTCCTGGCCACTTCAGCATGCAACATAGACACCAAAGGGAGACACATCATTTCAATCTCTTCCAGGCAGAGTGAAATAATGAAAGACCTCAAAGTTTTTAAAGACGCCAACTCAACACCACATACACACATCTTTAGCATACAATGACAACTCATTTATGGGAAATTTATTACTGTAATAAACCATATTAACTATGTCAAAGAAAATCATATGATCTCAATAGAAGCCAGCAAATTATGTATAACAATATTCATCTTCTATTCTTGAATTTTTAAACTCTTAGTAGCACAGAAGTAGATATTTGCTTAACCTGATGAAAATATATGACTCAAAACAAATAAGCACATTATCTTAATGGTGATACTTTAAATGCACATATACATATATACACACATACACTTCTGGGATACATGTGCAGAACATGCAGGTTTGTTACGTATGTATACATGTGCCATGGTGGTTTGCTGCACCCACTAACCCATCATCAACATTAGGTATTTTTCATAATGCTATCCCTCTCCTTGCCCCCCCCACTTCCTGACAGGCCGTGGTGTGTGATGTTCCCCTCCCTGTGTCCATATGTTCACATAGTTCAACTCCCACTTATGAGTGAGAACATGCAGTGTTTGGCTTTTTGTTCCTGTGTTAGTTTGCTGAGAATAATGGTTTCCAGCTTCATTTCCCTGCAAAGGACATGAACTCATTCCTTTTTATGGCTGCATAGTATTACGTAGTATATATGTGCCACATTTTCTTTATCCAGTCTACCATTGATGGGCATTGGGTTGGTTCCAAGTCTTTGCTATTGCAAATAGTGCTACGATAATCATAGGTGTGCATGTGTCTTTATAGAATAACTTATAATCCTTTAGATCAGGCATCCCCAAACTTTTTACACAGGGGGCCAGTTCACTGTCCCTCAGACCGTTGGAGGGCCACCACATACTGTGCAACTCTCACTGACCACCAATGAAAGAGGTGCCCCTTCCTGAAGTGCGGCGGGGGGCCAGATAAATGGCCTCAGGCGGCCGCATGTGGCCCACGGGCCGTAGTTTGAGGATGCCTGCTTTAGATATATGCCCAATAATGGGATTGCTGGGTCAAATGGTATTTCCATTTCTAGATGTTTGAAGAATCTCCACACTGTCTTCCACAATGGTTGAACTAACTTATACTGTCAGCAACAGTGTAAAAGTGTTCGTTTCTCCACATCCTTGTTAGCATCTGTTGTTTCCAGATTTTTTAATGATTGGCATTCTAACTGGCATGAGATAGTATCTCATTGTGGTTTTGATTTGCATATCTCTAATGACCAGTGATAATGAGCTTTTTTTCATGTCTTTTGGCCGCATAAATGTCTTCTTTTGAAAAGTGTCTGTTTATATCCTTCAATTTTGGATGGGGTTGTTTGTTTTTTTCTTGTATATTTGTTAAGTTCCTTGTAGTTTTTGGATATTAGCCTTTTGTCCGATGGATCGCAAAAATTTTCTTCAATTCTGTAGGTTGCCTGTTCACACTGATGATAGTTTCTTTTGTTGTGCAGAAGTTCTTTAGTTTAATTAGATCCCATCTGTCAATTATGGCTTTTGTTACCATTGCTTTTGGTGTTTTAGTCATGAAGTCTTTGCCCATGCCTATGTCCTGAATGGTGTTGCCTAGGTTTTCTTCTAGGGTTTTTATGGTTTTAGGTCTTATGTTTAAGTCTGTCCTTTTATTGCATTTTAGGTTTTGGGGTGCATGTGAAGAACATGCAAGATTGTTGCATAGATACACTTGTGGCAATGTGATTTGCTGCCTTCTTCCCCATCACCTATATCTGGCATTTCTCCCCATGCTCTCTCTCACCAACTCCCCACCCCCAGCTGTCCCTTCCCTATTGTCCCCAAACAGACCCCCAGTGTGTAGTGCTCCTCTCCCTCTGTCCATGTGTTCTCATTGTTCAACACCTGTCTATGAGTGACAACATGTGGTGTTTGATTTTCTGCTCTTGTGTCAGTTTGCTGAGAATGATGGTTTCCAGGTTCATCCATGTCCCTACAAAGGACACAAACTCATCGATTTTTATGGCTGCATAGTATTCCATGGTGTATATGTGCCACATTTTCTCTGTCCAGTCTATCATCGATGGGCATTCGGGTTGGTTCCAGGTCTTTGCTATTGTAAACAGTGCTGCAGTGAACATTCGTGTGTACATGTCCTTATAGTAGAATGATTTCTAATCCTTTGGATATATACCCAGTAATGGGATTACTGGGTCAAATGGAATATCTAGGTATTGATGGAACATATCTCAAAATAATAAAAGCCATTTATGACAAACCAATAGCCAATATCATACTGAATGGGAAAAAACTGGAAGCATTCCCTTTGAAATCTGGCACTAGACAAGGATGCCCTCTCTCCCCACTCCTATTCAGTATAGTACTGGAAGTTCTAGCCAGAGCAATTAGGCAAGAAAAAGAAATAAAGGGTATTCGAATAGGAAAGGAGGAAGTCAAATTGTCTCTATTTGCAGATGACATGATTGTATATCTAGAAGACCCCATTGTCTCAGCCCAGAATCTCCTGAAACTGATAAGTGGCTTCAGCAAAGTCTCAGGATACAAAATCAATGTGCAAAAATCACAAGCATTCCTATACACCAGTAACAGACTTAAAGAGAGCCAAATGAAGAGCGAACTGCCATTCACAATTACTACAAACAGAATGAAATACCTGGGAATACAACTAACAAGGAACGTAGAGGACCTCTTCAAGGAGAACTACAAACCACTGCTCAATGAAATAAGAGAGGACACAAACAGATGGAGAAACATTCCATGTTCATGGTTAGGAAGAATCAATATCATGAAAATGGCCATACTGCCCAAAGTAATTTACAGATTCAATGCTATCCCCATCAAGTTACCAATGACCTTCTTTACAGAACTGGAAAAAAACACCTTAAACTTCATATGGAACCAAAAGAGAGCCCGCATAGCCAAGTCAATTCTAAGCAAAAAGAACAAAGCAGGAGGCATCACACTACCAGACTTTAAACTATGTTACAGGGCTACAGTAATCAAAACAGCATAGTACTGGTACCAAAACAGAGATATAGACCAATGGAACAGAACAGAGGCCTCGGAGGCAACACAACATATCTTCAACCATCCGATCTTTGACAAACCTGACAAAAACAAGCAATGGGGAAAGGACTGTCTATTTAATGAATGGTGTTGGGAAAACCGGCTAGCCATGTGCAGAAAGCAGAAACTTGACCCCTTCCTGACACATTATACAAAAAATAACTTCAGATGGATTAAAGACTTAAACATAAGACCTAACACCATAAAAACCCTAGAAGAAAATCTAGGCAAAACCATTCAGGACATAGGTATAGGCAAGGACTTCATGACCAAAACACCAAAAGCAATGGCAACAAAAGCCAAAATAGACAAATGGGACCTAATCAAACTCCACAGTTTCTTCACGGCAAAAGAAATAGTCAGTAGAGTGAATCGGCAACCAACAGAATGAGAAAAAGTTTCTGCAGTTTACCCATCTGACAAAGGGCTGATATCCAGAATTTACAAAGAACTAAAACAGGTTTACAAGAAAAAAACAAACAAGCCCATTCAAAAGTGGGCAAAGGATATGAACAGATACTTTACAAAAGAAGACATACATGAGGCCAACAAACATATGAAAAAATGCTCATCATCACTGGTCATCAGAGAAATGCAAATCAAAACTACATTGAGATAGCATCTCACGCCAGTCAGAATGGCGATCATCAAAAAATCCAGAGACAACAGATGCTGGAGAGGATGTGGAGAAATAGGAACACTTTTACACTGTTGGTGGGAGTGTAAATTAGTTCAACCATTGTGGAAGACAGTATGGCGATTCCTCAAGGACCTAGAAATAGAAATTCCATTTGACTCAGCAATCCCATTACTGGGTATGTTTAAGTCTTTAATCCATCTTGAATTACTTTTTGCATAAGGTTTAAGGAAGGAGTCCAGTTTCAGTCTTCTGCATTTGGAGAGCCAGTTTTCCCAACACCATTAATTAAATAGAGAATCCTTTATCTATTGCTTGTTTTCATCAGGTTCGTTAAAGATCAGATGGTTTTAGATGTGTGGTGTTATTTCTGAGGCCTCTGTTCTGTTCCATTGGTTTATATATCGGTTTTGATACCAATACCATGCCATTTTGGTTAATGCAAACTTGTAGGTTTGAAGTCAGGTAGAATGATACCTCCAGCTTTGTTGTTTTTTGCTTAAGATTGTCTTAGCTTTATGGGCTCTTTCTTAGCTAAATATGAAATTTAAAGTAGTTTTTTCTAATTCTGTGAAGAAAGTCAATGATAATTCGATAGGGATAGCACTGAATCTATAAATTACTTTGGACAATATGGCCATTTTCATGATACTGATTCTTCCTATCCATGAGCATGAAATGTTTTCCATTTGTTTATGTCCTCTCTTATTTCCTTGAGCAGTGGTTTGTAGTTTTCTTTGAAGAGGTCCTTCATATTCCTTGTAAGTTCTGTTCCTAGGTATTTTATTATCTTTGTAATAACTGGGAATGGAGTTCACTCATGATTTGGCTCTCTGTCTATTATTGGTATACAGTAATGCTTGTGCTTTTTACACATTGATTTTGTATCCTAAGACTTTGCTGAAGTTGCTTATCAGCTTAAGGAGTTTGGGGACTGAGACAATGGGGTTTTCTAAATATATAATCATGTCATCTGCAAACAGAGACAATTTGACTTTCTAGCTTCCTATTTGAATACATTTTACTTCTCTCTCTTGCCTGATTGCCCTGGCCAGAATTTCCAATACTATGTTGAATAGCACGGTAAGAGAAGGCATCATTGTTTTGTACTGGTGTTCAAAGGGAATGCTTCCAGATTTTGCCCATTCGGTATGATATTGGCTGTGGATTTGTCATAAATAGGTCTTATTATTTTGAGATACATTCCATCAATACCTAGTTTATTGAGAGTTTTTAGCATTAAGTGGTGTTGAATTTTATTGAAGGCCTTTTCTGCGTCTTTTGAGATAATCATGTGGTTTTTGTCATTGGTTCTGTTTATGTAATGGATTAAGTTTATTGATTTGTGTATGTTGAACCAGCCTTGCATCCCAGGGATGAAGCCAGCTTCATATTGGTGGATAAGATTTTTGATGTGCTGCTGGATTCAGTTTGCCAGTATTTTATTGAGGATTTTCACATTGATGTTCATCAGGAATGCTAGCCTGAAAGTTTTGTTGTTGTTGTGTTTCTGCCAGGTTTCAGTGTCAGGATGATGCTGGCCTCATAAAATGAGTTAGGAAGGAGTCTCTCTTTTTCCATTGTTTGCAATAGTTTCAGAAGGAATGGTACCAGCTCCTCTTTGTACCTCTGGTAGAATTCAGCTGTGAATCTATCTGGTCCTGGGTTTTGTTTTGTTTTGTAGGCTATTAATTAATGCCTCAATTTCAGAAGTTTTTATTAGTCTAGTCAGGGATTCAACTTCTTCCTGGTTTAGTCTTGGGAGGGTGTATTTGTCTAGGAACTTATCTATTTCTTCTAGATGTTCTAGTTTATTTGTGTAGAGGTGTTTATAGTATTCTCTGATGGTAGTTTTTATTTCTGTGGGATCAGTGGTGATATCACCTTTATCATTTTTTATTGTGTCTATTTGATTCTTCTCTCTTCTTTATTAGTCTGGCTAGTGGTCTATCTATTTTGTTAATCTTTTCAAAGAAACAACTCTTGGATATATTAATTTTTAAGGGATTTTCATGTCTCTGTCTCCTTCAGTTCTGTTCTGATCTTAGTTATTTCTTCTGCTAGCTTTTGAATTTATTTGCTCTTGCTTCTCTAGTTCCTTTCATTGTGATGTTAGGGTGTCAATTTTAGATCTTTGCTGCTTTCTTCTGTGGGCATTTAGTGTATAAATTTCCCTCTAAACATTGCTTTAGCTATGTCCCAGATATTCTGGTATGTTGCGTCTTTGTTCCCATTGGTTTCAAAGACCTTATTTATTTCTGCCTTAAATTAATTAGCCATTCAGAAGTAGGTTGTTCAGTTTCCACATAGTTGTGCAGTTTTGAGTGAGTTTCTTAATCTTTAGTTCTAATTTGATTGCTCTGTGCTCTGAGAGACTGTTTATTATGATTTCCATTCTTTTGCATTTTCTGAGAAATGTTTTACTTCCAATTATGTGGTCAATTTTAGAATAAGTGCTATATGGTGCTGGGAAGAATGTACATTCTGTTGATTTGTTGTGGATAGTTCTTTAGATGTCTATTAGGTCTGGTCAGTCCAGAGCTGAGTTCAAGTCCTGAATATCCTGGTTAATTTTCTGTCTCATTGATCTGTCTAATATTGACAGTGAAGTGTTAAAGTCATCCATTATTATTGTGTGGGAGACTATCTATCTTTGTAGGTCTCTAACAACTTGCTTTATGAATCTAGGTGCTCCTGTATTGTGTGCATATATACTTAGGATAGTTAGGTCTTCTTGCTGCATTGATCCCTTTACCTTTAGGTAATGCCCTTCTTTGTCTTTTTTGATCTTTGTTGGTTTAAAGTCTGTTTTATTAGAGACTAGGATTGCAACCCCTGCTTTTTTGCTTTCCATTTGTTTGGTAAATGTGATCCCATACTTGTATTTTGAGCCTAAGTGTGTCTTTGCATGTGAGATGGAGCTCCTGAATATAGGATGGAGTTGTTTTTCAGCTTCATCAAGTACCAATGGGTCTTGAAACTTCATCCAATTTGCAAGCCTGTCTTTTAATTGGGGCATTTAGCCCTTTTACATTTAAGGTTAATATTATTATGTGTAAATTTGACCCTGTCAAGATGCTAGCTGGTTATTTTGTAAATTAATTGATTTCTTCATAGGGTTGATGGTCTTTACATTTTTGTATGTTGTTGCAGTGGCTGGTACTGTTTTTTCCTTTCCATATGTAGTGCTTCCTTCAGGAGTTCTTGTAAGGCAAGCCTTACAAGGTGGTGACAGAATCTCTCAGCATTTGCTTGTCTGTAAAGAATGTTATTTCTCCTTTGCTTATGAAGCTTAGTTTGGCTGGATATGCAATTCTAGGTTCAAAATCCTTTTCTTTAAGAATGTTGAATATTGGCCCCCACTCTCTTCTAGCTTGCAGAGACATTGCAGAGAGATACACTGTTAGTCTGATGGGCTTCCCATTGTGGGTAACCTGACTTTTCTCTCTGGCTGCCCTTAACATTTTTTCCTTCATTTCAACCTTCGAGAATCTGATGATTATGTGTCTTGGGGTTGCTCTTCTCGAGGAGTATCTTTGTGGTGTTCTTTGTATTTCCTGAATTTGAATGTTGGTCTATCTTGCTAGGTTGGGGAAGTTCTCCTGGATAATATGAAGTGTGTGTTCCAACTTGGTTCCTTCTCATCACTTTCAGATACACCAATCAAATGTAGGCTTGGTCTTTTCACACAGTCCCATATTTCTTGAAGACTTTTATCCTTTTCATTCTTTTTTCTGTAATCTTGCCTTCACACTTTATTTTATGATGTTGATCTTCAATCTCTAATATTCTTTCTTCTGCTTGATCGATTCAGCTATTGATATTGTATATGTTTCATGAAGTTGTTGTACTGTGTTTTTCAGGTCCATAAGGTCATTTATGTTCTTCTCCAAATTGGTTATTCTAGTTTGAAGTTCCTGTAACCTTCTATCAAGGTTCTTAGCTTCCTTGCATTGGGTTAGAACATGGTCCTTTAACTTGGAGTTTGTTATTACCCACCTTCTGAAGCCTACTTCTGTCAATTCATCAAACTGATTCTCTGTCCAGTTTTGTTCCCTTGCTGGTGAGGAGTTGTGATTTTTTGCAAGAGAAGAAGAATTCTGGTTTTTGGAATTTTCAGCATTTTTGAGCTGGTTTTTCCTCACCTTCGTGGATTTATCTACCATTGATGACCTTCGGATGGGGTTTTTGCATGAGTGTCCTTTTTGTTAATGCTGATGTTATTGCTTTCTGTCTTTTAGTTTTCCTTCTAACTGTCAGGCCCCTCTTCTGCAGGTCTTCTACAGTTTGCTGGAGGTCCACCCCAGACCCTGTTTGCCTGAGTATCACCAGAGGAGGCTGCAGAACAGCAAAGATTGCTGACTGTTCCTTCCTCTAAAAGCTTTGTCCCAGAGGGGTACCTGCCAGATGCCAACCATAGCTCTCCTGTATGAGGTATCTGTTGACCCCTGCTAGGAGGCATAGGGGTCAGGGACCCACTTGAGGAGGCAGTCTGTCCCTTGGCAGAGCTCGAGTGCTGGGTGTTCTACTGCTCTCTTCAGAGCTGGCACACAGGAACATTTAAGTGTGCTGAAGCGGCGCCCACAGCTGCCTTTTCCCCTAGGTGTTCTGTCCCACAGAGATGGGAGTTTGATCTCCAAGCCCCTGACTGAGGCTGCTGTCTTTCTTTCAGAGATGGCCTGCCCAGAGAGGAGGAATCTACAGAGACAGTATGTCTATAGCAGCTTTGCCATACTGTGGTTGGTTCTGCCCAGTTTGAACTTCCTAGTGGCTTTGTTTACACAAGTTTGAGCATCCCAGGTTGATTTCAGACTGCTGTGCTAGCAGCAAGAATTTCAAGCCAGTTGAGCTTCGCTTGCTAGGCCCTGTGGAAATGGGATCCACTGAGCAAGACCACTTGGCTCTCTGGCTTCAGCCCCTTTTTCAGGGGAGTAAGCACTTCTGTCTCACTGGCATTCCAGACACTACTGAGGTATGGAGAAAAAAAAAAAAAAAAACTCCTGGAGCTAGCTCAGTGTCTTCCCAAATGGCTGCCCAGTTTTGTACTTGAAACCCAGGGCCCTGGTGGTGTGGGTACCCAAATCTTTTCATCGGCTGGTTGCCAAAATCATGGGAAAAGCTAGTATCTGGGCCAGATAGCATCATCCCTCAAGGCAAAGTCCCTCCTGGCTTCCCTTGGCTAGGGGAGGGAGTTCTCTGACTCCTTGCACTCCCTGGATAAGGCAACACCCCACCCTGCTTCTGCTAGCCCTTCATGGGCTGCACCCACTGTCTAACCCATCCCAATTAGATGACCCGGGTACCTCAGTTGGAAATGCAGAAATCACCTGCCTTCTGTGTTGGTCTCATGGGGAGCTGCAGTCTGGAGCTATTTCACCATCTTTACCTGGAACCCTAAATGCTTTTACAGAGTAAGCAACAAACTAAAGATTCCCTTGATCACGACTATAATTTAATATTGTTCTCAATTTACTAATCAAAACGAAAGTAGATAATAGAAATAAGTGATAAATATAGGAAGGGAGAAGACAAATTTAAAATAATTGCAAACAGTATAGGTTCCTTCACTAGACAACATGAAGGAATGGACTGGAAAACTACCATACATATACTAGTAAATTACAAAATTAACATACAAAAATAGGTAGCTTTTTAAAACATTGTTGAATTATTTTTAAAAAATGATTCTATTTGAAATAAGAATTACAAAAGAAACCTACATATAAACCCAATAATCAAAAAAGACACGCTATTGTAATTTAAGTATCAATTGCAGAGCATAAAATATTTAAGGAAATAAGTAGACAAATCACTTTCTTGTATGGAATAACTTAATACATTTGCCAATTCTATTTCTCTTTCTAACTAGTACAATATATATTAAAATACCTAGAAGATCTTCAAATTGTACATAAGGATTGTAATCCCAATTGGGAATAAAGGAGAAAAGCCTAGACATTTCTAGGAATAAAAGTTGTAATAATTAAATCAGCTTGTTAAATGGATTTTTAAAAACAGACAAACAGATGACTAGAACAGGAGAAAGTAAAAAATAAAACCAAATTCAGATGGGAATTTATTTTACGGCAAAGGTAACATTTCAAATTAGTGGAAAAAGAAAAAGATTACTCAAATTGTCTTTAAAAAATTAGACAACCTTAATCCTCACAAATAGATGAAATATGTAAGCCCACACACATTGGTAGCATAAAAGTAAATTTATATTGTAAGAGTTGGGATGACATTTGGAAGCTGGACATGAAACAGATAAGCAAGAGTAAGCCTCCTCGCCATTCCTCAGACACAGTAAGCCCTCTGGAAGCTCGAGGACTTTGCATTTTCCGAAGGCTTTCCTAGACCGCTTTCATCAACCCTGCACCAAACAGCCTCATGACTTGCTCACTTCCTTGAGGTTTTTATTCAAATGCTATCTTAGTGAGGTCTGTGGTCTTAAATTGCAACCCACCCTAAACTCACTCCCCTATGCTTGTGTTTGCATTAATTTTCTCCTTTAGCACTTGCCACCATCAAACATATTCCATATTATTGTACTTATTTATCGTGTTTATCATCTAACCTCCCCAATGAGACTTTAGGCTTCATAAAAGCAAAAATGCTTTTTCTGTTTTGTTCGCTTCTCAATGCCTACAAAACTGCCTAAGACATACTAAATGCTCAAAATATTTTTGATGAGTTAGAAAAGAGTAAAAGTTCAAAGAAATAAGAAACCTGAAAAAAAAAAAGGTGTAATTGAAGCCCAAAGGAGGACAATGACAATAGTTCTATAAATTGTAGAAAAGCATAGATAAGTAGACAAAAGTGCCTGTTAGAATAAAAATTAGAATATTACTAATCACTTTGGCAAGACCAATCTGGGAGGCAATTCTGCATGGTTCTCTTGCATTTCTACACAGAGAGTAGAGATACTGTCTTTTGTTCCAGACTATCTTTTCAAGGTTATCTGTATAGTGAACAGCCTTAGAAGATATAACCTAGAACTTTGGCAAATGGAGATAGTGTCTCCCCTTGGAGCAAAAGACAGGCATGCTTACTGCCTTGTATTAAAATTTTGGGCTCTCTATCTCTCAGGATTCCTCTCCTGTAATGTGACTCACTAACTCTGCAGGGTACCAGCTCACCCTCACTGTGTTCCCTTATAGAAACTAGGGCTCAGAGAATAGGCACAAAAGCTGTTGAGAGTCTGCCTGCTGCTATTTCTGTGAATAATAAATTCACCTTCATCTCTAACTCAGGAGTCTTGGTCTCCTGCCAGTATTTATTACAATATGGCAGGCTAGCTTATTAGTACTGGGGAAGTAGGTAAAATCTCAGACTTTTTTACAGTTCTAGAGAGATAGGTGCCAAAATAATAGGACTTTGTATGTGTACATCAGCACCAGCAATGATATAGTAATTCAGTTACCCTCAATATAATATCAAATAACACCTTAGAAACATTGCCTCAAATTCCCTTTCATGTAAATTGTATTTAGTTGCATAACATTTATGTAGAATAATTCATAGTATCATTTATCTGGTTATCATATAATTCTTAGCTACAGGCAGTATTGATAATCTGGCTAGCCCTATGTCTCAGGAGCTAAGAATGAGGGATACATGCAGCAGAACTTACCAGATTATGTGAATACAAAACAGCTCTTCCAAGCAATTCCTTAAAATCATGAGTAAAAAATAAGCGCTTATTTTTTATGCCACTTTGATTTTAATAGTATTGTTATTAAACAGAAGTGATAGCTGTTACAAGACTCAAAATCTCAATACCTTCAATGTGATAACAGTTTATTTCTCTCTTAGGTCACATGCTAGAGGGAGATAAGTGCAGAAGACTAATATTACAGCTCATCTGCACAAAATTACCCAAGGGCAAAAGCTCACATGATATTTTTCTCTATCTTCCATCCAAAATCATCTTTATCTCTTGTTCCAAGATAGCTTAATACCTTACCTATGTTTCAAAAAATTTAGGATGGAGGAAGAGAGGCAGAAAGGCAACACACTTTTAAAGACAGCCCATATTTTGTACCCATTACATTTCCTCACAGACTGTTGAACAGATATAAGTCACATGGCCACACCTTGCTTTAAGGGAAGTAAGAAAACGTATTATATTTTTTGAAATCGTAACTAAAAATCAGGAGCCACTTCACTGTGAAAGAAGGAGAGAATGGAAATTTGAATGCAATTAACATTCTTTGCCACAGTCTGTCAATGTTGCAACCCAAATATCTATGCACAATCTCTCTTACTTACATATAACATATTTGTCACATCCACAAAAGAGAAACTTCCAAGTCCCATCAATTACTGCACCCAGCTGAAAGTCCCTCTCATCTGGTGATATGTGGCTCTTTGCATAAATATATATATGGGCCTGACGGTTTTACAACCTATAAACTAAAATAAAAGTTTACCTGTCTCCAACATACACAACACTCAGGGGTAGTAAAGAAATTGGATAAGGCAATCTAAACCGCCCCTCATAAGCAAAAGGGGAATTCACAGACATATGGTTGTCCCTGGACTGTGGCATTAATCACATCCCACTAGGTAGGAATTACAAATATTCCCTGATCAACCATGGAGTAAGGCTCTTCATTAGGCCCATCTGGAAGTACCTGATTCAAACCCCTTTGCTCAATCCTCTGCAAGGTGCTTTTCTATCTTGTCTCCTACCTTGCCATGAATCAAGTAGACATTATAGAAAAATTCTTCTTGGAGATTGCAATGTTTTTGTAGCCTGCTTCTTGCTGGTCCAAGTTTGGCAGCCCAGAGATTTCTTTTTTTTAGAGGTTGAACAATTATAGGCTTTTCCAGGCCATGCTGTTGTTCTTTATTCATACGATTCCCTCAAAAACTTAGTAAGCTTCTAGGCAATTTGTTTTGGATTGGTTCCATGTGTAAGTAACGATAGCCAAAGATCTAATTTAAATGTAGTTTTCAACCCTAAAGATGATTGTCTTTCCTTATTACCCTGTGTGCTTGCTCACCCCCTCTGGATGGAAGATACATTCAGGCTCTCTGAGCCATTTTGTTTGGGTGGGAAAGCAATACCCTTAATTTTATTTTGCCTCTGGTCTGGCTCCCAAATCTGGCAGGGCATTGAGCTTATCTACTACTAAGGCAGTGGCTTTGAAGCCATCAATTATAATTCCTTTGGTTTGAAGTACAGGAAAAGTTGCCTTTTTCAACTCTTAAAGTCTTCAAATTATAGTACTCTCAGTAAAATTATTTTGCTAACCCAGCACAAAAAGCCTTTCTTCACAGAATTGTATTCCTTTCCACCTCCACTTGCATACTAGCTAACTCTAGACTAACTTCATCTCTTTAAGATTTCACTAAAAGAGCAAAAAGCAATCAACACGTTGAGATTCTGCTGCTTTCCTATGATTTCCCCTAATGTTCAGTCTCAGCTTGTGGACTGCCTGCTAAGATATTACAACCTACAATTAGACCAATGGTTTACCTCGGCATCCTTAAGGATCAATAGGCTTTTCTGACTCCAATATCTATGTCTCCTTTTCCCGCCTCCCAAATGCTAAATATAATACATTACATATCTAGGTTATGCCTCTTTATGCACCCAACTTCTGGCACCAAATTCTGTCTTAGGATGTAGGTTTGGAATGTGTAATAGAGACTCAATTACAGTACATAAAGAAAACAGAGGTTTCGTGCCTGTTCACTATATTCTGAAAATAGTAGTCTAGGGCTCTTACAGGGGATGCAGACTCTTCATGTCACATAGCTTTGTCATCTCTAAGGTATCACTGCAACCTCTGCCTCCCGGGTTCAAGCAATTCTCTGCCTCAGTGTCTTGAGTAGCTGGGATTACAGGTGCCTGCCACCACACCCGGACAGTTTTTGTACTTTTAGTAGAGACAGGGTTTCAGCATTTTGGTCAGGCTGGTCTTGAACTCCTGAGCTCATGATCCACCTCTTACCTATGTGGTATAATATAACTCATCACCACTTTTAAACACCCCTGTTTAAAAGTGTTTAAAAAACACTTTTTAAAGCAGCAGGATGAGAAAAGGGTGGCAAAACATGTAACATGTCCTCTTTTTGAAGATATGTTTGGAAGCTGCACAAATCACCTCCCAAGAAGCTTGGAAAATGTAGTCCTTACTCCATAGCCATAGGTCCTGCTACAAAACAAGAGTCCTTTCATTAAGGGAGAAAGAAAGAATGGATATCAGGGAGCAAAAAGTATTTTTTCTACAATTTTAAAAAAGAGACTTGCTTATTTAATCTAACATATTGGGGTATTGTGAACCAATATTTATAACAATAATAATCAAGTTGAATAGAGCAGTATTTTAAGAACAGCAGGGCTGGGCATGGTGGCTCATGCCTGTAATCCCAGCACTTTGGGAGGCCGAGGCAGGTGGATCATGAGCTCAGGAGTTCAAGACCAGCCTGACCAAAATGGTGAAACCCTGTCTCTACTAAAAGTACAAAAACTGCCCAGGTGTGGTGGTAGGCACCTGTAATCCCAGCTACTCAGGACACTGAGGCAGAGAATTGCTTGAACCCTGGAGGCGGAGGTTGCAGTGAGCCAAGATCATACCACTGCACTTCAGCCTCGGTGACAGAGCAAGACTATGTCTCCAAAAACACCGCCAACAACAACAAACAAATAGCTGGTGCTGTAATTTTTTACAGAATACTTTTATAGAATATTTTTAACATTCAAAATATAAATTTTGATATAAATAAATATAAATTTACAGCTTACTTTTTGTATTAAATGCCTGTTACATAACTTTGTCATCTCTAAGGCAAATTCCTGTTACATAACAGGCATTTGGTAAATAGTTGTTGAATGAAATAATGAGTAAACTGACCAGTTAAAAAAATTGCATTGAGTACTTGGTGTGATACTAGAAATGTGTTACACATTGAAGAGATTTAAGAATCATGTATGTTCTCATAACAGAAGAGGCTGACAGCATTTTGCCTGTTGGTACTAGTTACAAAATTCCCAATGAGTGTACAGAAAATAAAGCTTTTCCAAATTAAATTGTTTTCTTACTATTATAACTTTAAATAATTTTTAATTGAGTATCCTCTTTTTAACTTGCTTGAAAGAAAAAGTTACTCTGAGAACAAATAAATTAATTGCTACTTATTTATATAATTTTATATTGTACAAAATTGGTAGCCAAATACTCCATACTTAAGATTTTAGTAAAAAAAAAAATTACATGTGACATGTAATTATTTGCTTAAAATTGGATTTTTAAAGTAATTTAAATCAGTGACAACTAAGTGAACTCTTTATTTATAACCATTTGTGCTTTTATTTGAAGAATGAAATCATTCAATTATAGTTTTGAGAAACTGAGAAAAGCAGAACTTGAAGTGTTACTCTTTTTAAGGTAAAGTATTCTTTGTATTTTCCCCAAAATGTTCCTCTTTCTTATTTTTCACTCTTAGGAGCAGAATTAAGCTATCAGTACAGATCATGTTCAGGAATACATAGCTGTACACATTAAGATATATTATTTAGAAGGTGGTTTATGAATTAAGAGAAATATATCATCTATCCACATAAAGTACTTGTTTTAATTATTCAAGTACATGGTACTTCTATGGTCTCCAAAATATAATGCCTTAGGAGAAATCATGTAATTTCAGTCTTTAATGAATCTCTTTTTTTCTCTATGGTTTTTCATATTTCAGAACTAACACATGAACAGAATAAATTAAGGAAAATGAGTTAAGAAAAATAATGTTTCAGTATCTGCCATGCCACACTAAGAACAGGTATCTTCTAAACTCTTCTTGATGAGAGACTTTGTTCTCTGAGTGGACAAAGTCAATCAGTGCTCCATCAGGAATATAAGATTAGTAAAGAAGATGAGAGGTTTTTTTTATTGCATTTTAGGTTTTGGGGTACATAAACACTGATGAAAATAGTCTGGGAAAGATGGTAAGCTAAGCATACTTATTACCCTCCTTCCAACTCTAGATTCCTATTATCACACACAAAAGTATGTAAAAAATAGATGGCATATTGTATGTGCACTGAAAAACTTGTGTTAAAAAGACTTTTTTTTTTAGAAAAAGCATAAATAAAACAAATGAAAGAACTAAGTGCTGACTCTTAAGATTTTGCAATCACAAAATAGTTTCCATTTTGATTTTCTTTTAGATTTTTCTATCTATAAGTGAGAATATTACATTAACTTACTAAAAAAATATTGTGTTCTTTTTGTGAGCCAGGTGGGACTTGTTACTCAGAAAATGTCCCTATGCTTGTAGAACTTACAGTGTATTGGCATAGAGAACAATAAATTCTTCTGTGAATGTAGCACAGTATCACAGGAAGCCGAGGAAAGCCGTTCACAAGCATGTTGGCATGCTGCAGCCCCCACACTCACTACAAAAACAAGTCACTTTCAAAACAGAATAATCTTTATAGCCATATATCAACGTCATTCAGTGGCTACTAAGCTGCTAGCTGCAGAATCTGAATAATAGGGTTAATGGGCAGTGACCCTGAAAGTGAAGAGGCTTCTCTGTGATGTCCTAGTTTGACAATACTGCATGAAGACTAGACACCGCTTTTCCCTATAACCAAGTGGCTGCCAATCCAAACAGAGGGCCTTAACTCAGTGGCTTCTCCAAGTCTCCTAAGAAAAAGAAGGAGAAGGGGAAGGGAAAAAAGGGAAGGAGGAAGGAGAGGAGAAGAAAGAAGACGAGGAGGAAAAGGGAAGAAGGGAGGGGGTGAGGGAGGCAAAAAGGGAGGAAAAGACAGGAAGGGAGGGAGAAAGGGGGGCAGGGAAAAAAAGGGAGGAAGGAAGAAAGGAAGGGAGGGAAGAAGAAGAAGGGGGAGAGAGTAAGGGAAAAGAAGGAAGAAAAGAAGGGAGGAAAGGAAGGGAGAGAGGGAAGGAGGAAGAAAAGCCCTGCAAAGATGTGGTTCCTTGCTTTGAGTACCTGAATGCCAGATACCATCTCAGTTACTGAACAAAACGGATAAAACATCCTGCCCAAGGAGCTCACATTCTAGTACAGGGAGCAGCTAGCAATAACCACAAAGTAAGTACAATGTGTACTTACTATGTTAGGATAAATGCAACCAAGAAAACCCTAACAGGGAGTATAGATAAGGAAGAGAGAACTGCTGTGAAGGAAGAGGGGTGTAATTTTTAAATGGATCCGTCAGAGGAGGCCTCACGAATGTGGGAAACAAACCTGAAAGACGTGAAGGGACTAAGCCACGAGGTTATCTGCAAGAAAACGTTCCCACACAAAAGGCCCTGATATCGGACAACATCTGGAGTACCAAAAGAACAGCAAAGAGGCTAGAATGGCTGGAGCGGTGAAAGCTAGAGCTAATAATTTAGGAAGATGATAGATTAATAGAGATGTGCTGGGAGAGAAAGAGAGAAGCAAATGATAATTCCTAGATGTTTGGCTGGGGATGCCATGTACTAAATGGAAACCTGAAGCATAAGCAGGTTAGGAAGGGATGTTTCAGAGTCTATATGTACTAGATAGTTAAGAGGAGGAGTGTAGTAAACATTTTGATAATGAGAATGGAGTTTAGGGGAGAGATCTGATTGAAGACTAAGAAGTAGGAAGTTGTTAGTGTATTTAAAGCCCTGCTAATAAATACATAATCACACATCCTTGTGACTTAAATATGCAATGAAGGCAAGCAAGAGAAGTTCAAGAACTGATCCCCAGAACACCTCAACATTAAGAAATTAGGAAGATAAAGAGGAACCAGCAAAGGAAATTGAGAACTAACAGTCAAAGATGAAAACTTGGAAAAATCCCAAAGCTAAGTGAAACAAAGTATTGCAAGGCAGAGAAAAAGATCGGTTATGTCAAATGCTGCCAACAAGTCAAATAAGATGAGGGCTGAGAAGTGACCAAAGGATTTCTTTATTATCCTTAATCTCACTGTAATGAAAACTTCATTATGACAGGAATTTTTTCCATCTTTGTCATTAATTCTCAGGAACTAGAACAGTAGCTGGTACATAATCCATGTTTAGTAAAAATATTAAATGAATATCATTTACGAATAAAAATCCAAAATAAAATGTAATGGAAAATGCCGTATGGTCATAAAATGCTTGTTAGATTAAAAATGTAGAAGATTGCTCTAAAGCTTCATGTTCTATATAGCACCAATTGAAATACAAAATTTGAAAAGAGTGATAGTATATAGGAAAAAAATCTTGAAAATAAAACATAAAAATGTTTACTACTAATGCCCTCTTTAGCATCCAGATTATTTATTTTACCTCAGCCTCGCACCTTTACAAATATGGCCATTTTTCTTTCTTTCTTTCTTTCTTTTTTTTTTTTTGCAATGACATATTACAAATTACAGTGCTTAACCCCAAATCAACTTCTTTCAAAAAACAACAGTTAACTCTATTAAAAAACACTAAAGAACTCCACTAGAATCATATAGAATCATAGTTATGAATACATTGAATAACTAATATGGTGAGTAACTGACATAGTTATGATTGACTATGAAATAGTTATTCAACATTTCATAGCCTGATCATGTTCTTAATATCAAATTTCAGAGTAATGCTATAATAACCAAACTCAGTCCACATTATCCAAAGATCTATAAAATTTCCATAAAATTGAGTTTGCAGTTGAAAATGACAAAAAATTTCAGCGCCATGGCACCAAAATAAATGAACAAGTGTAGAATGTTGATGGCACAGTAAAAATGCAACAGTAATGTATCATTAAATGAAGTTAAAGGAGAAACATTTCTAAAAAGTTCCTAATTAGATTTTATACTAAGATATATAAAGTATATCTTACCAATTTTATAATTGTTTATTTCTTTTGTCAATGATACAAGTATAATACATATTTTCTCTCCTATTTGTAGGCAAAAGACTACTCAATCCTTTCAATTAAATGTGTCCTTACTGTTTCAACAAGGCTAATAAAAAGTTATATTATTCAAATAAATAACTCTAGAGCAATTAGTCCCAGCTGATGAGTGATTTTATAATATAAGTTGAATACTGGGTGGGATGTATGGAAACCTACCAAAATTTTCATAGGCAATTTGCCAGAGCAAGCTCGTCAAGAAAAACAGTACTGTAATTTCAACTTTGAACTCTGAACTGTACATTGTGTGAACTTGTCAAATGCTCATCCCGCAAATAACCTCATGCTCCTTCTGCAAATCTTGCCAAATAGAATGAATCTGATTTACTGGGGAAAAAAAAAAAAACGTTTAAGGCCAAGAAAAACACACACATTGTGTATACCGTGTCAATAATTCTGGAAATATTAGTTTACCTCTATTCATGATTTCATTTTAAAAGAATGCAATGTTGGCCAGGTGCGGTGGCTCATGCCTGTAATCCCAGCACTTTGGGAGGCCAAGGCAGGCAAATCACGAGGTCAGGAGTTTGACACCAGCCTGGCCAACATGGTGAAATCCTGTCTCTACTTAAAAAAAAAAAAAAAAAATAGCTAGGTGTTGTGGCAGGTACCTGTAATCCCAGCTACTCAGGAGGCTGAGGCAGGAGAGTCACTTGAACCTGGGAGGCAGAGGTTGCAGTGAGCCGAGACGGAGCCACTGCACTCCAGCCTGGGTAACAAGAGTTAGACTCTGTCTCAAAATAAATAAATAAATAAATAAATAAATAAATAAATAAATAAATAAATGCAATGATATTCCTGCTGAAATATTTTTACCAGAAGTAGTTCATTTTTCTCCCAGGAAAACATTTTCTTCATATGTTACTATGTTTATGCATTATTTTACCAGAGTAATTCAGTTGGTTAAAACATGTTGTTACTAAGGTGGAGGTGCAAATCCTGTACTCCCAGCCATTCCCCATTTTCATGCCGATGACTAAAACTATTAAAATTATAACCTGTTACCTAAATCCTGTTACATCGCTTTATAGACTACAGATAAAGAATATTCCCCTTTTATAAAAAGATATTGAATTGATAGGAATAGTAGCAGAAAGAATGTAGAAACTTCGATCAAATTAAGAATTAAGCTAGAAACAAAGGGCAGTAATTAATTAGGGAAGCTATAATATACAGCCAAGGAATAATAGCATCAGAACAGATACCAAAAGAAGTAAATAAAGCAGGGCTAAGGTGTAGAACCACTCAACAAACTCTTCCAAAAACTCTTTCCTTTGAGTTTATTTTATTGAGCCACCAGTTTCTTCAGTGGCTTGCTGTCTAGCATATTAACTTTATTGTCTCCTGAGAAATAAAAAAGTTGAAATTGAGAGCTACTCCTTACAATCACCCAGTGATTCTTTGTTTTACACTGTTTCTAATATGTGTCAATTGGCAGTTATTTAATGACTATTTGTGAATTAGTATTAATATATAATTAATAAACATTCGAAATCTGAAGCAAAACAGAAAAATAGTTTAAATCACTATTAAATATCTAAAAATAAAGAAATTCTAAGCATTATAGGCAGTTGAAATAAAAATAAAATGTCCTGAATGCCTTCACCAATGTATTATAATGTATTTTTGTATCTTGTTTAGATAAATTGCTGTTTAATGCAGCTCCTTAATTTGGGAATGAAAAAACAACCTACAGTGGCAATTACCTCCTACATAGGAGTGAGTGTTAATCTTTCAAGGGACACATAACTCTTTGACGATCTAATTTTAAAACAATGAGCCTTTTCTAGAGAAATGTGCATATTACACACAAAATACCACACACAGCATTGGGACTCTTCATGTCATTTATTGAAACCTGAAAAGGTCCAATGAGATTCAGGTGAAGAGGGCTTGCCATAGAAAAGAACTGTAGAGGCTGGGCGTGGTGGCTCATGCCTGTAATCCCAACACTTTAGGAGGCTGAGGTGGGCAGATCATAAGGTCAAGAGATGAAGACCATCCTGGCCAACATGGTAACCCCAATCTCTATTAAAAATACAAAAATTAGCCAGGCATGGTGGCACGTGCCTGTAGTCCCAGCTACCAGGGAGACTGAGGCTTAAGAATCGCTTCAGCCCAAGAGGTGGAGGTTGCAGTGAGCAGAGATTACACCACTGCACTCTAGCCTAGTGACAGAGCAAAACTCCGTCTCAAAAAGAAAAAAAAGAAAGAAAAAAACAGTAGAGGCGGGTGGATCACGAGGTCAAGTGATTGCCAACATCCTGACCAACATGGTGAAACCTCCTCTCCACTAAAAAATACAAAAATTAGTCAGGTGTGGTGGGGTGGGCTTGTAGTCCCAGCTACTTGGGAGGTGGTGGAACAATCGTTTGAACAGGAAGGCGGAAGTTGCAGTGAGCCAACATCCTGCCACTGCACTCCATCCTGGTGTCAGTGCGAGACTTCATCTTAAGAAAAAAACATAGTAAAGTTAAAGATTTGTTATTACCTTTAAAAGGTAAGAAAAGATGGAGAGAGATCCAATATGGCTGATCACTAGCAGCTCGGGATTTTAGCTCCCAGTGAAAGCGCAAAGAACGAGAGGACGCCACACCTTCACATGAATTCTTGTTGCTCACGCACCAGGAGATTCCCAGTGGAGGAGCCCCACGGGTCGCCAGCACGACTCTTGTGACCAGCGAGGTGGTTTTGCTGGCACCTTGGAGCGTCGGTTCTTGGTGCAGAGTCAGAAAAGCACCATCAATCTTAACGCCGCAGATTTAGTTGGTGCAGTGAGTTGCTCAGATTTTGGCGCTGAGAATCCATAAGTTGGACGTCCACTCAGAAAACCAATTACAAAGACGGTAAATACAAAGACCACAGATGGATAAATTTATAACGAAGGGAAGAAAACAGCCAAAAAAGGCTGAGAATACCCAAGATCAGAATGCCTCTCCCTCAGCCGGGGATCACAGTTCCTCATCAGCAACGGAACAAGGCTTGATGGAGAACGAGTGTGTTCCAATTACAGAAGCAGGCTTCAAAATGTGGATAATGAGAAACTTCTGTGAATTAAAAGAACTTGTTTTAAACCAATCCAAAGAAACTAAGAACTTTGAAAAAAGATTTGACGAAATGTTAACAAGAATACACAATTTAGAGAGGAATGTAAGTGAATTGATGGAGCTGAAAAACACAATAGGAGAACTTCGTGAAGTATGCACAAGTTTTAACAGCCGAATTGATCAAGCAGAAGAAAGGATATCAGAGGTCGAAGACCAACTCTATGAAATAAAACAAGAAGACAAGATTAGAGAAAAAAGGATAAAAAGGAATGAGCAAAGTCTCCAAAAAATATGGGACTATGTGAAAAGACCTAATCTACGCTTGATAGGTGTACCTGAATGTGACGAAGAGAATGAATCCAAGCTGGAAAATACGCTTTAGGACATTATTCAGGAAAATTTTCCCAACCTAGTAAGGCAGGATAATATTCAACTCCAGGTAATACAGAGAATACCACAGAGATATTCCTCAAGAAGAGCAACTCCAAGGCACATAATCGTCAGATTCACCAGGGTTGAAATGAAGGAGAAAATACTAAGGGCAGCCAGAGAGAAAGGTCAGGTTACCCACAAAGGGAAGCCTATCAGACTTACATCAGATCTCTCAGCAGAAACCCTACAAGCCAGAAGAGAGTGGGGACCAATATTCAACATCCTTAAAGAAAAGAACTTTCAACCCAGAATTTCACATCCAGCCAAACTAAGCTTCACAAGTGAAGAAAAAATAAAGTTTTTTGTGAATAAGCAAGCACTCAGAGATTTCATCACCACCAGGCCTGCTTTACGAGAGCTTCTGAAAGAACCACTACACATAGAAAGGAACAAACAGTATCAGCCTTTCTAAAAAAATACCAAAAAGAGCATCAATATAATGAAGAATTTACATCAACTAATGGGCAAAATAGCCAGCCAATATTAAATGGCAGTATTAAACTCATATACATTATTATTAATTCTAAATTTAAATTGACTAAATCCCCCAATCCAAAGACAGACAGCCAATTTGAATAAAAAACTAAAACCCATCAGTATGCTGCATCCAGACCCATCTCACATTCAAGGATACACAAAGACTCAAAACAAGGGATGGAGAAGGATTTACCAACCAAACAGAGAGCTAAAATAAATAAATAAAAAGCAGAAGTTACAATTAAGCAACAAAGATCAAAGGAAGCAAAGAAGGACATTATATAATGATAAAAGGATCAATGCAACAGCAAGAAGAGCTAAAGATCCTAAATATATATGCACCCAATACAGGAATACGCAGACATAGGAGACTTATAAAGAGACTTAAGACTCCCACATAATAATAGTGGGAGACTTCAACATTAATATTAGACAGATCAATGAGATAGAAAATTAACAACGATATCCAGGACTTGAACTCAGATCTGGAACAAGTAAATGTAATTAACATTTATAGAACTCTCCACTTTAAATATACAAAACATACACTCTTATCAGTACCACATCATATCAACTTAGAAGTTTAAACGAAATGTTGGTTGGCTCCTTGTTTGTTATTCTCTTCCCTCATTTTCCTTTATATCTCCATTATTAAGGACAATTATACGCATACCCATATTTAGATTGCATTCTAGCCCAGGCAATAAAGCAATACCCTCATCCTCTCTCCCTCTTCCTCTTTCTCTTTCTTCCTCTTCTTTATTCTTTTTCTTAAAAAAAAAAAAAAAAAAAAAAAAGATCAAAGCACAGCAGTAATTTGCTAAGTGCCTTGAGATTTGGATGGGAAGCATTATGCATGAACTAGAAAACACGAAGAATAAGACAGAATGAAAAACTTGCCAAGACTATATATGGTGGTGGCCTTTGCACAATGGCATGAGTTACACTGAGTGTAAGTGATGAGTGTATCCAACACCACATTTCCTTGGCTCCCTGCTGCTACCAGTGATTACTGTAAGTAAACACTCCTGTTAGATGACCAGTTAAAAAAAAAAGAGAAGATGAGTTATATCATTGCATAATAACATTTCACACATATAGGGACTAAATAAGTTAAATCTATATTTCCAAACCTAAAATTGACCTTAAAAGGTAAGAATAGGCTCAAAGTTAATCAGTGATATACAAAGTAAAATAAAATATTTTGGAGGAAAGGAATTATACGGTTAAATAAGCTGGAGAAATGCTGGATTAAACAAAGTTAAGCGTGTGTTTCCTTTTCAGACTTATTCATATAAGGAAATACTTTTCAGACTTATATGAATATACAAAAATGAGACAGATTATTGTAGCATTTCCTCAAATTCGTTTGCTTGTGATATCCCCTTTTCCTCCATGCATCTGTTGTTGGAAATTATTTTACTGATGACAAGTTTGATAAGATCAACAATTGCTTTAATCAATATTCATTTTGAATGGACATCAGCCTATAGATCTACATTTTATTTCTCTTGAAAGAAACCTAGATATCAACATAAAAGACAAATAATATATCTGGGCAGATTTCTCAAAAAATAGAAAAAAATATTTTTTATTCTCACACAAAAACTGTTTTCTCTGAATTAACTACAAGGATTAAGAGGGTCAGGAAAGGTCACAGGTAACAGAGAAAACTGAGGGTTAAAGCTATTGATACTTTCCCCAGAGTACCTTGTTAAGAAGTGGTGAAACCAAGAATCTAACTCAGACATTCTAATCCAAAACACTTGCTGTTAACCACTATCCAATGTTTGCTAAACTTGTTTGAGCATAAGAATCACCTGGAGTGCTTGCTGAACATAGAGTCCTAACCCCCTCTCCCTGGAGATTCTGGTTTGGTAGGGCTGGAAGACCCAAGAATCAATTTTAGTAAGGAACCTGTGCAGAAGATTCTTAACAAACAGGCAAGTTTGGAAAACCTCAAACCATTCAGTGCTGAATCTCTAAAATTCTAATGTATATATAGCCTGAATTCACTGTATTCTAGCTTGTAGATTTACTTTTTTCTTATAAAGAATACTTACACTTTAATCTCCATTCCTTTAAGAAATTCCTTTAAGAAAACTCCATATTCCAATACAAAAACTGTATCAAAAACCTTCCAGAAAACATAGCAAAACATAATGCAATGATCATATTACCATATATAGTAAACATAAATGGCTAATAAATATAACATCATTTTTCTTTCATAATTCCCTTCAAAAAAAAACAGATTACATCTATTAAATAGGCATGAATATGTTCAGATAAATATAGAAATAGTCAACATGTTAAATGTCAGACTGTTTTTTAAAGTCAAATTTTAAAAATAAGAAAACTAAAACCTCTGGGAATTCTATTAAGCTGTCTTTTGTGGTCAATTTTATTAAACATACTGATGTGCTCAAGATTTGTATACACCTAGCTGTTGACTAAATGATCCTTTTCTTTTGTGTACTTGGACAAAAACCTAACTTCATCTACAAATTTAAACACATACATATGCATATTTGAAGCATTTCTGATGAGATGGGCTTTCATCAAGCTTGTTTACTAGACTTTTTCACTTTAACCAAAGTGTCTGCTATTTTTACACAAGACTATAATCATTCCCCAGTGTAAAATCACTCCCTAAGCTATTCAGTGGCTTAATTGGCAACACCACCCTTTTACTAAGAACTCCACAAAAAGGAAATGTTTTTAAACAGTGAATATGTAACAAGGCAACATGTGATTAAAATTCAGTACATTATCTCTCTCGAATTTTATTACTGCAGGTGCAGAGCACAACTGTTCAGAGGCTTGCTAAAGGCAAGTTTCCATCCCATGGAAAACAAAGCTATTTACACACCTGCATTTACAAAGATTCTACGTGAAAAGACCTAGGGTTGGATAATGGAACAAGAAAATAACACTGAACTTTATCCTCACAGAAGCCTGAATTAGTCCTTCCCCAAGGAAAAGGAAGGGGTGAGGATGATCTTTGATCTAATAAAGGTATCCCCAAAGCTACTTGCATTCTCAGAAATTTATATGTAGTAATAAATGTCTTAGATAAGGGGAAAACAATTTTTATCCTCCCCTAATGGAGCAATCATTACCAGGAGCAAGAGCTAAGAATTTGTTCCATGGGGCTTATGATGCAGTTACTCATATGTAAGTCATTGGGCTGGCTATACAGTGTGGGAAAAAATATCATGTGAAAGAGTATGAGGTAGGCCTTGCAAGAGGTTAAAAAATGATTAACACAAATACCAAATTAATCTATTTCCTCTCCCTTCATGGCCTAATCACCTCCCATTAAGTCCCACCTTCCAACACTGTTGTATTGGGGGTTAAATTTATAACACATGCTTTTTGGGGAACACCTTCAAACCACAGCAACAGACATACCCTATGTCTTAGAAGGCTTGTAAATTCTCAGACCATTAAAAGGGATAATGTCCTCCCACAAGTAGATGAGCACCTAAGAGTTTCCTGAAATAAATGGACACCATTTCTTCTGTACTATCCGTGGACTATGTGCTGGTTCTGGCTGGCCTTCTCAAGATTGTGCAGGGCCCCTCTCCATATAAACAATTTGAATAAATAATGCATTAAGAAATCACAAACCTATACAATGTTGAGTGATTGATGATAGTTTAATATAATGGGTAGAGAAGAGGTTCTTAATTTTTTTTTTTTTTTGTATTACCCAGTCAGTGAATTTGAAGATTCCTCCTAATGCCTAGGTAACAATCATCTCTTCCTGAATAGGTCCAGACACTGTCTCTTCACGTTCTTTACTGTCATACGTTGTTCTTGGTTAATTTTCTATCTCTCTCAGCAAGAAAAAAGTAGCATCACAATTATTACTCATAATGCCATGCTTCTTTGGAACTTGTGTGTATTGAAGCAATATAGATTTCCTTGTCTCCACAGTTCCCTAATATCATTTCTTTCTTATTGATTACATTATCTTTGAGAAGCTGCCTCATCCCCAGTGCCTCCCATAAATGCTGACGGCTAGTGACCCTCAAAAGATGACACTGTTTTATCGATGAAGACCACAAAAGCAAGTCTTACCCAGGCAATGCAGAAAAATATAAATAATAATTCCTTTTCTGGTCATGTTATACTTACCCTGTCTCTTCTTGAATTCTTTAGGTCACAATCACCGCATTCCTAGAATGGGACCCCTTTTAATGTTGAAACTGAATGAAACCCTTTAGCTTGGTACATGGACTAGGGGGTCAGAGAGCTCCACCAGCAGAAGTCTGGGTCTGCAGCCCACACAGTTGAGATCTTGGCCCAGTGCTACCCCAGAAAATAATACCACCCTCAGCTGGTTCTAGTCCAGGAAGAAGATGAGGATTTAGGAAATTTGGAGAAAAGGGATTTTGGCAACAAATTTAGCTGGAAATCCTGTATTTCTGCTTGCTAAATCTGGCAACCTGAGATATATTGTACTTATTTCAGGAATCCCAAATGGACTATTACTAATTCTGTTCAACTTTTGTTATCTAAAATATATTTTTAAACAGTACTTTAAAAACTTTGTCATATGTGCATATTTCCATTGTGCTTTACATAAAGATGGCAGTTTGGGTTTGTAGAAATGACTCTGAGGCCTATCTTATACAGTCATACAGACTGCACAACAAAGTTGTTGTCAACCAAAGACCACATATACAGTGGTAGTCTCATAAGATTATAATGGAGCTGCCTTATGCAAATGTACCTATTTAATCTTGTATACCTATGTTTACTGTGCCTTTTATAAGTCTAGATATGTTTAGATACACAAATATCATCATGTTACATAATTGCCTACAATATTCAGTATAGTAACATGCTATGTAGGTTTGTAGGAGCAATAGGCTGTACCATATACCCTAGGTGTGCCTAGTACTCCATGTCATCTAGATTTATGTAAGTACACCCTTTGATGTTTGTACAAGGACAAAAATTACCCACTATTTTCTAAGAATGTATCCCTATCATTAAGCAACACATGACTGACTATAGGTTTTTGTTTGTTTGTTTTTTAATTGTACTTTAGGTTCTTGGGTACATGTGCAGATCTTGCAGGATTGTTGCATAGGTATACACATGGCAATGTGGTTTGCTGCCTCCATCCCCCCGTCACCTACATCTGGCATTTCTCCCCATACTATCCCTCCCCGATCTCCCCACTACCCACTGTCCCTCCCAGACCCCAGTGTGCAATGCTCCCCTCCCTGTGTCCATGTGTTCTCACTGTTCAACACCCACCTATGAGTGAGAACATGTGGTGTTTGATTTTCTGTTCTTGTGTCAGTTTGCTGAGAATGATGGTTTCCAGACGCATCCATGTCCCTACAAAGGACCCAAACTCATCATTTCTTATGGCTGCATAGTATTCCATTGTGTATATGTGCCATATTTTCCTTTGCAGTCTATCGTCGATGGGCATTTGAGTTGGTTCCAGGTCTTTGCTATTGTAAACAGTGCCACTATGAACATACGTGTGTATGTGTCTTTATAATATAATGATTTATAATACTTTGGGTATATACCTAGTAATAGGATTGCTGGGTCAAATGGAATTTCTATTTCTAGGTCCTTAAGGAAGCACCACACTGTCTTCCACAATGGTTGAACTAGTTTACATTCCCACCAACAGTGTAAAAGTGTTCCTATTTCTCCACATCCTCTCCAGCATCTGTTATCTCCAGGTTTTTTAATGATCACCAGTAATTTTTCCTGCCTAAATCATCCTTGAGAAGCTACCTCATTCCCCAGTTCCACTCATAAATTCTTGTACTTTACATTCATTCAAGACAAACATATTGATCATCTACTAATAGTTTATTTTAGTGTATTTACATGGCCAGGGCATTTAAGTATACTCACTATGAGTATACACTTACTCACAGTACGTGATCCTGGCCCAAGATATTTAATAAGAACTGATTAGGTAAATAATAAAATTCAATAATTATAGGTAAAGAATAAAAAACAGGATGAGAAAAAGCAGAAACTTGAAAAAGTACAAGACACTGCAAGTAATCTCATCTGTCAGTAACTTAGTATCTGCCTACAGACATAGTAGGAGATGCAGTTAGAAAAGTAGCTCACTCATGGAGGGATAAACTAAGGAATTTTTTTCCTTTTTCTTTTTTTTTTAAGCAACACTGAAAAACCCATGCTGTGAGATGAGTGAGCTGAAAAGCTACTTATTTCATAAACTACAGAGGTCTGCTTCCCATCTGGTGTGTTATACAAATAACTTTACAGGACACTGAACTATGGTGTATGGTTTTAAGTAGAAACTTGGTGGAATGAGAGCGTAATGTCTGCAGTCATTAAGCAAGGTACTATATTTTTTTACTCTCTTTTAGTACTTAAGGAACAAATCACACTCTCTTTCATAATTATTCATCAGCCCTTAGGTCTATTGACTTCATATTCATGTATCTTATCCTAGGAAGATGGGGAGGGGGAAAAAAACACTACCCTTGACATTCACTTGTCTCACTAATTAGTAGTTTCTATTGCATGGAGTTTTGCTGGCAACCGTATTAATCTCTAAAATTAATTTAACATATAGAACTTAGCTTTTAAAAATCCTTTCATATATAGTGGCATTCTTTGAAATGCCAGAAGAAAGTAAATGGATAAAGCAGATGAATTAGAACACTGGGGTTTTATTTAGTTTTGGTTTTGTGTAAAAGATCTCTTTGAAAATTAGATGAAAACTACTAACTCACCCTGAAGATTTGCATCTAACTTCATGGAATTCCAAGACCTCCTCAAGTTCATTTGTGAAGTCCTACTTCTAAGGGGTCTGAGAAACCCAGCTTCAAAAACTAATTTGGTGTACATCAAGTTATTTTATCTTCTTTTTTTCCTTCTTCTTCTTGTGTAAATATTTGAAATAAGTAAGACCCAGAAAGAAATAATTCATTTGACTATAAGTAATAAGTAAGTGCTAATTATTCTGAATAATTCTAAGTAATAATTCTGTACCAAGACTGGATAACATTGTAAAGTAAATCTCTTGGTTTTCTAATTTTTCCATGTAGAAATCAGTATGTATTTAAGGGGTATAAAATCTAGTTGTAGTTATTTGTTTCACAAATGCTTAAGAGAATTTACAAAATATCATGCTAGAGCTGATAGGGGAACCAGAAGGACTAACTAAAATATAGTCTGTGTCTTCAAGGAGACTGTAATCTAATAGAGGCACTTACATAAGTAATGAGAATGCAAAGCAGAACGTGACTTATTAGAAAAATACAGATCATATAATAAAAGGTTATGTGATCCAAGAATTGGAGAGTGGGGCTGTTAGTATATATCAAGAAAAGCTGCATGAGTATTCAGCTGGGCTATGAATAATGGATAGGATTATATATGAGGAGATTTAGGAAAGAGGTCATTTCCTTCTTGGGGGAAAGAACAAAGTAGACCCTGGCACCAAGCAGGCCCCGATATATGGTTATTCCACAAATGAACAAGCAAAAGAGCATGGAAAGGCCAAGAAGGGGTCAGTCCAAGGCTTTTTGTGCAGTGTAGTGAGCAATTTTGGTGAAAGTAAATATGAAAGGAGCTGCAGCAAAATTGATGTGCAAAGTGGACTGGAGCAACAGGTGAAGGAAACCTATTAAAGGGATTGGAGCTAGAAGGTAGCAAAACCAGAGCTGTGTTCTAGTGAGAACAGAACAAGATAGAAGAATCAAAGGACACACATCAAAGGAAACAATAACAGAGTGAAGAGACAACCTCCAGACTGGGAGAAAAGATTGATAAGACATACATCTGATAAGGGATAAATATTCAAAACATATAAGGAACTCAACTCCATAAAAAGAAAACAAATAATCTGATTAAGAAATGAGCAAAGGACCTAATTAGACATTTTTTAAAAGAAGACATACAAATGGGTAACAGATACATGAAAATAAACTTAATATCACTAATCAGTATGTAGGAAGATGCAAAATAAAATCACAAACAAATATCACTTTACATTTGTGGCTGTCAGCAAAAAGACAAAAGATAACAAGTGTTGGAGATTTTAAAAATCAAAATGTCTTACTCAAAATATACTTCTTTGACATATTTTGAGATGATTGTTCAGAGGGCCTGCAAACAGAAGTTCCCCTGCGAACTTGCCTTTTGTGGGACAGATATGCTTTTATAGGGAATCTGCATTAATTGAAACAGGTTTTCTGAGGCTTTTCTTTGTCCAGATCTGGGAAAGATTAACTGAGAGTCTGACACCTGTAAAGGTCTGAAAGAAACATTTACCATCTATACCCTCTGACAGCTGCTACCTGCAAGGTTTCATTTACATCATAAGACCACATTTGCTAGACAGGCCTGCTCTTCTCCCCCTCCCATGACCCATTCTGCCACCATAACCTGCCTGACAAAGATCAGGTCCCCACTCTTTTTGTAACCTCAAAATGGTAGATAGGCTTCTGAACCCCATGGGGAGGTGATAATCACTTTGTCCTTCTCCCCCATCTGCATGTCAATAAATGTGCAAGCCATTTCTCCAACTCATCTGCCTGTTGTCAGTTAATTACTCAGCGAACTTTCAGAGGGCAAAGGTAAAGTTTTCTCTTGCCTCCTAAGAAAAGTTTATGGAAAAAAGGAAAACCTTGTACACTGTTTCTGGGAATGTAAATTAGTACATCATATAGAAAACAGTATGAAGGTTCCTCAAAAAACTAAAAATAGTAACAACATGATCCAACAATCCCACTACTGGGTATGTTACAACAGGTAGGTAGTCAGGCATGAGCAGGGCAGGAGAGAGACCCCACATTGGAAATCTCAGGAGACCATCAGGTGATGATCAGGGGGTTGTTAACTGTCTCTGTAAAATGATGATTGGTCGCAGTTGGCACCAGGGAAAGGCAGTCTTCCAAAAGATAGAAAAAACCCTGAAATTGGTGATCATAGGCTTCCCAATAAGATCTCAGGAGTTGGTCAGGTGGACTCAAGCATGTGCATTAGGAGGCAATATGGTAGAGTTTCACTGGTAAATTACCTTCCTATAGGAATGCTAGATTGATAAGGAAAGAACACCTCAAGTAAGCATGTGTACGACTCCAGTAAACACAATGTGCATGCTCCCTTCCCAAGCACTGGTAGGCCACTGTGCATGTGAATAGCGCTCCTCAAGGGAAAAATCAGGAGAAAAGGAATGCAAGATCCCAGAAGTATGCCAACATATAAAACCCCAAGTCAAAGTTCAAACAGCACACTTGAACTCTCAAGTTGCCCTTTTGGCCCTCTTCCAAGTGTACTTTACTTCTTTTCATTCCTGCTCTAAAGCTTTTTAGCAAAGTTTCACTCCTGCTCTAAAATTTGCCAGGGTCTCTCCTTCTGCCTTACGGTCCTCAGTCAAATTCTTTCTTCTGAGGAGGGAAGAATTGAGGTTGCTGCAACCTGTACAGATACAGATTTGCTGCTGGTAACAGGTATATACCAAAAACAAGGAAAATCAGTGTATCAAAGAGATATCTGCACTCCCATGCTTATCACAGTGCTATTAACAATAGACAAGTTATAGAATCAACAACCTAGGTGTCCATGAAGGGAGGGACGGATAAATGAATGAAGAAAATGTGGTATATATACACAATGGAATACTATTCAGCCTTAAAAAGAGAAGGAACTCTGTCATTTCTGACAACATTGATGAAAACAGAGAACATTATGTTAAATAAAATAAGCCAAATACATAAGGACAAATACTGCATGTTTTCTCTTCTGTGTGAAATCTAAAACAATTGAACTCATAGTAGTAGAGAGTAGAATGGTGGTTACAAGAGGCTGGGGGTTGGAGGAAATGGAAAGATGATAGTCAAAGGATACAAAGCCTTAGGAGGAATAAGTTTGATTTTTTTTTTTAGATCAATTGCACAGTATGATGAATAGAACTAATAATCGAGTTCTGTTCATTTCAATATTACTAGTGTACAATGTGTGCAAAACTCGATTATTAGTTCTATTCATACCTTTCTAACATTCTTCATACATTTCTAACGTTCTAATCACACAAATGTTAAATGTTTGAGGCGATGAATATGTTAATTTGCTTAATTTAATCTTTCCACATTGTACTCAAAATTCATAACACTATTTTGTATCCTATAAATATATATATATAACTATCATTTATCAATGTATAATACATTTTTTTTAAAAAGAAATTATTTGGGTGAAATAGCAAACATATATATATACACACACGTACATATACATAATATATATACACACACACACACATATATATACAGAAGAGCAGAGACAGATGTGGAAGCCATAGACTGGTGGGGCTTGTTGTATATCTTCCAGTATAAAAAAATTTACAGTGATTCAAGAGTTCGTTATTTCTATGTATATTGTCCCAGACTGTCCAGTGGCCCAAAACCTCTAATTGGCTTTCTAAATTAGTCCTGGCAAATATGTAAATAAATACCTGGTTTTGTCCATTTATGCTGCTATGAAAAAATACCACAGATTTAGGGATTTATAAATAATAGAAATTTCTTCGCTCAGTTCTAGAGGCTGGGAAGTTCAAGATCAAGGTGCCAACAGATCTAGTGTCTGCTGAAGGCTGTGTCTGCTTCTAGGATGGTACCTTGTCGCTTTATCCTCTGGAAGGGAGATATGTTGTGTCCTCCCACGGTGGAAGGGACAGAAGGGCAAAAAGGGCCCGGGATGGTGAAATAGCACATATATATATATATATATATATATATATACACACACACACAAGTACATATACATATACATGTATATATACACAGAAAAGCAGAGACAGTTGTGGAAGACATAGAATGGTGGAGCACGTTACAATCACTCCTTGTCAAAACCTACCCAAATGACAATGCATCATCCTGCATCTGGAGTGGGATTCACTGAAAACAATCTAAAGTGTAACAGAACAGGAAATATGATTGTATTTCAAACTGACACCCAACTGTGAAACAAAGAGCTAATCCATCTGTTAAAGTAAAAGTGGCTGATTATCATCAAAATGGAAACTGAAGAGTAACCACTTCAAGGAAAGAGCCACCAGTACCAAGCTGAGTATTCATATTTAACCTCACATCCAGGGATAGTGTAAAGTGTTTGAATCAGGACAATGCCATCTTTAATAGGGACTGGGTAAAATAAGGCTGAGAACTGCCGGGCTGCATTCCCAGGGGGTGAGGCATTTTAAGTCACACAATGAGACAGGAGGTTAACAAAACATATAGGTCATAAAGACCTTCTGATAAAACAGGTTGTGGTAAAGAAGTCCACTAAGGCCGGGCGTGGTGGCTCAAGCCTGTAATCCCAGCACTTTGGGAGGCCGAGGCGGGTGGATCACGAGGTCGAGAGATCGAGACCATCCTGGTAAACATGGTGAAACCCCGTCTCTACTAAAAATACAAAAAATTAGCTGGGTGCGGTGGCACGTGCCTGTAATCCCAGCTGCTTAGGAGGCTGAGGCAGGAGAATTGCTTGAGCCCAGGAGGCGGAGGTTGCAGTGAGCCGAGATCGCGCCATTGCACTCCAGCCTGGGTAACAAAAGTGAAACTCTGTCTCAAAAAAAAAAAGAAGTCCACCAAAACCCACCAAAACCAAGATGGCAACAAGAGTAACCTCTGGTTGTCCTCATTGCTCATTACAATGCATTACCATACTAGAAATCACCCCCACCAGCACCATGACAGTTTACAAATGCCATGGAAACGTCAGGAAGTTACCTTATGGTCTAAAAAGAAGAACTCTCAGTTCCAGAAATTGCCCACCCTTTTCCCAGAAACCTTATGAATAAATAATCTACCCCTTCTTTAGCATATAATCAGGAAATAATCATAAACATGGCAAACCAGCAGCTCAGGCTGCTGCTCTGCTTATGGAGTAGCCATTCTTTATTCTTTATTTTCTTAATAAACTTGCTTTCACTTTACTCTGAGGACTCCTCCTGAATTCTTTCTTGCATGAGATCCAAGAACCCCTTTTTGGGAATCTAATAAGGATCCCTTTCCAGTAACAATAAGACCACTTTACTGTTGGTGAGCTGCTGTGGTAGACTCCTGCCCCATACCTCCTTTTTCAGAGTGTCAATGTTATGAACCTTACCAAATCCCCAAGCTGCTACATATATACGCTAGGAGATCATTATAAATGAGTCTTTAGGTAAATAGTTATAATACAATGATGCAATGTATAAAGCATCTTTTATCTGGTTTGCTTGTTATAATGGCATCCTTTTGGAGTTATTCTCATTTTACTCAAATTAATAACTGATAAGATAAATATATGGAAATATATTGAAATGTCATAGAGAAACTTGCTATATTTATTTCTGGTTGACTGAAATATATAGATTTACAATATCAGACGAGTAGCTCTGCTATTTTCACTTATGGTAAGAGTCTGTATTAGCTATACATGCTTTTAATACATTTTCAGCTACATGTTCTAAATTATAAACCTCTGAGGAAAGGACAGTAGGTCTTTTGTGAAAACCTAACAAAATTAAATAATGTAAAAATAAAAAATATAAAATATGTGTAGAAAAATTATGGTCAGGACATGAATTCATAACAAGTTTGTTACATAACAAAATCACAATTTTAAATTTCAAAGTCAAGTCGACCATCACAAACACAACCCAAAGTCAAGATATTTTCCATATAAGCCTAAATTTTAACAACCCCAGTGCCAGAGTTCCAATAGGATGAGTGTCATCTGGTCTTCTAGCAGGTATACTAATAAAAATTTGTACTTGCTTTCAACAGCTTTTCAGGAAAGAATGCTCTTCAAAAAGCCATTACAATAATTTCTCCTATTTGCTTTTTTACCATTTGTTTCATTAGAAATTGTACCCACTTTAATCCTGTCCACAGAATACAATACTTAACCTGCTCTAATGTTTAGTTCTGTATAGCTCTGTAGCTTTGTGAAAATCAAACAAAACAAATCCATTAATTTCAGCCTATAGTAATCATCCTATGCATGTATGTATGTCAGACTTTTAAACATAGCTTTTCAATGTTTTACTGAGACTTAAGGAGCAACTTCAACTGCTACAAATCCTTGCAGTAGAGAGATATTCCCTATAATACAAAAAATACTCAGAAAAGTCTAAAATTTTCTTTTTACTAAAAATTAATTTATAGATTCCTATTTCTGAGGTTTGAATTTATATCTATTGATGAAATTATAATAATTGGAACAAATGTCTACAGCATAAACTTTTTTACAATATACATATTTCAAAGTAAAACAGTATTTCCATGTATATATTAACAATTTTTATGTGAAAATTATATAAAACTAACAGTTAAACTACTATTTTAGCAACCAGATTTAAAATGTAGATGAAAAACAAAATTCAAAAATTTATTTCAGATTCAATATGTTCCCATAGATTGATACACAAATTAGTACTTGACAATACTGTATAAGAGGCAGTGATTTTTACGTAAATAATAAATGTTTACGAGTATTTTTTATTGACCTCCTTTGTAATATAGATTTTTTTGGGTAAATACAAACACAGAAAATTAGTAGCAACTTCTAACTTTGTAAGTCATTTCATAGGCCCCACCAAAAGTTTGCTCATCCAGAAAGTCTGCCAAAATTTTGTTAGCTATGTTGTCACTGCCACAATTGTAACATTACCAAGTAATATAAATTATAGAGGACACATTTTCATTTTTTAAGTTAACTTAATTTAACAAATATTTATTGAAAAACCACTAAGACTTTTGTTAGGAGACTCTTTTTAAAAGAATGAGGTTGTCCCCATCTATGTAATTTTATTGATTTATACATATTCACTCAGTGCAACTATTGCTTTAGCACCTCTACGTTTCAAGCAGTGGTTTGGATAGGTAGGATCACAATGGTGAACCAAAAGAGAATAGTCCCACCCTTAGTGGTACTTAACACAAATACGTATGATTATTTTCACACAAAATACATGTGCCAAAATGAAGAGTACATGTATGTAAATGCCAAGAAAGATGAAATTTCCCTAAGGTAACTCAGGAGTATTTCCATGTGAATGTTGTTGGTACAGAGGGGTTTAGTAATAGAAGTAGAAAATGAAGCCTGTTAGAATATAACTTATGTCCTTCAGGGGATGGGCAGGGAGGATTCCATGACTCTTGACAATACTTCAGCCACAGCATCTCTCTTGAGTCTTTTTTATCTTGTGGAGCTGCACATGAGATTTAATTTGCAAAAATATTCTGAAGGAACAACAACAAAAAGCTTTGAAAACTATTGACCTAATTACTGTGCTTCATTTCATTCCTTAAACTTGATGAAAAACTATTTTAAAACTAATATGAATCCTTTGATATTCTGGGTGAACAAAACGTTTTAAACTGGCCTCTATTTAAAAATTGGATTGGGAATAATACTCTTCTCTAGTTGCATTTTCCAGACATGTCTCACTACATAAAAATGTCCATTCATTTCTTGCATGCCTCTCACACCTGGCTCCAAGAAGATAACTGAGTCTTCTTTTCAGAGGTGATATTCATGCTTATAAAGATGAACATGGGCCAGATGATTCTGCCCTCTTAACCAGAAATTACTGAACCTGGGACACTCACATTTTTCTCTCCTAGAAATTTGCAATTATGACTCACGACTTTTGTCAATTTCTAAGTGCTTGGACAGAAAGATAAAACACTGCAATAGTAATTTTATGGCAAAAACACAGAGAAATAGAGAAGCAGGTTTGCCAGTTAAAGGCAAAAAAAAAAAAAAAAAGATACAAACATACACGCAAATGCAGGAATGAGTGGCCATGAGGCTCTGGAGAAGAACAAAGAGTCAAATTTATTTCCTGACTTTGAGGTCTTGGACTTTAATGCCTCGTGAGGCCCAGACAAATAATGAATTTTTGTTTCTTTCATCTGGAATTGCTAACACATCCATTCTCTATAGTTCCTCCAGTTTCTTAGTCCCTTCACTGTCCCAGATTTCCTTTCTTCTTGTGTTTTTACTCAGGTAAAGTGCGTCTGAGCTCTAAAGTCTGTAGGTACAAATCAGGTTTCATTAAAGTTAATAAGCTAAATTTGCAGGTGTTATTTTCCATCTACCCAGCTGTAAACATCTCTAGCTCCTGGGTCCCACCCTGAAAGGTGTCACAGGTGAGCTCACATACAGTCTTGTTATCTTCTCCAACTCTGGTCCCTTTCTGGGATGCCTGCTGCTTTCACAATCACCTAAGTGTAAAGCTTTAAAGCAACAACCAGCACCATAGTCAATGCTCAAGGAATGACACCAATGTCTGGCTTTATACTTGGATCTGTACTTGGTATGCAATTTCACTCTCCCTTCTCTGTTAAACTCACTCTAATTAAACTTTCACCCATACTTTTGATTTTATTGTACAGATGATTTGGGGATGCAAATAAAGTCCATTCTCTTCTTTCACAATTTGAGAACACATTCTCAATTGCATATTTTAACTTAAAGTTATGAGGCCACCATTTCAAAAGTATGAACGCTCTTATTTTATGCATATATAATACATTCTAAACTTGAACACAGTCTCCTATAAAACACAAATATTAATGCTAAAATTCTGAATCTTAAACACTTTTATGCTACTTTCTAAATCTTTTTGAGGCTGAAGGATGCATACCCATTAAGGAAGATAATTGCCATCCCAGTGAATTGAGATTCCTTTAACCAGGGATTTGGTGAAAACATGAATGACAGGAGAATGAATAGGTATGTGTGTGAAAGGGGTCATTCCTGATATTAACAATCCAGCAGCCGGGCATGGTGGCTCATGCCTGTAATCCCAGAATTTTGGGAGGCCAAGGTGGGCAGATCAACTGAGGTCAGGAGTTTGAGACCAGCCTGGCCAACATGGAGAGACCATGTCTCAAAAAAAAAAAAAAAAAAAAAAAAAAAAAAAATCCAGTAAATAATTGAGACACGTATCAACATGTTGCTGCATTCCTCAGCATCCTCAGTGAGCAAAGCTGATGGAAAAATGTCCCCATTTTTTAAACTGCACATTGTCTATGCTCATGTCTTCTAGTTACCTTACTTGATACAAATCCTTCAGCTTTCTCTCACTGAGGTAAGGTCCACAGCACCACACTTTCACCAAATAAAAATGAATCAGTTGCTCCTCTGTGCTACTGGAATATGTTGTTTATGTCAGCACATTCCACTTCAAGCAATATATTTAGTTGAGTGTATGTGTTATTCCTCTGTGAACTGTAAGCTTCTTTTTTTTAATTTTTAATTTTTTATTTGTTTTTGCATTTTATGTTTTGGGGTACATGTGAAGAACATGCAAGATTGTTGCATAGGTACACACATGGCAGTGTGATTTGCTGCCTTCCTCCCCTTCATCTATATCTGACATTTCTCCCCATGCTATCTCTCCCCACCTCCTCACCACCCAGTCCCTCCCCTTTTTCCCCGCAACAGATTCCAGTTGGTAGTGCTCCCCTCCCTGTGTCCAAGTGTTCTCATTGTTCAACACCCACCTATGAGTGAGAAAATGCGGTGTTCGATTTTCTGCTCCTGTGTCAGATTGCTGAGAATGATAGTTTCCAGGTTCATCCATGTCCCTACAAAGGACGTGAACTCATCGTTTTTGATGGCTGCACAATATTCCATGGTGTATATGTACCACATTTTCCCTGTCCAGTCTATCATCGATGGGCATTTGGGTTGGTTCCAGGTCTTTGCTATTGAAAACTGTGCTGCAATGAACATTCATGTGCATGTGTCCTTATAGTAGAAAAATTTATAATCCTTTGGATGTATACCCAGTAATGGGATTGCTGGGTCAAATGGAATTTCTATTTCTAGGTCCTTAAGGAATCGCCTCACTGTCTTCCACAATGGTTGAACTAATTTACACTCCCACCAACAGTGTAAAAGTGTTCCTATTTCTCCACATCCTCTCCAGCATCTGTTGTCTCCAGATTTTTAAATGATCACCATTCTGACTGGAGTAAGATAGTACCTCAATGTAGTTGTGATTTGCATTTCTCTAATGACCAATGATGATGAGCATTTTTTCATATGTTTGTTGGCCTCATGTATGTCTTCTTTTGTAAAGTGTCTGTTCATATCCTTTGCCTGCTTTTGAATGGGCTTGTTTGTTTTTTTTCTTGTAGATCTGTTTTAGTTCTTTGTAAATTCTGGATATCAGCCCTTTGTCAGATGGGTAGACTGCAAAAATTTTTTCCCATTCTATTGGTTGCTGATTCACTCTGATGACTGTTTCTTTTGCCGTGCAAAAGCTGTGGAGTTTGATTAGGTCGCATTCATCTATTTTGGCTTTTGTTGCCAATGCTTTTGGTGCTTTGGTCATAAAGTTCTTGCCTACACCTATGTCCTGAATGGTTTTGCCTAGATTTTCTTCTAGGGTTTTTGTGGTGTTAGGTCTTATGTTTAAGTCTTTAATCCATCTGGAGTTAATTCTGGTGTAAGGTGTCAGGAAGGGGTCCAGTTTCTGCTTTCTGCACATGCCTAGCCAGTTTTCCCAACACCATTTATTAAACAAGGAATCCTTTCCCCATTGCTTGTTTTTGTCAGGTTTGTCAAAGATCGGATGGTTGTAGATGAGTTGTGTTGCCTCCAAAGCCTCTGTTCTGTTCCATTGGTCTATATCTCTGTATTGGTACCAGTACCATGCTGTTTTGGTTACTGTAGCCTTGTAGTATAGTTTGAATTCTGGTACTGTGATGCCTTTTTACTTAGAATTGACTTGGCTATGTGGGCTCTCTTTTGGTTCCATATGAAGTTTAAGGTGTTTTTTTCCAGTTCTATAAAGAAGGTCATTGGTAGCTTGATGGGAATAGCGTTGAATCTGTAAATTACTTTAGGCAGTATGGCCATTTTCACGACATTAATTCTTCCTAGCCATGAAAATGGAATGTTTCTCCATCTGTTTGTGCCCTCTCTTATTTCGTTGAGCAGTGGCTTGTAGTTCTCCTTGAAGAGGTCCTTTTCATTCCTTGTTAGTTGTATTCCCAGGTATTTTATTCTCTTTATAGCAATTGTGAATGGCAGTTCGCTCTTCATTTGGCTCTCTTTAAGTCTGTTACTGGTGTATAGGAATACTTGTGATTTTTACACATTGATTTTGTATCCTGAGATTTCACTGAAGTTACTTATCAGTTTCAGGAGATTTTGGGCTGAGCGATGGGGTCTTCTAGATATACAAGCATGTCATCTGCAAATAGAGACAATTTGATTTCCTCCTTTCCTATTTGAATACCCTTATTTCTTTTTCTTGCCTGATTGCTCTGGCTAGAACTGTAAGCTTCTTAAAGGGGTTCTTTCTTGCTTAACTTTATATCTCAAAATGTGTCATGAAAACACATTCATTTAGTAGTAGCTTCTAATAAACACATACATATTTGAATTATAATGTTTTTATGCTTCCTGTTTAATAAGCAGAAAAAAAAGGACTAAATGTGGATTAAATATTGATTAGAAATGAAGTGCAGAAGCTTGGAACAGTTAAAATGATGTCTAGGCCAGGGGCGGTGGCTCACACCTGTAATCCCAGCACTTTGGGAAGCCAGGGCAGGCAGATCACAAGGTCAAGAGATTAAGACCATCCTGGCCAACATGATGAAATCCCGTCTCTACTAAAAAATACAAAAATTAGCTGGGCGTGGTGGTGTGCACCTGTAGTCCCAGCTCCTCAGGGGGATGACACAGAAGAACTGCTTGAACCTAGGAAGTGGAGTTTGCAATGAGCCAAGATTGTGCCACTGCACTCCAGCCTGGGTGACAAGAGTGAAACTCCATCAAAAAAAAAAAAAAAAAAGACTGTGAAATTTTGCATAGGTAAGTGGTCTCTCCAATAGAAGGGAGGCGCAGTACAAGACCAAAAGCATGATCACTAGATTGCTTGGTTATGAATTCTAACTTCCCTATTTACTAGCCGAGGGATCTACATAAGGCGCTTAACCTGTCTGTGCATTACTTTCTTATTCTATATAAGGACCTAATACAAGCCCCTAGTTCACTGGATGACTTGAGGATTTGAAGAGACAATACATGAAAAGCTTTCAGAGTAGTACTTATAGAAGGCAAGCCACTGCATAGAATACACTGTAGGTGATACCCTCTGTGGGCACTGGGAGTGAATGTTCAATAAATGTTATTTATTATTACTATTATATTAATACATATCTGTTCTCTCATCCTCTTTATTACGAAGCAAAATAAGTCTAAATTACAGAATGCAAAAGAGAATAAGGACAAAGTGAAATCTTATCCTAGAAAATATTATTCAAGGGCTCTTGTTATCTATTTGTCTCATAAGTTTATAGGAATCAGAAAATATCATAACAAAACCATAACAAAAAATAGTGAAAGAATACACATTTTCACTAACAAATCAATAGTGCATAATATATAGCTTCAGGTCTTCAAAAATTGTTATTAAATAAATGAAAAAGGTACCATTTTTCTAAAGAATAAATACTATAGCATGTAAATGTCTAAATTTTCAATTAAAAATTTAGATTATTTCCTTTCATCCTTCTGGATTTTTCCCAGAGTACTATATTTTTTTTACTTGAAATACAAAGATTCAGAAAAAGTTAACTCTAAGAAAACCTTAGGCAGTGATAAAATTAATGATTGAGGATGACTTAGGACAATTAAGAATTAGTGAATTAGGAATTCTCCCTGAGTGGGGGTGCAGAAGATGGCCATTTAAGGAACAGCTCAGGATTGCAGCTCTCAGTGAAAGTGCAGAGGGTGAGTGGAGGCCACATTTCCAGACAAATTTTTATTACCCACAGACAAGGAGATTCCCAGGTGGAGGAGCCCCATGGGTTGCCAGCATGGCTGTTTTGGCCAGCATAGCTGTTTTGGCTGGCATGGCTGTTTTGCCCGGCGTGGTTGTTTTGCCCAGCGTGGCTGCTTTGCCTGGCATGGCTGCATTGCCAGCGCCCAAGCGTGGCAGTTCTCCATACAAAATACACTGGTCTGGGTGCTCTTTTAGCTGGTGATTGGAGACCCAGGAAGTCACCCATTCATCTGATTAAAAAAGAGACTGAACAGGGAGCCAGGCCAGGAGATTCCTGGGCAAAAAAAAGTGCCATGAATCTCAGTGTCACTGTTTAAGCCAGTGCAGTGAGTTACCGCACAGGAAATCACACAGATCCCAGCGCCTTTTCAACAGGTGACTGAAACATCTGGGAGAGGGTCCACTGTTCAACTTAAAAAAAAAAAAAAAAAAAGGCTCTGAGGCAGGGAGCCAGGTGATCAGCCTCGACTGGTCTCACCACCACAAAAGAACAGCAATCAAAAACTCTCTGGATTGAGAGTTTCACAGCAAGCACAGCTGAACCCAGGACCGTCCAGCTCTGTGGAAAAGGGGCATCCACCATTACTGAGGTACCCCACCACGGAGGTATTCTGCCATTGCCGAGGGAGCCTGCTGTTGCCAAGGCAACCTGCCATTACAGAGAGAGTCTGCCAATACAGAGGTGGGCTACCATTGCCGAGGCAGTTCTAACAACACCCATATAAATAGGACTGCAGGGAAGTTCACACGGCAGCTAGGTGGAGCCCACAGCAGCTCAGCAAAGCCTCCACAGGCAGACAGTGACTAGGCTGCCTCCTTGCTGGGCAAGGCAGCCCTGAAAAAAAAGGCAGCAGCACAACAGAAACTCATAAATAAAGCCCTAACTCCCTGGGACAGAGCACCTGGGAACAAAAAGTGGTTTATGAGTTCTGCTGCAGCAGACCTAAACATGCCTGCCCAGCAGCTCTGAATGAAAAACAGAGCTCACAGCTCAGCACTTGAGCTCCTATAAAGGACAGACTATCTCCTCAAGCAACTCCCTGACCCCCATATATACAAAGAGTCACCTCATAAAGGAGAGATCAGACTGACATTTGGTGGGTATCCTTCTGGGACAAAGACAGCAGAAGAAGAAACTGGTAGCAACCCTTACTGTTCCGCAGCTGCTGCAGGTGATCCCCAGGCAAGCAGGGCCTGGAGTGGACATCAGCAGTCCTACAGCAGAGGAGCCAGACTGTTAGAAGGAATACTAAAAAACAGAAATAATATCATCATCAACAAACAGAATGTCAACTCAGAGACCCAATCTGAAAGTCAGCAACTACAAAGATGACAGGTGGATAAATACACAAAGATGGGAAGAAACCAGCACAAAAATGATGAAAGCACCTGAAACCAGAACACCTCTCCTCCTACAAGGGATCACAACTCCTCACCAGCAAGGGAACAAGGGTGGATGGAGAATAAGTGTGATGAAATGACAGAATCAGACTTCAGAAGGTGGATAATAAGAAACTTGTGTGAGCTAAAAGAACATGTTCTAACCCAATGCAAAGAAACTAAGAACCTTGAAAAAAGATTTGATGAAATGCTAATGAGAATGGACAACTTAGAAAGGAATATAAGTGAATTGATGGAATTGAAAAACACAACACGAGAACTTCGCAAAGCATGCACAAGTTTCAAAAGCTGAATTAACCAAGCAGAAGAAAGGATATCAGAGGTTGAAGATCAACTCAACAAAATAAAATGAGAAGGCAAGATTAGAGAAAAAAGGGTAAAAAGGAATGAACAAAGTCTCCACGAAATATGGGACTATGTGAAAAGAACAAATCTACATTTGATAGCTGTACCTGAATGCGACAAAGAGAATGAATCCAAGCTGAAAAATATTCTTCAGGATATTATCCAGGAAAACTTCCCCAACCTAGCAAGGCAGGCCAATATTCCATTCCAGGAAACACAGAGAACACTACAAAGAAATTCCTCAAGAAGCAACCCCAAGGCATATAATCATCAGTTTCACCAGGGTTGAAATGAAAGAGAAAATGCTAAGGGCAGCCAGAGAGAAAGGTCAGGTTACCAACAAAGGGAAGCCCATCAGACTCACAGCAGATCTCTTGGCAGAAACCCTACAAGCCAAAAGAGAGTGGGGGCCAATATTCAATATCCTTAAAGAAAAGAACTTTCAACTCAGAATTTCATATCCAACCAAACTAAGCTTCATAAGTGATGGAGAAATGAAATCCTTTATGGACAAGCAATAGCTAAGAGATTGTCACTACTAGACCTGGCCTACAAGAGCTCCTGAAGGAAGTACCAAACACAGAAAGGAAAAACCAGTACCAGCCACTGCAACAAAGAACCAAATGATAAAGACCAATGACACAATGAAGAAATTATACCAACCAAAGGGCAAAACAACCAACCAGTAATAAGATGGCAGGGTCAGATTCACACATAACAATATTAACACTAAATGCAAATGAACTAAATACCCCAATCAAAAGACACAGACTGGCAAATTAGATAAAAAGACAAAACCCATTGATGTGCTGTATTCAGGAAACCCATCTCACATGCAAGGATAAACAAAGGCTTAAAAAATAAAGGGATGGAGGAAGATTTATCAAGTAAATGGAGAACAAAAAAAAAAGCAGGAGTTGTAATTCTCATCTCTGATAAAAGATCAAAAGAGACAAAGAAGGACATTACATAATGTTAAAAGAATCAATGCAACAAGAAGAGCTAAAAATCTTAAGTATATATGCACCCAATACAGTAGCACCAAGATACATAAGGCAAGTTCTTAATGACTTACAAAGAGACTTAGACTCCCACACAATAATAGTAAGAGACCTTAACACCCCATTGTCAATATTAGACAGATCAACCAGACAGAAAATCAACAAGGATATCCAGGACCTGAACTCAGACCTAAAACAAGCAAACCTAATAGACATTTACAGAACTCTCCACCACAAATCTACAGAATATACATTCTTCTCACCACCACATCAAACCTACTCTACAGCTGAACACATAATGGGAAGTAAATCACTCCTCATCAAATGCAAAAGAACGGAATTCATAACAAACAGACTCTCAAACCACAGTTCAATCGAGTTAGAACTCAATTGAAAAACTAACTCAGAACTGCACAGCTTCATGGAAACTGAACAACTTGCTCTTGAATGTTGACTGGATAAACAATGAAACGAAGGCAGAAATAAAGATGTTCTTCGAAACCAATGAGAATGAAGACACAACATCCCAGAATCTCTGAGATACATTTAAAGCAGTCTCTAGAGGAAAATATATAATAATAAGTGCCCACAAGAGAAGCAAGGAGAGATCTAAAATTGACACTCTATTGTCAAAATTGAAAGAGCTAGAGAAGCAAGATCAAAAAAACTCAAAATCTAGCAGAAAACAAGAAATAACTAAGATCAGAACAGAACTGAAGGAAATAGAGACACAAAAAACTCTTCAAAAAATCAATAACTCCAGGAGCTGGTTTTTCAAAAAGATCAACAAAATAGACCACTAGCCAGATTAATAAAAAAGAAAAGAGAGAATAACCAAATTGATGCAATAAAAAACGATATAGGGGTTATCACCACAGATTCCACAGAAATTCAAACCATCATCAGAGATTATTACAAACAACTCTATGCACATAAACCAGCAAACCTGGAAGAAATGGATAAATTCCTAGACACTTGCTTCCTCCCAAGCCTAAACCAGAAAGAAGTCAAAACCCTGAATAGATCAATAATAAGGTCTGAAGTTGAGGTAGCAATTAAGAGCCCACCACCCAAAATAAGCCCAGGTCCAGATGGGTTCACAGCTGAATTCTACCAGACATACAAAGAGGAACTGGTACCATTCCTTCTGAAACTATTCCAAATAATCCAAAAAGAGGGAATCCTTCCCAAATCATTTTATGAGACCAATATCATCCTGATACCAAAACCCAGCAGAGATGCAACAAGAAAAGAAAACTTCAGGCCAATATCCATGATGAACATAGATGCAAAAACCTTCAATAAAATACTGGCAAGCCGAATGCAACAGCACATTAAAAAGCTTATCCACCATGATCAAGTAGGATTCATCCCGGGGATGCAAGGCTGGTTCAACATAGGCAAGTCTATAAACCTAATTCACCACATAAACAGAACCAAAGACAAAAACCACATCATCATCTCAATTGATGCAGAGAAGACCTTTGACAAAATTCAACAGCCCTTAATGCTAAAAACCCTCAATAAACTAGGTATTGATGGAATGTATCTCAAAATAATAAAAGCTATTTATGACAAACCAACAGCCAGTATCATACTGAATGGGAAAAAACTGGAAGCATTCCCTTTGAAATCTGGCACTAGACAAGGATGCCCTCTCTCACCACTCCTATTCAATATAGTACTGGAAGTTCTAGCCAGAGCAATCAGGCAAGAAAAAGAAATAAAGGGTATTCAAAGAGGAAAGGAGGAAGTCAAATTGTCTCTATTTGCAGATGACATGATTGTATATCTAGAAGACCCCATCATCTCAGCCCAAAATCTCCTGAAACTGGTAAGTGACTTCAGCAAAGTCTCAGGATACAAAATCAATGTGCAAAAATCACAAGCATTCATATACAACAATAACAGACTTAAAGAGAGCCAAATCAAAAACAAACTGCCATGCACAATTACCACAAAGAGAATAAAATACCTGGGAATACAACTAACAAGGAATGTAAAGGACCTCTTCAAGAAGAACTACAAACCTCTGCTCAATGAAGTAAGAGAGGACGCAAACAGATGGAGAAACATTCCATGTTCATGATTAGGAAGAATCAATATTGTGAAAATGGCCATACTGCCCAAAGTAATTTACAGATTCAACCCTATCCCAATCAAGCTACCAATAACCTTCTTCAAAGAACTGGAAAAAAACACCTTAAACTTCATATGGAACCAAAAAAGAACCCACAGAGCCAAGTCAAGCCATCACACTACCGGAATTCAAACTATACTACAAGGCTACAGTAACCAAAACAGCATGGTACTGGTACCAAAACAGAGATATAGACCAATGGAACAGAACAGAGGCCTTGGAGGAAACACAACACATCTACAACCATCTGACCTTTGACAAACCTGACAAAAACAAGCAATGGGGAAAGGATTCCCTATTTAATAAATGGTGTTGGGAAAACTGGCTAGCCATGTGCAGAAAGCAGAAACTGGACCCCTTCCTGACACCTTACACCAGAATTAACTCCAGATGGATTAAAGACTTAAACATTAAGACCTAACATCACAAAAACCCTAGAAGAAAATCTAGGCAAAACCATTCAGGACATAGGTATAGGCAAGCACTTCATGACTAAAACACCAAAAGCACTGGCAACAAAAGCCAAAATAGACGAATGGGACCTAATCAAACTCCACAGCTTCTGCACAGCAAAAGAAACAGTCATCAGAGTGAATCAGCAACCAACAGAATGGGAAAAAGTTTTTGCAGTCTACCCATCTGACAAAGGGCTGATATCCAGAATTTACAAAGAGCTAAAACAGATTTACAAGAAAAAAACAAACAAGCCCATTCAAAAGTGGGCAAAGGATATGAACAGACACTTTACAAAAGAAGACATAAATGAGGCCAACAAACATATGAAAAAATGCTCATCATCACTGGTCATTAGAGAAATGCAAATCAAAACTACACTGAGATACCATCTCAAGCCAGTTAGAATGGTGATCATTTAAAAATCTGGAGACAACAGATGCTAGAGAGGATGTGGAGAAATAGGATCACTTTTACACTGTTGGTGGGAGTGTAAATTAGTTCAACCATTGTGGAAGACAATGTGGCGATTCCTTAAGGACCTAGAAATAGAAATTCCATTTGACCCAGCAATCCCATTACTTGGGTATATATCCAAAGGATTATAAATCATTCTACTATAAGGACACATGCACACAAATGTTCATTGCAGCACAGTTTTCAATAGCAAAGACCTGGAACCAACCCAAATGCCCATCGATGATAGACTGGACAGGGAAAATGTGGCACATATACACCATGGAATATTATGCAGCCATCAAAAACGATGAGTTCGTGTCCTTTGTAAGGACATGGATGAACCTGGAAACCATCACTCTCAGCAAACTGATACAAGAGCAGAAAATCAAACACTGCATGTTCTCACTCAAAGGCGGGTGTTGAACAATGAGAACACGTGGACACAGGGAGGGGAGCACTACACACCAGGGTCTCTTCAGGGGAAACAGGGGAGGGACAGCTGGGTGTGCAAAGTTGGGGAGAGAAAGCATGGGGAGAAATGCCAGATACAGGTGATGTGGAGGAAGGCAGCAAATCAAACTGCCACATGTGTACCTATGCAACAATCTTGCATTTTCTTCATATGTACCCCAAAACCTAAAATGTAATTTAAAAAAAAAAAGAGGGAGAGAGATCCAAGATGGCTGATCACTAGCAGCTCGGGATTGTAGCTCCCAGCGAAAGTGTAGAGAATGAGAGGATGCCCCACTTTCAGATGAATTTTTGTTGCTCATGGACCAGGAGATTCCCAGTGAAGGAGCCCCTCGGTTCTCCAGCACAACTCTTGTGGCCGGCGTGGTGGTTTTGCTGGTGGCTTGGCACCGTGGTTCTTGGTGCAGTGTCAGAAAAGCACCATCAATCTTAACACCACTGTTTTAGCCCGCACAGTGAGTCACTCATATTCTGGTGCTGGGAATCAACAGGTTGGACGTCCACTCAGAAACCTAATTAGAAAGTCAGTAATTACAAAGGTGACAGATGGATAAATTTATAATGAAGGGAAGAAACCAGCCTAAAAAAGCTGAGAATACCCAAAATCAGAACGCTTCTCCCTCTACAGGGGATCAGTTCCTCATGAGCAATGGAACAAGGCCTGATGGAGAACGAGTATGTTCCATTAACAGAAGTAGGCTTCAAAAGGTGGATGATAATAAACTTCTGTGATTCAAATGAACTTGTTCTAACCCAATGCAAAGAAACTAAGAACTTTGAAAAAAGGTTTGACAAAATGCTATGGAGAATAGACAATTTAGAGAGGAATATGAGTGAATTAACGGAGCTGAAAAACACAACACGAGAACTTCGCAAAGTATGCACAAGTTTTAACAGCCGAATTGATCAAGCAAAAGAAAGAATATCAGAGATCGAAGACCAATTTACTGAAATAAAACAAGAAGCCAAGATTAGATAAAAAAGGATACAAAGGAATGAGCAAAGTCTCCAAGAAATATGGGACTATGTGAAAAGACCTAATCTACATTTGATAGGTGTATCTGAATGTAATGAAGAGAATGAATCCAAGCTGGAAAACACGCTTCAGGATATTATTCAGGAAAACTTTCCCAACCTCGCAAAGCAGGACAATATTCAACTCCAGGTAATACAGAGAACACCACAAAGATATTCCTCAAGAAGACCAACCTCAAGGCACATAATTGTCAGATTCACCAGGGTTGAAATGAAGGAGAAAATACTAAGGGCAGCCAGAGAGAAAGATCGGGTTACCCACAAAGGGAAGCCCATCAGACTCACAGCAGATCTCTCAACAGAAACCCTACAAGCCAGAAGAGAGTGGGGACCAATATTCAACATCCTTAAAGAAAAGAATTTTCAACCCATAATTTCATATTGCCAAACTAAGCTTCATAAACAAAGGAAAAATAAAATCTTTTGTGAACAAGCAAGTACTCAGAGATTTCATCACCACCAGGCCTGCTTTATATGAGCTTCTGAAAGAAGCACTACACATAGAAAGGAACAACCAGTATCAGTCTTTCCAAAAATATACCAAAAAGTAAAGAGCATCAACATAATGAAGAATTTACATCAACTAATGGGCAAAATAGCCAGCTAACACCAAATGGCAGTATTAAACTCACATATATTATTATTAATCCTAAATTTAAATCGACTAAATCCCCCAATCAAAAGACACAGCCAAAACCCATCGGTATGCTGCATCCAGACCCATCTCACATGTAAGGATACACAAAGACTCAAAACAAAGGGATGGAGAAGATTTACCAACCAAATGGAGAGCAAAAATAAATAAATAAATAAAAAGCAGGAGTTGCAATTTTCACCTCTGATAAAATAGATTTTAAAGAAATAAAGCTCAAAAGAGGCAAAGAAGGACATTACATAATGGTAAAAGGATCAATGCAACAAGAAGAGGTAACGATCCTAAATATATATGCACCCAATACAGGAACACCCAGATACATAAGACTTATAAACAGACTTAGACTCTCACGCAATAATAGTGCGACACTTCAACATCAGTATTAGACAGATCGATGAGACAGAAAATTAACAAGGATATCCAGAACTTGAACTCAGATCTGGAACAAGTAAACTTAATCAACATTTATAGAACTCTCCAATTTACATATACAAAATATACACTCTTATTAGCACCACATCACACCTACTTACAGGTTTAAATGAAATATTGGTTGGCTGCTTGTTTGTTATTTTCTTCCTTCATTTTTCCTGTCTCCATTATTAAGCACAATCATTGGTACAAAAGAGGTTTTCAATACCCATTTTTAGACTGCATCCTGGCCTGGGCCTTAAAGCAACACTTCCATTCTCTCTCCCTCTTCCTCTTCCTCTTTCTTTCTCTCCTTCATTTTTTTAAATTTATTTTTATGTTTTATTTATTTATTTTCTTTCTCTCTTTTTTCTTTCTTTTTTCAAAAAAGAAGTAAAAAAAAGAATTAGTGAATTAAGTGGCAACATATACATAGAAATTCTGTTTCTTCAAATTTCCTCTAAAATTTGTTCACTGTTGAAATTTTTAATATCTGTCACTCATGGCTTTTGAAAATATCGATGCTCAAACTCCATGGATTATTTGAATTGTAAACCTTGTATGATTCAAGAGGCCAGCATTCAATTATACCAATAATGGGTCCAATAGCCAAAGGAAATAAATATCCCTGGTTATATACAATGCTATTTTAGTGGAGAAAAGCGACTTAATTATGACACATATCAAGCATTACCAAATTTTACCTGAAACCTAAGTCTTGGTCCTCATTCATTTAGCACACAATTCTTTATATTCTCCTAATGCAGATTATTACTTTTTGGAGTCAACATAATTCTTAATATTAACAAAAGCTGCCATGTATTAAGGAAGGATGTTTCTAAATATGTACAACTTTTTCCTAGAATAGAAAAAAAGCAGACAAGCAGGCCAAGGTTTGAATTCTGCATTCACCTGTTGAAGGACCTTAAGCTTATGATTAAATTTCTCTTAGTCTATTTCTTTATCTGTGAAAGGAGAAACATACCACCAGCTAGTGACAAGTGAGATAATTAATGCAATGCTTGATCTTTAATATAACATTAGCTGTTATTATTTCCTGAATGATCACTGCTGATTTAGAAAGTTTAAAGGAAAAGGCCACATGCAATACAGTTCTACGTATGGATGGATAAGAAATATTTTCTCTTTCCTAGTCTAGTCACCAACACCTGTTTAGTTAGGAAGAGATTGGAGATACCCAGGGAAATACCGGATAGCCCTTTGATCTCTGCCTCTGCTGAATTCTAGCTTCTGTCCTTGGATATATGGTCCTAATTAACTATCTTCCAGGTAACTCTCACCAGGGTGAATAAAACATGCATAAACTCTTGAGAGTCGGAAGAGTTTCAGAAGGAGATATAGGGTAGTTCTCTGCACTGAGGTGGGAGGACACATAAATTATCTAAGGCAGATGGCTATCTATTCCTAGTTTTGAAAAATCTCTAAGGATTAAATTTCCCCATATTCCTTGGTTACCTGTTTCAGTGTTTAATCCCTTCTTTATACTTATGTCCATCTTTATGACTAACTGAACTTTTTCTCTTGCTACAATTTAAAAGCATTTCCTTTTATTTGGTCTCCTGTGGAAGTAAAGAACATCTGTTCTGCATCTTCCCTATAATAACCTTTCAAATACTTGAAGACAGTTAAATCACCGCTTCGTCTTCCCTTCTCCAAGTTAAACAGTCCTGATCCCACTGAGCCCTCTCTTAGGAGCTAGTCTCCATTCCTTACATCACTTCTGCTGATCTTCACTGGACCTTCTCCAGAGTCTCCACATTCTTGCCAAATTCAAAGACCAAAATCGAACACAGAAACAATGCCAAATAAAGCAGAGGGATTACTTTTCACTTCTGTATTCCTCTCTTGATAAAACATTCCAAGTGAAGTGGTGTGTTTGCTCTTTTTTTCCAAAAATATAATGCTCTTTCTAAGTCTTTGCTTTGTATTCATGTATGCTATCATCTGTGGTACTTTTGTCCAAGGCTCATATTTCAGGTGCTTCAAATAATTCCTGTCAATAAGGATCAAATTTGGAAATGCACTGCTTCAGAGAATTTTTCTACCTTCTATAAAAGCTAAAATTGTAAAGCTGTGAAAACAAAAATCTATGCAATCCATGAAATAACCATCAACACTTACACTTTGATGACATTTTAAAAACATGTTTTTATCATATGTATGTAGAAATTTATTTTTTCCTAAATCAAGAATGATATAATCTAATAAACTTTGTACAAATGTTTTATAAGCAAACAATAGCAACAACAAAACAAATAAAATGCTAAAATATATCTGAAACTTTATCAATATATTTGTGAAAATGGCAAGTCCCAGTACATTTTAAATCTAATTTGAATTCTATAGTTTTAATTTGTACTCTATAATACTACACATTGCAAACACATTTTCTGAAACCTGCATTAGTTTAAATACTTGAATGTATTTATCTAGTGATACATTTCTGAGGGTTTTCGTGTTGCCAATAACTCAAATATTTTACTTTGACCTATTATAAATAATAATATTTGGAACCAGCTACAATTTCTCATTTATTTCTTTTTCTATTTTCCTTTATGAAGATACCTAATAATATACAAAGTCTCAGTTCATAAGCAGGTTAAGTCACAATTATATAGTTTATTAACACATATATTTATTGGGGGTGTTTGTGTATATATATACATACACATTTAAGAGTCTCACTTCAGGTGCCCAGGCTGGAGTGCAGTGGTGCTATCTCAGCTCACTGCAACCACTGCCTCCTAAGCTCAAGCGATTCTCCCACTTAAGCCTCCTAAGTAGCTGGGACTACAGGCTACTTTTTATTGCTTAGGAATACAGAAACTCAAAGATATAAAAATAAAAATGTTACAATGATTTGGAAGAAAGCAGCAAAAGTTATGTTTTCATACTAGAAATTCAATTTTTTAAAAAGTAAGTCATTTTCTTGCCCATTTCTCCCATTTACATCAGAGCCTTTCTGGGTGTCTACCATTCTTAGCCATTTCCTCAAATAGCAGTACATAACTTAGGGCACATGTAAAGAAGCGACCCATATAAATTTCTGCTCTACACACAAGCAAACGCACATGTCTAACTTACTCTGTGACTCCCAATAATCTCATGCCCAAGTTAATTTCACATTCTGACTGTTGAAAGCACCTTAAATTTTAAAAAGAGAGATTATCAACTGGGAAACTGCTTGAAATATTAGTAACAAAAAATATAAATAAAATATTCCTCCAAATAAAAAAGAAAGGCACAAATAATAGAGTTTTTAAATGGCAAAAGACATGAACAGGCTTTTCACAAAAGAGAAACACAAATGACCAATAATCCAAGAAATGACCAAATGACAGAGAGATTTTCAATTTAACATATATAGTGATTTGGAACATAAATCAAGAGCACAAAGAAAAACTACTTTTAAAATAGTTGAATGGCAGAAACAAACCAAATTAGGACAAGTACTAGAATGTAGAGCCAAAAAATATTTTATTAATTGGTGTTAGGAGGGGAAATTGTTTTAGCTACTTTGGAGGTAAGGTTAAATATTCACATAATACTCTACATTTGATACATTCCAGTGTATGGCATGCACCCAGTAGAAACTATTGCCTATGTGCATTTGGGGATATGTACATAGCAGTTCTGTTCACCATGAAAAAAATCTCTAAGAAACCCAAATCTCCATCAACAAGAAAATATAAGACTCCATGGTAATACATTCAGTAGAATGTTACACAGATGGCCAAAACAAATAAGAGCAGGACACAATAATATGAATGAGTCTTAGTAATTAAATGTTATGTGAAAAAGTGAGTCCCAAAAGATTACATCTAGTACTATCATCTCTTTGTAAAGTCAAAACAACTAAAATTTAAAACATACTTTTTTTAGGAACACCTATAAATACAATAAATTATATAAAAAAGAAAAGAGGATAATGAACACAGAATTCACAAATGTCGCTTATTTTGTGGAGGTAAAAATGGCTCCAATTATTCTTAAAATGTGCTCAATTTTTCACACATCCTTCCCTACATCAATACTTTTTGCAATGTAAATTTGCAAGTTCTCTCATAAAGAAGTGGAATCTATTTCTCCACCCTTTGCATCAGGGCTAGCCTTGTGACTTGCTTTGGTGAACAGACTTGTACAGAAATAACAGGGTGCCAGTTCTAAGCCCAGGTCTTTCTCCATTAGATCCCTGCCTCTGCCAGAACATGTCAGGATAGCCGGCAAGAAGTTAGGAAGTCATATGGAGCAGATTTTAGTCATCCCAGCCAAAGCTATTCCAGACCAGGCAGCCCAAGCCAACTCACAAACTGACCACAGACTGAGGAATAAGCCCAGCCAAGATCATCTGAGCCAGTCCTACAGCAGCAGGACTGAGCCCAGCCAACCCATGCACTTGTGAGCTGAATAAATGGTGGTTGTTTTAAACCACATAGTTTTGGGGTAAGTTTTAATGCAGCATTTTCATGACAGTAGATAATTGATACCCCTTGGGTTAAAGCAGTCAGGGCTATACTCTGTTTGCTTTTATTATTTTATGTTCTACTGTTTTTTTTAAACCTATACTTCCATTCATTAACATTGCTTGACAATTTTTATTTATTTTATTTTATTCCATCTTAGTGATAATACCATTTCCCTTAACCTCACTGCCTATTATTAGGCAGCATAGTAAAGTTGTTTATATCTTAAGAATATTAACTTAGAGTAATATAAAATTTTGCTATTGTGGTTTATTGCCCTTCCAACCCCTGCCAAAAAAAAAAAATGTAGATATGATATTGCCCAGATTTTGGAAACACACAAAGCCTTGCCACTAACTGACTGATTTTAGATAGGTTGCTGCTTACCTTATCTCTGCCTCATTACTATCACCTGTGCAATGGAGATAAGCACACTTATCTTTTAAAATTGTTGTGGGAAACAAATGAGATGCTTATCCATAGCTTTAACACAGTAGATAATCAACAAGTTGCATATTAATATTGTGAAGAGTTTCACTAGTATTGGACTTTGAAAATTTTTTTTTACTTGATAGATGTGAATGGTATCTAACATTAAGTTTGCACTAGGGCCAGGCACGGTGGTTTATAACTGTAATCTCAGCATTTTGAAAGACTAAGGAGCAAGAATCTCTTGAGCACAGATGTTTGAGACCACCATGGGCTCAAACCATAGTGAGACCTCATCTGTACAAAAAGTAAACAAAATTAGCTGGGTGTGGTGGCATGGGCCTGTGTTCCCTGCTACTTGTGTAACGGAGGTGGGAGGATTGCTTGGGGCAGAAGATCGAGGCCACAGTGAGCCATGATTATGCCACTGTGCTCCAGCCTGGGTGACTGAGTGAGCCCTTGTCTCAAAAAATAAAAATTAAACTTAAAAAAAGTTTGTATTAGGAATGGATAGAGTGTGAATCTGACACCCACTGGGAAATGCACGACTTCAACCAACACCACATTCTCTATCTGAGGTTTAAGAGTTTGTTGAACTAGGCCTTTGATATTTTGAAGCAAATGTCTAAGTTCATTACATACTCTTTTGACATTTTGGAAGCAAATGTACAAGGTTTATTAAACAATCTGCCTGCTGACTATACCCTAAATCAATATACTAACATTATCATTTGTATCAAAAATCATTCCTCTTTGATCTTGTGTGGGACATTAGGTTTTTTGTTGTTGCTGTTTTGTTTTGGAGTTTTTTTCAGTCATGACACAATCCATCTTGAGGAGTAGGTACAGTAAAAATATAACCCATAATGCTATCATTTTCTATGAGCTAATAATAACAATGTGTGAGTTGATATCATTAATTACTACCATCAGGGATATAGCTAATAACTATATCAGAAACATAGCTAATTTTTTTTTAGGAGCTGAAAAGGGACTCTAAAATGAAGAAAAATAATGTGCTGTTCAGAAAACTATAAAATGTATTTCATCTAGTAAATTTTATAATCAATTCTAGTTTTATACTCATAGTCCTTTTATAAATGTGTGCCAGTTGGCATATTTGAAGCACTGCTACTAATTTAGATATTTGCAGAAGGATATGCTTAAATACTAACACACTAATAATACCAAATAATATATTAGAATACATACTAATATAACAACCATAAGAAGTATCCCATTCTAAATGTGCAAATATGTACTAAATATGTTTTTGCTCTTTTCCTTATTTTTTTAAATTACAAATGAGAGAATGTTAGTATTATACACACAAAATGCATTCTGAGATAAAGTCAATTATATATTTAAGTGACTCCAAAAGTTATTAATGAATATTTAAAGATTTAATGGGAAATGTATTATTATTCCCATTTTATAAAGAAAAAATCAAAAGCATAGAACATTCCTGCAAATTATACTTAAAATGTCAAGAGAAAATAAAGCATTTAGTCATCATTAAACACTATTTAGTCATGATTAAACAGTATTAGAGTTTTGTAATCCCCATCAGGAGTCTTTTTCAGCTCATCTATATTGAGACTACCACAGGCAATATATGGCATCCATCTACTTAGAAAAACAGAAGCCACACTGCCAGCAAGCCAGTGTCTGGCATTTTTTCTTTCCTGCAGAAGTTCTTGCAGCTAAGAAGCAAGGAAATGAGATCCACATTGGGCAGGTATAGAAACTGGCCAAGTTCAAAGCTTCATGTTCTGCAATTGCCCATATCGCCTATAACAACTAAGAGACATTTGTTTGATGATATATGTCAATATGTAACTGCTACTCCTCACACCCATCAGAATGGTTATTATCAAAAAATTAGAAAACAACAAATGTTGACTTGGATGTGAACACTTGTGCACTGTTGGTGGAAAAGTCAAATGGTGCAGCAAATGCCCATCAGTGATAGACTGGATAAAGAAAATGTGGCACATATACACCATGGAATACTATGCAGCCATATAAAAGATGTTTATGTCCTTTGCAGGGACATGGATAAAGCTGGAAACTAACATTCTCAACAAAGTGACAAAAGAACAAAAAAACCAAACACCACGTATTCTTACTCAAAAGTGGGTATTGAAAAATGAAAACACATGGACAGAGGGACAGGAACATCATACACTGGGGCCAGTTGGGGACTGCGGGGACTAGGGGAAGAATAGCAGGGGGTGGGGTGACTGGGGAGGAATAACATTAGGAAGAATACCTAATGCGGATGATGGGGACATGGATGCAGCAAACCACCATGTGATGTGTAGACCTATGTAACAATCCTGCACAATCTGCACAGGTACATCAGAACCTAAAGTATATTTTCAAAAAAAGAAAAATAAAAGAACAGTATGGTGGTTCCAAAAAAAAAAAAAACTAAAAAAACTAAAAATACTATGATATAACAATCCCAATCCCACTAACAGGCATATATGCAAAAGACTGAAAGCATGCTCTCAAAGAAAGATTTGTACAACTATATTAATAGTAGCATCATTCACAAAGGCCAAAAGAGAGAAGAAACCCCAGTGTCCATTAATAAATGAATGGATATACAAAATGTAGTATATACATACAATGGAATATTATTCAGCCTCAAAAAGGAAGGAGATTTTTGTACATGATACAACATGGACAATCCTTGAGGATGTTAAGTAAAATAAGTCAGTCATAAAAAAAAAAAAAAAAAAAAAAAAGACAATATTGCGTGATTCCACTTAGATAAGGTACCGAGAGTAGTCAAAGTCATGGAAACAGAAGGTAGAATAGCGGTTTCCAGGAGCTGAAGAATAAGCAAATGAGGAGTTGTTATTTAATGAGTATGAAGTTTTAGCTTTACAAGGTGAAAAGCTCTGGAGATACGGTGCACAACAAGGTGAATATAATTGACACTACTGAACTCTTCACTAAAAATGGTTAAGATGGTACATTTAATGTTATATGTGTACTTTATCACAAATAAAAACAGAAATTATATTGTGTATATATGTATGTATATGATAATATTATATAGTTACGTTGCTCAAACGCTGTATCACCACTGACCCAGCAATTTCACTTAGGAGCAATTTTCCTAAGCATATCATTATACAATTGAAACAAGTTTTTAAAAGATATATGTAGGTGTAGGTTTTTGTAATGTGATTTTTTTTAAATAATATATATTCAAACTGCGTAATTTAAGTCATTTACTTCATAGGCTAGGCCACAGATATCATACAGAGGACCCCATTGTCAATTCTGGCTAAACATTAGTGTCGCAAAAGATTGACGAATAGTCTTACTGCTACCTTGTTCATAATACATACAGAAACTGGCATTCTCAAGTCCTAAATCAAAAACTGATTAATCTATTACAATTGAAAACCTAATATTTAACAGGTAAGACAGAGATGAGCAAAGAGAAAAGTTATTTGTTTATATGGAGCTTAAATGCAGTTCAGGAGAAAAACATTGCATGTATTAATCAATCAATGCAAACAAAAATATATAAAGTATTGTGACCTCAGAGAAAAATAAAATAGAGCAATGTTGTATGTGACTGGGTGGCTGATTTAGATGAACAGCTGGGATAAGTGATGGAGAGATGACGTAGGAACTAAGATTAGAATGACAAGAAAGAGCCAACATACAATGATGAATCAGACAGAAGAGATTTTCAAGCAGAAAGAATGGCAAATACAAAGGGCCTGTGTTAGGAACAATCTTCATGTTCACTAAGGAATTAAAATTAGAGCTAATAGTTTGTATTGAAAAATAAAAGAAGAACAAGATTCAAAAAACAGAATCATTTTAAACCTAGGGACAACAGTCTTGGAATCCACAAATAAATTATTTTCTATACTGTAGCTTCTTTGCTTGAAGATTATTTACTTATTGCCAAGAACAACTATTTCTGTTAAAAGGAAACCTCTTAAGCACCTATGTAAACAAAATTTATTTATTGTTGTGGGCTTTTTCAAGGCTACTTAGAGTTAAAACATTTTGAAATCACAGAGAAAAAATTTAAGTAGGAGTTCCAGTTTTTTCTTAGGCTGAGAAGGTTTGTTATTGCTGTCCAAATCCAAGTGCAAAAATATTTTTGTGAATGTTGCAAATACACTACTTAGAGGGAAAAGCTACCCAAACACACCTGCACCTTTTCAAAACTGATTTAATATCGTGTTAAATAAACATATTAAGGGCATGAACGTTTAGTCACCAAAAGCTCCACTGCCTAATCTACTATTTAGAGTCAATTATACCGGCCACTTATATTCTGATAAAGACAAACCTGCATTTCATAACATTTTTTCCAAACCAAAAACTGTCGGGTGGTACTCATTGCTTACAATTTTACCTTAATATTGTTTTGGTCATACGACTTATATGATTGAAAATACATGGAATAATGTCTAAGGAAGAGGCTACATTCTGAAGGTAGAATATTTATTGTCCAATTTTATTATATGAGGCAAGAGAATATGGTTAGAAATCCAGAGAAGTTTGCTCTGACATCAGAAAGCTAGTCTTAATGCTGCTTCTGCCTCTTGCTGGATGTACAAATTTGGATATAAACTCTGTGTACTCATGTAGTAGTTTGTTTTCATGCTGCTGATAAAGACATACCCGAGACTGGGAAGAAAATGCCATTTAATTAGACTTACAGTTCCACATGGCTGGAGAGTTCTCAGAATCATGGTGGGAGGTGAAAGACATTTCTTACATGGTAATACAAGAGAAAAGGAGAGAGGCAAAAGCAGAAATCCCTGATAAACATATCAGATCTCATGAGACATATTCACTATCATGAGAATAGCACAAAAAAGACTGGCTCCATGATTCAATTACCTTCCCACTGGGTCCCTCCCACAACATATGGAATTCTGGGAATCTCAAGTTGAGATTTGGATGTGGACACAGCCAAACCATATCATTCCCTCCCTGATCCCTCCAAATCTCATGTCTTCACATTTCAGAACCAATCATGGCTTCCCAACAGTCCCCCAAAGTCTTAACTCAGTTAAGCACTAACCCAAAAGTCCACAGTCCAAAATCTCATCTGAGAAAAGGCAAGTCCCTTCCACTTATCAGCCTGTAAAATCAAAAGCAAGCTAGTTACTTCATAGATACAATGGGTGTACAAGTATTCGGTAAATACAGCCATTCCAAATAGGAGAAATTGGCCAAGACAAAGTGGTTACAGGGTCCATGCAAGCCCAAAATCCAGAGGGGCAGTCAAATTTTAAAGCTCCAAAATGATCTCCTTTGACTCCAAGTCTCACATCCAGGTCACGCTGATGCAAGACGTGGGTTCCCATGGTCACAACAGCTCTGCCCCTGTGGCTTTGCAGGGTATAGCCTCCCTCCTGACTCCTTTCACAGGCTGGTTTTGAGTGTCTGTGGCTTTTTAGGTGCATGGTGCAAGCTGTCTATGGATCTATCATTCTGGGATCTAGAGGATGGTGATCTTCTCACGGCTCTATTAGGCAATACCCCAGTAGAGACTCTGTGTGGGGGTTCTGACCCCACATTTCCCTTTCATACTGCCCTAGAAGAGGTTCTCCATGAGGTTCTCCCCACCCCTGCAGCAATCTTTTGCCTGGGCATTCAGGCATTTTAATACACCTTGTGAAATCCAGATGGAGGTTCCCAAACCTCAATTCTTGACTTACGTATGCCCACAGGCTCAATACCATGTGGAAGCTGCCAAGACTTGGGCCTTCTATCCTCTGAAACCACAGTCCAAGCTGTACATTGGGCCCTTTCAGCCATGGTTGGAACAGCTGGGACACAGGGCACCAAGTTCCTAGACTGTACATATCATGGGAACACTTGGCCCAGCCCATGAAACCAATTTTTCCTTTTGGGCCTCTGAGACTGTGATGAAAGAGGCTGTTGTGAGGGTCTCTGGCATGGCCTGGAGACATTTTCCCCATGGTCTTGAGGATTAACATCAGGCTCTTTGCTACTTATGCAAATTTCTGCAGGTGGCTTGAATTTCATCCTAGAAAATGGGTTTTCTTTTCTATCATATAGTCAGACTGTAAATGTTCCAAACTTTTATGCTCTGCTTCCCTTATAAAGCTGAATGTCTTTAATAATACCCAAGTCAACTTTTGAATGCTTTGCTGTTTAGAATTTTATTCTGCCAGATACCCTAAATCATCTCTCTCAAGTTCAAAGTTCCAAAAATCACTAGGGCAGGGGCAAAAAGCCACCAGTCTCTGCTAAAACATAACAAGAGTCACCTTCACTCCAGTTCCCAACAAGTTGCTCATCTCCATCTGAGACCACCTCAGCCTGGACCTTATTGTCCATATTACTATCAACATTTTGGGCAAAGCCTTTCAACAAGTCTCTAGGAAGTTCCAAACTTTCCCACATTTTCCTGTCTTTGTCTGAGCCCTCCAAGCTGTTCCCACCTCTGCCAGTTACCTGATTCTAAAATGGCTTCTAAATTTTCAGATATCTTTTCATCAATGCCCAATTTGACTGGTACCAATTTACTGTATTAGTTTATTTTCATGCTGTTGATAAAGATATACATGAGACTGGAAAGAAAAAGAAGTTTAATTGGACTGACAGTTCCACTGAGGAGGCCTCAGAATCAGGGTGAGAGATGAAAGGCCCTTCTTACATGGTGGCAGCAAGAGAAAATGAGGAAGAAGCAAAAACAGAACCTCCTGATAAACACATCAGGTCTCGGGAGACTTATACTTATTCATTATCATAAAAATAGCATGGAAAGACAAATCCCCATGATTCAATTACCTCCCCCTGGGTCCCTCCCACAACATGCAGAAATTCTGGAAGATACAATTCAAGTTGAGATTTGGGTGGGGACACAACCAAACCATATCAACTCACTTTCCCCATTTATGAACTAGAGAAAATTTCATGTCTCTCAAAATGCCTGTAAACATTAAACCAGTTAAAACACGTGAACTGCTTCCCAGTTCCTGACACACATCAGCAAATGATAGTTAAAATACTACCACTACTATATCATATACAAAATATAGTAGTATAAGTCCTCTGTCAAATTATTCACACTTATATTTTTAATTGCATCTATATCAACAGATATACACACAGAGAAAGAGAATATATAAAGTAAGTAAAGAATAAATTTAAAGTCATAATATTGCAAGTTGGCAAAAATTCAACAAATAGAGAAATTAAATTTTAATTAAAAGTCTAGCATTTCTATAATGTTCATTAATTTCAAGTATGTGATATATATCATTTTACCCTCTTAAACAAACAAACAAAAAAAAGCCGTTGGTTTAGAATGTGTAAGTTATGCCAGATCAAGTAATTAGCCCACATCTGAAAACTGTCTCAACATTTAAATTTTAAAAAGAAATCAAACTACGCAGGTCACTTATAATCACCTTGATTAGAATAAGTCTACTAGCAGGTTAATGTACACTAAAAAGAATTCATCACATATTCCCCCTCCTTAATAGTAATACCAGTGCTAATAAAAATCACTGTACAAATCTTTAGATTGCAATAACTGAATATCACAAATATAAAATGTATATATTATGCATATTATCTCAGTGAATGTTTACAAAAAAAATATTGAGGCAAACATGGGTGTTTAATATTATGGTGTACTGAGCTGGCTCATAAAAAAACTTGAAGAAATTCTGTTTACACATCTCCTGACACCTATTCATGTTATTTATTGAGTGCTGGAAATGAACGTCTCTAACTCTAAAAGGGGCAAAGGACCATTGTAGTGGGTTTAAAATATAACTGTTATATTTTAAGAATTTTCCCATTAAATAGAAATAAAAACAAACACAAAAAATAATTTATCAACTAAACAAACTAAGTGAGAATGCTGACAAACTTGACAATAATACGTAGTGCTATGGAAGACATCTATTGATTTATTTACTTATTTTCTCTTGGTAGTGGCTCTAAACATATTAAGAGATAGAAACAATAACAGAAGAAAGAGAAAGACAGTGTGGGGGTGTGTGTGGGTGTGTATGTGTGTGTGTGTGTGTGTGTGTATGTGAGTGTGTGTAGAAAATAAACCTTTTTTAGGTTCTCTAGGCTTAGTCAAGTATTTTCTGTTAAATTATAATTAATGTAACCAATAACTGACAGAATAATTACATTGTGAACAATGTTTACTAGTATAGTTGCAAATGATTGACTCAATGAATTTATTAAAAATGAGCAGTTTCATGAGCTGGAATTTAATTTTAATACTTCAGTTCCAATTGTTAAAAAAAATAGCAAGAAGCTAACTGCCACAGGTTTACTTACATTATCCCATTTTAAAATCAAATCTTTTATCTAATAACTTGTAATAATCAAGTTAGGACTCATTAAACATAACCTTTAAGCTTCTCCCTTAAACTTTAACTCTTTCTCAAAATTATAATAAAATTTCATAGAAGTAGAAATAAAAATCATAAAGTTTCTATGGTACCACAAAAGACCCCAAATAGCCAAAGGAATCTTGGGAAAATAGAACAAAGTTGGAGGTATCACATTACCTGATTTCAAAACATATTACAAAACAATAGCCATCAAAACAGCAATGGTGCCAGCATAAAAACAGACATATAAACCAATGAACCAGAACAGAGAGCCCAGAAATAAATCCACATATTTATGGTTAATTGATCTTTGCAGAAGGTGCCAAGAACACACATTGGGGAAAGGAAATTCTCTTCATAAAGTGTTCTTCAGAAAACTGATTATCTGCATGTGGAAAAATGAAATTATACTCTATCTCACCCTATAAATAAAAATCAACTCAAAATGGATTAATGGCTTATATGTAAGAAACTGAAACTGCAAAAATACTAAAGAAAATCATAGCTAAAAAGCTTCTTAATATTGGGGGAAGCAATAAATTCTTAGACATGTCCCCAAAGCACAGACAACAAAAGCAAAAACAGACAAATGGAAGTGCATCAAATTTAAAAACAACAACAACAACTTCTGTACAGCTAAAGAACAACTTACAGAATGAGAGAAAAAATATATAAACCATACATCTGAAAAAGGGTTAATATACAAAATGTATAATGAATTTACTCAATCACAAGAAAACAACCCTATTAAAAAATGGTCAAAGGATTGAATAAACATTTTTCAAAAGAAGACATATATATTAGTCTGTTCTCACACTGCTATAAAGAAGTACTCAAGACTAGGTAATATATAAAGGGCAGAGGTTTAATTGACTCACAGTTCCACATGCCTTTGGAGGCCTCAGGAAACTGATAATCATGGAGGAAGGTGAAGGAAAAGCAAGTACCTTCTTCACAAGGCAACAGGAAAGAGAGCATGTGAAAGAGGAACTGTCAAACACTTATAAAACCCTCAGAGCTCATGAGAACTCACTCACTATCATGGGAACGGCATGGGGAAAACAGCTCCCATGATCCAATAACCTCCCACCAGGTCTCTCCCTCAACATGTGGGGATTATGAGGATTACAATTTGAGATGCGATTTGGGTGGGGACACAGAGCCAAACCATATCAACATACAAATGGTCAATAGGTACAGTCAGGCATCACTTAATAACAGGAATACATTCTGAGATATGTGTCAATTAGGTGATTCTGTAGTTGTTTGAACAACACAGAGTTTAGTTACACAAACCTAGATGGAATTACCTACCACACACGTAAACTATATGATATAGCCTATTGCCCCTAGGCTAAAAACATATACAACATATTACTGTACTGAATACTACAGACAACTGGAACACAATAGTAAGTACTTGTGTATCTAAACATAGAAAATATACTGTAAAGATGTAGTATAAAAAATAAAAAATGACGTACATGTACAGGGCACTTATGAATGGGGCTTGCAGGACTGGAAGTTGCTTTCAATGAGTCAGTGAGTCAGTGGTGAGTGAATCTGAAAGCTAAGGCATTACTGTACTGTAAACTTTATAAACACTGCACTAGGATACACTAAATTTACACAGAATTGTTATTCTTTATTAAATACTAAATTTACCTTAGCTTACTGTAACATTTCCACTTTATAAACTTAATTTTTTTTTACTTTTTTGACTCTTTTTAATACATTTAGCTGAAAACAAAGACACACTGTACAGTTGCATGAAATATTTTCTTTTTTTATATCCTGATTCTCTAAGCATTTGCCTGTTTTAAAAATCTAAATTTTATTTTTTGCTTTCAAAACTTTTTTGTTAAAAAATAAGACATAAACATACACATTAGCCTAACCCTAAACAGGGTCAGGATCATCAATATTACTGTCTTCCCTCTCTATGTCTTGTCCACTGGAAAGTCTTCAGGGATAATAACAGCCATGGAGCTGTTGTCTCCTATGATAACAATGCCTTATTCTGGAATATTTCCTGAAGGACCTGCCTGAGGCTGTTTTACAGTTAATTTTTTTTAATACGTAGGAGGAGCACACTCTAAAATAATGATAAATATTATAGTAAATACATAAACCAGTAAAATAATCATTTGTTAATATTATCAAGTAGTATGTACTATACACAACTGTAAATGTTACACTTTTTTTTTCATTTTTTACATACATTCTGTATTAGTCCATTTTCATGTCACTAATAAAGACATACCCAAGACAGGATAATTTATAAAGGGAAGAAGTTTAATTGACTCACAGTTTAGCATGGCTGAGAGGGCCTCAGGAAACTTATAATCACAGAAGCAGGGAAGCAAACACATCCTTCTTCACATGGCGGCAGCAAGGAGAAGTGTCAAGTAAAGGCAGGGAAATGCTTCTTGATAAAGCCATCAAATTTCATAAGAACTCACTATCATGAGAACAGCATAGGGTAACCACCCCCTTGATCCAATCACCTTGCACAAGATCTCATCCCCCAACACACAGGGATTACAATTCAAGATGAGGTTTGGGTGGGGACACAGCCAAACTGTATTGTTCTGCCCCTAGCCCCTTCCAAATCTCACACCCTCACATTTCAAAACACAATCATGCCCTTTCAATAGTCCCCCAAAAGTCCAATCCCAAAGTCTTATCTGAGACAAGGCAAGCCTCTTCCATCTATGAGCCTATAAAATCAAAAGCAACTTAGTTACTTCTTAGGTACAATGAAGGTACAGACATTGGGTAAATACACCTATTCTAAATGGAAGAAATTGGCCAAAATGAAAGGGCTACAGGCTAAAGAAAGGCCTGTACGGCTGAAAAGGGCTAAGTCAGAAATCCAATAGGGAAATCATATCTTAAAATTCCAAAATAAATTTGGACTCCATGTCTCAAATCCAAGTCATGAGGTCCAAAATGATCTCCTTTGACACCATGTCTCACATCCAGGTCATGCTGATGCAAGAGGTGGGCTCCCATGGCTTTGTACATCTTCCAATCCTTGGCTTTGTGGGGTATAGACCCCCTCTCAGGTTCTTCACTGGCTGGGATTTAGTGCCTGTGGCATGTACCATCATGCCTGGCTAATTTTGTAATTTTTATAGAGATTAGGGACTTAGTGTGCTGCCCAAGCTGGTCTCAAACTCCTGGTATCAAGCAATACTCCCATCTTAGCCTGCCAAAGTGCTAGGATTGAAGGCATGAGCCATCACACCAACCTCTGTGCCATACTTTTATATGAGGCAGCACAGAACACAGTAGTTTGTTTACACCAGCATCACCACAAACATATGAGTAATATAGTGCATCACTAGGAAATATATGCGTATTATATGACATCACTAGCAAATAAGAATTCACTAGGAAATAAGAATTTTTCAGCTCCATTATAATCATATAGGACCACCCTAGTATATGCAGTCTGTCATTAACCAAAATGTTATACAGTGTGTGACTTTTTTTAAAAAGTGCTCAACATCATTAGACATCAGGGAAAGCAAATCAGAACCACAATAAATAATACTTCACACCTGTCAGAATGGCTATTATCAAAAAGATAAGAGCTAACAAACTTTGGAAAGTATGTGGAGAAAAGAGAATCCTTGCACACTACTGGTAGGAATATAACTTGGTATAATCATTATGCAAAATACTATGAAGATTGTCAAAAAGTTAAAACTAGAACTGTCACATGATCCAGCAATCCGAGTTCTGATTATACAAGGAAATGAAATTAGCATGTTGAAAAGATATCTGCACTCCCATATTCATTGCAGCATTATTCACAAGAACAAAGATATAATCAATCTAATTGTCTATCAAAAGATGGATGAAGAAAATGCAGGATGGATGGATAGATAGACAGATAGATAGACACACAGACACACACACACACACACACACACACACACAGAGAGAGAGAGAGAGAGAGAGAGAGAGAGAGAGAGAGAGAAGGCAATTATTCAGCCTATAAAATGAAAATCCTATCTTCTGCAACATCACTGTGAACCTGGAGGACATTATGTTAAGTGAAATAAGCCAGGCACAGAAAGACAAATACTGTGTAATATCACTTGTATATGGAATATAAAATGTCAAATTCATAAAAGCAGAGAACAGATGGGGTTAATCGGGAGATGTTGGTCAAAGGGTATACAGTTTCAGTAATCTAGAATGAATAAGTTCTGGAGATACAATATATGATATAGCAACTATAATTAGTAATACCATATTATATACTTAAAATTTGCTAAGTAGACCTTAAATGTTCTCACCACAAAAAAATGTATTGTGGTGGAAATGTAAATAAGCTTGATTATGATAATCATATCATAATGTATATGCATTTCAAAACATCACATTGTATACCATAAATATGTATAATTTTTGACAATTATACCTCAATAAATCTATGTTAATAAATCCGGAAAAATCTCTTTGATTGTTAATTATTAAACTTGAAACCACCAGGGGCTTTGGAGACACTATGCTTCCATTTCAATTTCAGCTCTACTGTGTGCTAATTGAAAGATTTTAGGCACTTTCTTTTCTTTTATTTTTTAATTGTACTTTGGGCTCTGGGGTACATGTGCACATCCTGCATCCTGTAGGATTGTTGCATAGGTATATAGATACCATGGTGGTTTGTTGTCTCCATCCCCCAACCTTGGCCTACATAAGGCATTTCTCCTGGTGTTATCCTTCCCCATCCTCCCCACCCCAGTCTGTCCCTCCCCTCCCCTCGCCTCCCCTCCACAATCCCACCTAGCCCAGTGAGTGTTGTTCCCTTCCCTATGCCCAAGGGTTCTCATTGTTCATCATTCACCTATGAGTGAAAACATGCGGTGTTTGGTTTTATGTTCTTGTGTCAGTTTACTGAGAATGATTCATTCCAGATTCATCCATGTCTCTACAAAGGACAGGAACTCATCGTTTTTTTATGGCTGCATAGTATCCCATGGTGTATATATGCTACATTTCTTTGTTGAGTCTATCATTGATGGGCATATGGGTTGGTTCCTTTGCCATTGTAAACAGCACTGCAATGAACATACCAGTGCATGTGTCATTTTAATAGAACCATTTATAATCCTTTGGGTATATACCGAGTAATGGGATTGCTGGGTCAAATGGAATTTCTATTTCTAGATCCTTGAGGAATCACCACACTGTCTTCCATAATGGTTGAACTAATTTACACTCCCACCAACAGTGTAGAAGTGTTTCTTTTTCTCCACATCTTCTCCAGCATCTGTTGTATCCAGATATTTTAATAATCGCCATTCTAACTGGTGTGAGATGGTATCTCAATGTGGTTTTGATTTGCATTTCTCTAGTGATCAATGATGATAAGCATTTTTTCATATGTTTGTTGGCTACATAAATGTCTTCTTTTGAAAAGTGTCTGTTCATATCCTTCACCCACTTTTGAATGGGTTTTTTTTTTCCTTGTAAATCTGCTTTAGTTTTTTGTAGATTCTGGATATTAGCCCTTTGTCAGATAGGGAGACTGCAAAAATTTTTTCCCATTCTGTTGGTTGCCAGTTCACACTTATGATTGTTTCTTTTGCTGTACAGCAGCTCTGGAGTTTAATTAGATCCCATTTGTCTATTTTGGCTTCTGTTGCCATTGCTTTTGGTGTTTTAGTCATGAAGTCCTTGCTGTGCCTATGCCCTGAATGATGTTGCCTGGGTTTTCACCTAGGATTTTTATGGTGTTAGTTCTTATGTTTAAATCTTTAATCCATCTGGAATTAATTTTTGTATAAAGTGTAAGGAAGGGGTCCAGTCAGCTTCCTGCATATGGCAAGCCAGTTTTCCCAACACCATTTATTATACAGGGGATCATTTCCCTATTGCTTGTTTTTGTCAGGTTTGTCAAAGATCAGATGGTTGTAGACGTGTGGCATTATTTCTGAGGCCTCTGCTCTGTTCCACTGGTCTATATCTCTGTTTTGGTACCAGTATCATGTGGTTTTGATACCAGTACCATGCTGTTCTGATTACTGTAGCCTTGTAGTATAATTTGAAGTCAGGTAGCATGATGCCTCAAGCTTTCTTTTTTCTTAGAATTGTCTTGGCCATGTGGGGTCTCTTTTGGTTCCATATGAAGTTTAAAGTGCTTTTTTCCAGTTCTGTGAAGAAGGTCAGTAGTAGCTTGATGGGGATAGCATTGAATCTATAAATTACTTTGGGCAGTATGGCCATTTTCACGATATTGATTCTTCCTAACCATGAGCATGGAATGTTTTTCCATCTGTTTGTGTCCTCTCTTATTTCCTTGATCTGTGGTTTGTAGTTCTCCTTGGAGAGATCTTGATTCTTCCCTCTTTTCTTTTTTATTAACCTGGCTAGTGGTCTGTCTTGTTGATCTTCTCAAAAAAAATCAGTTCCTGGGTTGGATGATTTTTTGAAGGGTTTTTTGTGTCTCTATCTCCTTCAGTTATGCTCTGATCTTAGGTATTTCTTGTTTTCTGGTAGCTTTTGAGTTTTTTGATCTTGCTCTTCTAATTCTTTCAATTTTGATGAAAGGGTGTTGATTTTAGACCTTTCCTTACTCCTAATGTGGGCATTTATTGCTATGAATTTCCTTGTAGACACTGCTTTAAATGTGTCCCAGAGATTCTGGTATGTTGTGTCTTCATTCTCATTGGTTTCAAAGAACATCTTTATTTCTGCCTTCATTTCATTGTTTATCCAGTCTACATACAGGAGCCAATTGTTCATTTTCCATGAAGTTGTGTGGTTTTTGAATTAGTTTCTTAATCCTGAGTTATAATCTGATTGCACTGTGGTCTGAGAGACTGTTATGATTTCCATTCTTTTGCATTTGCTGAGGAATGATTTACTTGCAATTATTTGGTCGATTTTACAGTAAGTGCAATGTAGTGCTAAGAAGAATGTACATTCTGTGGATTTGGGGTTGAGAGTTCTGTAAATGTCTATTAGGTGCACTTGGTCTAGATCTGCACACAAGTCCTGGATTTCCTTGTTGATTTTCTGTCTTATTGATCTGTCTAATATTGACAGTGGAGTGTTAAACTCTCCCACTACTATTGTGTGGGAGTCTAAGTCTCTTTGTAGGTCATTAAGGACTTGCTTTACTTGCTTTACGTATCTAGGTGCTCCTGTATTGGGTGCATATATATTTAGGATAGTTAGCTCTTCTTGTTGCATTGATCCTTTTACCAGTACGTAATGCCCTTCTTTGTCTCTTTTGATTTTTCATTGGTTTAAAGTCCATTTTATCAAAAACTAGGCTTGTCACCCTTTTTTTTCTCTCCATTTGCTTGGTAAATCTTCCTCCATCCCTTTATTTTGAGTCTATGTGTGTCTTTGCACATGAGATGAGTCTCCTGAATACAGCACATCGATGCTTCTTGGCTTTTTATACAATTCGTCAGTTTGCGTCTTTTGATTGAGGCATTTAGTCCATTTATATTTAATGTTAATATTGTTATATGTGAGTCTGACCCTTCCATTTTATTACTGGTTGGTTGTTTTGCCCTTTGGTTGGCGTAATTTCTTCATTGCATCATTGGTCTTTACCATTTGGTTCTTTTTTGCAGTGGCTGGTACTGGTTTTTCCTTTCTGTGTTTGGTACTTCCTTCAGGAGCTCTTGTAGGCCAGGTCTGGTAGTGAAAAAATCTCTTAGCAATTTTGTCCATAAATTGGACAAAATTACTTGTCCATAAAGGATTTCATTTCTCCATCACTTATGAAGCTTAGTTTGGCTGGACAGAAAATTCTGGGTTGAAAGTTCTTTTCTTTAGGATGTTGAATATTGGCCCCCACTCTCATATGGCTTGTAGGGTTTCTGCCATGAGATCTGCTGAGAGTCTGATGTGCTTCCCTTTGTGGGTGACCCAACCTTTCTCTCTGGCTGCCCTTAGTATTTTTCCCTTCATTTCAACCCTGGTGAACCTGACAATTATGTGCCTTAGGGTTGCTTCTAGAGGAGTACCGTTGTAGTGTTCTCTGTATTTCTTGTATTTGAATGTTGGCCTGCCTTACTAGGTTGGGGACGTTCTCCTGGATAATATCCTGAAGAGGGTTTTCCAGCTTGGATTCATTCTCCCCATCATCTTCCGGTACACTAATCAGGCAGAGATTATGTCTTTTCACGTAATCCCATATTTCTTGAAGAATCTGTTCATTTCTTTTCACTCTTTGCTCTCTTTTATTGCCTTCTCATTTTATTTCATTGAGTTGATCTTCAATTTCTGATATCCTTTCTTCTGCTTCATCTATTCAGCTACTGAAACTTGTGTATGCCTCATGAAGTTCTTGTGCTGTGTTTTTCAGCTCCATCAAGTCGTTTATATTCTTCTCTAAGCTGGTTATTCTAGTTAGCATTTCATCTAACCTTTTTTCAAGGTTTTTAGTTTATTTGCATTGGGATAGAACACGTTCCTTTAACTCAGAGAAATTTGTTATTACCCACCTTCTGAAGCCCGCTTCTGCCAATTTGTCAAATTCCTTCACCATCCTGCTTTGTTCCCTTGCTGGTGAGGAGTTGCAATCTCGTGGTGGGGGAGACACGTTCTGGTTTTTGATGGTTTCATTTTTCTTGTGCTGGTTTCTTCCCATTTCTTTGGATTTATAGAGTTTTGATCTCAGGTGGCTGCTTGGGGAGGTGGCCTTTCCTTTGTCTGCCTGCAGAGGCAATGCTGGGCTGCACAGATTGAGTGGAGCTATGGTATCTTTTATTTACTCAGGAAAATTAGGCCAGCTTCTGCAATGGTTGCTTCCCTTCCCCACACTGAGCTCAATCGTTCCTGGTTGCTCTCTGACTGATGTTCTGGGTGCCTAACTCTGGAGTGAGAGTTTTTTTGGCCTGCTGGGCTTCGTGCAGGGGGACCCGTCCTGCCATATGGGCTGTTTCCCTGTGTTCAATTCCCCTTCTTTCTGGCGGGCATGTAGCTCCGTCCTGCCAGCTTTTTGGCTTTCTTGGCATCAGCCAGTGCTCCCACCTGATCTATGCAGACAGCCCCGGTGCCAACCAAAGTTGCTGTTTTTCTCTGTTCAGGCAGCTTGCTGAGGCTTTTCAGCCCAGTGAAGATCTTCTGTTTTACGGGTTTAGAGGACTTGGTTGGAGTGCTATATCGAACTGAAGTCCCAGAGTGGGAGATCCCTGAGTCCTACAGTTGGTTACATGTACCTCCTGGGTGGGGCTGTGCCCCACCTTTCCTCAACTTGCCCTATTTGTTTATACCCACTGTCCAACCAAACCCACAAAATGAACCTGGTACCTCGTTTGGCATTGTGGAGACCACTTGGCTTCTGCATCTCTCTTGCTGGGAGCTGCTTTCGCAGCTGCCTCTTATTTGGCCATCTTGGGATCCCCTCCCTGATTTAGTTTTTAGACAAAGAACTTGTTGACTAAAGATATGACCATGTCCAGTATTCACCATAGCAAGTATTCATTGCAATGATTCTCTTCTCCCCCAAAAAGACCAATGGGCATTTACTCAAATGAGTATACCTTAAGGAAAATGTAATATTCACAGAGTTAACAGACAACTGAATGCAGAATTCATGCTGAGACTGATATCTAAAGATCCAAAGCATCACTGTGGCCCCACTCTTACAGTGTAAATTCTTGGGGGTCAGAAGAGAAATGGAGTTCTGGCCAAAGACTGGTTTATGCTAGGTCCACTGGTCTATGCAACCACTCAAGGATTGCTGACTGAAATGTATAATTCAGATTGTCATACTTGGCAGCTGGTAAAACCCCCAGGTTGAATCCTAAAGTCCATAACTATGGACTACCACAAGTTCCTCCAAGTAGTAGTCCTGATTGCAGTTGTATTACTACTTGCTGGAAAAGACTAATGTGGCTTCAGGTGGTTACTATGTACCTATTGATTTGGTGAATAAGTTCTTTTCTACCCCAGTTAGAAAATAAAGTAAAAATCAGTTTAAATACACATGAAACAGACAATAACATGTACTTACAATTTTGCCTTGGGGCTACGTTTATTCTCCTGTTCTCTGTCATAATGAAACTGGCGCTGGTTGGACATCCCACAGAACTTCATATTGATTGATTCCATCAGTGACATCACACTGATTGGAAAGGATGAAAAGAAATGGGTTGTACATGGCCAAAAGTCATGGTCACTCCAGAGAAGGGCAGATAAACCCTACAAAACTCTGGGGTCCTCCCATTTCATACATTTTCCCTGGTATACTACAGCCTTACTCAATGTGTTAGTTGTCTAAGACTGCTATAACAAAGTATCACAGAGAGGATGGCTTAAAATGGAAATGTATTATCTTGCAAGTCTAGAGTTTGCCTTTCTCCTCCTTGGCCTTACCCAACACTACTATTTGGGGACTGATTGAATGCCTGCTACAGAAGCATCAAATCCAATACAATGCTGCATCCCAACCAGGGAACCCATTCACATTGTTTGAATCTGCATCTCCATCAAGTCTCATGTCAAACTGTAATCCCCAGTGTTGGAGGTGAAGTCTGCTGGGAGGTGACTGGATCATGGAGGCAGATTTCCCCACTGGTACTGTCCTTGTGACAGGGAGTTTTCATGAGATCTAGTTTCTTAAAAATGTGTGGCACCTACTCCATCTACCTCCTCCTCCTACTAGGGCCATGTGAAATGCCAGCTTCCTCTTTATATTTCAGCATGATTGGAAGTTTCCTGAGGATGGAGGCCTCCCCAGAAGCTGAGCAAATGTTGCCCTGCTGCCTATACAGTCTACAGAATCATGAGCCAATTAAATCCCTTTTCTTCATAAATAACCCAGTCTCAGGTATTTCTTTATTACAATGCAAGAATGGACTGATACAGAAAATTGGCACTAGGCTTTGGGTATTGCTATAAAGATAACAAAAACTTTGGAATCAACTTTGTAACTGGGTAATGGGCAGAGGTTTTAAACTGGATAATGGGAAAAATGTGGAGGACCCAGAAGAAGACAGAAAAATGAGGGCAATCTTAAAGCTTCCTAAAGACTTATTGAATGATTGTAACCAAAATGTTGATAGTGAAAGTAGACTGAAGTAGTCTCAGATTGAACTAGGTGACTTATTATAAACTTATTAGAGCAAAGATCACTTTTGTTATGTTCTAGCAAAGAATGTGGCTGCATTGTGCCCTGGCTCTAGAGATCTGTGGAACTTCAAACTTGAGAGTGTTGATGTAAGGTATCCGGCAGAAGAAATTTCTAAGTGCAAAGCATTCAAGATATGTCCTGGCTTCTTGTAGCAACCTATGTTCATATGTGTGAGCAAAGATATAACCTAAAATGACACTTACATTTAAAAGAGAAGCAGAGCATAAAAGTTTAGAAAATTTGTAGCCTGGTCATGTGGCAGAAAAGAAAAACACATTTTGGGGGGAGAAATTCAAGCGGTGTGTAGAAATTTGCATAACAAAAAGGAGCCAGGTGCTAAGGCCCAAGATAATGGGGAAAAGGCCTCAAAAGGCATTTCAGAGACCTCATGGCAGTCCCTCCTATCACAGGCCTGGAGCCCTAGGAGGACTGAATAATTTTATGGGTTAGGCCCAGTGTCCCACTACCTTGTGCAGCTTCAAGATACCAGTCCCTGCATCCCAAACCCCAACTCCAACTCCAGCTGTGGCTCAAAGGGGCCCAGGTATAGCTCGAGCCACTGTTCCAGAGGAAGCAAGCCATAGCCTTGATGGCTTTAATCTGGTGTTAGGATTGCAAGTGCACAGGATGTAAGAGTTGAGGCTTGAGAGCCTCGATCCAAATTTTAGAGGATGTATGAAAAAGCCTGAATGTCCAGGCAAAAGCCTGCTGCATGGGCAGAACCCTCCTGGAGAACCTCTTCTAGGGCAGTAAGGAAGGGAAATGTGGGGTTAGAGCTCCCACACAGAGGTCCCATTGGGTGCTGTCTAGTGGAGGTGTGAGAAGAGGGCTATCATCCTCCAGACTTCAGAATGGTAGAGCCACAAAAAGTTGCACCCTGCACCTGGAAAAGCCACAGGCACTCAACACCAGCACGAGAGAACAGCTTCAGGGGTGAATCTATAAAGCCACAGGGGTGAAGCCGCTCAAGGCCTTGGGAGCCCTCTTTGCATCAGCATGCTCTGGATGTAAGACATGGGGTTAGGGGAGATTATTTTGGAGCTTTAGGGTTTAATGACTGCCCTGCTGGGTTTCAGACTTGCATGGGGACTGTGGCCCCTTTCTTTTGGCCAATTTCTTCCTTTTGGAACAAGAGTATTTACCTAATGCCTATCCCCCATTCTATCCTAGAAGTAACTAACTTGTTTTTGATTTTACAGGCTCATAGGCAGAAAGAACTAGCCTTGTTTCATATGAGAATTTGGACTGTGGGCTTTTGAGTTAATGGTGGAATGAGTTAAGACTTTGGGGGACTATTGGGAAAGCATGATTGTATTTTGCAATGTGAGAGAGACATGAGATTTGGGGAGCCCAGGGACAGAATAATATTGTTTGACTCTGTGTCCCCACCAAATCTCATGTCAAATTATAATCCCCAGTGTTGAAGGTGGAGCCTGGTGGGAGGTGACTGGATCATGGGGTCAAATCCCCCCTTGGTACTCTCCTCGCAATAGTGAATTCTCATGAGATCTGGTTGTTTAAACGTGTGTGACACCTCCCCACCTTTCTCTTCCTCCTGCTCTGGCCATGTAAAGTACCAGCTTCCTCTTTATCTTCTGCTATGATTGTAAGTTTCCTGAAGCCTCCTCAGAAGCTGAGCAGATACTGCCATACTTCCTGTACAGCCTGCAGAATCGTGAATCAATTAAAACTCTTTTCTTTACAAACTACCCAGTCTCAGGTACTTCTTTATAGCAGTGTAAGAATAAACTGATACATCCATTGTATAGCAAAAAGGTACAGGAGAGTGCTCATGAACATGGGATCCTCTGGTCATATTATGCATGCACTATCCAGAAGCTATCAGCTAAAAGTGTTAGAGTATCCACTGACGGCACCAATGCCAACTCAGCAACAATACTCTTCAAAATTGAGAAAAGAAAGCCCCATTTTAAGGGCAGAAATTCAAGCAGTCTGCAGAAATCTGCAGGATAAAAAAGGAGCCAAGTGCTAATAGCCAAGATAATGTGAAAAAAGGCCTCAAAAGGCATTTCAGAGATCTTTGTGGCATGCACTAGAATACTCACCAAGGAAAACAGCAAGTGTCTCACTGAAATAAAAGCTATGGCTGTCACCTAGGCACCTTGGGCATCTAGTGTCCAGGAAGCAGCAGGCAAGAAGAGGAGACATGATCTTATGAAGAGTAACTGATGCTGATAAGCAAAGGAATAAGTGCAGCTACAGAATGGGAATAGGGAAAAATACATGACAAATTCAGGTGAACCACCTCGACATCTGTTCATATACTTTTCCTAAATTTTAACGAGAATGCCAAATGTATCAACATGGGCCTGAGTAGAGTAGGATGACAAGGGCCTCAGGCCATTTATGAATAAGGATTTTGGGTCACATCACAGAACCCTGGAAAGACGACAGACAAAGGCAGGAGATTTAGAATGGATAGTGAAACAGGGAGATTATGAAATGATTGACTTTATTGTGAGTTTCCTCTCATGAAGAGAGGCGTCTGTGCTTCAGAGGAACTGCTCTATGGGCACATAAAGTAGACCTGTATTTCACAAGATACGTCACTCAGTTATATCTTGTATAAAGGAATTTCTGCCAGCTGTGAGGAGCTTGGTGAGCTGACAGCCTCCAGCTATTAACTCTTTCAAGATCTGCCTCAACTTTTCTTAGTGATCCCCAGTCAATGAGTACAGTGGAGGTACTAAGTCCTGGCTATTTCATCCCATGTGGGATAACTTGTAGTGCAGAACTCTCCACTGTGCTGGATGAGTCTCTGAAACTTTGAAGTTAGGGTTCTAATCCTGCTCAGTCCTGCTTCCTCACTTTTTTTACAGGTATTGCTTTCCCAACAAACCTTGCGCACTCCTAACTCTCGTTGTCTGCTTCCTGGAGATGCTAATCTGCAACAAATCACAATTGCATTGTTTTGGTTTGAAAGCAACAAACCATGAGAATAACTACTTAAAAATATGATACTTGAAACTAAGCAAAAAGTTAAAATTATTTCAGTGAACACTTAAAATATGTAAATTTTCTCACTTAATTCTCAAGTATATGGTATTCAGTTTCTGTCATAAAATGATATGCAAAAATAAAACAAGGTTGACAAGATAAAGCCATTCTTATATAAAATAAACTCTAGCATTTTATCCAACTCATTACCCTTTTTTTTTAAGATTTGGGGTCTCCCTATCTTGTCCAGGCTGGTTGTAAACTCCTAGGCTCAAGCAATTCTCCCATCTCAGCTTCCCAAAGTGCTCATCTCCACAAAAATTAAAAGTATTTTATAAGTGAATAGATAGTTCCACCTCCTATAGTTAAAAACAAATTAAAGAAGATAACTATAAATTATATCAGAAAGTAGAATTTATTTAGATTAATTAGATCGAATGGCATAAGAAAAGCTGGGGATTTTTCCAGCTTTTACATTTAATTCCAGATATACTTGAGAATAAAGGGCATAAGAACCTTACTCTAAATCACTATAGAAATTCTCTTCATCAAGTACAAAAAGACCATACAGATCCATGTTTACAGCATCTGAAACTCCTATCAAGTGAATCCTTACAGTAATTCACAAAGACTCATCTCAAAGTCTTCCAAAAAGATGGCAATAGTTAACCAGTATAATTATTGAATCCATCAGGGTTACCACTTATTACAATCATTTGCATTTCAGATGCCGTACTCTAGCAAAATAAGGTTGTTATCTCAGAACCAGTTTTAAGAGGGGTGAATTTATTTCCCAGTAAGATAAGGTGACCTGTAGTGAAGAAACTGATGATCTTACAAGCTCATCCAGGAAAGTATCCAGCCTGAGGGATGACTCAGTTATAACTACTAACTAGGGTCCAGAAACCCAATAGTTAATGTGTGTCACAAACATTGAAGTTCCTTCTCTCCACCACATGGCAATCAGCTGAACTTCTCACTATAAATAGAAGTTCCCTGGCACTTATGCAAGAAAACCATGGCCAGTCCCTGGGAGAGAGAATTCCCTGTCCTGACAAATAGGCATCAGCTAAATTACTCTCATCCGTTTTTCCAACTTCTACAGCTTCTATATTATGGCTACTATAACCAGTGGCATTAATCTCGGTGGAGAAGAAATGAGAGATGTTTACATAACTGGAGCAGAGATAATTTTGAAGCAAAGGATGAGGAAGCTAGAAGAATGAAAAATCTACTCTTTCCCCCGACACTGCCCCACATCATCGCCTCGGATACCAACCCAATAAATGTGGAAATTGGTACCTCTAGTTGGTATAGCTTTTGGAGAAAGAAAGGCCTTAGTGAAGAAGCAGGTACAAATTGAGACAAAAAAATAAAGAAAATAATTTGTGAATAAGAGGAGTTTGTCATAGGATCAAGGCAAAATGGATATGTTTACTCTTTTTAAGCTGAAATTTAAATCATATACTATAAATTTGCCCTTTTAAGGTACACAATTCCATGGCTTTTAGTATATTTACAAATTCATGCAATTATCACCAATATCTTATAATATATTTTATCACATCAAGAAGAAACCCCATATTTATTAGTAGTCGTGTCCAATCTCCCTTCCACCCAACCCTTGGCAACCATGAATCTACTTGTCTCTATAGATTTACTGATCCTGGACATTTTATATAAATGATATCATGCAATATGTAGTCTTTTTTTTTCTAGCCTCTTTTCCTTAGCCTAACGTGTTCAAGGTTTTCTCATGTTGTTGCATGTAACACTGTTTGACACCTTTTGATGACTGAATAATATTTTATTACACTTAGGAAGCAAATTGTTTATCCAATCACCAGTTGTTGGGTTGGACAACTTCCACCTTTTAACTACTATGAATAATACTGCTATTGACATTTGTGTATGAGTTTTTAAGTGGACTTAGGTTTTCAATTCCCTTGAATATGTAGTTGGTAGAATTGCTGACTCAAATGGTAACTCTATGTTGAACTTTTTGAAGAACTGCCAAACTGTTTTCCATTCTCCATTCCTACCAACAATGTAATGTCTTTCATTTCTCTAGTCTTCAAGTTTCTTGAGGGTGAGAACTAAGTCTTATGTTCTATTGTATCCCCAGAGCCTATAACACAGAGCCTAATGCACTATGGTTTTCTATAATTGTGAGTGAATGGATAAATAGCAACCCAAAATAATTTTTTAACATTTTTGCCTTCTGGAACAGCCCTAATCAAAATATACCATCCTGATATCTTTAACTTTCATCTCTCCAGACTCTTTCCCCTATGAAGCTATTATGAGTAATTAACATACTCCTAGATACCAGCACTTCTTGAAATAGGTGGTCTATGATTGCTAGACCAAAGGATTGTGATCTACTTGGTGTTGCTCACCTGAGCATTAAAGAAGTTAATTTAAAATGATCTGATAGTGGAACCAAGTGTTTCCAAGTTATCAGCTAGCAGACAGTCAGATGTTCATGCACATTTTCAAAGTGATCCTCCAACAAATAGAGGTACAGGACATATTTGACTCTAGGACACCATCTACTGGCCCTGCTGTCAACAACACTAAATGAACCTGGAAAGGAATGGACTCCCACATGGGGCAAAAGGCAACATATGGTACCCATCCCATTACAAAGGCGACCAGAGAAGATCTGCAGATGAAAGGGCCTTCAAATTCTAGCAGCTCTGAATGGGGATTAGTCTCCCAAAACTGACTCGTAAGTAGCCTGATGACTTCCAGCTCCGACCAATTAAAGAGACTATTGCATAGAGGAAATACCTACTTTGATCCTTAAACAAAATGGACATGTGACATGGATGGAACTCACACTTTAAAGATGAATAACTCCTCTTAATATTAATAGATTCTATCGCTTACAAAATCACATATGAATTTACACGAATTCCTTGTAAAATCTTACAAAAATATTTCCACTTCCACTCCTGATAAGACATTTACTGATTCTCACACAAAAGACTCTCCCTGATGTTTTACATAAGACACATTTCACACATTACATTGTACACATAACATCTGCATCATTTAAATTTTCCAAGAATACAAGTTGATAATGAATGACTATGTTCAGTAAATTCCTGAGATTTTATGTAAATTATGTTTGATAAGCAGAATGCTCCTTTCTCACATTAATGGGATTAAGGATGTTCATTCTCTAATCTTAAGAACTGTGAATATGTTGTATTACATACCAAAAGGTCCTTTCTTCAAAAGAAGACATACATGCAGCCAACAAACATATAAGAAAATGCTCAACATCATTGATCATTAGAGAAATGCAAATCAAAACCACAGTGAGATACCATTTCATGCAAGTCAGAATGGTAATTACTAAAAAGTAAAAAACAAGAGATCTTGGCAAGGTTGTAGAGAAAAAGAAACACTTTTATGCTGCTGGTGGGAGTGTAAATTATTCAACCATCGTGTGGCAATTCCTCAAAGACTTAGAGACAGAAATAGCATTTGACCCAGCAATCCCAATACTAGGTATATACTCAAAGGAATATAAATCATTCCATTATAAAGATACATGCATGTATATGTTCACTGAAGCACTGTTCACAATAGCAAACACATAGAATCCACACAAATGTCCATCAATGATAGATCAAATAAAGAAAATGTGGTACATACACACCATGGACTAATATGCAGCCATAAAAAGAATGAGAGTATGTCCTTTGCAGGGACATGGAAGGAGCTGGAAGCCATTTTTCTCAGCAAACTAACACAGGAGTAGAAAACCAAAGACTGCATGTTCTCTCTTGTAAGTGGGAGCTAAATGATGAGAACATCTGGACAGGATATATTGAGGGAACAACACACACTAGGGCCTGTCAGAGTGGGGCTTGGATGAAAGGAGAGCATCAGGAAGAATAGTTAATGGATGGTGGGCTTAATACCTAGGTGATGGGATGATCTGTGCAAAAAACTACCATGGCACATGTTCACCTATGTAACAAACCTGCACATCCTGCACATGTACCCCTGAACTTAAAAGTTGAAGAAAACACACATACACAAAAGGGCCTTTGCTGATGATGTAATAAATGTTATAGACTTTAAAACAGGGGGATTATCCTGGATCATTATACAGGCCCAGCGTAATCACACAATGCCTAAAAAGGAGTGATATTTCTTCGACCAGAGTCAGGAAAGAGGCTTCTTAGGAGGAAGTTGGAAAAATCTGAAGAGTCAGGGGTCTTGACCCACTGTTGCTAGAGATAGTGGGAAAGCTTAAAAAGAAACGTGAGCAGCCTCTAGGCGTAAAGACCAGCCCCCAGATGACAGCCAAGGAAGTGGGGAGCTCAGTCCTATAATCATAAGGAATTGAATTTGGTCAACAACCTAAACGAACATGGAGGCAGTCTGATCCTCAGAATCTCCAGACAAGAATGCCATCCAGCCAACATGAGGATTTCAACCTTGTGATATACTAAGCAGAGGGCCCAGCTGAGCCACACTCTACATACAAAACAATGAATAAAGAAAGGTATTGTTTTAAGTCACCAAATTTGCAGTATTGTGTTATGGTAGCAACAGAAAACCAATATATTCTCAAATATCAGTATATTAAACTTCAGCATACTGTGGTTTTGAAACACAATTACCACTAGAATGGTCACTTCCAATTGCATATTCCCGGGACCAAGGCACATTCCACTACCAAATATTGTTGTTTATAATGAGTACATGGGAAATTTATGCTCATAATTACTGGGTAGTTTAAAGATGTTATCTAATAATAATATACTGATTTTTAAGTAATTATCCCCAACATTTATACTTTAATGATGCATTTTTTAAAATGAAATAGATTATTACTTTGTTAACTAGTCACGTCTTCATAAAGTTGTCTTACAAGTTTGGTGCAGTTCACTTTAGGAATATATCTCTTTCATTATATGTTTTAGCATATTTTATAGGATTTATTTTTAACATACCCACATATTATATATTAATATACATAAATCGGTCATGTAAACAATAGTGATTATCAATAAAGTTGAATGAATTAATGATTAGAAAAATGTGAGAACATAGATACTAAAGATTTACAGACCTCAAAGTACAAAGAATTCTAGGCAAAAGTCACCATATTTTTAGCATATAAATACATAAAACTAGTAACATTGAGTTACTTTTTAACAAGACTTTATTGGCATGATGACCATATTTTGGTATTTATATTTCTTAAATTAGTAGCTTCAAGTTGCATGTGACTTTATTGCAAGTACATTACAATTGCTTCAGTTGCTCATCTGCAGAACAAACACATGCTTAAGATATGCCAAGTTTTACCTGCTCCAGCCAGTGCTTGTAAATTAAACAATCTAAATAAAATTGAATTATTCTAGAGATCTGGAATATAACATAAAATCTGGATTGGAACATGGACACTTACTTTTTCTGAGCTCTTTCAGCCAGCCTTGCAATCTCTATAGCTGCTTTCCTTGCTTCAAAATCTTCCCTTTTTACTCTCTCTCCAGTCCCTCGGTGGCCTAGCTCCACCAACTGGCGGGCCAGGGTTTCATCCTAAAGAGAAAATTGTTAAATCAGTGGGCAAATGAGACATATTACTTTTACTTACTTACGTACATCCTCCATCTGCAATGTATACCAAGCAATTGCTTTAAATAAAAAATTAAATTCATTTTAAAACTATACATGATCTATTAGATACAAAAAATGAATTTTTCTAATAATACATTATACATATCTGATTTGGTCTTTCTTTCCCATATATTTAAGATGAAAAAAATAAAATGTCAATTGTTAACTTTTCTCTAATGGATTAGAGGACAAAGGTCTGTTGTGTTTTTAATCAATTTATGAGAACAGCTGTAGGTAATTAATTTACTATCTTTAAAACAATAAAACTAGAGACAATGGTGATCATACATGAAAGACTTTTTAAAAACAATGGCAAAAAGAGAGAGAGAGACAGAATCAGGCTGCTTTCAGAGAGTTCAATGTTTCAAAGCCTTACTCCCTTCAAGTCAATTAACTGATGGCACAGAATATTATAACTTCAAATGCAAAATAAAGAGGATCAGAGGAATTTCTTACTTAACCATGAAGATTGCTTCCACATAATGCTGGTACCAATAAAAACAGGAAAGTAGAAACCCGAGATCACCACAAAAAACCTCAAATTGACAAAAAAATTTCCCACAGTATTTTAGGGCTTAAACTTTTCTTACTTTAAGAATTACCACATACATTTTTGTCAATCACATGGTATACTTTAAAAAAATTATTTTCTCATTATTTGATGAGGTATCATTTTCCATAAAGTTATTGGCATAAATACTGTTAAACAACAGTATTTATAATTTAATAATAATTGCATTACCATTTTAATTAAATATAAAATATCTAAAATATGATGAAAACAGAATGTATTTTATTATTATGAATACTCAATTAGTATATAACTGTTAAATGCAAGAACCATCTGATAATTAAAAGAGAAAACTTAAGATGTCTAGTTGTCTATTCCAACCATAGTGGTTAAAGTTATAAGTATTCAAACAAAATAAACAATTATATACTGTAAGCCTAGAAACCTGCCACTTTTCTTTTATAAGCATTAAAAGCAAATGCTAAACTCCATGTAGCAATGTGTACACATTTGCCAAATGATAACAATGCAAAGCAACAGGTCTTGGAAAGCCCAAGGCTATTATTCTTGTTTCTGAGACATTCCCTTGCTTAATAGATTTCTCTATTCCTGTACCAGTTAGTGTGAACCACAAAACTGAGCAAATACCTCCACCTAGTGGAATTAATCTTTAAAAGAAAAACCAATGCAGATTTGGGGATTAATTTACAAAAGTGAGATTATTTGAGTAAGAATTTTCTTAAATATATTACTGAAAGTGAGTTTGTAGAAATAACTTTCAGCTTGGTGAGGCTGTTAGATTCTTCCGTAGGAACATAAATTCCTTGTGGTTAACATAGAATTTTGTATAACAAAGATTACTTACAATTTGCTATATTTATTCACTGAGTGAATTTTATATCCCTGTGTGCTCTATCTGGGTTACACAAAATCATTTGGATAATTCTAGACTCGCCAGTGCTAAACTATATTTCAACAAATGGCATGATCTATTGACAAAACAAGCAGAAAGTCTATATTGATTGCCTCACTTACCATTACCATGCCCTAAGCTGGTGGAATCATAAGTCATCTGTCCATTATGACAACATATTTCTTACATGTTTCAAAATATCCTAGTTAAGAGCAAAGCTATTAGCCCAAAGGAAGAACAATGCCCAAGTTTATCCCAGTAATCTGAGGCTTGCTTGGGGGATTTGCCTTAAAATGGAATCTTGACTTGCATATTCTAACACAACTTTTTCCCAACCTCCAGAATAATGTCTTTAAGAAACACAAAGAAAGACAAAGTCTCAAAGACAAATTCTAAGGCTTGCCAGCTTTCATATTCCCAGAATCCAGAAGAATTTTCTGCAAATACAAGGTAGATAGACTTGAATTGGAAAACAAAATCTATAGGTCCACTGGAAAGTTTGTTTTTTAAAAGAGGCATATCCTTTCTATATTATCTGCCCTAGGATTCAGAAATGTGAAATCTATAATAATCAGAACACCTCACAACTAAATGAGTGCTACTAATTTCATTTTATCTATTTCTACTTACAAAAGTAATATATTATTGTTGGGAAAAATCTAGCAATATAAGACAAATATATCATCCACATCCTATATCACTAAGAGCTTATCATTCAGAGATAATCACTGACATCTTGGCATCTTGGGGTATAGCCTGTCAATCTTTGCTCTTAGCATGTGTTGGAATTCTTTAAACAAAAGTAATATCATGACTCCTGCTTGCAGGGCACAAAGAGGGCACCTAGACCTTCAGCATGCCTTAAGTCAATACCACCCCAGCACAGTGTTCAGTAGGGGCTCATCCACCCTCCAGCTGCACTGCCTCTGCACTGCGGTGAGTGCCTGCAGGGAGGTAGGCACCGCAGCACCTGCTAGCACTTTGCTGCGGTTGCCACACCTCTTTCCCCCTGCCCCACTCAGTGGATTCCAAACCTCAAAGAGCAAAAGAATAAAGTCAGGGCCCAATACAAGTACCCCAGACTTAGAGCACACAGTCCAGGAGTTGAGGGTTGAGCACTGGCCCCTTAAAATCTCTCAGAAGTAAAGCCAGTCAGCTGAATTCACTTTATACCACAGTCAAACCTTCAAAGTCATCAAATAGGATAAAAGGAAAAAAAATCCCATCCCAAGTTTAGCAACCTCAAAAACTGAAAGTAGATAAGCCCACGAGGGTGAAAGAATAGCATAAGAATGATGAAAACTCAAAAAGCCAGAGTGCCTTTTTCCCTCGAAATGACCACATCACTTCTCCAGCAAGAGTTCTGAACTAGGCTGAGAAGGCTAAAACGACAAAAACAGAATTCAGAATAGGAATAAGAACAAAGATTATTGAATTACAGGAGTACAGTGAAGCTGAATGCAGAGAAGCTAAAAATCATGATAAATCAATGCAGGTTCTGACAGACAAAGTAGACAGTAAGAAAAGAATGTAACTAACCTGATGGAGCTGAAAAACACAATACAAGAATTTCATTATGTAATCACAAGTATTATTAGCAGAATAGACCAAGTGGAGGAAAGGATCTCAAGCTTGAAGACTGGCTTTTTGAAATAAGACAGTCAGACAAGAATAAAGAAAAAGAATGAAAAGGAATTTACAAAACCTCTGAGAAATATGGGATTAGATAAATAGATGGAATCCATGACTCATTTGTGTCCCTGAAAGAGATGGAGAGAATGGAATAAACATGGAAAACATACTTCAGGATATCATCAAAAGAACTTCTCCAATCTAGCTAGAGGGGGCAATATTCAAATTCAGAAAATTCAGAGAACCCCAGTAAGGTACTTCACAAGAAGATCATCTCCAACATACATAATCATCAGATTCTCCAAGATTAAAAGGAAAGAAAAACTGTTAAGGGCAGCTAGAGAGAACAGTCAGATCACCTATAAAGGTAAATCCATCAGACTAGTAGCAGACCTTTCAGCAGAAACTCTACAAGCCAGAAAAGACTGGGGGCCCATATTCAACATTCTTAAACGAAATAAAATCCAAAACAGAATTTCATATTTGGCCAAGCCAGGATTCATAAGCAAAAAAGAAATAACATCCTTTTCAGACAAACAAATGCTGATGGAATTTGTTACAACCAGATCTGACTTACAAGCACTCCTAAAGGAAGCACTAAATATGGAAGGACTGTTACCAGCCACTACAAGAACACATTGAAGTACATAGACTAGTGACACTATGAAGCAATCACAAAAACAAGTCTGCAAAATAACTAGCTAAAACTATGATGACAGGATCAAATCCACACATATCGATACTAGCTTTGAAGGTAAATGGGCTAATGCCCCAACTAAAAGCCACAGAGTAGCAAACTGGATAAAGAACCAAAACCCATAGGTATGCTGTCTTCAAGAGACAAATCTTACAAGCAATGGCATAAATAGGCTCAAAATAAAGGAATGGAGAAAAACCTACCAAGCAAATGGAAAATAGAAAAAAAAACAAAAAACAGAGATTACAATTCTGCAATCCTTCTAACAAAACAGCCTTTTAACAAACAAAGATTTTAAAAAAATGATGAAGAAGGGCATTACATAATGGGAAAGGGTTCAATTCAACAAGATCTAATTATCCTAAATATACATGCACCCAAAAGAGGCACATACAGATTCACAAAGTAAGTTCTTAGAGACCTTCAAAGAGACATAGATTCCTACACATTAATAGTGGGAGACTTTAACACCCTACTGACAATATTAGACAGATCATTGAGACAGAAAGTAACAAAGATATTCAGGACATCAGCTTAGCACTAAATCAAATGGAACTGATGAATATCTGCAGAACTGTCTACTCCAAAATAACACAATGTATGTTCTTCTTAATGTCACCTGTCATATATTCTGAAATAGACCACATAATCAGAAGTAAAACACTCTTCAGCAAAAGCAAAATAACTGATACCATAACAAACAATATCTTGGACCAAAGCATAATCAAATTAGAAATCAAAACTAAACAATTCACTCAAAACCATACAACTACAAGGAAACTGAATAATCTGCTCCTGAATGACTTTTCAGTAAATATTGAAATTAAAGCAGACATCTTTAAAACTAAAGAAAACAAAAATAAAATATGCCAGAATCTCTGAGACACAGCAAAGGCAGTGTTGAGGGAACTTTATAGCTCTAAATGCCCACACCAAAAAGTTGGAAGAATCTAAAGTTAACAACCTAACATCACAATTAAAAGAACAAGAGAAGCAAGAGAAAACAAATCCTAAAGCAAGCTAGCAGAAGACAAGAAATAACCAAAACTACAGCTGAACTGAAGGATATTGAGACACACAAAAAAATTCAAAAGATCAATGAATAGAGAAGCTGGGTTTTTGTTTTTTGGTTTTTTTTTTTTTTGAAAAAAAAAAAAAAAACTAATAAAATAGGCCACTAGCTAGACTAATGAAGAAGAAAAGAGAGAAGGATCAAATAAACACAATTGCAAACAACAAGGGGGGGATAACTAACCCCAGAGAAATACAAACAATTATCAGAGAATATTGTGAACACCTCTGTGAATATAAACCAGAAAATCTAGAAGAATTTGATAAATTCCTGGACAAGTAAACCCTCCCAAGACTGAACCAGGAAGAAATTGAATCCTTAAACAGACCAATAATGAGCTCTGAAATTGAGTCAGTAATAAATAGCCTACCAACCATAAAAGCCCAGGATCAAACTAATTCACAGCTGAATTCTACCAGATGTACAAAGAAGAGCTGGTGCCATTCATGCTAAAACTATTCCAAAAAAAAATTGAAGAGGGAAATTTCTCCCGAACTCATTCTACAAGGCCAGCATCATCCTAATACCAAAACCTGACAGAGATACCACAACATAAGAAAACTTTAGGCAAATATCCCTGAAGAATATTGGTATAAAAATCCTCAATAAAATACTGACAAACTGAATCCAACACCACATCAAAAGCTTATCCACCACAATCAAGTTGGCTTCATCTTTGGGATGCAAGGTGGTTCAACATATGCAAATCAATAAGCATAATTAAATGCTTAAACAGAACTAAAGACAAAAACGGCATGATTATCTCAATAGATGCAAAAAAGGTCTTTGATAAAATTCAACATCACTTCATGTTAAAATTCTCAATAAACTAGATATGGAAGGAAAACACCTTGAAACAATAAGGGCCATTTATGACAAACCCACAGCCAATATCATACCGAATAGGCAAAAGCTGGAAGCATTCCTCTTGAAAACTGGCACAAGACAAGGATGTCCTCTCTCACCACTCCTAGTCAACATAGTATTGGAAGTTCTGGCCAGGGCAATCAAGCAAGAGAAAGAAATAAAGCATATTCAGATAGGAAGAGAAGAAGTCAAATTATCTTTGTTTGCAGAATATATGATCTTATATCTAGAAAATCCTATTGATTCAGCCCAAAAGCTTCTTAAACTCATAAACAACTTCAGCAAAGTCTCAGGATACAGACTCAATGTGCAGAAATCACAAGCATTCCTAAACACCAACAACAGACAAGCAGAGAGCCAAATTTTGAATGTGCTCCCATTCATAACTGCCAGAAAGAGAATAAAATCCTAGGAATACAGCTAACAAAAGAGGTGAAGAATTTCTTCAACGAGAACTACAAACCATTGCTCAATGAAATCAGAGAGGACACAAGTAGGTGGAAAAACATTTCATGCTTACGGATAGGAAGAATCAATATTGTGAAAATGACTATATAGCCCAAAGCAATGTAAAGATTTAATGCAATTTCTATTAAACTGTCACTGACATTTTTCACAGAATTAAAAGAAACTATTTTAAAATACATATGGAACTAAAAAAAGAGATCATATAGCCAGGATAATACTAAGCAAAAAGAATAAAGCTAGAGGCACCACAGTACCTGACTTCAACCTACAAGGCTACAGTAACCAAAAGAGCATGGTACTGGTACAAAAACAGGCACATAGATCAATGCAACAGAATAGAGAACTCAGAAATAAAACTGCATGTCTACAATCATCTGATCTTTGACAAATCTGACAAAAACAAGCAATGGGGAAAGGATTCCCTATTTAAAAAACGGTGCTGGGAGAACAGGCTAGCCATATGGAGAAAACTGAAACTGGACCTTTTCCTTACACCATATACAAAAATTAAGTCAAGATGGATTAAAGACTTAAATGTAAAGCCCAAAGCTATAACAACCCTAGAAGAAGATATAGGCAATACCATTCAGGACATAGGCATAAGCAAAGGTTTTATGATGAAATCACTAAAGCAATTGCAACAAGAGCAAAAACTGACAAATGGGATTTAATTAAATGAAAGAGCTTCTGCACAGCAAAAGAAGCTATCATCAGAATGAACAGACAACCTACAGAATGGGAGAAAATTTTTGCAATATGCATCCAACAGAGGTATAATAACCAGCATCTATATGGAACTTAAACAAATTTACAAGAAAAAATATCAACCCCATTAAAAAGCAAAGGACATGAACAGACACTTTTCAAAAGAAGACATACATGTGGCCAACAATCATATTTTTAAAAGCTCAATATCACTGATTATCAGAGACATGCAAATCAAAACCAAAATGAGACACCATCTTATGCCAGTCAGAATGGCTATTACTAAAAAGTCAAAAAAAAAAAAAAATAGCAGATGCTGTCGAGATTATAAAAAAAAAAAAAGAAAGAAAAAAGAAAAAAAAAAAGAAATGCTTATACTTTGTTGGTGGGAGTGTAAATCAGTTCAACTATTGTGGAAGACACTGTGGCAATTTCTCAATAACCTAAAAACAAAAACCCAGAAATGTCATCACTGGGTATATATCTGAAGGAATATAAATCATTCTATTATAAAGACACATCAAGCGTATGTTCATTGCAGCACAATTCACAATAGCAAGGGAACAGAAGCAATCTAAATGCCCATCAATTACCTACTGGATAAAGAAAATGTGGTACATATATGCCATAGAACACTATGCAGCTATAAAATGAAGGAGGTCCTGTCCTTTGCAGGGAAATGGACGGAGCGGGAGGCCATTATTCTTAGCAAATTAACACAGGAACAGAAAATCAAATACCACGTTATCACTTACAAGTAGAAGTTACATGTGAGAATAAATGGACATATAGAAGGAAACAATACACACTGGCACCTATCAGAGGGAAGAGAATGGGAGGAGGAAGAGGATCAGGAAAAATTACTATAGGTACTAGGCTTAATACCTGAGTGAAGAAATAATCTGCACAACAAATCCCCATTACAATTTTACCTATATAGCAAACGTGCAGGTGTACCCCTGAACTTGAAATAAAAGTGAAAAAAAAAGTCATATATATGCTTTAAAATTAAAATATGTTGTAATTAATAAAGTTTAAATAAAGGTCATTGAAAAATTTGCAGACTTTTCAAACATTTTACAAAACAAAAGTGAATCATACTGTGTAAAATCTCCCATGACCTACTTCTTCAAAGTTTAACAGTACATCTTGAACACCTTTCCATTAAGTACATATACAATAAAACTTTAGTGATTACATATTCCATACAAACTGTAAGGACAGGTATTGCATATATAATAATTTAGTGTTGTGTCTTTAGTTCACTGCCTTCCTCTGACAATGAAAATGATATGAAATCCTAATTTGATTTGCACTGATTTGATTACTAGTGAGATTCACCATCTGTTCACATATTCATCAGTCATATGCATTTCTTCCTTTGGAATTGTTTTGAATTATTAAATGAACCCTTTGCTCATTTATTACTAACTAGTAACAACTTTGCATATGTAATAAATATATTAAATAAGTGTCTGCAAAATATCTATAACAGTTTTCCTAGGTCAGTTTTCCTGAAATTCTTAATAGGTTTTACACCAAAATGTTCAGAGCATTTGGGATATATGTTGGTGCCTGTTGTTGAAAAAGAAATACTTTTACTTTTTCAAAATGTTTTCTAATTCCAAAAGACACAGCTGAAACATTAATTGTTGAATATTGCATTTTTCTCCACTGATTTGAAATTTTACAATTTTGTATATACAATTCTTAAATATATTAGAAGAAATTTTTCTATTTCTATTCTGTACTATTAATTAGTTTCTCTGCCCTCTCAATTGTATCTGTATCACGAATAGTAAGGATACTGCTCTCTCAACCTGCCCTGTCCACCACAACTTGTTTGTCCTCCGCAGATTTCAAGCTTCACTTGTATCAAGCTAACTGCTTCCAGGTACAGCTACTTGACTCAAGATAAAAAGGTCAGGGTTGGGAATGTCGGAAAGCATGGCATATTCAAATGCCATATTCTACTAATTATAGCAATCTGGATAATTAGTAATACCAGATTTCCTAATGTTAAAACAACATGACATTTTTGGAATAAGCTTATTGCAGGAGGCATCTCCCCAAAATACACTTCGGGATGTCGATTTGTGTGCAGAAAGCTTACCGGGGAGCACTCCCAGAACTTGCACTTCCAGTGGGGTGAAGAAACCAGGATTGGGCAGTGAGATAATTTATAACAAAGGGTCTCAGCAGCTCCGGAGTTGGAGTGGTCTCTTAGAGTTGACCCAAATTGATTAAAGTGACCACATCTTTGTAACTCATAATAAGCAGTAATTTAAAGAGAACTGCCTCAAGAAGGGAGTATGACTTTGGACAAGGTGAGTGTTTAGGGTGACTACAATCAGCCTAGTAAGGGATTTGTCAATTTTATTGATATTTAAAAAAGCAACTTTTGATAGCATTGATCTCTATTATTTTTCAGTTTTCTACTTCATTGCAACGATTTCTGCTCTTATATTTGTTACTCTATTTACTTGGACTCAGTTTGTAATTTTTTAAAGCTTCTTAAGGTAGAAGCTACTATCATTTTAATTTCTAGACCTTTCTTCTTTTCCCATATATACTTTTTTGTTTGTTGTTGTTGTTGAGAAGTTCCTCTGAGCTATTTAATTTCCACAAAGTTAAGTACCCTCCCCCAGCAAAAGGGAAAAACCACTACAAACAGAAAAACTCCTCAGTTCCTGAAGTACACTTAAACCAAGTAAACCAAAGACAGTTTGGGGTTAATGTATATATTTTACAAACATTTTCCTATTTCTGAAATGGGCTTTGCCAAATAGCTTTCTTCAATGACAGCTTTAAATCATTTTTTTTGTTTAAGTATAAATTTTATATATATATATATATATATATACATATATATATATGTATATATATATATATATATATATATATATATATATATATATATAAAATTGCATTTTAGGTTCTGGGGTACATGTGAAGAACAGGCAGGATTGTTGCATAGGTACATACATGGCAATGTGGTTTGCTGCCACTATCCCCATCAGCTATATTTGTCATTTCTCCCCATGTTATCCCTCCCCAACTTCCTACCCACCACGGCCCCTTCCCTAGTCCCCTCACCACAGACCTCAGTGTGTGATGCTCCTCTCCGTGTCCATGTGTTCTCATTGTTCAACACCC